>NC_069502.1:861105921-861730088 GCF_027579735.1 Bombina bombina
GTTCCTTCTTTGAAACTGGATTCGGACACAAAGAAGGAACAACTATTTCCTGGTTAACATTCTTGTTGGAAACAACTTTTGGAAGAAAACCAGGCTTGGTACGCAAAACAACCTTATCTGAATGGAACACCAGATAGGGTGGAACACACTGCAAAGCAGATAATTCAGAAACTCTTCTAGCAGAAGAAATAGCAACCAAAAACAGAACTTTCCAAGATAGTAACTTGATATCTATGGAATGTAAGGGTTCAAACGGAACCCCTTGAAGAACTGAAATAACTAAATTTAGACTCCAGGGAGGAGTCAAAGGTCTGTAAACAGGCTTGATTCTGACCAAAGCCTGTACAAAAGCTTGTACATCTGGCACAGCTGCCAGTCGTTTGTGTAACAAGACAGATAAAGCAGAAATCTGTCCTTTTAGAGAACTCGCTGACAATCCCTTATCCAAACCTTCTTGGAGAAAGGAGAGTATCCTGGGAATTTTAATCTTACTCCATGAGAATCCCTTGGATTCACACCAACAGATATATCTTTTCCATATTTTATGGTAAATCCTTCTAGTCACAGGTTTTCTGGCTTGGACCAGAGTATCTATCACTGAATCTGAAAACCCACGCTTGGATAAAATCAAGCGTTCAATTTCCAAGCAGTCAGCTGGAGAGAAACTAGATTTGGATGTTCGAATGGACCTTGTACTAGAAGATCCTGTCTCAAAGGTAGCTTCCATGGTGGAGCCGATGACATATTCACCAGGTCTGCATACCAAGTCCTGCGTGGCCACGCAGGAGCTATCAGAATCACTGAGGCCTTCTCCTGTTAGATCCTGGCTACAAGCCTGGGAAGGAGAGGGAACGGTGGAAACGCATAAGCTAGGTTGAACGACCAAGGCGCCACTAATGCATCCACTAGAGTCGCCTTGGGATCCCTGGATCTGGACCCGTAGCAAGGAACCTTGAAGTTCTGACGAGACGCCATCAGATCCATGTCTGGAATGCCCCATAATTGAGTCAACTGGGCAAACACCTCCGGGTGAAGTTCCCACTCCCCCGGATGAAAAGTCTGACGACTCAGATAATCCGCCTCCCAGTTGTCTACTCCTGGGATGTGGATTGCTGTCTGACTGGAATCTTATGAATCCGGCCTTCGCTAGTTGAGGCCAAGCCCGGAGAGTATTGAATATCGCTCTCAGTTCCAGAATGTTTATCGGGAGAAGAGACTCTTCCCGAGACCATAGACCCTGAGCTTTCAGAGAATCCCAGACCGCGCCCCAGCCTAATAGACTGGCGTCGGTCGTGACAATGACCCACTCTGGTCTGCGGAAACTCATTCCCTGGGACAGGTGATCCTGGGTCAACCACCAACTGAGTGAGTCTCTGGTCATCTGGTCTACTTGAATCATTGGAGACAAGTCTGTATAGTCCCCATTCCACTGCTTGAGCATGCACAGTTGTAATGGTCTTAGATGAATTTGAGCAAAAGGAACTATGTCCATTGCTGCAACCATCAGCCCTACTACTTCCATGCACTGAGCTATGGAAGGCTGCAGAATAGAGTGAAGAACTTGACAAGCGTTTAGAAGCTTTGACTTTCTGACTTCTGTCAGGAAGATCTTCATTTTTAAAGAATCTATTATCGTTCCCAAGAAGGGAACGGAACTCTTGTCGACGGAGACAGGGAACTCTTTTCTACGTTCACCTTCCACCCGTGAGATCTGAGAAAGGCTAGAACAATGTCTGTATGAGCCTTTGCTTTGGAAAGAGACGACGTTTGGATTGGAATGTCGTCCAGATAAGGTGCCACTGCAATACCCCTTGGTCTTAGAACCGCTAGAAGGGACCCTAGCACCTTTGTGAAAATCCTTGGAGCAGGGGCTAGCCCGAATGGGAGAGCCACAAACTGGTAATGCTTGTCCAGAAAGGCGAACCTTAGGAACTGATGATGATTTTTGTGGATAGGAATATGTAGATACGCATCCTTTAAATCCACGGTAGTCATAAATTGACCCTCCTGGATTGTAGGTAAAATTGTTCGAATGGTTTCCATTTTGAACGATGGAACTCTGAGAAATTTGTTTAGAATTTTTTAAATCCAGAATTGGTCTGAAAGTTCCCTCTTTTTTTGGGAACTACAAACAGATTTGAGTAAAACCCCTGACCTTGTTCCACAGTTGGAACTGGGTGTATCACTCCCCTCTTTAACAGGTCTTCTACACAATGTAAGAATGCCTGTCTCTTTATTTGGTTTGAAGATAAGTGAGACATGTGGAACCTTCCCCTTGGGGGTAGTTCCTTGAATTCCAGAAGATAACCCTGAGAGACTATTTCTAGTGCCCAGGGATCCTGAACATCTCTTGCCCAAGCCTGAGCGAAGAGAGAGAGTCTGCCCCCTACAAGATCCGGTCCCGGATCGGGGGCTACCCCTTCATGCTGTTTTGGTAGCAGCAGCAGGCTTCTTGGCCTGCTTACCCTTGTTCCAGCCTTGCATTAGTTTCCAAGCTGGTTTAGTCTGGGAAGCGTTACCCTCTTGTCTAGAGGCTGCCGAGTTGGAAGCCGGTCCGTTCCTGAAATTGCGAAAGGAACGAAAATTGGACTTATTCTTAGCCTTGAAAGGTTTATCTTGTGGGAGGGCATGGCCCTTTCCCCCAGTGATGTCTGAAATAATCTCTTTCAATTCTGGCCCAAAAAGGGTCTTACCTTTGAAAGGGATATTAAGCAAATTTTTTTTTTTTTTACAATAATTTTTTTTTTTTTATTGAGAATTAAACATTACAACAGATGTCACAACGCAGGTGACTAACAGGTTTACATAGATATAAGTATTATGTCGTTATAATAACACAGTAGACATTGCTATTAATGAAAATGCTAAGCACATAATTCAGGTATGTCAAATATGAAATAAGATATCTATCATATAAACCTCTCTTTCAATTAATATGAACAAAAAAAATATTCACTATGGAAACCTCATTTTTGAACAGTATGTACAGGCTTTAAATACAAGGACTGAGTAATACTTCAGTCCTATATATTGACTCAACTTTTCTAGGGACTTCGTGAAGTCAGCCTAGGGATACTTGACCGTATACTTCATTTAGTAATTGCAGTGCGCATTTCCAGGCGGGGGAGGCCTGTTAAGGGAAGAGGGGGGGGGGGGGGGAGAGGAGGAGGCTGAGCTTCCTTATTATAGGAAGGGGGGGGGAGGGCAAGAGACAAAGAGGGGGGGGGAGGGGATCAGTTGGGTTTAGAAGTGGAATTATGATAATGGGAGTGGCCAGAACCATCAGTTCGGCCATAAATTTAGCTTTGATCTCCCTGATGGTTAAACCAGGTCTCCCAGATCCGCCAGTACAGCTCTTCCTTGTCCATATTGGAGTAGAAACTTTGTTCCATTTTGGCATAAACCCGCATTATGGATGTAACAGCTGTAATATCTGGGGGTTGGGTTTGTTTCCAGGCTCTTGCTATCGCTAGTTTTGTGGCCGCTAGGACAAAGATGACCAATTTAGAAACGTGGGATGGAATGTTCCTCAGGAAAATGTGTAGAAGGGCAATTGCGGGAGTGAGTGGAACAGAGAGCCCAAGGTTAGTACAGAGGGTTTTTACCTGAGTCCAGAGGGGTGTCAGCTTTGGGCAGTCCCACCAAACATGCATATCTGTGCCTCTTTGCAAGCAATCTCTCCAGCATAAAGGGGACGATGTAGGAAACATCTGGGACAGCCTCGTGGGAGTATAGTACCATTTCAGGAATAATTTCATGTAGGCCTCTAATGTATTTGCACAGTGTACCGTTTTTTTAGTTAACGTCATAGCTGTACATAGGTCTTTATCTGAAATAGGTCTGGATAAATCACCCTCCCAAGCCCTTAGCTGCCAGGGTCTGTCTTTGTTAGTGGACATCTGCAAGAGATCATAGTGGAACGATATGAGTCTAGGAGTCTTAATAGGAAGTTGCCATAGCTTTTCCCAGTTAGTCAGGGGCCTGTTTAGGGCTTTGGTGAAACCCCAAGATGTCATAAAAGCGTAAAGCCTCGAGTATTCAAAAGAGGCCCACGGGGGGGGGGGGGGGGCTCTGGGAGAATTGTACTTAAATTATGGGGTGTGATCAGGATGCCCGAGAGGTATATGTGCGAGACCACCTTCAGGTCCCATTCACTCCACTGTTGTATGTGCGTGTCGGGGAGGGCTGCCAGTAAGGCTGGTATGGAATGAATGGGGGACGGATGTGGGGCAATGTCGCGCAGATTCCTAAGGTTGTACCAAATTTTCAGATTATCTCTGATAATAACATTTTGTAGTCCCAGGCTGTCAAAGCAATGACTAGGGATCCAGGGTAAGTCTGCCAACTTTAGGCCCAGAGGGAGGGTCAATGCTTCTATGCATTTCCAACCCTGTTGTTCCCCTTTGTCTGCCCACGCTGTGATATGAGAAAGCCTGGCTGCCTCATAGTATCCACGTATGCAAGGCATTGCAACCCCTCCACGTTCATATCGTTTTTGAAGTATTTTCGCAGCTACTCGGGGCCTGGACTTATTCCAAATATAACGTTGCCCAAGAGATTGGAGCTTATCTATTAAAGCGTTGGGTACATTGAGAGGGATACATCGAAAGCAGTACAGAATTTTTGGCAAGATCGTCATTTTGAAGGAGACGATACGGCCCAGCCATGAAATTTCTTTAAGACTCCATGAGGAGGTAAGCTCAGTTACCTCTCTAATAAGATTTGTGTAGTTAACGGAAATAACTAATTTCGGGTCAGGGCCAAGTTGGACCCCTAGATGTCGAAGGGTGGTTCGCGACCATTGGAAGGAGTACGATGTTTGTAGGATATCCAGTTCAAATGTTGGGATGTATACTGGTAGAGCCTCCGTTTTAGTGACATTTACCTTGTAGTAACTATGAGCTCCGAACTCAGTGATAATATCAAAGAGCGCTGGTAGGGAGCCTATTGGGTTTGTTAAAAAGAGCGTAACATCGTCTGCGTACAGTGCGATCTTCGCAGTCGCTCCTCCAAGTTGGACCCCTCTCACTATATGTGATTGCCTAATAGCCTGGGCTAGGGGTTCAATAGCCATGGAAAAAATTAAGGGTGACAGGGGGCATCCTTGTCTGGTGCCATTGGTGATACATATTTCTGGAGAGGCAAACCCCATCCCCTTAACCACTGCAGTGGGGCAGGAATACAGGGCGCGGATTGCCTTAATCACGTCCTCTGGTATGCCAAATTGAGCAAGCGTGTGCCATAAGTATTCCCACCTGACCCTGTCAAACGCTTTTTCTGCGTCCAGTGACAGGGCCAGCATGGGCAATCTCAAACGGGAGGCTTCTGTAAGTATGTTCAACATTTTTCGGGAATTGTCTGGGCCTTCTCTACCAAACGTAAAACCGACCTGGTCCGTATGTATCACCTTCGGGAGTAGGCTATTAAGGCGGTTAGCCCATAGCTTTGCGTATAGTTTTACGTCACCGTTGATCAAGGAGATCGGTCTGTAACTCGTACATAGTGAGGGATCTTTGTTTGGTTTAGGAATGGGCAGAATTACTGCTTGTAAAAATTCTTTATGGAATGATCCTGCCTCTCGGGCTTCAGAAAAGACTCAGAGGAGGATCCTATGCAATTCCGGTTTGAACAATTTATAGAAGGCTGTCGGGTACCCATCTGGACCTGGAGCCTTGTTATTCTGAGTATGTTTAATGGCTAAATTAAGCTCATTTAGGGAAAATGGAGCTTTGAGTGCATCTCCATCTTCATCTGGGAGGGTTGGCAAACCCAGCGTCTGTAAGAAGTGTACTACCTCACGTGAGGAGGACTCATTGGTAGCCATCAAGGGCTTAAGATGGTACAGGTCAGAGTAATAATCCGCGAACGTCTCTCCAATTTCTTTAGGTGAGTAGACCGACATATTGCCTCTCTGGAGGGATAAGATCCTAGCTGCCGCTGTCCTGCTCCTTAATTTATGGGCAAGTAGGGTTGAGGCCTTATTACCTTGGCAGTACATCAGCTTCTTGAATCTAGCATAAGAGTCTTTAACTCTCTGCAGATCTCTATCCGCCAATTGCATTCGCAGTTCCTTAATTTTATCGGCTACGCATGTAGTTGGAGAGTTTTTATTCTCCTGTTCTACAGCACGAAGCTCGGCCATAAGGAGGCCCAAGGGCAGACCTGCTTGACGTTGTAGCATTGCTTGTCTTCGAATGCATATCCCTCTTACATACGCCTTCAAAGCAGCCCATACTGTTTGGGAGGACATATCCGGGGTTTCGTTTATTCTCAGAAACTCTACAATAGAGGCTTGTAAGGAGGTTCTGAATGTTTTATCTTGGAACATTTGTTTTGGAAATTTCCAGCTAGGTCTAGATTCTGTAGTTAAATCAGTAGAGAGAGTGAACATCAGAATATCATGATCCGACCATGGACAGACCCTGATGTGTGATGTGAGGACTCTGTTAAGTGTCCATGAGTCAGTGAAGAAATGGTCGAGCCTCGAGTAGGAATTATGGGGTCTAGAAAAATATGTATAGTCTCTGTCATTGTGGTGCAATGCCCTCCAGATGTCATACAGATTATGTTGGATAATGCATTGCCGGAATTTGTTAGCAGTAGTTATAGAGTATGTGTCTATTGTTTTCCCACTCTGAACCTTCTTGTCTAGCAGGGGGTCCCATATCATGTTAAAGTCACCCCCTAGTATGGTCGTCCCCGCTTTGTGTTTCTCAATTTTTGACAGTGCTTCTTTCAGGAACTTAGACTGCAATTGGTTTGGGGCGTATATGTTCACTAGAGTGAATAGTATACCGTTTAGTTTACAATTGAGTAGTAGGAACTGCCCCTGGTTATCTTTCACAGCGTGAATACGTTCAAAATGCATGGATTTGTGTATGGCAATCGCTACCCCTCTAGATTTCTCAGTATGAGAAGATAGGACTACTACAGGATATTCCAAGGTCCTATAGGGGGCCTGGGTGGACGCCAACCAATGTGTCTCTTGTAAAAACATAGCTTGTACTTTCAGAGACTTCATGGTATTGGTAAGCATACTTCTCTTTTCCTGTGAGTTAAGTCCTTTGACATTTAATGTTGCAAAGGAAATGTTATTAGGGGTTGATGCCATGTTGAGTTTGGAGGGGGGGGGGGTATTGGATAGGGAAAGGGAAGTTAGAGGGAAGGGTTTTGGTGGTAGACTCACCCCGCCTGGATCTGCGCACCGAAGTGTGGCCCTCGTCCCAACTTGTAAATCGTATTAACGATCAAGAGGGACCACTAGGGATTATTTCCTGTATGGAGCTTAATTTTACCTAGAGAATGATGAAAAAGGCATATATTGAATAAGTGAACAAAAGACACAACTATTCAGTTCAGAAAATATAATAAATGTCTTATAAATTTAAACCAAGTGTATCGATGTTAGTAAGTGAGGTTTTAAATACTTTATCAGGTATGGTGAACCGCTGGATCACCAAAGGGAGAAGCGTGTCTAGATACTAAACTGACTTCTCCAGTCCCCGTAAGAGGGGATAACACAAATAGAATTTGCGTATATGGGGGGGGGGGGAAGTGGTACAAGTATTTAACTTGTATGTAGAGATTGACTGTCATTGGGGGAGTGTGAATAAAAGGAATATACCAATGTTTTTCCATTAAACTAAATAAAGCAACACAATTCTGCAAACATAGTAACACGTAAGGTCAGTAATATAAAATATGTTAGAAACTTTAGTATTACACTAAACATTTTAGGTCATCAACATATAGGTGCCTGAGGGAGATTAAACCAACTGTGGGACTGAAAAGGAATGGGGAGACCCCGTAAGTCCCAACAGAGACAAATGGTTACTGAGGGAGTAGAGCAGGTGCTGCTGGGCAAGCGCCCGTTCTCCTATGGGAGGTTGCAGGTCTCCTCATATCCCTTTCATGGTAGATAGCTAATATCTAGGAAATACATTTAACAATACATACATTTTTTCTTTTTTTTTCTTCTTCTCTTTCCCTTTTTTGTATTATTAGCTATAGACCAAAACTGTTTATTTATCATTTGGTAATCTATACACCAGTGTATTCTTCTTAAAACTAAATAAAACATCACGTTTCTGTGAGCACAGTCATATTTAACATTAGTGGTAGATAATACGCTTTAACTCCATTAACTCTCAGAACAATTTAGTACTATAACCTGTGTATGACTAAGGGAGATCAAGCAACCTATAAAGCTAGAAGAAGAGGGGGGATCCCACGAGTCCCATCCAAAAAAAAATAAAAATGGTGGTTAGTGAGGGAATAGAGCGGGTATCGCTGGGCATGTGCCCATTTCCCTATGGGAGATCGTAGGCTTCCCCCTCTCCTTTGGGGAATACTTAACTAACACATGATAAATACATTTAACAGTATATACATGTTTTACTAGCCTCAGACCAGAGCTCTTTGTTTATCATTTGGTAGGCTTTTGTAGCCTAGGGGTAAAATCTGGGGCGCCCGCCCGTATTTCAGTGGTAAGAGGAACGTCCTTTACATTCGATCTTTGTAACGGTTGGGTCATATCCGTAATATCCGACCGGTCCCTAGAGAGCAAAGAGTCAGTGTCCTTCCGGGGTTTAGGAGGAGCCAGGCCCCAGTCCTGTAACAGGTCGAAACCTTCTTTAGGGGTAAAAATCGTGTGAGTCTCACCATTTTTAGAAACTATAAGCCTTGTCGGATATCCCCATCTGTATCTGATATTTTCCATTCTCAAAATTTGGGTGATGGCTCTGAAGGAACGTCTCTTTTGCAAAGTGTAGCTGGAAATGTCCGGGAACACCGCAATTTGTTGAAACTTATCAGGAAGTTGGGGTTTGTTAACCAGTTCTCTCATTATCTTCTCCTTGTGGGTAAAGAAATGGATCCTAGCTAGGACATCTCTAGGCTTTTCTTGAGAGACAGATCTGGGTCGGGCTACTCTGTGGACTCTGTCGAGTAGGAGACCAGGCGTCTCCGCAGTGGACAGTAAGATATTACAGAACTCCAGAACATAAGACTCCAGGTCTTGAGGGGCAACCTCTTCAGGTATTCCGCAGAATCTCAGATTGTTCCGTCGGGAGCGATCTTCCATGTCGGCTAGTTTTAGTTCTAGGTCAGATATTTGAATTGCTAAGTTTTGGGAATAGGCTTGTAGATGGGCATGGTCTACAGCTAGATCTTCTTGCTTACGCTCCAAAGTTTCGGTGCGTTCTCCCAATGCACTAATTTCTCTACGGAGCTCAGCTGTGGAACCCTTAATTTCCTTTGTCAGTGTCTCTTGAAGGAGGTTCATTCGCCTGGTTAAAACATCCACAATGTTTGCAGATAGAGTATCTGGTATAGGAGATTGGGAGTCTATACTGCCTTCAGATTCACTACCCTCCAATGCAGAGGTGGATTCCCTGTACATTTGGGCTTTTCCAGTATGATGGTTTTTAAAATGATCTGCAACTGTTTTTCCGGGAGGGTGAGACGGTTTAGTTTTCCTTTTGGAAGTTTGGGACATGGTTTCAAGCTTGTTCCTTCTGCCAAATCAGGTGTTGGAACCCTAGCTCTGTAGTGTAGAATATGTTAAAATAGAACAATGGTGAGGAGAGTGATACTAAAGTCCCCCTGACGTCAATCTTGGTTTAAGTAGCCATATTTAGCAGTGGTCTGATAGCCAAAGTGAAATTCTGCTGCTCCTCCCTTGGTATTATCAAATCTTGGTCAGTTCTCCTTACGGGTGGGTAAAGTGGGAATCTCAATAGACACCCTCTCCAGGGAAGCTGCCCTCACCTGGCCAGGACGGGAAAAGGAAATGAGGATATGACCTGCTGTCTCTTCGTACAGCAGGAAATGAATGGAGAGAGTGTCAGAGGCTATCAGAGGAGTTAGGCACTAATCTATAGTACCTGCTGAGTAGCAGCGCATCCAGGGGTTTGTGCTACTGTAGTATCCTAGAAATTGGGTAGTTCAGTTGCACTCTTAAATTATGGATAAACAGTCTTTTATACAAAAGTATCTCGCTCTGAATCTAATACACAAGGACAGACAAATGCAGCCTTTTAAATGACCAACCTGTAACTTGTAGATATTGGAAATATTATAGTAGGTAGGCCCTGTAGGTAAAAATAAGTGATAGACAGATATAGTAAGTAAATAACACTCCACTCTGGGCTGAGAGCTCAGAGACACATAGGCTGACGCAGCAGCAATAATATAACACAGTAATGCTGCAGGTTATTGTGAGAATATAATTTCCACAGTCTGAGGCTGTGCTGCATATATGTAACCACTGATAGAGGGCAGCTTCAGGCAAAGCGATTGGTGATGCCCCTGAGAGATACCAATTGGGGAATATTTGGATACCTAGAGCTCCTCTCTTAGATGGTACACTGAGGAGCCTCTAATTGCTCGTACTTTAAGGTGCTGCTCCCAGGGTCACTGGCAATATCAAGGTATGTGAGATGAAAATGTCCCAGAGAAGTACACTCTAAGTGCTTAGGTGGCTAATAGGATGCCTTTCAAACTTTCCCCCTTCTACTGCTCCTTCTTGTTTTGTTTGGGGGGTAATGGACCCTATGAGTGTTTTAATTTACGTTGGGGTTAAAATTGTAAGAGTGGCTTCACGGTAAATACCAATCCAATAGTTACGTGGGTAAACCTCTATATATATGTCCTAAGGGTATTCTCTCCCCTTTAGCACTGTGATAGAGCTCTATAGTTTCTCCATATAGTACAAGATGTTGCACAACACATGAACACAGTAGTTTACATATACATATATAGAAAATATTAATTGCAGCTGCAGTTTATAATGAGATTAGTGAGAGCAATATCCAGAACACAACAGTAGTAATATAACTTTATCAGGCTAAAACCTGTAAGAGACCTGTGAACAAGAGAATTGTTATTGTTAATGCAGGGTGTGAGATGAGACTACACCTCAGGTAGCAAACCTAAGGACTGTAACGCTGGTGCAGCAGCTCAAGTTTCTGATGTGAAATCTGGGTAGAAACCCACCGCTGCAGGGGGTGGATGTATATCTGGAATTGTTATGTCGCAGATAGTCTTTGCACTATGGTATCAGTAGTATCAGGCTCCGTGGGCCCATATATGGGAACAGCCCATGAACAAATGTAAGTTTAAGTATAAGTCACCTCAGGTTGGTAATGTATACCGTTGACTTAATGGGGCCTCCTGATAGTGGCAAGTTATATCTCTGGTGTGGCTCGAAAAACCCAGCTGTGGGACTAGTGGGAGAAGGATAGGGGGGAGTGTCTAGTAAGCTGGAAGGGTGTCTTCAAAGATGTGAAGCAAAGTGGCAAGGTGTAGGTTTAGAACTTTATAAGGTCAATACCTGTATGTCCGCGTGGGCCCAGCTATTATATCCAGGTCTTGTAGGCACAGGGTCTCACCGTTACTGTCTGGAGGCTACTTTCATAGGCCGGTCTGTTAGGCACCCGTGGGGGTGAGGAACTAGCTATCTTCGGTCGTCTGGTAACGACAGCAGCGCTCCTCCAGATAGACTCTATTCGGGCCAAGTCAGAGCTAAGTGAGGAAGCAAGGCCCCAAGATGGCGCAGGTTCGCGCCTTTTCCAGAAGACTGCGCAACAGGTAGGCCTGGCTACTATTTCTGTGGGAACCGGGAGCCTCGGCCTCTATATTTCCCTCTCCAATCAGGAAAGTGGTTGTCCTCTTGTTGATGTGCTGATCTTCAGAGTCCTTCAGCTACGGCAGGTTAGGATATCCAGTACCGACCTCTTCTAGACAGGTGTCCCGGCCTCTGGGTGCGCGCTCCGGAGCGGATCCCCGACCCTCCGGAGCAGAGTGACAGACAGCTGGGTAGTAGCTGGTGATAGCAGGGGGAAGTAGTTTCTGAGTCTCCGGAGCGGAGCCCCGACCCTCCGGAGATAAGGACTCGCAGTAGGTAGCAGCGAAGAGTGGCCTCAGTGTCCGCCTCACCTCCGGCGGCTCTTCTCCCGCAATCAAGCAGGGTTCTCTAGGGAATAGTAGGTGCACAGTTAATAGATTCTCCGGAGCGGAGCCCCGACCCTCCGGAGAACTGGCTCCCTTGTCAGTGTCGTCCGCAGCCTCTTTTAGGTAGGTCCCGCTGTAAGCAAATGCAGGGATAGTAGGAAACTGGCTGATTTTATAAGGTTAGTCTCATCAATCTCCAAATGCAAGGGAGAGTCCAGCTTAGCTTTAAAGTAGTGCTTGGGCTGATATTTCAGCAGTAGATTCACTATTAAACACTGTTTTGTCAGTATTTCAGAGCAGAGCTCCTCTCAGACATGCTGCTCAGTTCAGCGGTTAGCTCCGCCCCCGATATTAAGAAATTTTGTCTTGGAAGATACATCCGCCGACCAAGACTTTAGCCAGAGCGCTCTGCGCGCCACAATTGCAAACCCTGAATTTTTCGCCGCTAACCTCGCTAACTGCAAAGCGGCGTCTAAAATAAAGGAATTAGCTAACTTAAGTGCGTGAATTCTGTCCATGACTTCCTCATACGGAGTCTCCCTACTGAGCGACTTTTCCAGTTCCTCGAACCAGAACCACGCCGCTGTAGTGACAGGAATAATGCACAAAATAGGTTGAATGAGGTAACCTTGCTGTACAAAAATCTTTTTAAGCAAACCCTCCAATTTTTTATCCATAGGATCTTTGAAAGCACAATTGTCCTCAATAGGAATGGTCGTGCGCTTGGCTAGAGTAGAAACCGCCCCCTCGACCTTAGGGACTGTTTGCCATGTGTCCTTCCTGGGGTCGACCATAGGGAACAATTTCTTAAATATAGGAGGAGGGACAAAAGGTATGCCTCACCATCCCCGTGGAGATGCTACTTGTTCAGAGCGGCAAGGAGAATGACTGGGGGGGCGGAGCCTGGGAGGGACTATATGGACAGCTCTTGCTGTGTGCTCTCCTTGCCATTCCCTGTAGGGGAGGAGAATATCCCACAAGTAATGGATGACGCCGTGGACCGGACACACCAATGTTGGAGAAATTAATTTATCAGGTAAGCATAGATTTACTTTTCTTCTATAAGGTACGACGAGTCCACGGATTCATCCTTTACTTGTGGCTTTTCTCCCAAAAATAGCCTCCGAAGAAGCAAAAGTATCAAATTTGGAAAATTTGGAAAAGGTATGAAGCCAAGACCAAGTCGCAGCCTTACAAATCTGTTCAACAGAAGCATCATTTTTAAAAGCCCATGTGGAAGCCATCGCTCTAGTAGAGTGAGCTGTAATCCTTTCAGGAGGCTGCTGTCCAGCAGTCTCGTATGCCAAACGGATTATGCTTTTCAGCCTAAAAGAAAGAGGTAGCCGTAGCTTTTTGACCTCTACGTTTTCCAGAATAGACAACAAACAAAGAAGATGTTTGACGGAAACCTTTGGTTGCTTGCAAGTAAAACATCAAAGCACGAACCACGTCCAAGTTGTGCAACAGACGCTCCTTCTTAGAGGAAGGATTAGGACACAGAGAAGAAACAACAATTTCCTGATTGATATTCCTATTAGTAACAACCTTAGGAAGGAATCCAGGTATGGTACGCAAAACCACCTTATCAGCATGGAAAACAAGATAAGGCGAGTCGCATTGCAATGCAGACAGTTCAGAAACTCTTTGAGCCGAAGAGATAGCAACTAAAAACAGAACTTTCCAAGATAGAAGCTTAATATCTATGGAATGCATAGGTTCAAACGGAACCCCTTGAAGAACTTTAAGAACTAAATTCAAACTCCATGGCGGAGCAACAGATTTAAACACAGGCTTGATTCTAACTAAAGCCTGACAGAACGACTGAACTTCTGGAACATCTGCCAGACGCTTGTGCAGTAGAATTGATAAAGCAGATATATGTCCCTTTAAGGAACTCGCTGCTAGTCCCTTCTCTAATCCTTCTTGGAGAAAGGACAAAATCCTAGGAATCCTGATCTTACTCCATGAGTCGCCTTTGGATTCGCACCAATAAACTTTTTTCTATGTTCACTTTCCACCCGTGAGATCTGAGAAAGGCTAGGACAATGTCCGTATGAGCCTTTGCTTTTGACAGAGACGACGCTTGAATCAGTATGTCGTCCAAGTAAGGTACTACTGCAATGCCCCTTGGTCTTAGCACCGCTAGAAGGGACCCTAGTACCTTTGTGAAAATCCTTGGAGCAGTGGCTAATCCGAATGGAAGTGCCACAAACTGGTAATGCTTGTCCAGAAAGGCGAACCTTAGGAACCGATGATGTTCCTTGTGGATAGGAATATGTAGATACGCATCCTTTAAATCCACCGTGGTCATGAATTGACCTTCCTGGATGGTAGGAAGAATTGTTCGAATGGTTTCCATTTTGAACGATGGAATCCTGAGAAATTTGTTTAGAATCTTGAGATCTAAAATCGGTCTGAATGTTCCTTCTTTTTTGGGAACTATGAACAGATTGGAGTAAAACCCCATCCCTTGTTCTGCTAATGGAACAGGATGAATCACTCCCATTCTTAACAGGTCTTCTACACAATGTAAGAATGCCTGTCTTTTTATTTGGTTTGAAGACAATTGAGACCTGTGGAACCTCCCCCTTGGGGGTAGATCCTTGAATTCCAGGAGATAACCTTGAGAAACTATTTCTAGCGCCCAAGGATCCTGAACATCTCTTGCCCAAGCCTGAGCAAAGAGAGAGAGTCTGCCCCCCACCAGATCCGGTCCCGGATCGGGGGCCAACACTTCATGCTGTTTTAGTAGCAGTGGCAGGTTTCTTGGCCTGCTTACCCTTGTTCCAGCCTTGCATCTGTCTCCACCCTTGTTCCAGCCTTGCATCGGTCTCCAGGCTGGTTTGGTTTGAGAACTATTACCCTCTTGTTTAGAGGGTGTAGAATTTGAGGCTGGTCCGTTTCTGCGAAAGGGACGAAAATTTGGCTTATTTTTAGCCTTAAAAGACCTATCCTGAGGAAGGGCGTGGCCCTTTCCCCCAGTGATGTCTGAAATAATCTCTTTCAAGTCAGGGCCAAACAGCGTTTTACCCTTGAAAGGGATGTTAAGCAATTTGTTCTTGGAGGACACATCCGCTGACCAAGACTTTAGCCAAAGCGCTCTGCGCGCCACAATAGCAAAACCTGAATTTTTCGCCGCTAATCTAGCTAATTGCAAAGTGGCGTCTAAGATAAAAGAGTTAGCCAATTAAAGTGCTTGAACTCTGTCCATAACCTCCTCATACGAAGATTCTTTATTGAGCGACTTTTCTAGTTCTTCGAACCAGAAACACGCTGCTGTAGTGACAGGAACAATGCATGAAATTGGTTGTAGAAGGTAACCTTGCTGAACAAACATCTTTTTAAGCAAACCCTCCAATTTTTTATCCATAGGATCTTTGAAAGCACAACTATCTTCTATAGGGATAGTAGTGCGTTTGTTTAGAGTAGAAACCGCCCCCTCGACCTTGGGGACTGTCTGCCATAAGTCCTTTCTGGGGTCGACCATAGGAAATAATTTCTTAAATATAGGGGGAGGAACAAAAGGTATGCCGGGCCTTTCCCATTCCTTATTTATAATGTCCGCCACCCGCTTGGGTATAGGAAAAGCATCGGGGGGCACCGGGACCTCTAGGAACTTGTCCATCTTACATAATTTCTCTGGAATGACCAAATTGTCACAATCATCCAGAGTAGATAACACCTCCTTAAGCAGAGCGCGGAGATGTTCTAATTTAAACTTAAAAGTAATAACATCAGGTTCAGCATGTTGAGAAATTTTTTCTGAATCTGAAATTTCTCCCTCAGACAAAACCTCCCTCCTGGCCCCTTCAGATTGGTGTGAGGGTATGTCAGAACCATTATCATCAGCGTCCTCATGCTCTTCAGTATCTAAAACAGAGCAATCGCGCTTTCTCTGATAAGTGGGCATTTTGGACAAAATGTTTTTAATAGAATTATCCATAACAGCAGTTAATTGTTGCATAGTAAGAAGGATGGGCGCACTAGATGTACTAGGGGCCTCTTGTGTGGGCAAGACTGGTGTAGACACAGAAGGGGATGATGCAGTACCATGCTTACTCCCCTCGCTTGAGGAATCTTGGTCAACATCATTATCAGTGGCATCATTGTCCCTACTTTGTTTGGACACTATGTCACATTCATCACATATATTTAAATGGGGAGGAACCTTGGCTTCCAAACATACAGAACATCGTCTATCTGATGGTTCAGACATGTTAACAGGCATAAACTTGATAACAAAGCACAAAAAACGTTTTAAAATAAAACCGTTACTGTCACTTTAAATTTTAAACTGAACACACTTTATTACTGAATATGTGAAAAAGTATGAAGGAATTGTTCAAAATTCACCAAAATTTCACCACAGTGTCTTAAAGCCTTAAAAGTATTGCACACCAAATTTGAAAGCTTTAACTCTTAAAATAACGGAACCGGAGCCGTTTTTACATTTAACCCCTATACAGTCCCTGGTATCTGCTTTGCTGAGACCCAACCAAGCCCAGAGGGGAATACGATACCAAATGACGCCTTCAATAAGCTTTTTCAGTGGTTCTTAGCTCCTCACACATGCATCTGCATGCCTTGCTTTCCAAAAACAACTGCGCATTAGTGGCGCGAAAATGAGGCTCTGCCTATGACTAGAAAAGGCCCCCAGTGAAAAAGGTGTCCAATACAGTGCCTGCCGTTTTTTTAATACATCCCCAAGATTAAAAGAACTATTTATAGTTATAATCCACTAAATATACTTATAAAGTAATCGTTTTAGCCCAGAAAAATGTCTACCAGTCTTTAAAGCCCTTGTGAAGCCCTTTATTCTTATACTAAACTAAGAAAATGGCTTACCGGTTCCCATAGGGAAAATGACAGCTTCCAGCATTACATCGTCTTGTTAGAAATGTGTCATACCTCAAGCAGCAAAAGTCTGCCCACTGTTTCCCCCAACTGAAGTTAATTCATCTCAACAGTCCTGTGTGGAAACAGCCATCGATTTTAGTAACGGTTGCTAAAATCATTTTCCTCTTACAAACAGAAATCTTCATCTCTTTTCTGTTTCAGAGTAAATAGTACATACCAGCACTATTTTAAAATAACAAACTCTTGATTGAAGAATAAAACTACATTTAAACACCAAAAAACTCTTAGCCATCTCCGTGGAGATGTTGCCTGTGCAACGGCAAAGAGAATGACTGGGGTAGGCGGAGCCTAGGAGGGATCATGTGACCAGCTTTGCTGGGCTCTTTGCCATTTCCTGTTGGGGAAGAGAATATCCCACAAGTAAGGATGACGCCGTGGACCGGACACACCTATGTTGGAGAAAGCATGCTAATGCTATCAAGCTGCGCAGCGTTCAAAGTGAAAGTAAAATACCTGCATGTTCCGTTACCGCATAACAGTCTATGAGCCCAAAAATAAATCTCACAAAGCAGCATAAATCAAAGAACACATTTGATTAATCCCCACTGTTTAAAAACCTCCCTCAGGAGATATTAACCCTGTCTTCAGCAATTTCAACATAAGTAAAAATGTAAACTATCTTACCAGAATCTGTACTGGAACAGAAACACAGCCTCTCAAGTGTGACAGTCTTGTAGAATCGCTCCTGACATGGACTTGAGTGAAGAAGCAGACAGTGAAACTCGTCAACACTGGTTGCTTAAGGAGCTGTTAGCAGGCAGTCTGGATGGGTTTGCAGAAAGACTCTCACTGCAACTCCAGACTAACTTTCGTCAATGCTCTCACTGAGAGGCTGACAAGAATACTTAAAACTCCAGTTCCATAACAAAAGGCATATATCCCTCCTGAGGAACAACTCCGAAATCTTCTGACACTTCTCTGCCATCCTCCTGTGATGAAAGGCAAAGAATGACTGAAGGGATAGGGGAAGTGTCTTTGCCTCCTACTGGTGGCCAGGTTCAATATTTCCCAACAGTAAGGAATGAAGCAGTGGACTCTTCTTGTATTAAGAAGGAAATACCTTCATTCTTCCTTCAGCTGAGGTAAAGACAAGACTAGTTACTAGTAAGGTTGGAGGAGTTTTATAGAGCTCTTGGGGTTTTTGAATCTTTGCCTCCTCCTAGTGGCTAGGTAGAGTAAATCCCAAGAGTAATGGATCATGTATGAAAGAAAAGGAGTTAAGGGGATATTAAACTGTATAACAATCTCAGAAAAATGTGCATTATGTAAAAGTTAATATAAAACAAAATGGCAGTGATAAATATAAATGGTAAAAAACTACTACCCACAAATCTGGCATTTTTAATGTTCCACATAAACCACTTTTACCCAATAGTAGGGCAGCACCATATTGTAACCTAAGTTTACTTGCCCTCTACAGTGCATGAGCAAATAATTACATTTCATAGAATCACTGCTGGTGCACTGTGTAAGGTTGTTTACAGTGGCGACTAGCAACCAGTAAACCAGGAGAGTTGTTTGCATGTGGCCATAATTTTTCTTGGAACTACTGTTATCCATACTCACAGCACCAATTTATTATAATTATTATTTATTTATAAAGCGCCAACAGATTCCGCAGCACTGTCCATGGGTACAAAAAAGTACAATGGTGAAGCAATACAATAAAATACAACATTTTACAGACAAATACAGGGGGAATTGATCACACAGTAGTTACCTTTGGTTGCCAAGAACATCCATCGACAGAAATCCAGCCTCTGGTCACCCTAACCCACAGCAGTGGACACACAAAGGAATAAATTGACCTTTACCTCAGTGTAAGCATCTGAGAAACATAACTGCTACAAGAGACAAAATGTCACCATCAAAGAATCTTCCATTTACTTAATATGCCCTAATCACCTGTAGCCGTATTTATAGGAACTTCATCCTCCTCAGTCTTCACCCGATCACACACATACGGTTCTCCTCTGTGCTCAACCCCTGGACCATCTGAGGGCATCACATCCATACGCCCTGTACGGTGAGAACCCAGAAATTACTCTGTGCACATTATTTACTTTGCACACTTACCTATGAAACAGGCACTTCAGACACCATAAACATGTGCACACTTACTTGTGATTCATGTACCTCATACTCTAGATATGTACAGACTAATCTGTGATCCATATACCACATACACAACATATATACACATTCACCTGTAACCAGCTACTCAGACTGCACATATATGCAAACTTACTTGTACCAAGCGTCACTTGGACAGAACACGCACCCACTAACCTGTAACTTACACCATTGCCATATTTTAAAGGGACAGTTCACTGTAAAAGATTTTCCCTGAATGTGTTCCCCCTGACTTGTTATACCAGCTGTAGAGTATAAAATGTATAAGAAATCGCTAATTTATGCTTCTTTTTGCAAATTAAAGGGGCATTATACACCAAAATTATTGTAGCTAAAATTTGCAATTGGCATGCATTACCTATTTTGCAGCTAACTTTCCTACAAATGGGATACATTAAGCAAGGCGTTTCACTGAATATGTATACCTAAGTAATATACTCTAATGTCTGGTCTGCTGTGAAACTGTTTTATTTGTAAAGGAACATATTTCACTGAGAAGTGTGTGAGAAGTTTAGCTCCCAGTTAGGGAGTGAAGAGAAAACAATAGCTCAGTGATTAGTGTATAGTACTTAGGTATACATATTCAGTGAAACACCCTGCATGGTTTATAACATTTTTAGGTGAGTTAGATGCAAAATAGGTAATGCGTGTCAGCTGCAAATTGTATCTACACCTATTGCTTTATTTAAATAGCCTATAATAATTTTGGTGTATAATGCCCCTTTAAATAGTGGATTTGCTCTTTGAAACCACAGCCCATCAAAATAAGCTAAGCTTGCAGTGCGATCAGATATTGTTATAATCACTCAAATGCTTCCCTTTCTTATCTCTGAACAATACTAAGAAAGAACAATGGAAAATTAACATTTTATAGCTTTATTTCTTCCACCTGGCTGTGTTTACAGTTTCTCAATAGCCTATACCTAGATATAGACAATTCAGTATAGGTAGGGATACTACAGGCTAAATCAGCTATTTCAAATGCCAATATAAAGGCTAAGGAGCTATTTGTAAACAATTAAATACACTCCAGCAGGTAAAATGGATCATTGGGAACAAATTAAAGGAGAGAAAGTTTTTGGGTAAACTGTCCCTTTAATTTTGATAATAAATCATTAAGCTTTCTAGCATGCCGCTTGTGTATTGCACACTTACCTGTGATCCAGGTGTCTTAGCAACAACCTGCATGAACACTCACCTGTAACCCACGTCTCATTCATATTATACATGCACACTCACCTGTAACCCTTGTGTCTCATTCAGAACATACATGTACATTCACATGTACCAATCATTTTTTTGAAACAACGTACATGCACACTCACCAGTAAACTATGTCCCTCATGCACAATACATGTGCACACTTACCTGTAACCCTTATCTCTCCCACACCACACATGTGCACACTTACCAATAACCCATGTCCCTCATGCACCACACACATATACACTAATCTGACTCCTGCGTCCCTCTGACACGTCACACATGTACACTCAACTGCGTTCCTCAGACACATAACTAATGTGCACTTACATTCACTGATATTGTCACCGATTTCCTGCTTCACAGCTTCCAGATGACTCTTTACGTACAGATCATTTGTTTGTTCAGCATCAAGTGTGACTTCAGTCTTAACGTCACCTGCACAGATCATATATATATATATAAATATTTCAGTTTTTTAGAACTGCACAAGAAAATTGTAAAATTTGAATGTCACAAGTGTACACTCACCTGTGTCTTTCAGACACGTTACACACACCTGTGTCCTGCAACCCTCAGACACATTACACACATACACTCAAGTGTGCCCTTTATCACTCAGACACATCACACATATACACTCACCTGTGCCCTGCTCCCTTTAAACACATCCCACAATTACATTCAATGGGGTGTTGCATCTATCAGACACTCACCACTGACACATGCATACACTCACTTGTGCGCTGCGTCCCACTGGTATACTTTGCACACATACACTCACCTGGACACTGCGTCCCACAGACATGTCACAAATACAATCCCCTGTATCGCTCATACACGTAACACACGTACACACATCTGCGCCCTGAGTCCCTCAGATACATACACTCATCAGCATCCTGTATACTTAAGACACGTGCACTCACCTGCGCCTTGCGTCCGTCAGACACAAAACACACATGTACTTACATGTACGGATATTGACACTGTTTTCCTGCTTCACAGCTTCTAGTTGCTGCTTTACATACAAATCATTTGTTTGTTCAGTGTTAAGTGTGACTTCAGTCTTAACATCACCTGTATAGATCATATACACATTGTTACATTTCAGCAATGCACAAGGAAATTGTATAATCTGAATATCACACATGTACACTCACCTGTGTCCTTTAGACACGTCACGCATCACACACATACACTCAAGTGTGCCCTGTATCCCTCAAACACATCCCACAATTTCATTCACCGGTGTGCTGCATCTATCAGACACTCAACACATGTACTCACCTATGCCCTTGCATCCCTCAGGAACATCATACACGTATACTCACCTGTGCCCTGCATCCCTCAGACACGTCACACACATACATTCACCCGAGTCCCTCAGATATGTAACACACGTACACTTACCTACTACCCTCAGACATTCCCCACACCTACACTCACCAGTGCCCTGCATCCCTTAGACTGGTGCACATTAACTTGTGCCCTGCAACTCTCAGACATGTCACACACATACAGTCACCTGCATCCTACGGCCCGCAGACATGTCACACACTTACACTCACTCCAAGTAGATAGGATCAGCACAACACCTTAAGGCAATGGCTGCATAAACTGTAGGTATATAGGTGCAACACCTTCCAGGCTTCCCTCTATAAGCTTCCAATAAGTAAATCAAAAGAAGTAGCGAAGGTGGCACACTTTAAGGCAAGCAAACTTTTATTAAGATAAGCAACGTTTCGGGGCTCCTGCCCCTTTCGCAAGCTAACAAATAATGATATCAACATACATTATATAGGGTAAATGTCTAAAAATGTATCCAATCACCTGTTAATGGGAGGGGCTATATTACACATCAAACATATCAAAAGGTAAAGGTAATCAAATTTTTACCAAAGTTATCCTCCTCCATACTGGTTAAAATTGGAATACCTAATAAAAACAAAAGCAGCAAGATACTATATTTAGAAGGACATAATGCTACCATAATATTTTAAAAGGATACTTTTAATGTATCTGTATACAGAGAGGCCACATCCCAAGTGGATAACCATATCTCCTTATCTATATTATTACATTTTTTAGTTACGTTCAGAAAATGTGCAGTATCTTTTATGTATGGTTTGCCCTGTGTACCTAAAGGGGATAGAATTTTGTCTAAGAACTGAGCTGTAGGGCTAAGTAGTGACCCAAATCCCAACAACTATGGGACGCCTCCCCGGTGGACTCCCTAAGCTCTTATGAATTTTACGGACAACATAGAAAAGTGGAACAACAGGAAATGTAGGTAACAAAAAAATCATAATTTTTTTGTAAGTAGTTCTTTACAGATAGCATTAGTTGGATTTTTTTTACAACTTTTCATATGTTTTAACATCATTCAGTTGTCTATACACTTCTGCTTGATCGGCAGGCTTGATTTGATTACCTTTACCTTTGATATGTTTGATGTGTGATATTGCTCCTCCCATTAACAGGTGACTGGATACCTTTTTAGACACGTACCCTATATAAAGTGTGTTGATATCATTATTTGTTAGTTTGAGAAAGGGGCAGGAGCCCCGAAACATTGCTCATCTTAATTAAGGTTTGCTTGCTTTAAAGTGTGCCACCTTCGCTACTTCTTTTGATACACTTACACTCACTGGCACCCTGCGTCCCTCAGACATATCGCACATGTTCACTCACTTGCACCCTTTGGTTCTTCAGACATGTCACTTATGTACATTCACCTGTGTCCTACGTCCCTCAGATGTGTCACACAAGTACACTCACCTGTAGAGACGTAGCACACATTCACCTGTGCCCTGTGTCCCTTAGGCACGTCACATACACTCATCTATGGCCTGTACCAGAGGTCTTAAAATCTGGAATTTTAGCAAAACTCTTATAAAACAAAACAGAAAGATGAAAACTGACCATTCAGAGGGCAAACCCTAATTCAAACCTTCCTGCTGGAGCTTTATGATTTCTAAAACAATTCCAGTGGTATCCTTTGCGAGTAAACCAAGCAAAAAAGATTTTCCAAACCTGAAGATAAATAGGCCTGGTGACAGGTTTCCTAGACTGAATCAAGGTGTTAATAACCTTGTCAGAAAAACCTCTATTAGACAGCACAAAGCGTTACATTGCCAGGCAGTCAAATACAGTTCTGCTAAAAGAAAAAAACCTTGAGAAAGAAGAGGAGCCTCCAAGATGGGGAAATCAGAGCTGCTGAAGCTTGCTCCTACTTGATTCTGTCTATAGCTCAGGATAGCAACTGTCTCAAGGTTTTTTGCTGGGTTTAGCATTTGCAGAGAACACCATCTCTCTAAGCTGCCATCTCTCTAAGTGACATCTTTAAGTGGCAGCACTAAGAATTAGACAAGAATTGAACAAGATTTTAGGCAAGCTAAATATTTTCTTTTCAAAACCAAAATTTTTCACTTAATATTCTGCTATGTTTTAAGAACTGCTTTTCCTTTTAACGGTCTCTTGCCTATACCACAAGCAGGCTCACATGCTCATACCTTACCCTTCTCCACATGCAGCTTATATTGGCCCCTCTCTCCTTACTTTAGCTCTCATGAACTACTCTCTATTTTAAAATCTATGTCACTAAACTGCACCACCACCTCACAGAAATACCCCCACTGCTATAAATCTCATTCTCACCTACTTACTTTCCATCTTGCTGCTATTAGCATCAGGTGACATCTCTACAAATCCTGGGCCCACCCTCATTCCCATCATTCCCCAATCACGCACTCCTTATAGTAACTTTAATAAAAGCAACACACATAACCTCATTTCCATCCAATGCATCCCATACGCACACACTCCTTTCACTTGCACACTATGGAACTCTCGCTCTGTCTGCAACAAACTTACAACCATTCATGACCTGTTTATTTCAAATGCTTTTTCCCTCTTAGCAATTACCGAAACCTGGCTATCTTCTTCCGACACCGTTTCCACTGCTGCTCTCACACATTGTGGTCTTCACTTTAGCCATACCCCTAGGCTAGGTGAGAAACGTGGCGGCAGTGTTGGGATCCTGCTCTCCCCCTCCTGCACTCATCAGCACCTACCTCCAATCCCATCTCTCTCCTTCTCCTCCTTTGAAGTCCACTGTATTCGCCTGTTCTTCCCCAAAGTAGCAGTCATCTATCGCCCTCCTGGACCTACCTCCCAATTCCTTGACAACTTTGCCACCTGGCTTCCTCGCTTTCTCTTCTCTACAAATATACCAACCCTAATTCTTGGGGACTTCAACATTCCCATTGACAACCCATCTGCTTCTAAACTTCTTTCACTCACATCCTCCTTCGGTCTCTCACAATCCACCCTATTCCCTACCCACCGTGATGGACACTCCATCGACCTGGTATTTTCCTACCTCTGTTCTATATCTGACCTCACCTGTCGCCCTTTTTCCATTTCAGACCATCACCTGGTCACCTATAATATTAATGCAACAGCTAAACCCACTTCTCCATCCCGCCCCCCCCACCTGTAAAATCTACATGCTGTGGATCCGCTCCAATTTTCAAAAATCATTCAAGATCTCCTCCCTCACACTTCCACTATAAACTGCCCTGATCTTGCTACAGCCCTCTATAACAAAACTCTCTCCTTTGCACTAGACACACTTGCCCCTCCCCAGCTGCGCAAAACATCACACCGTCAGTTGCAGCCCTGGCACTCTCAGCAAACACGCTATTTGCAAAAATGCTCCCGTACTGCTGAGCGTGTCTGGAGGAAAATTCACTCTGAACCTGATTTCATACACTAGAAGTTTTATTCTTCGTTCATACACCTCTGCCCAAGCAAACCTACTTCTCTCATATCTACTCTTTCCTCAAACCCTAAATGACTCTACCCACCTGCTCCACCCCCCCATCTGTCTTTAGTGCTCAAGACCTGGCAGACTACTTTTTAAAACAAAACACGTACTATCTGAAGCAACATCCCAACACCAACCTGCAATATTCCATCAACAGGCCCAGTTACTCCCTCTGCCACCCTCTGCATCTTCCCTCCAGCCACTGAGAATGAAGTTTCCTCCTTACTATCTTCCTCACGCCTCACTACCTGCCCGCTCGACCCTATCCCTTCCCATCTAATACCCTTCCTATCTTCGACCCTCACTCCTGCTCTTACCCACATCTTCAACCTCTCTCTTTCTACCGGCTTATTCCCATCTTCTTTCAAACATGCAAAAGTCACTCCCATACTCAAAAAAAAAAAACCCCTCGACCCTAATTCCCTTGAAAGCTACCGCCCCATATCACTGCTTCCACTAACATCAAAACTCCTTGAAAAACTAGTTTACAATCGCCTAACCCACTTCCCGTCTGCCAACTTCTTGCTTGACCCCCTGTAATCTGGATTCCGCCCCAAATACTCCACTGAGACTGCCATTACCAAGGTTACTAACGATCTTCTCTCTGCTAAAAATATTGGCCACTACTCTATACTCATCTTACTTCACCTCTCAGCTGCCTTCGACACAGTTGACCACCCACTCCTCCTGCAGACCCTTGGCTCTTTTGGCCTCTGTGACACTGCTCTTTCCTAGATTCACTCATCTTTCTCACAGGTCTTTTTCTGTGTCATTTGCCGGCGACTCCTCCTCTCCAATGCCTCTGTCTGTTGGAGTACCTCAAGGATCTGTTCTGGGTCCTCTACTCTTCTCCATTTATACTTCTTCGCTGGGTAAACTTATCAACAGTTATGGCTTCAAATATCACCTCTATGCTGATGACACCCAGATCTACCTCTCCACCCTTGCTCTCTATACCTCTGTCCTTTCTCATGTCAGCAACTGCTTCCTGGATGGCCTCTCACCACCTTAAGATTAACATGTCCAAGGCTGAGCTCCTTCTTATCCCCCCTCAAGCTCTACACGGACTTGTGACTTCTCTATCCCTGTTGACAGCATCACCATTTCCACATCGCCCCAAGTCCGCTGCCTCGGAGTTACACTTGACTCAAATCTATCCTTCGTCCCCCATATCCAATAGCTTTCTACATCCTGCCGCAACCATCTACGCAATATTTCCAAGATAGACCTTTTCTGTGCACTAAAACCACAAAGCAAATAATCCGCTCCCTTGTTATTTCCCGACTTGACTACTGCAATTATCTACTTACTGGCCTTCCTCTTTCCATCCTCTCCCTCCTTCAATCCATCCTAAATGCCTCTGCCAGGCTGATCCACCTTTCCCATTGCTCTGTATCTGCTGCACCTCTCTGCGACTCCCTTCATTGGCTGTACATTCACAGCAGAATTAAATTCAGAATTCTCATCCTTGCATACAAAGCACTCACCAACACCGCTCCCCTCTACCTATCCTCTCTAATCAACAAGTATACTCCAGCCCGCCCACTAAGATCTAACAATGACCTGCTCCTTGCATCTGTGACTATCACCTCTTCTCATGCTAGACTGCAGGACTTCTGTCGTGCAGCACCTACCCTCTGGAACACTCTCCCTCGTGCGGTCAAACTTTGCCCTAATCTTTCTTCCTTTAAATGCTCTCTGAAGACTTTTCTGTTCAGAGAAGCCTACCACCCAACTCAATATTTCTCTTACCTAACAACATTTCCCTCATCTAACTCTGCATTAACATCTTTCTCAATCTTGCAGTCCTCACCTCCTGTTTCTCAACCTCCTACCCTTCTAGATTGTAAGTTCCCACGGGAATAGGGCCCTCAATTCCTCCTGTATGTGTTTGTAAATTTTGTCCTGTCTCTTACAAGTTTTATATTTAAATGAATTGTATCCATGGACAGTGCTGCGGAATATGATGGCGCTTCATAAATAAAGTATAATAATAACAATAATAAATGGAGGAAAGATGTAAATAAGGTTGAAGGACCAGTGATCCCCTAGGGCATCTATAAGGTTTTCCTGAGGGTCCCAAGAACTGGCACAATAATGGGGAAGTTTGTTATTCAAGTGAGAATCCATATGATCTATCTCTGGTAGACCCCAACATCTCATAATATGGACAAAATCTCCTAATTTAGATACTACTCTACTGAGTGAAGAGATTAGCAACTTAGAAAGTCTGCCTCCCAACTGTTCACACCAAGCATGTGGATGACAGAACTCCTGCACTGAAAATGTTCTGCCCAACTAATGATACGTGGAAACTTCCCTCATTGCTAAAGTCCCACACTGATGATATATGTAAGCCACTGCTGTGACATTGAATGATTGGAATAATAGAAAATGATTCCTATATGAGTGTGGACAAACTCAGGAGAGCCCTGAAGATTACTCAAAAAATGTTTATGGGTAACCACGTCTCCTGTGGAGACCACACCTCTCCAAAACCCCAGACACCCAGCCTAAACATCAACCTTAAAGGATTGTCTATAAAAACCTTAAAGTCTTAAATCCGAAGGATCCTTAAAAGAGGAACTATCATTCAAAAGGAATAGTAGAGGCCTGGCAAGAGTGGAGAAAGCTGCACCCACATTAGGAATAGCTTTCCAAATCTCTGTACTAGCAGAAGGGTAGAGGGAACATAGACTGAAACTTAACAAATGGAACAAAAGGAACACCTGGCTTCTGCCATTTCTTAGAAATTAGTTCAGAAACTCAATCATGCATGGGAAAAGAAGAGGTTTGTTTAGGGGCCACCTTAAAGTGACATTATACACTCATTTTTTCTTTGCATAAATGTTTTGTACATGATCTATTTATATAGCCCATAAAGTTTTTTTTTTTAAATAAATGTATAGTTTTGCTTATTTTTAAATAACATTGCTCTGATTTTCAGACTCCTAACCAAGCTCCAAAGTTTTATGTGAATACTGTCAGCTACCTTCTCCAGCTTGCTCCTGTTTGTGTAAAGGGTCTTTTCATATGTAAAAGAAGGGGGAGGGGGAGAGCGTCTTATTTGCCACTTGCAGTGGGCTTTCCAGCTGCCTTTTCAACAGAGCCAAACTGACAGCTTCTAAGTAAGTTTTTAAACAGTTTTATACTGGATTTTTATATCAGTATCTGTGCATCTTATTCTTTATAGTAGTGTCTATTACATGCAGTTATATGAAAATGAGTGTATACTGTCCCTTTAAAAAGGGACAATCAGGGGGCGGAGCTAACCGTCAAGCAGGAGAGACGTGTCTAGAGAGAGCTCCTTAATAACCACTTTAAAATAGCTATAAAACAGCCGTTTAAAATTGCTTTTTTATCTCTAGAAGAGTACCTTTAGCGATCCACACTCCTGCTAGCTAGAAATAACCTGACTATATCGACAGCTGCTGTACCTACTAGAAGATTTCAACTTCTCCATACCGGGGCCTGTCCTGACCGGAAACGTGTGACGATAACTAACAGATTGCAGCAACAAAGGCAAAGTACACCAGACAACCCGGCACGCAGACCTGCTTGTGAGTAAAAGAGAACTTGACTTACCCACCACTGCTGCCCGGAGGGTCGGGGCTCCGCTCCGGTGCAGCAGACTACAGGCAGTGACAGGGCTCCTAGGTGGGGTCAGAGATCCAGCGCACACAAACATCAAAACAACCAACGGGACTTACCCCTAACTGACCACCTCGCCTGAAGGTGGGAGAGTGACCTGCCTGGGACTGCCGGGGGAGAGCGTAGGAGACCGGAGACCCTGAATCACGCCACAGCTTTCTTGGCGCGAACCGCCGCCATCTTGTGCACCTGCGGTACGGGCCCAGTGACATAACCACAATACAGCGGTCAGGTGAGAAAAGTGATCGATACAGCCTGAGCCCTTGTTCCCCTGCCCAACTATACACCCCTGAACCGCTCCGCGCCTACCAACAATTAGAACGCTTCACAGATCCCTGCAGCATATCCCAGAATAAGGCCTCTCAACAGTTTATTAGCGCAGCAGCACACAAACTTACTCAAAAGGGCAACAAATTGAGCGACGCTCTATCCTATTGCCCCTAATTGTGGAAACTCATTTTGCCCACTACAGCATGGGCTCACTAAACGCCCATCAGCCCATCTACTTCACATTCAGCGGGCTAGGCCACAACTAGAGCAGGATCTTCTGAACCACTTTCTGGGGAGACAGCACATACCCACTTTGCTCTATCCCATCAAGACCCTGCAGAGACCAATAAACTTCTATCCATACACTCACTGGCTGCATGTGCTTTTGATCCCGGGACCCTGGGCATACCTTATAAGTACAATCGGACAGAGTGGCCCCTCTCACCGCACTGGAGGTGAGTCATATCACCATTCCCTTCCCCACTTCGTCAATAGGAGACAATTCCCCTAAGGAGGGGGGTATGTGATAAGAACTGAAACTGCCGTACATATCACCTTACACAGCAAATACTGTACTTGGAATTAAAACTTATCCCACAAAGGAAGGATCCCCCGAGTATTTACCCTTCTACTCTCACTAAGACCGAATACCTGAACTATAGGTGTGCAGCTTATACTATTTCTGAGAAGGCAAATTTTTTTTTTCTCTTTCTCACCCCTAGAAGATCTAGGTTATGACAATATGTAAATAACCCCTAAGAGTCTGTGTCCCCGCCGGCCGATCAATGCTACAGTACTAGCACACAGATAATAAGCAGGTACTCAGCCATAGAAGAAATTTGCCAATAGTTAGTTTCATCTACACCCACTACAAAATGTCGCAGGCCCATAAACGCAAGCACAAACCCCACTCCACACTCAAAAGAACGGTGGTTGACCACTTTCAACACCGTCCAAAAACTACCCAAACAAGATCTGAGGATGAATACTCCGACACAGGCAGTGTCTCTGATACTCACACTGACTCAACATTAGTTAAGAAAGCCTCTCAGATCCTGGAGACAGATACTTGCACGAATAACAATATGATGGACACCATGAAAGCCTTGCTAGCATCACACCATGAATCTTTATCGAAAAAATTTGACAGATCGCATGCGGATCTGAAAAGAGATATTGGCCTCATTGGCGAACGAACAGACGCGCTAGAGCGCAGGCAGGAAGATCTGGCAATAGACCACACCAACCTTCTGTCCTACTCCCAGTCCTTAGCCATCCAAATTACAGATCTAGAATTGAAATTGGCGGACTTAGAGGATAGGTCACGCCGCAACAATATACGAATTAAAGGCATCCCAGAATCTGTTTTACCACAAGATCTTGAGAAGTACCTACAGAAGTTATCTGAAGCTATACTGGGCCCTGCGACAAATAATGAACACTTGATAGATAGAGTCCACAGAGCCCTCAGGGCACGATCTGCAGATGGTGGCCAGCCAAGAGATGTGATAGCCAAATTCCACTACTACACGTACAAAGAGAAAATACTCAAGGCACTTGCCAGAGACAAGCGTCTCCCTGAGGAGTATCTGGGACTACAAATCTATCCAGACCTCTCCCCCCATACGTTACAGATCCGGAGACATTATCAACCGTATACCAAAATACTGAGGGAGCGAGATTTGAAATACAGATGGGGGTTCCCTGTACGCCTTATTATCACCAAAGATAGTAACCAATATATAACCTCTACTCCCCAGCAAACGAGAGAACTACTTCAAAAATGGGAACTCCTACCACCAGATAAAGAGGCCCAATCTACAAGTACAGAACGGGGATCTGGCCTAAGAGCATCAGCACCACCTTGGAAACCATTACCACAGAGACCCTCTGGAACGGATGAAAGACTCTCTGGATCCCTTAAGAAACTCAGAGACACTGTTGGCACACACCCAAATACAGACCCATAGAGTACCTGCTTACGTAAGATACTTTGACTGTATTCCCTCAGGGGGATATTCCTCCTTTGGGAGGTATGTCCCTCACAATTTATGAAGGTCTCCAGGAGATGAGCAGGAAGAAGATGGGTGAGATCATAACAGTTTTATATGTTAATATTTGTTTGTTTTCCATGCTGTTAGATACTAGCCATGGACTTTACATTTCTCTATCTCTTGGCTAGATTGGCAAAAGTGACTTGAAACCATTGTGCTACACTATACATCTACCTAGCCAATTGTGCCATATATGTTTTTTGCTCTTAAATGAATATGTCATGTGTTTTTTTTTGTTATGATGCCTCACACTATGTAACTGTTCAACCGACTGGTTATAGATTCTGTTGTAATATTTTTATTGTCCCTTAGAAACATGAAACAGCGTGCCTCACGCCCAGAAGAGTAGGCACTGGCCATACCCCCTTGATAGTATTAGCTCCCCCTACTGAAGGCCTCTGTGTCGTTATAATCTTGTTACATTGTAATATACGGTTACTAATCAAATGCTCACCCACCATGCTGCAAAGTGATTAGAATCCTAGAAACATAAAGGTGAGGATGTAACCAACAGAATCAAATATATACTTAATCTCTCCCGTTGATAACTTAAAATTGAAGCACTACTATTTTAGAAAATACCCTACCCTTCAAAATTCATATAGATTATACTCTTTAATAAACACTCACATTATCTGGTGAAGAGCCATAAACCCACCACTTAACTCCCCTTGAGACCCTTAGTTCTCGAACATAGACATAGTTTGTTGCTCTCCCCTATTGCTTCACAGCCAATAGCGAGTGAGGGAAATCAAACCTCTGCTCTCTTGAGGGGAAAATGCTGAACCCCCCACTAGTAACCCAACTTACTATGAACGTCACATTGTAACCCTAATGGGGAGATATTAAACATTGAATGCTATATAGGCCCTTGTTTTGATACAACATAGCCTATGGCCATACAATGGGAAGTAATAGATGTTTTGCCTCCAATCACTTCCTGTTACATTGTTTTATTTTGTTTCGTGTTTCTCCTGTTGAGATTACTGTTTTAACCTTTGAGATATACAGCATTGAATATCTTACTCCATATACAAGCAACTTATTGATTGATATATTACATATGCCTTATGTTTACTTCATTTCATTTCATTTTTGTATCTATTTACTTATGTTTCCTTTTATTTTTCCTTCTTTTTTTTTATCTGTGGCTTTATAAACTCCACACTGGGCCGGCGGGGCCCTGGACCCCTCTCCGCATAGCACCCCCCCCAACAATTTAGTTGTGTCTCTCTGGCATTGACCAGACGGAACACTCATTGCGAAAGTGTACATATATCACTTTTAGACAGTCATAGAGGTCACCCACCTTAATACCCCACGCTCAAAGCTGTACGGCAGACTTGCACTCCCTTAAGGAAAAAGTGACTCCTACACCCCATCTTCAAGCTAACCCTTTAATCCTAGCGATCCCGATAGCCCCTAGACCATTACTATAATGGCCCCAATACGTGTAGCTACGTTGAATGCGCAGGGCTTAAACTCCCCCACTAAGAGAAAGCTGTTGCAGAACTATGCTCTAACACACAAATTACATATCTTATTCCTGCAAGAAACCCACTGGTCCGGAGAGCCCCGACTCCCTGGGATCTCCAAACACTACCCGACCTGTGAGATCGCCTCTAATTCCGAAAGCAAAAATAGAGGTGTTGCCATATTAATTAGTAAAGACCTATCCTACAAACTGGAATATATCGAAAAAGATAGTGAAGGTAGATACCTGATACTTATCTGCACACTCAATGACACCTTATTTACCTTAGTTTCCCTATATTCACCTAATGCCAAGCAAATCCCCTTTCTCCGTAAGCTCCTGATACATGTTGATCAGCTCAAAAGGGGAAGTTTAATAATAGGGGGAGATTTCAACATGGTATGGGACCCCTCCAAAGACAAACAATCCACCCTCACGACACACTCAGATAGGACTCTTTCATCCACCTCCAATGCTTTTCGAAAACTCATCTACCAACACAATTTATATGATGCATGGAGATGTCTAGCGCCTCTAGAAAAAGACTTTACACACCATTCTAAAGCCCATAACTCATACTCTCGACTTGATTACATATTCTGTGACTCTTGGTCCCTAGATCACTTTACAAACCCCAACATCAGGCCTTGCACGTGGTCCGACCACGACATGGTTTATCTAGACTTTTCTAAACTACAGTCCCTTTCTGGTAGACCCCCATGGAGACTCCCAGAACAATGGCTGTCTAATGTTGAACTCCCAGCACTACAAGAGACCGTTAAGGAATTCCTAACACACAACGACATAGGGAATACTGACATAGACATTGTGTGGGCAGCTCTTAAGGCATTTCTTCGGGGACATTTCATTAAAAAAACAGCTCGACTTCGTAAAGAGGGAAGTCAGTCTTTGGCGAAGCTCTACGGTGACCTACGCATACTCGAGCAGACTAATAAAACACATCCCAGCCCCCAGATGGCACGCCAAATAGGAATTATTAGAGATGAAATAGCCAAACGAGATTTGATAAGGGTCCAAGAGAACCTGCACAAACTCAAACAACTCTATTACTATAAAGGGAATAGAGCAGACAAACTGCTCGCTAACAAACTCCGCAAGCGCACGCAACAAAAGAGAATACCCCACATTGAGACACCTAGAGGAGCAGTACACGCGCCCAAAGACATAGGCGCTGCATTTGCAGCTTACTACTCCTCCCTGTACGACATTGAGGCAACTGAAGGGATGGCTAAAGCCAACCATAGTGATATCCAGGGGTTCTTAAAAGGACTGTCTATCCCCACCCTTTCTGAAGAAGCCAGGACGGAACTAGAACAACAATTTACACTAACAGAGATTAAAATAGCCATAAGCGAACTGACACCTCATAAAGCCCCAGGCCCGGACGGTTTTACGGTAACATTTTACCGTGCACTCAGCCCAATTGTAGCTCCGATACTACTCCGATTGTTTAGTGATGCTGCATCCAGAGGTAGCTTTCTGGCCGAACTCTTGGAGGCCAGCATCACAACAATCCCCAAAGAAGGTAAAGATCCCCTACTGTGCTCTAGTTATAGACCCATCTCCCTTATCAATGTTGATGCCAAAATCTACGCTAAAATGCTAGCGAATAGACTGGGGAAGCACCTGCAGACGCTCATACACTTGGATCAAGTGGGCTTTGTCCAGGGCCGACAGGGCACGGATAATACCCGACGCCTCCTAAATATATTCTCGGAAGCTGCGGATATGGACCTCCAAATGCTCACCCTGTCACTAGATGCCGAAAAGGCGTTTGACAGGGTGAGATGGGACTACCTGTTCCAGACCCTATCGGCGTTCGGAATTCCGGATTCCTTCGTCAAGGCGGTCAAAGCTTTATATTCCACTCCCACAGCAGTTATTCGGGGACAGGGATTCTGTTCGCCCAAAATAATGATTCGAAATGGGACCAGGCAGGGGTGCCCACTCTCCCCTCTCCTATTTGTCCTTGCGATCGAGCCTCTGGCGCTCGCCATTAGAGAATCTAGAGAGATCCAAGGTGTACAACTACATGATACCCCTCAGAAATTGGCACTCTTTGCAGACGACCTTACAGTCTTTCTCTCAGACCCCATTAATTCTCTACACCCATTAATGGCCCTATTCCAACAATTTGGGGAAATCTCATATTATAAATTGAATGTGACTAAAACGGAAGCATACTCCATTAATATTCCACAGAATGAAAGTGCCTCTATCCAATCCACCTATTCTTTTAAGTGGTCCTCCAAAGGAATTCGTCACTTGGGAGTTTTTCTGTCCCATGCTAAAGCCACGGTGATAAAAGAGAACTTTGAAAATCTCCTAACAAATATCACTGCAGAGCTTCATTCCAAACGATACGACGAGATTTCTTGGTTAGGTAGGATAGCAGCTCTTAAAATGATGATTCTTCCTAAACTTACGTATCTGTTCCGGTGCATTCCGCTACCAGTTCCATGCACCTTACTCAGAAAGTTCCAGGCTCTTTTTAACACCTATACTTGGCATGATAAGAGACCTCGGGTAGCAGCACATATTCTACACATGCCACTGGAGAAGGGAGGCTTGGGCCTTCCCAATGTCAGGAAATATTATGAAGCGGCAATGATAACACATGTTACAGCCTGGGCTAAAGAACTCCCCCCGACAAGATGGAGAGAACTAGAACAGGCATCACTGCCAGCATACATTAACTTGGAGGACTTGCTTTGGCTACCTCCACATTGGCAAATTAAAGTACACACTGCAAACAACATCGTGAAGGGCTGCCAAGAGACATGGTTTAAACTAAGACATAATAAACTGATAGCCCCACACCCCTCACCAGTGCACTCCATAAGAGGCCTCTTGATAGGATTACCCAACGCCCATCTTAACACCTGGACTGACTCAGACATAAAGACTTTACAGGACTTTTATAATAATGCCAAGCTACGACCACACCAGGATATGTTAGATTCCCCTACCTTGACCCCCAACCTGAGATTCGATCTATTAAGGTTGCGCACATTAATGAAATCCTGGGGATTTCTAGACGACTCAATGAGAGAATTGACTATGTGGGAGGCAAGATGGATGGCCAATCTTCAACAGTTTAAACCTCTCTCGATACACTACCACTGCCTCATAGAGGAAACAACCTCCCAAAAGACAACGCATATGGATGCCTGGGAGAGAGACTTACAGCTAACATTCACAACTGAGACTTGGCACAAAGCCATTAGCTTAACGAAAAAAGCAACTCACTGCATCACCTTATACGAACTATACTTTAAAGTAATTACCAGATGGCACTTGGTGCCCACAAAGCTACAGAAGCTCTTTCCCGGGCATTCACAACAGTGTTGGAGGGGATGTGGAGAACCTGGGTCTCCCCTACATATCTGGTGGACGTGCCCTAGATTGACGGATTACTGGAAAAAGGTAGAAAAGGTCTGTAGAGATTTGGGATTAACGACGGACTTGAACCCCGCCCTAGCCATATTACATTTAGAGCTTGATAGCATACCCAAGATTAAACAGAACCTTCTGATCTATATACTCATTTCTGCCAAGCTCCTTATAGCTAGGAACTGGAAGAAGAGCCAACCCCCAAGATTACAGAGTGTACTGGAAGGTGTAAACTACATTAAGACTATGGAAAATTTTGTAGCCAGGGAAAGAGGGCAACTGCAAAATTATTGCCTTACTTGGGAACCTTGGGAGTCCCTGTTCAACCGCCCAGCCGACACCTAGATATCTATAAAACCCAAAGTATACCCCCTTCGGCCTCTCCCTTGTGCCCCCTAACATTGCCCCCCTTTTTCTCTTGAAACAGTGCGATCACTTCAGAGTTTCACCCCTACCCCAGATACCCCCCTGTTGAGACAGGCCTGCAATAAGACAACATAGAAAACGGAACCTACGCTGTAAACCACAGATAGGCGGAGAGGGGTCCGGGAGTCCCCTCCACATTAACGACCCAATATTATGGGGAGTCTGCAGTTTAATTTAATTTAATATAGTATAGCATAGTGTAACACCATCTCTCAACCCTATTGATGTGTGCCCTCTATTGACTGATTTATTACCTTAAAAATTACACCAGTGTAGATTGTTGTTATGAGATTATGTTTTGGAACAACTACTGTATATACACGAGATACCTCTGTAAAAACGAGGACTTTCATGTTGGGAAAGATTGCTGATCTCATCTGCCCATCAATCCAACCAATCCCCATGCACATATCCATATCTTTCATGTAAATTCATTGTATGTATACTGTTATTGCCTTAACTTGGAAAGATTGTTTGTTGAAATTACGTCCTTAATAAAAAGCTTTTGTTTAAAAAAAAAAAAAAAAAAAAAAAAAAAAAAAAAGGGACAATCAACACCAAAAATGTTTTTGTTTAAAAAAAAAAAAGATAGATAATCCCCTTATTTACCATTCCCCAGTTTTGCATATCCAATACCGGTATATTAATATGCTTTTTACCTTCCTGATTACCTTGTATCTAAGCACAAAATAGGGACAATACAAGTAACACGTGCACACTAACCTGGGCTGATACAGTCACTGGTTTTCTCATCTGTGGCTCCCAGCCTCACGCACAGATCTTCTGATATCTCAACTTTCACTTTATTCGCATTATCTTCGCCTGCACATATTAAATTTAGATTTTATATCCCATGATCTCGTTTTATAACTTTAGCATGAAAAAGTTTGTGTATTTCCCAGACATTCAATAACACAAATACACACTCACTGCAGTACTTTTCCCTCACATCTCTTCTTTGCATCATTTAAGCTAAAAGGAAGTTAAGAAACATGCGTGCACACTCACTTGTAACCTATGTACTTCATACAAAGAACAAGTGAACACTCACCGGTAACCTAAGTGCCTTAGACACAGCAAACTCCCCTCTAACCTGGGTGCCTCAGACACAACACGTGCAAACTTGCTTGTAACCTTGGTGCCTCAGACACAACACACATGCAATAGTAACAAGATATTAGGTAAAGTAGTACTAATGGAAGTACCTATAGGTGCAAAATATTTTGTAATCAACAAGCACCTATTAGGGGGTCAATATAGCACTAAGGAGACTCAGAAAAATGAGTTACAAAAATCTGTAACAAAAAAAAAAAAAAAAAAAAAAAAAAAAAAAAAAGAGTGCTTTACCCCTACAATTATATAGGAAAATTCTCACTGAATAATACAGGAATGATTCATACTTTATCTTTATTGGTTTAACTATTCAATCATACATGTTTAAAAACAACTAAACTCTATAGATATCGATATATAGCATAGGTGTGTGAATAATACCTCTGAGAATCATGTGTCTAGATGTGATCATTGTAATCGGTTTGTATAATATCAAGCAGTCAGATATAAACAATATCTTTTGTAGCCGGCTATTAATGAATTCAGAAATAACGTAAAAAAAAAAAGAGGACCTGGTAATATGTGGGATGTCAGATTACGAAATTAAAGCTATCTAGCTAATACTCTCTGTAATTATAAAGTCCTTGCTTACACAAAACTTTAGCACAGCTGTTCAGTGTAATAGATTCTGTCTGCTTAAGCCCCATCTATAGCGGGGGCTAGATAAACATTTAACTGACTTGTTTCACTATCATAGCATAATGTCTGATCTCAGAATAAAAAACACACATTTACAAGCTATTGGCAAAAATTATTGCAAAAAAACAATTTATCATAGGGAGTAAGTGGTCAAAAAGAAAAGACGAGAGTATGTACTCTCTGAAGCCAGACCCCTGACACGTGTTTCGCTCACGCTTCCTCAGAGGGATTACACGCCGGCTGTTTAGTAAATCTATTTACTGGTTCATAAGTCCCACCTTGTGTGTGGGATTGGATGATCATGAGGAATTATCTTGATTCTGAATGGTGGGATTGCATGTCAATCATGTTTAGGCATCCAATTAGGCATTTTTCATTCAAAGCCTTATGATACATTCTGTTACATGTTGCGACTTTATGCAAGTTAGTTATGATAATATATGTTACTTTATCAGGGAGTTCTTTATTTTGCTGCTGAAGAATAAGTTTTAAATTTTCTTGTTGTACATACTTTCACTTGTTGTGTGTACTTGGTATTATACCACAGAGATATTATTTGATAATAGTACCATATGCAGGATTTTCGATCTATTTATTACAGGTGGTATTATAATGAAAATATTAAATACATCAGTAGCATGACAATCATGACAGATGTTTTAATGACAGAAGCAAGATTACGCAGAACACTGTGTATACCATTTCTGACTTTTTTTTTTTTTTTTAAACATACTTTTTTTTTTTATTGAGGTCATTAGTATCAATACATCATCAAAAGGTATTATGCAATACAAAGAATAGTACAAAACAAGGATAAAATAAACTCTTAGAAGCCTTGAATTACACAAGATAAAGATGACAAGATATATGCAAAAGTCCAAAATATCTATCAAATTGAGACCTATTTTTTTTCATTTGCAATCAGCCAATAGGTGTCAGGGTTTTTTTCCCTCCATTGTTTGCCATGTGCTGCTGGCAGCCATTTTACTCACCTCTCTTGCTGACTCTGGTGCAGACTGTGTGATGCTGCTCATTTCCTGCACTTCCTTTTATGGCCAGACTAGTGTTCATCATCAGTGTGAGACAGGATGCAGTCTCAGAATTGTGATGTCATCACTTATTATTTAAAGGGCCTCTGTTCAGTATGCTTTTCCCTTGCGTTCTCAGACCAGTTTGTAAGAGCTCCTGTGTATTACCTGGCTGTCTGACGTCTCTCCTGGTTCCTGATCCCTGGCTTGTTCCTGACTCTGCTGTTCTCCTTGTTCCTGATTCCGGCTCGTCTGACTATTCGCTTTTGCTCCCGACTCGGCTCGTCTGACTATTCGCTTTGGCTCCTTACTCGGCTTGTCTGACTACCAGCTCTGGTTTTGATTCCTGGCTTGTTATTTGTTTTGTGGACTTTTTATTATTTTTTTGCGATTAATAAAGGTGTTATTTTTGCACTTCTCGTCTGAGTCTGATTCCTGGCACCCTGACAATAGGATTGAGCATTTAAAAGGGAACCACAACACCTGACTGACATATACTAAACTAACTTGATCTAATTGTGCAAAATAAACTAACAATGTCTTTTCATCTTACTGCATTCATCTTTCATCTTACTGAATTCTGTAAAAAGCTTTATGATTTAAACGTTGATCTGCAGCATTGAATGTGCTATGCTAGCTGCCATTTTTTTTAAAGTACATTCCACAACACTATGTCACATGATGCACACGGCACCAGCTATTACTAAATCATAGTGAGCCCTGCAGTGTCTGACAAGAACGGCTTCAGGCACTGTTATGTTTATAAATAGAACGAGCAGGGAAGGAAGTGTGAGGGGGAGGAGAGGCAGAGAGGGAGGCACATGGGGAAGAAAAGCTTCCGTAGATGAATGTCTCTTGTTACAATTTTTTATGCAGGGTGAGTTTGCTTTCTTTCCTTCCCCTGTGCCCCCCTCTCCACCTCTCCTCCCCCTCACACTTCCTTCCCTGCTCGTTCTATTTATAAACATAACAGTGCCTGAAGCCGTTCTTGTCAGACACTGCAGGGCTTACTATGATTTAGTAATAGCTGGTGCCGTGTGCATCATGTGACATAGTGTTGTGGAACGTACGTTACAAGAGGGCAGCTTGCATAGCACATGCAATGCTGCAGATCAACGTTTAAATGGTAAAGCTTTTATCTACAACAGAATGCAGTAAGATAAAGACTGCATACAGCATTACAGTCATTTTTTTTTTTGGATAATCAGAAAAAGTTAGTTTAAAACATTTACAGCAGGTGTTGTGGTTCCCTTTAAATTAGTTTAAATATCTGATAATTTGTTTTTTATTTTGTGTAATTCAGTGTTTGTTTTTTTTGTAATTTAGGTAATTGTATTTTATTTAAGTAATTTATTTAATTGTAGTGTAGTGATAGGTGTCAGTGTAACTCAGGTTAGGTTTTATTTTACAGGTAAATTTGTATTTATTTTAGCTAGGTAGTTAGTAAATAGTTAATAACTATTTAGTAACTATTCTACCTAGTTAAAATAAATACAAACTTGCCTGTAAAATAAAAATAAACCCTAAGCTAGCTACAACGTAACTATTGGTTATTTTGTAGCTAGCTTAGGGTTTATTTTATAGGTAAGTATTTAGGTACTGATAGTAGGTTTTATTTAGATTTATTTTAAATGATATTTAAGTTAGGGGGTGTTAGGGTTAGACTTAGGTTTAGGGGTTAATAAATTTAGTATACTGGGGCGGAAGATTAGGGGTTAATAAATGTAGGTAGGTGGCGGCGATGTTAGGGACGGCAGATTAAGGGTTAATAATATTTAACTAGTGTTTGCGATGCGGGAGTGCGGCGGTTTAGGGGTTAATATGTTTATTATAGTGGCAGAGACGTTGGGGGCAGCAGATTAGGGGTTAATAAGTGCAGGTAGGTTGCGGCGACATTGGGGGCAGGAGATTAGGGGTTAATAAATATAATGTAGGTGCCGGCGATGTTGGGGGCAGGAGATTAGGGGTTAATAAGTATAATGTAGGTGTTGGCGATGTCCAGAGCGGCAGATTAGGGGTTAATAAGTGTAAGAATAGGGGTGTTTAGACTCAGGGTTCATGTTAGGGTGTTAGGTGTAAACATAAATTTAGTTTCCCCATAGGAATCAATGGGGCTGCGTTACTGAGCTTTACACTGCTTTATTGCAGGTGTTAGGCTTTTTTTCATCCGGCTCTCCCCATTAATGTCTATGGGGAAATCGTGCACGAGCACGTAAAACCAGCTCAGCTGACTTAAGAAGCGCTGGTATTGGAGTGCGGTATGGAGCACAATGTTGCTTTAGCTCACTTCTTACCTAATAACGCCGGGTTTATGAAAACTTGTAATACCAGCGCTGTAGAGAAGTGAGCAGTGACAATAACTTGCAAGTTAGCACCGCACCCCTTATAACGCAAAACTCGTAATCGAGCCGTTTAGTTGTAATGTACTATGATTATAGGTATACAAAGTTATTGTTATATTCATTGAGTCATTTAGGTTGTATGGAGTCTAATAGATTTATCCATCTACATTCTAAATTTAAAAAAGTGCTTCTTCCAGATTTTCTTCTCTTATGCCCAGAGAGATTTTCTGTATCATGGCATATTTCAAGCCAATGATTCCACTTGTGAATTTTTAGAAAATGTTGTGCCACTGATGTGATAGTTTTACCTTTGGATATATCCTTTGTGGCATTTTTGATATTATTGGCATGCTCCAAAATTCTTACCCTGGCTTTGCGGGTTGTCATGCATACGTAAACTATCTAGCATGAACAAAAAAGAACATAGATTACTCCTGTTGACTGACATGTATAGTGTTCTAATTTGTGAATTTTGCGTGTTTTGTCAGTGATTTGTTTGATTTTAGTTACATATGTACATGCTGAACAAGAACCACATGGATACATTCCTGGGTCTTTTGGTGTTTATTTGGGATATGAATGTAGTGGCTTTGAACCAATTGATCTTTTAGATTTCTGGGTCTTTGGTACCCAGTGGTTATTTTATGCCCTATCATATGTGCACGTGTGGTATCATTTTGAAGTTTGTACTAATTTGTATTCATAATCTCAAATATCTGTTGCATTTGGGGATGATATGTGGTAAATAATCTTGGACATATTTCTTCTTGATTTTTGGCTTTAGGTTTTAATAAGTTGTTTCTATCTTGTTTTAAAGCTGCCATTCTGGCTGATTTTAATGATCGTTTACTATATCCTCTTTGGATTAGTCTTTCCATCATTTCAGTGCTTTCTTGTAAATATGTTTGTACATTGTAACAATTTCTTCACAGTCTTATGAATTCCCCTTGTGGTATTGTTTTGAGTGTACTTGGAGGGTGGGCACTGGTATGGTGCCATAAGGTATTTGTAGATATTTCTTTTATACATTTGTGTGTCAATGCTGCCATCTTCATTTTTTCTGATGGTAAGATCTAAGAAATTCACTGTACTTAAATTTGCTTGATATGTCAGTGATGTTTTTATCACTAATATTGAGTATTTGTATGAATTTTTTCAATTCTGTTTTTGTGCCTTCCCATATGAAGAGCACATCATTGATATATCTAACCCATAAGGGTATTTGCTGTGTATATCAATCTATTTCCCCAGTAAATACATTAAAGGATTCCCAAAATTCAAGGAACAGATTTGCATATGTGGGCGCTGATGCTGTCCCATGCCTGTTCCTTGGACTTGGAGATAATATCTATCCTTAAACGTAAATACGTTGTGTGTTAATACAAATTTTAGGATTTGCAGAACAAAGGCATTATGTTGTTGGTTGTTATTGGTATTAGTGGATAAAAAAAAAAATAACTGATTGCTTTTAAACCATCATTATGGCGGATGCTGGTGTACAATGATTCAACATCCACAGGTAGTATATGTTACTTTAAGATCTCATAGTACTTGTAACACTTCCATTGTGTCACGAATATAAGAAGATAACATAGTTAGGTATTCTCATAGTCTCAAATCTATGAATTTACATTTGCATTTCCTGATACTATGGGACTTCCCGGTGGCTCAGATAAGTTTTATGTACTTTTGGTATGGAGTAAATTGTGGCCATTTTAGGATTGGTTTTGGTCAGATACATTTTCTCTGTTTTGGTAATAATACCTTCTTTCCAAGTTTTTAGTACCATTTTGTTATATTGTTCGGTATACGTTTCATGTGGATTGAACATTGTTTATAACATGTTGTATTATTCAGTTTTAGAGCTTCTGCTAAATATTTTTCTTTAGGCCATAGAACAATATTTCCGCCCTTGTCAGACGGTTTTATTACTACATCTGACCCCGTTTTGATTTCCTCAAGTGCTTTTATTTCTGGTTGGAAAATATTATTACTTTCCCTCTGATTGATGGTAGTTTTTCAATCTGGTTACATACAATTTTGCAAAATGTTTAAACTTCTGGGGAAATTGTTGGAGATGGTACAAAATTTGATTTTGGTTTTATACTTTCCTTTTCAATATCTCTCTGGGCATAAGAGAAGGAAAACTGGAAGAAGCACTTTTAAAGTCAGAATGTAGATGAATATATCTATTAGACTCCATACAACCTAAAAGGACTCAATGTCTAACAATTACTTTGTATACTTATAATCATAGTACATTACAACTAAATATATTTAATTTTGCACATTGACAGCAGCTACTACTTACTTAATGTTTGATTAAGGATTTCATCCCTTTCCTAGACACTTTTCACTTCTTCTCTTAATAATTATTTGTGTTAATTACTTAACACTTTATTACCCTAGTATGAATTATTTGTAAGCAACAATACACAAAATGTAATAATGCAATTCATTCGTGACACTCAATCACTACGTTTTTCATATACTTCACATCCACTTCCCTTTATTAAGATAATTTTTACTTATGTGACCTTTCTCTTTAACTATACGTGCACACAACCACTCTTCTCTTCAACAAACTTTTAAGTAACTAATTCATAGAAAGTGACTTTCACATAATATTTAGAAACATCTATACCTGCACCTTTTAAAATTTACACGCACCTAATGTGAACCTAATTAAACCACTTTCCTCTTCAAAACATTACTGGTATCTACTGCCCTAAAAATTTAGAATAACCCATTTGACTCTAAAGAAATACTAACATTAATAGACACCAAACCCCAATGACACTATTAAAATATGTCAGAAATGGTGTACACAGTGTTCTGCGTAATCTTGCTTCTGTCATTAAAACATCTGTCATTATTGTCATGCTACTGATGTATTTAATATTTTCATTATAATACCACCTGTAATAAATAGATCGAAAATCCTGCATATGGTCTTATTATCAAATAATATCTCTGTGGTATAATACCAAGTACACACAACAAGTGAAAGTATGTACAACAAGAAAATTTAGAACTTATTCTTCAGCAGCAAAATAAAGAACATATTATCGTAACCAACTTGCATAAGTTCGCAACATGTAAGAGTATAGCATAAGGTTTTGAATGAAAAATGCATCCTCATTGGATGCCTAAACATGATTGACATGCAATCCTACCAATCAGAAGCAAGATAATTCCTCATGATCATCGAATCCACACAAGGTGGGACTTATGAACCAGTAAATAGATTTACCAAACAGCCGGCGTGTAACCCCTCTGAGGAAGCGTGAGCGAAACACGTGTCAGGGGTCTGGCTTCAGAGAGTACATACTCTCGTCTTTTCTTTTTGACCACTTACTCCCTATGATAAATTGTTGATTGCAATAATTTTTGCCAATAGATTGTAAATGTGTGTTTTTATTCTGAGATCAGACGTTATGCTATGATAGTGAAACAAGTCAGTTAAATGTTAATCTAGCCCCCGCTATAGAAGGGGCTTAAGCAGACAGAATCTATTACACTGAACAGATGTGCTAAAGTTATCTGTGTAAGCAAGGACTTTATAATTACAGATAGAGTATTAGCTAGATAGCTTTAATCTCGTAATCTGACATCCCACATATTACCAGGTCCTCTTGTTACGTTATTTCTGAATTCATTAATAGCCAGCTACAAAAGATATTGTTTGTATCCGACTGCTTGATAGATACATGATTCTCAGAGGTATTATTCACATACCTATGCTATATAGTTAGAGAGTTTAAGTGTTTTTAAACATGTATGATTGAATAGTTAAACCAATAAAAATAAAGTATAAATGGATGGGAGGAGCTAGCCAGCTAATGAAGCAGCAGCACTTGTGGAGAGCTCTGTGTTATATACTCCATTAAACTGATAAAAAGTGCTTTTTGAGACCTAATAAAGCCTTAAAAGGATAAGGAGCAACATCCCCAAGCAGAGGATTATCAATACAAGGAGCCTTTTTTAAGATTGGGAAAAACTGAACTCAATCCGGTTTTGAGAACCAGAACAAAACCAGGAAACCCCCCGGCTTCGGTCTGCACCGGATCGAAAGGCCTCACAAAAAGTTCTTTAAAGATCACCAAACTACCTAAGGTCAGTGTAACAGATGTGGTCAAGCACTAGTAGGGCTAATTGACATCATAGCTAAGAGAAAGGGGCACTTTATAAAGCAGAGAAAGGGCCCTGGGCCTATCCACATTTTCAGCTGAAGCTGGGTGGGGGAGAGACATTCAAGACCCTGCATCATAACTCTTTAATAACTGGAGAGGTGTCCCAAGGTGGGCCTTCCTTCCATAACAGGAAGATCTGCTCAATTGAAAAAAAGAAAAAGCCCATTGTGATTTAGCCATTTTAAAGACACTTTTTCTCTTCTTTTTTTTTTTTTTTTTTCTTCATTACCACTTTTCTCTCCTTTTGCATTTTTTATGGAGTGGAAAAGGTGGGGTTGGCACATTATATATTGAGGGGGCCAGAGAGGTTTAGTGCAGCAAGAGCCATTAATAACAGCACAGCATCCTAATTGCAAGTGTGGAGAAAGACTTTTGAACTAGGTGCATTTCCATGCTGCAGCACAATAATATCTCAGCTACCATCCCCCACTCAGGCTTTCATTTAAAAGAGTATTTGCAACTTTGCTCCCCAACTTTATCAGGCAGACACATCTAGAGACTATAAGGAGAGACACTGAATTAATCAGTCCTGGAGAGTTGAGGCGGTCAGAAACTGCTTTGTTTGGCTACTACTGATTAACAGTTTTGGAGAAATATCTACAGCAGACACTAGCACTCTCTCCCCACCCCTTTCCTGCCAGTCCCAGTACTGGTGGGTCATATCCAAGATTCCCTCTCCGTGATGGTCCTGTGAGGACAGCTTCCCTGGGGAGTTGAGTGCTTTATTTTTGCAACTGCTCATATTTTGGACTAAAGTGAAGCATAATTACCATCCTACATGACGATCATCTAACAGATGGTCCACAGATAGGGTAATACAGTACTCACAGGGGCTATTTCCACTCGCTGATCTTTCATCCTCTAGCCTAAAGGCCTTTGGGCAACAAGGAATACAGGAGAGGTATATTTAGCCGGCCCTGACACACAATACCCTATTCAGACCCTCTCCATCAGTCCAGATAATTCGCCCACTATTGCAAGTTTTTGCAGAGGAAGACATGATGTGGGACTAAATGGTTAATGGATGAACCTTTCGGACATGACTGAGTAGATAATAATATAGGTGGATATCTAAAAAAGATTTCGGGCTGTGAGGCTGCTATATTGGCAACAAAGTGGTATTGTTCTATGCAACAGAAGCTACAAAACCACTAAGCAGGTTCTATACAGAATAAATTTCAGTTTTTCTGTTTGTTTCTCTCTTCTCTCTATTAATACATCATTCCTAACAGTGCCCTCAATATGAAAAGCCGTACACAGTCAGTCAAAGAGTGTTTATCAAAATCACAACAGAAAAAGAAACTAGCTATGTTAGATTCCTCTCAACAGATGGAACCAGTTGAAGATATAGCGGATTCCTCTCCGTCTCCGCCCAAGTCAAATACCTCAAACGAGGCCCTTTTAAAGCAAATAAAACAAATGTTTCATGAGGAAATGAGATCAGCCTTATCAGAACTAAAGCAAGATATCGCAGACATAGGTGAAAGAACTTCAGCTATAGAAGATAAAGTTGATGAAATAGTAGAAGAAATCCCGGAACTACAGGCCACAGTAAGCTCCCAACAAGCTCAAATACAGAAATTGGAAGATCATCTGGAGGATCTGGAAAACAGATCGCGCAGATCCAACATCCGCATACTCAATTTACCAGAAAAATATAACAATCTCTCTGATACTGTAACTCAGATCTTCCAACAGTTATTGCCGGATGCGGAGACATCATTTCTCCTTATGGACAGAGTACATCGGGCTCTAACCAAGCCTCCAACTCCGGGAGCTCACAGAGATGTTATAACAAAACTCCATTATTATCACATCAAAGATAGAATCCTGCAAGTTGTCCGAGGAGTTCAAGAAATCACCTATGAAGGCCACAAAATACAAATTTTTGCTGATTTATCACCTATTACTTTGAGGAAAAGGAGAGAATTCAAACCAATAGTAGCAGCCCTAGCCAATGCCCAAATCAAATATAGATGGGGATTTCCTTTTCGATTGTCCTTCACAGTAGACAAAAACATCTTTTTCCTGTGCCACAGTTGAGGAAGGACAGTTGATTTTGAACAAACTTCACATCGGTAGAGGAACGTCCCCTCCAGCACAATCGCCCAAACCTCAGCGAAAAGCTCTGACACGTACCTGGACACCAGTTCTCAAAAATGGGAAAACTCCAAGGAGAAATCATGATTCGGAAAGCCCAACCTGAGTCGAAGAGACAACTTATAAGTATTCTTTCATGTCCCCAAACGGGGGAGTCAGAGACTTCATTGGATTTTTCTTATGGGGGTTAACTCAAGAATCTTGTCACAATTGATGAGATCTGACTCAGAACTCCTGTGTGTCATTGTTTAAATAGTTAGTAAGGATTAGTCAGAAAGAGATCCACCTTTCATTCATTCATTCATTCACTCATGCATTTGGGTCATTCCAATGATTCAAATGTTGGACATTTCTGAGACATGTATCTAATGTGCTGATATTATATGTCCGAAGTTCATACTGTTTTTCATGTTCTTTATTATTTTTCATGATGTTTTGTTCTTTAACTTTACAGGATTCCTATTGCTAGTTATGACCAATACTGGTTCATTGTTGTTTGTTTTCTTGTTGTTTGAACTAATTGACAAATGTTTTTCCACCTCGACTACTTGTGCACTACAAGCAGGTAAACCTATGCCTTCATGTACATTGCAAAAAGTGGCTGATAGATCTGTATTTGCCGGGGGAGGGAGACCCAGCCGTACTGCAGTTGGTGAGTCTTTCAACATGTGTAATAAGAACATCTTTCACATGACTAAGAAATGTCTATAAATATAGTCTCTCACAATGTTAGAGGGTTACACTCAAATGTTAAGAGACGTAAGGCTCTAGACACATATAAATCCCTGAAGGCCCACATAATCTTATTACAGGAAACCCATTTTACAAAAGTGAAAACCCCGAAGTATTGGGATAGAGGTTTCCCCACCCAATTCCATGCCACATGCCAATCTAAAAAATGCGGAGTGTCCATCTTAATCCACTCAGACCTAAATTTCAAAGAGGATGAGGTAATAATAGATAAGTCAGGTAGATTTATTATTGTTAAGGGCAGAATACATGACTCACATGTAATTCTTGGCAACATATATGCTCCCAATGAGTCTCAAGCCCTTTTTATGTCTAAGATATGTAAATTGCTTACTACTTGGAAGAAATCAAGCCTAATCATAGGGGGAGATTTTAATTTGGTACTTAATTCAGAATTAGATAAATCATCGATCCCACACAAACCTTCTTCCCAAAACTCTAAAAAACTCATGTATGACTTTCTATTAGATCATAATTTGGTGGACAGCTGGAGATACATCAACCCGAAAACCAGAGATTACTCATTTTACTCTAGTGTACACAATGTGTATTCTAGAATTGATTATATTCTACTTAGCCAGATCATGACTCCTTTGATAATGGCTTCGGATATTTTGCCTGCAACATGGTCAGACCATAATATAGTGTTGACAAGAATATCTGGCTTGATTGACCCTTACAGGGGCAGAAGCTGGACAATAAACCCAACTTTATTTAGAGACAAAGTTTTCAGACAGAAATAGCACACTTTTTAGAGACAAACCATGACTCAGTGACTAATCCTATGCATATATGGGGGGCACTAAAGGCCTTTGCGAGAGGCATCTTGATAAAAGAATCCAATAAGCAGAATAGGGGTTATGTAGCACAGATTGAGCACTTAAAACAAGATATACAGAATCTGCAATCCCAACATCATTTAACTCATGATGACAGGACACTCAGATTGTTGAAAGACAGAAAATATTCACTAGATAAGTTGCTGACAAGCGAGGCAACCAGATCCTTGAAACTTGTGGATGCTCAATATTTTATACAAGCTAATAAACCGGACAAGATGTTGGCTTTTAAATTAAAAGAAATATCTAGGATAACTTCTGTCCCACAAATTCAAACATCGAATGGACAGGTTTCTAATCACCCGCAGATCATTGCGAATACTTTTGCCCAATATTATCAAAAACTATACACTATACCGACACAAGGTAACCCACTTGATTTAGCCTTAGATACCAATATTTTTTGCAGGCCTGTAAACTACCTAAAATTGAGGAGGGAGACTTAGATAAGTTGAATGCGCGAATAACTACTCAAGAAGTGAAACAAGCAATCCGTAGTCTAAAGATTGGAAAGGCACCTGGTCCTGATGGCTACTCGGGTATTTTTTATAAAACACTTATGCAAGATATTAGCCCCATCTTAGTTACAATATTTAACCATATGCTAGAAGGTGGAGAGATCCCTAAGGAACTTCTAGAGGCTCGTATATCAGTGTTGCCTAAACCTGGAAAATGCAAGCAACTTTGTAAAAATTACAGACCTATCTCGTTAATTAACTTAGACATTAAATTGTTTACCAAAATCCTGGCAGTCAGGCTAAATGATATTCTCCCAAAACTTGTCCATCAGGACCAGGTGGGATTTATTCGCAACAGGGAGGCTCCAGATAACATTCGGAAGGTAATAGATCTCATAGATTACTCATCCAAGCAGGCTGTGCCTTCTCTGTTTCTTTCCCTGGATGCAGGGAAGGCATTTGACCGTGTAAGATGGGGCTATTTGGACTTAGTATTAAAACATATGGGCTTTACGGGAAATTTTTGTGCGGCTATTTCTACAATATATTCTAACCCTTCTGCCTTTATTAAAATAGCTGGGTATAAGTCTTCATCTATAACAATTCTTAATGGAACCAGGCAGGGCTGCCCTTTATCACCACTACTATTTGCACTATGCATCGAACCATTAGCAGCCAGCATCAGGCAAAACGTAGATATTACAGGCATTAAAATACAAGACCAGGAACATAAGATCAGCCTGTTTGCAGATGATGTTATTCTGTCTGTCACTAAACCTATGATCTCTCTCCCCCTAATATACTCGACTATTGGCAAATTTGCCAATATCTCGGGTTACAAGATTAATAATGATAAGTGTGAGGCTATTAGTGTACATCTTCCAGAACACACTAAAAAACTTTTAATACTGAATTTTGACTTTACTTGGTCTGACAGGGGTATGAAATACCTGGGCATTAACATTCCAAGCAATCTGGATTATCTATATAAACTAAACTACATACCTTTGTTCACGCACATTAAAAATTTACTATCCAGATGGAACAAGCTTAATATCTCCCTATATGGCAGATTGACTTCGGTCAAGATGACAGTTCTGCCTAAAATTCTATATCTTTTTCGGTCATTACCTATAAATGTACCCACCTCAACACTACAGAAAATACAAAAAGACATAATAGCTTTTATATGGAAATACCAAAGATCTAGAGTAAACAAACAAACCCTTAGTAGACATAAGGTGGGAGGAGGGATGGGGCTGCCGGATTTAACATCCTATTATTACGCAGCTAGAATGGCGCAATCCACCCTGTGGCATAATCATTTAGATAAAATCCAATGGGTACAGATAGAATCAGACATGATGAAGACATACCCTATTTATAAACTCTTGTGGTCTAAAAAAAAAGATAGACCCACTAATTGGAGATCCTTTATCACCATAGCACATACATTGATAATGTGGGACACCTTGACAACCAAATACCCCTTGCTTCAGAGGGGATCGAAAGCAACCCCACTGGTAACGTTATCCACTAGTTATGACCAAGATACACAAGAGAAATGGGCAAACAAGGGACTATATCGAATTGCAGATGCTCTTGAGGGGACTAAGGTTATAACTTTCCATCAGTATGCTGAACTCAAAAGGTCGGGGGTTGCCAGTTGGTTTCACTACCTTCAGTTGAGAGCCAGGGTAGCTGAAGTTTTAGGTAACGATAAGATGTCTGCTAGTTCTTATGTAGAGAGGTTGTGCCTGGCCACCAGTAGGATTAGAGGAGCAATCTCCGACCTTTATATTCAATTCAATACACCTCCTAAGTTAAATAAATTACCATTCATGATAAAATGGGAGTCTGAATTAAATTTCACCAGGTCAGCAGAAAAGTGGTGTGACACTCTTAGGTCTGGTACTTCTTTTTCGATATGTGCCCATTTAAAAGAAAATTTCATAAAAGTGGCATTCCGATGGTACTTTCACCCCTCCAGAATACATAAGATTCAGGCTAACACAAATTGTTTACGAGGTTGCAATGAAAGAGGGACATACTCCCATATGTGGTGGCATTGCTGTCATGTAATTAATATATGGTCCCAAACGTCATCTCTTCTGAGTGAAATTTTGGAAAGACAAATTAATTTATCCCCTACTCAGGCACTGCTACATGAACCCCTACCAGGTCTGAATTCAAGAGTTAATAAATTAATAGCACTTATCTGTACGATAACTAAACTAAACATAGCTAGATACTGGAAGACATCTGTGCCATCATTTTTGTTAATCAAGAATAAGATTGATTTCTACTATCAGATGAGTAGTGCTTCTGCAGACATACTAGACAATAAGGAGCAATTTTTGAGGATATGGGAACCCTGGATAATGTACTCCGAAGCTAGAAATAGACAGCAAAGATTCAGAACACCTGACTAAAACCAAAAGAGTTATGAAGTGGGTGCCCCCCTGCCTCTCCTGCTCCTGCCCAGCTTGTCTGGGTGGGTCACATCCCATTACCCTTCCCCTCCCTTTGGGATGTATCCAGTCTCCCCCGGGGCTTTTGTATATGAGGTATGTGTAACCATGTTCAATGACTTAAAATTTAGCAGAGATGGAATTCTTTGTCAAATGTAAATTATACACTGTAAAACTCAATAAAAACTTTTGTTCATTAAAAAAAATAAAGTATAAATGGTTAAACAATCGCTCCTGTTTTATTCAGTGAGAATTTTTCCTATATAATTGTAGGGGTAAAGCACTCTTTTTTGTTAGACTTTTGGAACTCATTTTTCTACAACACACATGCACACTCACCTAGTAACCAGCACCTTTCACACAAACACACACACACACCTGTAACCGGCCTCTCTCAGACACAACACACGTGCACACTCACCTGAGCTGATACTGTCATTGGTTTCCTCATTCGGGGTTCCAAGATGACGTGTTACACACAGATCTTCTGTTATCTCAACTTTCACTATATCAGTGTATCCATTGTCTGTACAAATAAAGCAGATTCCGTTTTTATATCACATGAGCTAGTTTAAATAACTTTACCATAAAATAGTTTGTGTATTTACCAGGCAGACAATACACACATGATGAAACCAAAAAAAACGAATTTATGTTTACCTGATAAATTTCTTTCTCCTACGGTGTGTCCGGTCCACGACTTCATCCTTACTTGTGGGAATATTCTCTTCCCTAACAGGAAATGGCAAAGAGAGCACAGCAAAAGCTGCCCATATAGCTCCCCCTCTGGCTCCGCCCCCCAGTCATTCGACCGATGGTTAGGAGAAAAAGGAGAAACCATAGGGTGCCGTGGCGACTGTAGTGTACAGAAACAAAAAATTTTTAAACCTGACTAAAAGCCAGGGCGGGCCGTGGACCGGACACACCGTAGGAGAAAGAAATTTATCAGGTAAACATAAATTCTGTTTTCTCCTACATCGGTGTGTCCGGTCCACGGCTTCATCCTTACTTGTGGGAACCAATACCAAAGCTATAGGACACGGATGAAGGGAGGGAACAAGTCAGGTTACCTAAAACGGAAGGCACCACGGCTTGCAAAACCTTTCTCCCAAAAACAGCCTCCGAGAAGCATAAGTATCAAATTTGTAAAATTTGGCAAAAGTATGCAGAGAAGACCAAGTCGCTGCCTTACAGATCTGATCAACAGAAGCCTCGTTCTTGAAGGCCCATGTGGAAGCCACAGCTCTAGTAGAGTGAGCTGTAATTCGTTCAGGAGGCTGCCGTCCGGCAGTCTCATAAGCCAATCGGATGATGCTTTTCAGCCAAAAAGAAAGAGAGGTAGCAGTAGCTTTCTGCCCTCTCCTCTTACCAGAGTAAACGACAAACAAAGATGATGTTTGTCTGAAATCCTTTGTTGCTTCTAAATAGAATTTTAAAGCACGGACCACGTCTAGGTTGTGTAACAAACGTTCCTTCTTTGAAACTGGATTCGGACATAGAGAAGGAACAACTATTTCCTGGTTAATATTCCTGTTGGAAACTACTTTTGGAAGAAAACCAGGTTTGGTACGTAAAACAGCCTTATCTGCATGAAATACCAGATAGGGAGAAGTACACTGCAAAGCAGATAATTCAGAAACTCTTCTAGCAGAAGAAATAGCAACTTAAAACAGAACTTTCCAAGATAGTAACTTAATATCTATGGAATGCAAAGGTTCAAACGGAACCCCTTGAAGATCTGAAAGAACTAAGTTTAGACTCCATGGAGGAGTCATAGGTCTGTAAACAGGCTTGATTCTGACTAACGCCTGTACAAACACTTGAACATCTGGCACATCTGGAAGGAGTGATCCTCCGCCCATTTCTCCAAACCCTCTTGGAGAAAGGAAAGAATCCTAGGAATTTTGATTTTACTCCAAGAGAAACCCTTGGATTCGCACCAATGGATATATTTGTGCCATATCTTATGGTAAATTTTCCTAGTCACAGGCTTTCTGGCTTGAACCAGAGTATCTATAACTGAATCTGAAAACCCACGCTTAGATAGAATCAAGCGTTCAATTTCCAAGCAGTCAGTTGCAGAGAGACTAGATTTGGATGTTCGAATGGACCTTGTACTAGAAGATCCTGTCTCAAAAGGTAGCTTCCATGGTGGAGCCGATGACATATTCACCAGGTCTGCATACCAAGTCCTGCGTGGCCACGCAGGAGCTATTAGGATCACCGAGGCCTTCTGTTTGATCCTGGCTACCAGCCTGGGAAGGAGAGGGAACGGTGGAAACACATAAGCTAGATTGAACGACCAAGGCGCCACTAATGCATCCACTAGTGTCGCCCTGGGATCCCTGGATCTGGACCCGTATCGAGGAACTTTGAAGTTCTGACGAGACGCCATCAGATCCATATCCGGAGTGCCCCATAGTTGAGTTAACTGGGCAAAGATCTCCGGGTGGAGTTCCCACTCCCCCGGATGGAAAGTCTGACGACTCAAATAATCCGCCTCCCAGTTGTCTACTCCTGGGATGTGGATTGCAGATAGGTGGAAGGAGTGATCCTCCGCCCATTTGATGATCTTGGATACCTCTGTCATCGCCAAGGAACTCTTTGTTCCTCCCTGATGATTGATGTACGCTACAGTCATCATGTTGTCCGACTGAAATCTTATGAATCTGGCCTTCGCTAGGTGAGGCCAGGCCAGGAGCGCATTGAATATCGCTCTCAGTTCCAAAATGTTTATTGGGAGAAGGGACTCTTCCCGAGACCATAGACCCTGAGCTTTCAGGAAGTCCCAGACCGCGCCCCAGCCTAAGAGACTGGCGTCGGTCGTGACGATGACCCACTCTGGTCTGCGGAAACTCATTCCCTGAGACAGGTGATCCTGAGTCAACCACCAGCGGAGTGAGTCTCTGGTTACCTGGTCTACTTGAATCTGGGGAGATAAGTCTGCATAATCCCCATTCCACTGTTTGAGCATGCACAGTTGCAATGGTCTTAGATGAATTCGAGCAAAAGGAACCACGTCCATTGCTGCAACCATTAGTCCTATTACCTCCATGCACTGAGCTATGGAAGGCTGAGGAATAGAGTGAAGAACTTGACAAGCGTTTAGAAGCTTTAATTTTCTGACCTCTGTCAGAAAAATCTTCATTTCTACAGAATCTATTATTGTTCCCAGAAAGGGAACTCTTTTCTACGTTCACCTTCCACCCGTGAGACCTGAGAAAGGCAAATACAATGTCTGTATGAGCCCTTGATCTGGAAAGGGACGACGCTTGGATTAGGATGTCGTCTAAGTAAGGTGCCATCGCAATGCCCCTCGGTCTTAGAACCGCTAGTAGGGACCCTAGCACCTCTGTGAAAATTCTGGGAGCAGTGGCTAAACCGAACAGAAGAGCCACGAACTGGTAATGTTTGTCCAGAAAGGCGAACCTTAGGAACTAATGATGATCTTTGTGGATAGGAATATGTAGGTACGCATCCTTTAAGTCCACGGTAGTCATGTATTGACCCTCCTGGATTGTTGGTAAAATCGTTCGAATGGTTTCCATTTTGAATGATGGAACTCTGAGGAATTTGTTTAGAATTTTTAAATCCAGAATTGGCCTGAAAGTTCCCTCTTTTTTGGGAACTACAAACAGGTTTGAGTAAAACCCCAGACCTTGTTCCGCTGTTGGAACTGGGTGTATCACTCCCATCTTTAATAGGTCTCCTACGCAATGTAAGAATGCCTGTCTCTTTATCTGGTCTGAAGATAAGCGAGACATGTGGAACCTTCCCCTTGGAGGAAGTTCCTTGAACTCTAGAAGATACCCCTGAGAGACTATTTCTAGTGCCCAGGGATCCGGAACATCTCTTGCCCAAGCCTGAGCAAAGAGAGAAAGTCTGCCCCCTACTAGATCCGGTCCCGGATCGGGGGCTACCCCTTCATGCTGTCTTGGTAGCAGCAGCAGGCTTCTTGGCCTGTTTACCCTTGTTCCAGCCTTGCATTGGTTTCCATGCTGGTTTAGGCTGGGAAGCGTTACCCTCTTGTCTAGAGGCTGCAGAGTTAGGAGACGGTCCGTTCCTGAAATTGCGAAAGGAACGAAAATTAGATTTGTTCTTAGCCTTGAAAGGCCTATCCTGTGGGAGGGCATGGCCCTTTCCCCCAGTGATGTCTGAAATAATCTCCTTCAATTCTGGCCCAAAAAGGGTCTTACCTTTGAAAGGAATATTAAGTAGTTTTGTCTTGGACGACACATCCGCCGACCAAGATTTTAGCCAAAGCGCTCTGCGCGCCACTATTGCAAAACCTGAATTTTTCGCCGCTAATTTAGCCAATTGAAAAGCGGCATCTAAAATAAAGGAATTAGCCAACTTTAGTGCGTGAATTCTGTCCATGACTTCCTCATATGGAGTCTCCTTATGGAGCGAATTTTCTAGTTCCTCGAACCAAAAAGACGCCGCCGTGGTGACAGGAATAATGCACGAAATTAGTTGGAGAAGAAAACCTTGCTGAACAAATATCTTTTTAAGCAATCCTTCCAATTTTTTATCCATAGGATCTTTGAAAGCACAACTGTCCTCAATGGGAATAGTTGTGCGCTTGGCCAACGTAGAAACTGCCCCCTCAACCTTAGGGACTGTTTGCCATGCGTCCCTTCTGGGGTCGACAATGGGGAACATTTTCTTAAATATAGGAGGTGGGACAAAAGGTATACCTGGCTTCTCCCACTCCTTAGTCACTATGTCCGCCACCCTCTTGGGTATCGGAAAGGCATCAGCGTGCACAGGGACCTCTAAGAATTCGTCCATTTTGCACAATTTCTCTGGAATCACCAGAGTCACAATCATCAAGAGTAGTTAGCACCTCCTCAAGCAGGGCGCGGAGATGTTCTAACTTAAATTTAAATGCCACAATATCAGGTTCTGCCTGCTGAGAAACTTTTCCTGAATCAGAAATTTCTCCCTCAGACAGAACCTCCCTCACTGCCAATTCAGACTGGTGTGAGGGTATAACAGATAAATTATCGTCAGCGCCCACTTGCTCATCCTCTGTATTTAAAACTGAGCAATCACGCTTTCTGGGAAATGCTGGCAGTTTGGATAAAAGATTTGCTATAGAATTATCCATTACTGCAGTTAATTGCTGCATAGTAACAAGCATTGGCGCGCTAGATGTACTAGGTATCGCCTGCGCGGGCATAACTGGTGTTGACACAGAAGGAGAGGATGATGAGCTATCCCCACTACCTTCATTTGAAGAATTATCTTGGGCAACCTTATTAAATGTGACAGTACTGTCCTTACTTTGTTTGGAAACCATGGCACAATTTGAACATAAATTTAAAGGGGGAACCACCTTGGCCTCCATACACACAGAACATATGCTATCTGAAGGTATAGACATGTTAGACAGACTTTGGCAGGCTATTAATGCAATAAAACCGTTTTTAAACAAAACCGTTACTGTCTCTTTAAATAATAAAAAGAGCACACTTTATTTCTGGATGTTTGAAAAACTATGAAGGAAATATCCGATCTTTACAAAATTTGCACCCTAGTGTCTTAATGCTTTGAAAGTATTGCACAACAAATTTTAAGTCTCGAACCCCTTAAATGAGCAAACCGGAGCTAATTGTTCAATTTACCAGTTTAAACCCACTACAGTCCCTGCCACAGCCTTTGCTGCGGCTTTTACCTTCCTTGGGGGTTAATCACCACAGAAATAAGCCTTCTTGAAATCGTTTTTATGGCCACAGGAACCTCTCACATGAAGCTGCATGCACTGCTTCCAAAAGTAACTGCGCAACTGAGGCGCGAAAATGAGGCCTCCTCCCTCTGCATACCAGAGTGAAGGGGCCTTCCTGACTAGATTAGGTGTCTAAACAACAGCCAGGCGTAATAAAAACGTTCCCAAAAGTGTTTCAAAGTCACAAAACACACCAAAAGTCATAAAAATATTATATAAATCAATCGATTTAGCCCACAATAGTGTCAACCAGTATAGAGCCCATTTATAAGCCTTCCTTCTGTTGTGAATCTAAGAAAATGGCTTACCGATCCCATAAGGGAAAATGACAGTCTTCTTGCATTACTATGTCTTGTTAGAAAAGAGACTGGTCATACCTGGAGCAGAAAAGTCTGCAAACTGTTCCCCCCAACTGAAGTTCTCTGGTTTCAAAAGTCCTGCGTGGGAACAGCAATGGATTTTAGTTACTGTTGCTAAAATCATACTCCTCTTTTAACAGAACTCTTCATCACTTTCTGTTGTAGAGTAAATAGTACAAACCGGCACTATTTTAAAATAACAAACTCTTGATAGAAGAAATAAAACTACAACTAACACCACATACTCTTTACCATCCCCGTGGAGATGATACTTGTTCAGAGCGGCAAAGAGAATGACTGGGGGGCGGAGCCAGAGGGGGAGCTATATGGGCAGCTTTTGCTGTGCTCTCTTTGCCATTTCCTGTTAGGGAAGAGAATATTCCCACAAGTAAGGATGAAGCCGTGGACCGGACACACCGATGTAGGAGAAAGGAAAAACGGAAGCACCTGGTAGTAGCCGTTTCAAAGTATTTAATGAACAGGGTAACAAATTGTAGCATAAATTGTTACAAAGAATACACAGGGAATGAATCCCTTTTAAAATACAATGCCTTCAGGGAGAGAGGAACTCTGTAGGACAGGATTGAACTTGGGCTGTTCACTATCAGAAGATCTTTATTAGGTGGGTTCAGGCTGTTTGAAGCTTTGTGCTTTTTCCACTGCGGATTATGTTTTTAACCACCATTACTGACAACTACACATTTTCTGTTACATATGTAAACACCCACTTTTCTCTATTCCTCTATTTTTGATAGACAATACACACACTGTGGTACTTTTCATCTGTTAAACAGTCACATAGTTTTAGTATTACTGGCTGATAAAAGTCCATTAATTTCAACCTTTCACACACACTTCTGTTACTACTGTTAATAAAAAAGAAGGGGTGAAAAAATAAAAAAACATTCATTCTTGACTCCAAACTGTCAGTACTGTTATATCCCTGTATACCCCGATTTGATAAAAAGCAAACAGTTCGGTTTTTTTTTAAAAGAAAAAAAACCAAAAAAAAAACCATCTACTGAATTTACTAAAACAATAATAAAATGTGACAGAACCCAATACACAATATATATAGAAACCCAAATAAATATCAAAACTAATCAGATGTTAAAAAGATTGTTTAATGAGGTATAACCATAGTCTGCACATAACGGATCCATAGAGAAAAAAACAGATCCATAACGTGAAACTGTTTGTGAGAAGAATAGCTCAGTTTTACAAATCACAACCTCATTATCAGTTATTAGAGCTTCAACAGCTCTAGAAATTGCGCTCAATAGAACAATCTAAAAGTTTAACAGGATACAGTAGTCACGGATACTGGATACAAATTGCAATTTATTAAAAACAATAGTATAATAGGCTTAACAATGATCACTAAGTGTCTGAGTACTTCCAAGCAATTACACTATATCTTTCCACAGAGAGTTTAAGCCGGTGCCATACTTCAACTCCGCCCCTCTTCGTGATCAGCCGGTATTACTAAGTATACTCTGATGTAAGTTTCTATTTCCAAAAAAAGCTATATGGAAAAATCCATGTAACATTAAAACCGAAGTAAATACATCCTGTATCAGTAAATTGAGTTAGCTGGGAATCAGTTACATTATGCTTTACAAATTCAAACAGCCCCTATTCCTAGCATTGGGAAAATACAGCACTAGTATTCCAATATTCCCTATACCTGGCATGGGGACAATACAGCACTTTTATTCCAACATCCCCTATACCTGAAATCGCAACAATAAAGCACTAGTATTTCAACAGCCCCTATACCTGGCATGGTGACAATACAGCACTAGTATTTCAAAATCTTCTATACCTGACATAGGAAAATGCAGCACTAGTATTCCAACATCCCCTATACCCTGACATCTGGATAATAAAACACTAGTATTTTAAAAGCACAACAATGAGGAACTAGTTTTCCCAACATCCCCTATACCTGACAAGAAGACAATACAGCACTAGTATTCCATCAGCCTCTATACCTGGTATGGGGACAATACAGCACTAGTATTCCAACATCCCCTATACCTGGCATTGGTGTAATACAGCACTAGTATTCCAACAGTCCGAATAACCGACATGGGGACAATACAGCACTAGTATTCCAACAGTCCCAATACCAGACATGGGGACAATACAGCACTAGTATTCCAACAGTCCCAATACCTGACATGGGGCAATACCTCACTAGTATTCCAACAGTCCCAATACCTGACATGGGGACAATACAGCATTAGTTTTCCAACAGTCCCTATACCTGAAACAGGTACAATACAGCACTTTTGATTAGATATCATACACACTTGATAACCCAAAACAACATGATGTGATATCATGAAGACTCATCTGATATTTAAAAGGGACATGAAACACGCTTTTGATCTTGTATGATTTAAAAAGAGCATGCTATTTTATTTCAATTTACTTCTATTATCTAATCTTCTTCATTCTCTTTGTTGAAAAACATATCTAAATAGCATATTCAACATTTAAAAGGGACAGTAAAGTCAAAATGAAAAATTCATCTTTCACAAAGAGCATGCACTTTTAAACAACTTTCTAATTTACTTCTATTATCAAATTTGCTTTGTTCTTCTAAAAGTCTTTGTCGAAGACTAAACCTAGGTAGGCAGATAGGAGCTCTGAGACTGGCACTATTTATTTGCCCATGGGTCCATATGACACTTCTTATTGCTGTGTAAGCTCTGTGCATGTGCTTGACTGACAGATAAATGGGCACATAATGTGTATGTAACAATAAGATGCTTGATATGCCCTGAGACTGGCACCATGTGTGTTTGAGCTCCTGCACAGATCTCTCAGAGATAAAATAAAAGCTAAGCAGCCATTTAATATTGAGTACATTACAAACTTCCCTTTCAGTATATATGGAGGCTACAGAACTATAGGATAGTTTGTTCTATAATATCCCTTAATCTCCTGAACAAAGTCATGTAATATACCCTTTTATTTAAAAGGACATTAAACACGTTGAGATGGTAATTTAAAATAATAAATTGTATATATAATAAAAAGTCTGCAATATACTTTCATAAATAATTTTGTCACAGTTTCCTGCAATTCAATTCTGAAATTGTGAGCTTTTTAGTTTCTGTTAGAAATGGAAGTGCAGAACACTGTTACATTCCACACATCCATTGGCTGCACACTCTAGTGACCTATTTATAACCGTTTATAATTGGCCACAGCAGAGAAGGTAACCTAAGTTACAACATGGCAGCCCCTATTGTTTTATAGACACTAAAACTTTACACTTATTTTATCAATATTCAAACAACTAATGAAACAAAAAAAAATACATCTACATGTTATTCTCAGACTAATCTTTTGTTTGAATGCATCATTATATCTAGCATTTATTTAGTGTTTAATGTCCCTTTAATTCTCATTCACAGCTCACTGAGCCCCAAGTTATATTTTCTCCCTTTATACAGTGAGTACACAATTCTTTTGTTCTTAAAGGGACACTGAACCCAAATTGTCTCTTGTGATTCAGATAGAGCATGCAATTTTAAGCAACTTTGTAATTTACTCCTATTGTCATTTTTTCTTGGTTCTCTTGCTACCTTTATTTGAAAAAGAATGCATCTAAGCTATCCCTTTAATGTGGGTAAGGGGTCGATTTATTTAACCCTTTCGGCAGGCGAAAGCCTGCCTACGACTGCAGGTTCTCACAAGAGAACCTGCATGCCGTATTTAACAAGCAGTGGTCGTAAGACCGCTGCTTCCCTACCTTTTTGCCACCTCTTAGGTGTCAGATTTCAATCTCCCCGGTCTAGTCCGACCTGGGAGATTGAAAGCTCCTGCCCGCGCGTGGTTGGCTGTGCGCGGGCAGGATTGCACACGAGCACAAAATAGCACTTTTGTGCAATGCTGAATTCCGCCAGGGGAATTTAGCCTGCCAAAGGCAAGCTGCGGCGGACAGTGGCGCATTTGTGCGCCCCTGTCTGCCTCAGCTTGATAAAGCGCCCCCTTAAGTACTTCGTTATAAGATTCACTCAGATATCCTCAAAAAGCTGAAAACACCACAGTATGAACCCAACAAACTCACAGCTGCATGGTGAGTTACTCATATAGTATAGAGCTTCAGCAGCTCTAGATAACAGCACACTGAAGTGAATTAACCGCGTCAGAGCAGGGACTCTTCCTTATACAACGGTTTATTTCACAGACACAATAATAAAAACATTAAAACACTGCAAGCCCAGAACAGTCACTCAGGTTATGTATATGAAACCCAAAATGTTTCATTTATGATTCAGATAAAACTTACAAAATTAAAGGGACATTAAACACTTTGAGTTGGTAAAAATAAGATGATAAAACGTATATACAAAAAACTTGTGGTTTATTTTGTCTCTTTTTCCTGTAATTCTATTCTGAAATTGAGGTAACCTAAGTTACAACAACATGGCAGCTCCCATTGTTTCATAGATACCAAAACATTTCTCTTATTTTTCAAATATTTAAACGGCTAATAAAACTTGAAAAAAAACATCTACATGTTATTCTCAAAACTAATCTTTTCTTTGAATGCATCATTCTATCTGGCATTTAGTGTTTAATGCCCCTTTAAACATATTTTCAATTTACTATTATCTAATTTGCATTGTTCTTTTGATATCCTTTGCTTAAAAGCATACCTATGTAGGCTCAGAAGCTGGGAGCCAGCTTTGGATTGGTGGCTGTACTTACATGCCTCGTCATTGGCTTACCAATGTTGTCAGCTAGCTCCCAGTAGTGCATTACTTTTCATTAAATAAAGGTTACCAAGAGCATGAAACAAAACGTATAATGGAAGTACACTAGGAACTGGTTTAAGAATGTATATTCTATCTGAATTAGAAAAGAAACATTTTGGGCTTCATGTCCCTTTAAGAACAAAAGAATCATGTGTGGACTCATAAAATTAAGTATCATTTTTTATTTATGAGCACAGAACTATATTCACACATTGTTAATCTGAGTTTCATAATTATTAACAGGAATTAAATCATTTCACATTGTAAATAAATAACAGCAGCTTCTGCCATAGAGCCCTCACCTGTATCCACTCGCAGCACCTGTTCTGCAGCTCCTGTGTCTAGATTTACATCACTGTGACCTGTTGGTTCTAATAGAGAATAAAATTAGTTTATTTTTTTTTAATCATGAAACACTTTTTGCAGTATCGAAAAAATATATATATAAATTGCTGTAATATTCCTGACAAAATGTCTCTTACACCCCTTTAAAAAATGTTCTTGTATTTATATTAATACAGACACAAAGTGGCACACGGTATAAAGGCTATACCTTTTTATTAGAGATTGTATTTATATTAGATACAAAGCTTGTTTATAATCAGACAGCTCATTAGATCACAGATGACAGATTCACTGTAGATTTTCTCTCTGTCAGTCACGTCAGTAGTGTTTGTGCATTTCCTGAGTAAGATATTTATTACTACACAGGGTTACCTGAGCTCTCATTTCCTGGGATCTCCATAGCCGTTAGTGCTTGGCGAGTCTCCATCATGAAGTCCGTGTAATGCTCCTTGTGTCCCTCTATATAACCGGACTCCTCCTTAGAGAAATACACGACAATATAGGGTGGAACAAATCAATGTTTTAAAAACAAATTAAAAAAAATCAGATTTTTTTTTTTTTATTTAAATCATTTTTTAAAACTTAAAATGCTTTATGGAGGAAAAATCTATTTAAAGATAAGTTCTATTTAAGGATACGTTCTAATCCTAAACGTATTCATCCCGAAATATAAATTATCTCGATAAATAGAAGATTATTTGTAGTGGATTACATCTAAACAAGGACCTAAGGGTAAGAATGGAGGGGCAAGCATTAAAAAATAAAATATTTTATTGTTTTAGTTAAATAAAACCATTTCAATTGTTATTAAGGTAATAATGTTTCTCTTTACAATAAAGTACAGCTGAAAAGTTGATAAAATATGTACGATTAAGCTATTAAACCGAAGATAGCTCACCTCCTAATAATTTCAATGATCTACCTATGCATAGCTAATGATATATAACCAAATCAGTAATGGTCTGATATAACTGGAAAAATTAATCTGATAAGTTATTATTCTAAAAATGAAAAATATGATTTAAATTGTTATAAAAATAGGTCTTAATGGCTAGTGATTTAACTCACAATTTAAATCAAATCCACCCTGCGGCAACATCATCACACTTTATAGGCACCTGAAACACACACAACTTATTCAGCGCTGACACAGGGACTGGTTTTTTGTCAAAATGTTTACCGACAGAGCCAGGGTAATGGCATTGACAACATGCAGTGACACAGACCATAGGTAGGGAATACACAAAGGGCCAGATGTGTCAGTAAAGAGAGTCACTGTGCCCTGACACTGGTATAATGTTATTCACCAGTACTGCTAACCTCTATGATCAGTCAGTGATATGATATGGGGGGGGGGGGGGGTCCTGTAATTGGTGCATTTCTATAGACCTTTAAACTAATCTATATGACACAACTTATCTGAACTAAATTACATTGGTCTGTGCTTCAGGCAATCAGTATTGCTCGATTTGCTATTAGAAGTCAAAGGGTAAAATATGTAACAAAATACTTGTTTGCTGTTTGTAGCTAAATTATTGCATCACATGCAGTAATTACAGGTTCCCTAAACTGCCAGGCCCCCACAACAATAACCACCACTAAGATCCCCTAAATAATCTAACCCTGTTTTTCAGGTGATTATAGCTTTTTTTTTTAATAAACAAATTTCATGAAATAACATGTAATGTGGCCCTTAGTGTGAAAAGGTAGTATAGCCTATGTACAGGATGAGCGAGGGTATGTCAGGCTTCAATCAGCCTATTCTATTTTCAAACATTTAGAATGTATGTACACTAAAAATAAATGTAAATAAACAAATACAGACGGTCGCATGGACATGCGCTGTTATTATGACACATATTCCATCAGCTCTCACCTCCCCTGTCAGCAGGTACACGATCTGCAGGGTGTGGGTCAGTATTTTCTCTGTTGTCATCTTGTCCCCGGTCATGTGACTCGCTGTCAGTGAGTTAGTCACACGCTGCAAGAGTGAAACAAAAACATTACTGACCCCTCTCACATCACCTGTGTGTATCCTGTTATCATATTCTCCATCTCATCATGGTCACATAACAAGACAATCCACTTGTGTAGCCAATCTGTGCACTTGTGTAACACTTAATGAGTCTGGCATAATAGAAGGCCAATGTGATTGCTGAAACACTCTGGTTAAAGGGGAATAAGTCATTGTTTTATGTGCAAGGCATATATCAGAAATTAAGGACAGCATTACAAAATATCTGTGTACACAATAAATGTTTTACGTATGCAAAGTATTTATCAGCAATTAAGAGCTGCATTGCAAATCTCTGAATGCAAAATACATGTTTACAAGCATTTAAACAGTTAAGCAATATTCACATTGTTTTGCAGTACAGAGGCACAACCCCTGAGCAACTTCTTCAATATCTCCTTTGCTGAGGTCGATTAAAAGGACACTGAACCCAATTTTTTTCTTTTGTGATTCAGATAGAGCATGCAATTTTAAGCAACTTTAGAAATTTACTCCTTTTATCAATTTTTCTTTGTTCTTTTACTATCTTTATTTGAAAAAGAAGGCATCTAAGCTATTTTTTTGGTTCAGTACCCTGGACAGCCCTTGTTTATTGGTGGGTGAATTTATCGACCAATCAGCAAGAACAACCCAGGTTGTTCACCAAAAATGGGCCAGCATGTAAACTTACATTCTTGCTTTTCAAACAAAGATACCAAATGAAGAAATTTTGATAATAGGATTAAATGAGAAAGTTGCTTAAAATTGCATGCTCTGAATCACGAAAGAAATTTTTTTTGGGTTCAGTGTCCCTTTAAGGAAAAAAATAAGTAAGCTTCTGCAAAGATCAAGAAATCACTGTGTAACATGTTGCAACGTCTATTTCTGGAAACTGCAGGATACATTCCTGTATTTTTGGGCACAATACAATGTACAGAGATAAAATGACCAGACAAAATAAACTGTATAAGTACCTCTTGTTCATTGAACATAGGGAGCTGAATTTTGAGTGTAGTGTGGCTGTGATTGCTGATAACACTAATTGATTAAACTTATTGGAGGCAAATGGAAATGAAGGTAATTGGAGTCACTAAGTAATAAGTAAAAATACACCAAGTGATACAGAAATAACAATAAATATAAAATGTAAACTATAAATGAACCAGAACATATGGAACTAGTCCTAAAGCCCGTTCACACGGGCCATGTTTATATATATATATATATATATATATATATATATATATATATATATATATATATATATATATATATATATATATATATATATATATATATATATATATATATATAAAATCTCGCTGCTGGCCCTGCACGTGCGATCAGCCCTCTCCCCCTCCACTTGCCGGGTCCTCGCGCTGCTGTCATTCACCCCTGCGCGTGCGATCAGCTGCTGTCTAAGGCCAAGTGTTTGTCTGAACTGCGCATGACGGCTTCAGACAAACTCTTGTCTTTTATAATATAGGATGTAGTTTTCAGGCACAGGATGTGAGCAAACTAACCAGCTAGTTGGTGTATGTGCAGGTATTATCTATATATGGCATATTATGTACACATGCTTAGGGCCATTCTATACAATAGCACTTCCTCTTCTGCACATATTACTACTTGATTATACCATATAAATAACAGTTTATTCTTTATTAGCCTAAGCCTGACATCACTTCATAAGATAGCAAAAAAAGGGGGTTAAATAAACTAGCGCTTAAAGGGACATGAAACCCAATTTTTTTCTTTTGTGATATAGAAAGAGCATGTCATTTTAAACAACTTTCTAATTTACTTCTATTATTTCATTTGCTTCATTCTCTTGATATCACTTGCTGAAAAGCATATCTAGATATGCTCAGTAGCTGCTGATTGGTTGCTGCACATAGAGGCCTTGTGTGATTGGTTCACACATGTGCATTGCTATTTCTTCAACAAAGGATATCTACAGAACTGAGCAAATTAGATAATAGATGTAAATTGGAAAGTTGTTTAAAATTACATGCCCTATCTGAATCATGAAAGTTTAATTTTGACTAGACTGCCCCTTTAAGAGTTAATATCCCTTGCCTTATTCTCCTACTATCTACTTCCCAGATAGAAAGGTGTATAAAGTGAAAAAGTTATGGAAATTAGGCGCTTAATCTGCAAAAGGGATAAAGGTGTGTATGGAGGTCGTTAGCTAAATATGTAGAAAAAACTGGACCTTGGACAGAATAAGTGAAAAATTCTTCTACAATTTATTTTCAAAATAAAAACATGATAATACCAAGATAAAATAAATCACAATCCCCAAATGTTGCAACACTATATCGATCAATTCATAAAATTTCTAAAATTCAGATATACATTTGTTTCATACACAAATAAAAGGATTTATCTGCTCTTTTGTATCCTTTGTTCAAAGATTTTAGATAGAATGTATTCTTTTATTTCAACACAATTAATAATATTTGTCTCTATTTGATATTTTATATCTATATTTCATCAACTTTAAAATTACAAATATGTAGCAAAAACGAACAATTAGTTAAAACAATTTATATGCAAGACTGATTATAAATGGTGTCCCCACAATGGCTGTTTACTTATATTGGTTGTAATTTTGTGTATCTAAAAAGTTCATCAAAGCATTTGTAAGTAATTGGAGATAAATTACTGAGGGCTGTGTTCTTTATCCTTATATTTATGTTGTAATATATTACGGTTTCACAGTTACCTCTTTGTATCCTCAGTGAGCTTAATTTGTAGAAAAGGAATGTTACAAACAGTGTTTAGGGGTGATTTTCTTACCCTCTCTTGTGAGCTGTTACTACTCACGGCTTCCCGGCAGTTCCTATGTGTCCTCAGTTTGACTCTCAGACAAGGGGTTCCGGTAGGTAATTTTCTTTGTGTTACCTTGTCACTGGTCTTTGTAGAAGTGCTCTGATTACAGCACCAAACTGTAGACAATCCTTTTGTTTCTGTAACTTGCGCAAGTTAGCTTTTGTGTTTGTAGTTCCTCAATCTCCTGCACTTAAGTACTTCTGTACGCAGGAAAAAAACAGGCTTTTTCTTTCTTGGTGTTCACACAGATATCAACATGTTTCGCCAGCAACCCTGGCTTTATCAAGAAACTGCTTGGCTGTGAAACCGTAATATATCACAACATAAATATAAGGATAAAGAACACAGCCCTCAGTAATTTATCTCCAATTACTTACAAATGCTTTGATGAACTTTTTAGATACACAAAATTACAACCAATATAAGTAAACAGCCATTGTGGGGACACCATTTATAATCAGTCTTGCATTTAAATTGTTTTAACTAATTGTTAGTTTTTGCTACATATTTGTAATTTTAAAGTTGATGAAATATAGATATAAAATTTCAAATAGAGACAAATATTATTAATTGTGTTGAAATAAAAGAATACATTCTATCTAAAATCTTTGAACAAAGGATACAAAAGAGCAGATAAATCCTTTTATTTGTGTATGAAACAAATGTTTATCTGAATTTTAGAAATTTTATGAATTGATCGATATAGTGTTGCAACACTTAGGGATTGTGATTTATTTTATCTTGGTATTATCATGTTTTTATTTTGAAAATAAATTGTAGAAGAATTTTTCACTTATTCTGTCCAAGGTCCAGTTTTTTCTACATATTTAGCTAACGACTTCCATACACACCTTTATCCCTTTTGCAGATTAAAGGGCCACTGTAAGTAAATATTTTCTATGCCTGTTACTAACTAACTACCCCAAATACGCTTTTTATCAATAGCATTTCATTAACATATCTCTACCGTATATCAGAAATCTTGTCTGCAAATGTAATTGTTTTCCAAACCCACTCCGTGGGTATCCTTTGCTCTGTACCAATCCGTTTACAGTACCTAGGTTTCAAAATGGCGCTTTAAACACAAAGTTATTGGTTTATGTATTTTGAACATGCAGTGCTGAAAATAGTGGGCAGGATAACGTGACATCATCGGCGAATAAAAGATATAACTTTTAGAACGTTTTGAAACTTTGTTTTGGAGAAAATATAGGTCAGTAGGTTTTAATTAATGTTTATTAACTTTAATATGTTAGTTGTTTGGCTTAAAAATTATAACAGAAAGTAATCCTTTAAGTGCCTAATCTCCATAACTTTTTCACTTTTCACTCATCACTTCATAAGATGCCTATTGCTGGTCTGTGTATGGGAATGATCGAACAAATAACAAAAGGCTGCTGGGAAATAACTGTCTCCGCATGTGAATTTCTACAACAGAATATTCTCAGAACAATTCTACACTTTTGTATTTGCACAAACACCTTAAACACAAGCTCTTCCTTTACCTCTGAGCATCTGACACCTCTTGTTGCTAAGCAACTAATACACATTAACTGCAGGAGGTTACCGTGGTGTTATGAAGTTTTCTCACCTCTCCCGTCAGCAGGTAGAGAATCTCCAGGATGTGATCCAGGATCTGCTCAGGCAACTTCTTCATCTTGTTCGAGGTCAGTGATTTTCTGTGACACTGAGACCTGCTACAGTGACACATACATGTCAGATATTACAGATATGAGAATAACGGTCATACACACACATATTATATATATATATATATATATATATATATATTATAAACAAAAAAACGGACACATAAAGAAGCTCAACCAATAATGCTGTAATATAATAATTATAGAGGGAATGCTACCTGGTGTTCACTATATTACCATACACTTAGAAAAAGAAAGAAAAGGCTGTACCAGTATAAGGTGCAGCCCAAAAGACCAGGATAACAAGCAATCACCTAACAAAAAATAATAAATGAATGAATCAAATACCAATAAATATAAAAAAAGTTGCAATTTAATCTAAATGAACAAAAAAGTGCAAAATTCATTAATCAAAAATAAAACACATAACATAAAGACACACATAGAAGATAAACAGACAAATCACATGGGCCCCTCATACAGCTCCTAAACTGAAACCTAAGCCGGCAACACAGTCCAATGTCAGATTATTTTCATTCAAAATGATGGAACAATCCACATCTGCATGCATTGGAAATGAAATGGACACATAACATGTATCAAATGAATGAAGATGATGATAGATGGCTGTATGCAGTGTCGCGGCAGTGATGGTAAGACAATAAACAAATGAAGATGGTATATAGGATGAAAGATGACACCAATCACTTAGGCCAGTTTTAGGGCATTCAAACATTCACAGCAAACCTGTACGTCTAAAGGTCTAGATGCTCAGTGTGGGGGATTCACATGAGAAAATTAGTATAGGGGGCGAGTTAACCCGATATTTGCAAATCCATATAGGATACTAGGCAGTTCATACCAAACTTTACGCCCCTAAATGCAGATCACACATGCGAACAATTCAGGATGTACTCACTACCCCTCCACACAATGGCTGTCTGACTGGCAGATTTCATGCAGTTCCACAGGTGTTGCTGCTCCAAAAAGCAAATTGGGGGGATCCCACGGACAAAAGCGCTGCTCACCGACGCGTCCTTTTGCGCGTTTCACTCCTAACTTGCAGCATGGAGCTTCTTCCGGGTTGTGACGTAGTAAGTGCAGACGTCTCATTTATTGGTGGTAGGCAAGTCATCTGACGATTTTGTCATGAATCCTTAAAGCGGCACTTCGTTCATACTTAATGCAGCCATTGTAAGTCCTTAAAGGGGCAATGAATGTGCCATTCATGGTCAGATGACTTGCCTACCACCAATAAATGAGACGTCTGCTCTTACTACGTCACAACCCGGAAGAAGCTCCATGCTGCAAGTTAGGAGTGAAACGCGCAAAAGGACGCGTCGGTGAGACTATGTTTGAGTGAAGAAGAGGATCATACAAAGAAATATATACAAACAAGTAAAGTAACATAATTACAGAGCTAGTTGCACTGCCCAAAACCTATTTAAAAGGACCACTAAAAACAGTAAATGCATAATAAAGCACTTGGTTTCAATTTCTATTTTTCCTCTTACTGCATCATGTGACAGCCATCAGCCTATCACATAATGCATATATCTAGATACTGTGAATACTTGCACATGCTTATTAGGAGCTGGTGTAAATAAATATATTATGCACATTTAAATAATTGTAATGAATTGAAAAGTTGTTTATAATTGTGTGCGCTATCTGAATCAGTTTAATTTTGACTTTAGTGTCCCTTTAATGGGCACACTATCCAGCTGATTTTTCTAACTAGAGGCAACGAAAGTACTCCCAGGCATCACAGGTGTATACGCTTATCAGCAAATCCAAGATATCCAAAGCAGCAGTTATGGTAAAAGTACTCACAGAGTCACCACCAATATGATTGTAAAAATAGCGCTCTTTATTTGGGTACGTTAAAAACAAAAAGGAGCCTCAGCCCCATAAGTGCATGGTAGAGGTCACAGCAAGAAAACGGCAGACATGATTTGCATGGTATTCCACGCTTGATCACTGCTATCTGACTGCTGTGAGCATGTTCTCTTCTTAAAGAGACATCAATTAACAACACTAAAAACAACAAGTTAACCCCTACCTGCCTGAATTTATATTTTGCTATGCACATATCAATTTAAAGGGGAAATTATTTATAAGCCTCCAATTATCAGTGGGTAACCCTTTATTCTTGAATATGTTTTCAACCATTACGTAAAAATACAGATTAAAGTATATATATATATATAACTATTTTGAGATTTAGTTAGTGGCACTTAATGATCACCATGTGAGATACTAAAAATATTTATAGAAGTAAGCCTCATATTTTTCAATATATAAACGAGAATGTGTAAGAAAAGTAGGAAAAATAAAAGTATATAACTAGAGATATTAACAATCCCTAAATGAATAGGTTCACATCACTTTCTTTATTAATCCCTAGTGGGTGCCTGGTGTGTGTTCAGTAGAAATATCCATTTTGCCTCTTTATAACCAAGTTTGTATTCTCTGTCACCCCCCCTTTTATGTTTAGGGACATGATCTATTGCTTGGATGGAAAGTAATGATGCGTCACCTTGGTGCATATATTTAAAATGTTTAGATACTGGTGTCAGAGTATCTGGATCTTCTATGTTCCGTATATGTTTGAGAGCACTTGTCTTTTAGGAGGCGTTTAGTCCTACCTACATATTGTATATGGCACCCCCTACATGTTAGGAGATAGATTACATGGTTAGAATTACAGTTTAATTTGAACCTGATGTCATATTCTCGGTTTGTAATTGTAGATCTTAAATTTGTACCTTCTACAACAGTTGCATGTTTTGCACCGTTGTGCTCTACACTTGAAAAATCATAATCTGCTAGGTAGCCATGTCCTGCTGTTACTGCTAGGTAAATCGGATGGTGCTACTATATTACCTATAGTTTTACCCTTTTTGGCTACAAATTTACAACCTCCCATAGCTACCTGCGATAGTCCAGAGTCTACCGCTAATATAGGAAGGCTTTGTTTTACAATATCACAAATTCTAGTGTATACCAGACTATATGGGGTACTGAATACTACTTTTTCATTCACTTTTGTATTGTCTTTTCTTTTGTAAGAATTTTTGTATTTCAACAAATCCTCCCTTGATATTGTGTCTACCTTGTTTTTGGTGTTATTTAGTAATAACTCTGGGTAACCCCTATCTAGGAGTCTTTCCTTGAGTACCAGGCATTCTCTTTCATATGTTTTTTCATCCGAACAAATTCTTCTTGTTCTTATAAATTGGCCTTTCAGTATAGCTTTTTTTGACATGGCCAGGGGACTAGATCTGTAATTTAATATTGCGTTACCTCCTGTGGGTTTCCTGTATACCGTTGATTTAACTGTGTGGGTCTCTATGTCTGCAGCTCCAAATCCAAGAATTTTATGTTTGGTTTGTGTTGTTCAGCTGTGAATCCCAGATTCATGTCATTGGAGTTAATGGCCTCCAAGAAGCTTGCCACAGTTTTTTCATCTCCATCCCACCAACAGGTCATCAATATATCTTCCATAATAAACAATATGTCTCTTGTGGTGGTTTCCATCTGCATAGACGTGGCAGGCTTCCCACCAACCCATAAAAAGGTTGGCGTAGGCAAATTTTGCCCCCATAGCCGTGCCACGCCTCTGGAGATAGCAACACCCACCAAACATAAAAAAATTATGTTTCAGAAGGAACTCTATGGCAGTTAGTAGAAAATATAGAACATCCTTTGTGTAATTAGAAAAATTGTTTAGGAAATATGCCACAGCCGCTAGACCCTGGTTTTGTGGGATGGAGGTATATAGAGACGTAACGTTAACTGTCAAAAAACAATATGATTTGTGCCATTGTGAAATTTGTTAAGAACCTGTGTGGAATCTTTAATGTAACTGATTAAATTGCCCACTAGTGGTTGCAAATATGTGTCCACTAGTTCAGATAGAGGTTCAAGGAGAGAACCTACCCCAAATATAATTGGCCTACCAGGGGGAGTTTTGCTGTCTTTATGTAGCTTAGGGACAAAGTAAAAGATGGGAGCAAAGGGGGTTGATGGGAGTAGCGTATCAAAAAACGTTTCCTTGAAAGCCCCTACTTGTCATCCTAGTTCTAATAAGTCCTTTAATTGGGCTTTAAATTTCTGAGTGTTATTGAAGGTCGATTTGGAGTACACCTCCTCATCATTTAGCCGTCTTTCAGCTTCTGTGATATAATATTCACGGTCCATAATGACCACATTCCCACCCTTATCTGATTCTTTGATCATGATTTCAGTGTTAGATTGTAAGGTCTTTAAAGCTTTGTTTTGAGCATAGGTATTCTGTTATTATGGATTAAATGTATGTCTTTTTATTCATTATACTCTCTGAAAGTTCCTGTAATTTCAGCTCAACAGTACGCTGAAAAACATCTATGCTCTTGCTTCGCTTTGTATAGGGTAAAACTTGCTTTTGTTCATGCTAGGTTTGAACATCACTGTATCACGGTATTCTTCTTACCTCCACGCTGTCATTCAGCATGGAGGTGAGATCTAAAACCAGGCATTGTTCATTAAACGTTAGGTCATGGTTATCATTTACCTGCATTTGTATTTCAGCACTTATGTCTTGCTTGGCACCATCCTCAGGTTTTGAAAAATGTTGTTTTAAAGTTAATTTTCTTACAAATATATTAACATCATGGATGGTGCCAAACAGGTCAAAATGTGCAGTTGGAGTATAATTTAGACCTAATCCAAGTACTTCTTTCTCTCCCTCTGTAAATTCATGCTTAGATAAATCACATTTCTTATACATATTTCTTTATTTGTGTGCGTGTTTGATATCTGGTTCTGCCCCCCATTTACGTTTACTTCCCCCCCTACTGCTCCTTCTTGTTTTTTTCTTTTTGGCTTTGTGCCTGTGCGCACTTCGTTTTTTTACATATTGTCTCATTTCTGAGGGGGTGTGCTGACATGCCAGTTGTATCTACCAGTTCATCATTTGAGTCGTGTTCAGAGGTGTCAACGTCATACTCAGTTTCTGAAAATTGCCCTTTTTTACTGTTTTTATTGGACAATGTATCCATTTTGTTTTTATGGAACCGATTTGTATGACGCTGACTCCTCCCCTCACTCTGCCATCTATAAACTTTATTCAACTCATAATCTCTTTTGTTCCTTGGCAATTTTTGCTTTTTAAAGTACCATAGCTCTTTTGTAAATCTTGCCATATTCTCTTCAAATTTCTTATCATAGGATTTGGAGTCCTTATCCGTCTGGAACCCTTGCAAGTCCATTTGCACGATTTTGATATATTTGATTGATTCCAGTCTTTGTTGTTTTTTGAAAGTTATTAATAAGTCCATTAGTGCAAATGAGCAGTCATCCAAAATGTATTCAATTTTTTAATGAAATCAGGGTCAGTGACTAAAAATGAGGGGAACTTTCTAATTCTTAACCCTCTAGGTATTCTTTGCTGTCGTTTGTATAGCAAAAAAGTCTTGATGCCAAGATCCAATTTGATGTCTTTACGTCTGAGTTCATCTATTTGAAAAAACAGTCCATCTAATGAGTTTTCATTCTCTAATAAAATAAGATCCACTTCCTGATCATATCCCTCTAATGAGGCTTCTAAGTCCTTAAAGACAAATCCACTAGGAGGGTCAGACACAATTTCCCTAGTATGTGGCGTATCCCAAAGTAGTAATAATAATAACAAGCGCTATTGTACTTAACAATGTAGGAGTTCAAATATTGGTGGTGTTTTGTTAAGTTAGATATTCTTGAAAATACAGCATGTCACTGTTAAAGGTGAGTAACAAAGTCAGAGAAATCTGTATACAAATGGCTGCTGTAATCAGGCGGAGCTTCAGCCTCGCACTTTTAAAACGCTAAGTAAGTGCTCCACAGTTACTTCATATGCCCCCATCAGTCATGCCACTACCAGGCCAACATTTAAATATATTCAAATTGGCTTAAAACTAGCTAATGTCTTGTTTTCAATGCTTGTTGCACAATTTATAATTAAATCAATTAACCCTTTAAGGACGCAGCTTTCAGTTGGCTCAATTGTTTTATGACGGAAAAATTCCGTCATATGTCCTTAAGAGGTTAATGTTAAATTATGCAAGTAATTTGTACTTTGGCTAGATTAAATAACAGTAAAATATTATCCCATTGCAATATATTGCACTGCCCCCACCTGGCTACTTCATAATGCCACATGGCTGGCAAATGTTTCTGTGAACAGTCTAGACAGATATATACGATTATAGAAAGGTTCCCTCTGTCACACACATTCCCTCCCTAGTAGGTTATATACAGGCATATAATATTATAGAGAGGTTCCTTCTGCCTCATAAACAGACAGCCACCACCCCAGTATGTTATATACAGCTATTTAAAAGACTATAGAGAGGTTCCCTCTGTCCCACATTCATGCATCCCCTCCCAGTATGTTATATACAGGTATGTAAGATTATAGAAAGGTTCCCTCTGTCCCACACACATGCATCGGCCCCCGGTGTGTTATATACAGATATATAGGATTATAAATAGGTTCCCTCTGCCTCACTCACACAGACTCCTCCCCAGTACCTTATATACAGTTATAAGTAAATCTTAGTTTTTATAGCCCTCATTTTTACTCCCATACTAAATTTCTAAAGTAATACAAACAAACAGACCCTTCCCAGTACCTTATATACAGATATATAATATTATAGAGAGATCCCATTTATCTCACACGCACACAGCTCCTCCCCAGTATGTTATATGCAGGTATACAATATTATAGAGATGTTCCCTCTGCCTTATACACACACACAGATATTACACCAGTGTTCACCCCAAGGCCATTTTAGTGGGAAAAAAAACAGGATAATTTTACTGACCAACTGGTTAAAATGTATGCCAGTTTTTAAACTAACATTTGTTAATATTAACCTCTTGACATATGACAGAATTTTTCCGTCATAAAACAACTGAGCAAACTGAAAGCTGTGTCCTTAAAGGGACACTTAACACCTGCCTGCTAAAATCCTTAAAACAAACTCCTTCTGATTAATCAAAATCAAGTAAGCATAGATGTCTATGCCATCTTGTCAGTTTACCCCAAATTGTTTAGAAAAGTGTTTTCAATTACAATGTTGTACCTGTGCTTGATGTTTGTATGCATGCCACCATATTGTAACTTGCGTTACACGCAGGCACAGCTGTCACATGATACGCACGGCACAGTGTTTAATTATGTATGTTGTTTAGAGAGCAATCACATCTGCAGTACGCACTAACTGTGAGGCATGCAGAGCGTGTTCTGCAGTGTGTGAAGATATTATTATTTATGTGTGCCTGATGTATATTACATAAGTGAGTGAGAGCATGGCTTTAGACACCACAATTAAAAATAGTAAGCTCTGGGGAGGGACAAGAGAGAGACCAGTCCTGTAAATAATGGGTAAGCCTTGGCTAGGGAAATCCTTATTCCGAGGTCTGGTTATATCTAACCCTGGAGTACATAATATGGCACCAGAAGATCCTTACTTTTCCTGCCCAAACGTTACATCCATCCTTGGTCTCAAAGCGTGACTCCCACTGCTGCCTAACACAAGGCAGCCCAGCCTGTCATTCTTAGGAAGTGTGTGCAAACGCAACTGAAGCCCGTCACCCACAAGGAAGCATCTGGCAACTCTACAAACCGGAGTTTTGTTGCTGAGCACTTCTGACCCTGCAGTGCATAATACTGCACCTTACTTTTTCAGTAAAACATCAGATTACTCCATGGGCTCAAAGCGGGACTCTGTCTAAACACCGGCTAAGTGCTTGACATAGACAGTAGTTTGAAGATACTCTCCGTTTTGTAGAGTTGCCAGATGCTTCCTTGTGGGTGACGGGCTTCAGTTGCGTTTGCACACACTTCCTAAGAGTGACAGGCTGGGCTGCCTTGTGTTAGACGGCAGTGGGAGTCACGCTTTGAGACCAAGGATGGATGTAACGTTTGGGCAGGAAAAGTAAGGATCTTCTGGTGCCATATTATGTACTGCAGGGTTAGATATAACCAGACCTCGGAATAAGGATTTCCCTAGCCAAGGCTTACCCATTATTTACAGGACTGGTCTCTCTCTTGTCCCTCCCCAGAGCTTACTATTTTTAATTGTGGTGTCTAAAGCCATGCTCTCACTCACTTATGTAATATACATCAGGCACACATAAATAATAATATCTTCACACACTGCAGAACACGCTCTGCATGCCTCACAGTTAGTGCGTGCTGCAGATGTGATTGCTCTCTAAACATACATAATTAAACACTGTGCCGTGCGTATCATGTGACAGCTGTGCCTGCGTGTTACAATATGGCGGCATGCATACAAACATCAAGCACAGGTACAACATTGTAATTGAAAACACTTTTTTTTAAACAATTTGGGGTAAACTGACAAGATGGCATAGACATCTATGCTTACTTGATTTTGAGTAATCAGAAGGAGATAGATTTAAGGCTTTTCAGCAGGTGTTTAGTGTCCCTTTAAAGGGTTAACGGCTAGATTATAAATTGAGCGCAAAATATTGCTTTCACAAAAGCAATATTTGAGCTCAACTTAGTAATACATTTACACGCAAATGTGCGCTGGTATTACAAGGTGCATGGAAGCATTGCGTTCAAGAGAGCGCAGTTCCATTGGCTCCAATGGGAGCCTTGTTCTCAAGCTGATAGTCACGGCATGAGAACCTAGTGCAGTGAAGGGGGTAAGTTGCGCAGCACTTAAAGGGACAATGAAGCGAAAAAAAAAATATTTTGCGATTCAGATAGAGCATGCAATTTTAAGCAACTTTCTAATTTACTCCTATTATCAAATTGTCTTCATTTTCTTGGTATGTTTATTTGAAAAGCAAGAATGTAAGTTTAGATGCCGGCCCATTTTAGGTGAACAACCTGGGTTGTCCTTGCTGATTGGACAGCACCTTTAAACAAGTGCTGTCCATGGTTCTGAACCCAAAATTTGCTGTCTCCTTAGCCGAGATGCCTTCTTTTCAAATAAAGATAGCAAGAGAACGAAGAAAAATTGATAAGAGAAGTAAAATTAGAAAGTTGCTTACAATTACACGCTCTATCTGAATCATGAAAGAAAAAAAATTTGGGTTGAGTGTCCCTTTAAACACAAACACAAAATTATATACACACACACATATAAATACATAGCAGGCTTGCACTCACTGGGCTTTAACAACAGATGCCTTTTAATGTGACGTTTCAGACTGAGGTCTGAGGAAGGCGATATGTTCCCTGAAACGTCACATTAAAAGGCACCTGTTGTTAAATATATATATATATATATATATATATATATATATATATATATATATATATATATATATATATATATATATATTTACTGGGAACACACAGTTCCCATAGACCGCACAATGTAAAGGCACTTTTTAGTGCCTTCTTTTCTAACAAACCAAACCCGCCATCTTTAGCCCCCAAAAACTGCCTATGTATAAAATATACTTTATTTTGGGGGCAATTGGGTAATTTTTTGAAAATTAACCAGAGATCTGATCTCTGGTTAATTTTCTAAAAGCCAATTGCTACCGAGGCCTCGCTGTAGCAATAACCAGCCACTTGTAATGGCTGGTTATTGTGTGCTCACTAACGGACAAATTTGCCAGTTAAGGGGGAGTGATAAATTAGTGTTCCACTTGTAATATAGCCCTAAATGTTTTAGATATTTGTTGCTGAAATGATCATTTAATTAAATTATGCAATTAATTTGTGCTTTGGATTCACTTAAGATATCATCCGCTATTGAAGAGGATGTATCTAATGGAACATATGTTATTATCAGCTGGGTCTTCATACAAACATCAACTTGTCTTATCTGTAATTATGGAGACCCCAGAAACATTGGTATTGCTTCCCACTTCAGTATCATTTTTAACTTGCCTTGTAATGGGGCTAGGCACTGATGATGTTCTAGGGTCGCTTGTTTGCAGTTCACTTGTAGAGGTTGGTTGGATGTCTGGAACTTTCAAAGGACTATTTACTATATTGCATGTTTTCTTCTGTGTCGTAGTGTTATAACTCCTCATTGTCTGTAATTCCACGGACAACTCTTCAAAAACTTCTGATATGAGACCAGTCCAGGTTCCTATAGACCTTGTTGTTATTAGACCATGTGTAGAAGTGTGTCTAGTTTTGTGTGACCATTCCCTTTTCTTTTTGGGTGGAGGTTGAATGCTTTCTGTAGATTGTGGTTCATTTATGTTTAAAATGTCTGGATTTGTTAAGGGACTGTCAAATATGGTTGGTATTGCGTCCTTCTTTAGGTATTTGCGTACGCCAATCATTTCATAATCATTTTCCGTGAAATGCCTTGAGCACATTCTGAATACAGAGTTTTTCTTTGTTTCTATTATTTTTTCAACCAGATTATCCATGTCCTCCACAGCTTGTCCAGAGCTCTGTATCCATGACCTTATTCTGTTAGGCGATGTCGGAAAGCAATGCATAGTGGTATCCCTTTTTTTCCCCCACATTTGTTTTTTAGAGCAACCATTTACAAAACAACGTGGCATCTATGAAGAGTAGAAAACAAAAATGTGATAACTATAAATTGTACATGTAAAATTGTCAAAGAACCATGAGAAACATTGTTCATACTTACTATTAATAATATGTCTTTGTTCCTATTGAAATAAATGAGGTTCTCCCCCCCAAGGTAAACTTACACTCAAATGTATCTTTTTAAAAAAATAATAACATATCTACAGTATATACAGTGCTTTCTTTGTAAAAGTACAGGTGCCAGTACTCATTGATTATTGATTGATATATTCTGCTAAGTAACTGAGAAAAGCAAAAGGTACAATATTATTTACAATGCCTGATGTATTTTGAAGTCCCCTCTTGTGAAAACTAGTATATTTACATGATGATTACAAATATTACGTCTTATGAGTTGGCAGAGGTGGGGGTACTCAGTACCTGTGAGTACCCCCACAAAGAAAGCCCTGTCTATATATAAAAGAAAACAGTATTGTTGCAACAATTTAGATGTAATGATAATTAGAGAATATTACTATTTGTTTTTTTCTCCATTACACAACATTATAAAAGCACAGTATTAGTGATGTTTACACTACTATTATGATGCATGTATAAGGTGTATTATGGCACCTGTAGAAACTTATGAAGTCTGTAGAAACTTACAGTCCAATGACGACTCCTTGTCAAGAGTGAAAGCAAATAGACTCACAGTAAACTGTGGATTTCGTACTAAAAAAAATAAATAAAATAATTTAATATCAATGACAAATCGAGAGAGCGAGAGAGCGAGAGCGATTTACAATAAGTAATATTTACAGATTGAAGTATTTATATAAACCTATAATAGTCAGTACACATAATGCATTCCTAAAGGAATAGGATTTATGTCTGACTTAATCAATGTATGTGTATCACTGAACAAAAACCTACAAACGTGTGAACAATCCTCACATTGTGAGACATGAACAATAAAAACAGACGAGAAGTCAGACTAAAAGAATGACACAATAAATAGATGATTACACACACACACAATACCAATACACATTGTCTAGCCTGTAAATTATTTGTGCAAGAAACCCTACAGGACAAAAATATGTAAATTTAGTAATAAAAAAAAAAAAAAAAAAAGTAGTTAAACTGAACTTTGGTATATACATAAATAAATGTAAATGAAAGTTCACTGAAGTATATATATATATATATATATATATATATATATATATATATATATATATCATACACCAGAATACTGATAGAATCTGTAGGCGCTCTACAAATAACCGATAATTTAAAAAAAATATATATAAAAAAACAACAACATTAGTAATCGTTATGTAATGATATACTATAATAATAGTAAATTATAATACAATTGTATATGCTATTATAATATTGTACTACAAGTTATATTATATCAAACACTGAGTATATGTTTATTTGTATTCATTTTTTTTTTTTTAAAAGTGAATTTATAAATGTGTACTCCATTTCATACCAGACCTCATAATCTAGAGCACAAGGGGGATATTGTACATCCACCATAAAGGGAAGGTTCAGACATCTAGCATTCAGGGGGTACTCCCCATACTATACCACAATTCAGCACCGGCACTATAGCAAAACCCCATATACAACTTACATTGTTATTCACCATATATAATTTATATGTTTCATATATTACACCAAAAATAGTATAATCCTCTCATTGCTACTAAACTAGGTACTAATGCAGCCGTTATTAGGATTTTACAAGTTACACAAACTATACAATATGTTGTTCATCCTTATCTGTATCATCCACATATTGATTAATCTGTATGGAGTATAAATTAAACAATATAGAATATGAAAGGCAGTGTGATAGTTTTTTTTATATACATTTTCAATAACCAGCAACAAAGATGGCACCAGTGTACAGCTCTTGCGTTCATTTGCCCCCCCCCCCCCCCCCCCCCCCTCTTATGAATAAACATATATACCAGCCAGAAGTGGAGTAACAAAGTTAGTTCAATTTAAAAAAAATATATATATTATTGCCTGCTGCTGCGGCTCCCACTGTACATACGATCCAGCACTGAGAGCTCTTCAATGTAGGGAATCCAAGTCTGTCAATAATCAGCACATAGGAATGAAGCGTTCCAGCCTTAACAGATAAGGATAGTATGTACAGTGGGAGCTGCAGAGACAGACAATATTATTACCAGGGTTTTTTTTTGTTTTGTTTTTTTAAATAAAGTTTTACATTTCCAACTTATAAATGAAAAGAGAGCGCTGCACAGGTGCTACACAACAGTATATGAAGGCTAAGTTTGTAAAAGCATATTACCTGCTGCTGCAGCTCCCAGTGTACAGACGATCCTGCACTGTCAGCACTTTAACGTAGGGAATCCAAGCCTCAGCATGTAGCAATCTGGAACAAAGCCAAACATTTTATGAGGGACTATCGCTGTGAACAAGCTTTTATTCAGCTGCTCGCAGAGTTCCGTCCACTTTAAAAGTAATATTTTCTGTGAGCCAACAGTTTGAACTGTTCTGCAATTAGTGCTCTATCCCTGTGGAACTTTTATTGTAGCTAGAGCGTTGATTGGAGAACAGTTCAAACCATTAGCTCACAAACAACATAACTTTTGATGTAGGCGGCGGGAACGTGCGGTATTTGAATAACATAGCTAGATTAAAAAGTAAGTTACAGCGCATCTTCATTAGAAGTGATCAATTAAAGCCCATCTAAAACATCACTAACATTCAGGATCTGATTTAAAAAAAAAAAAAAAAAAAAAAGTTGAAAGTTTACCATTACTTTAAAGTGAATGTCAACTTTCATAATAAGTACCCAGGTTTTTAAAAAAACTATTAAAAACAGGGGCACTTTTATTCATGAAAGTTTACATTGCACCGGATTGTACAAATACTTACCTTCTTCTCCTGAAACGCTGGATCGCCGATCCCCGTGCCTGCTTCTTCCTGCTGTACTTACACAGCAATGACGAAACTGGCTTCCTCCTATCACGGCATGGCCTCACCAGATGGACGCTCCTGGGGGAAGTCGTGATTGCAGGAAACTGGTTTCATCATTGCTGACAAAGTACAGAGGACCTGCAGGCCTGGGGCGGTGACCCGGTGTTTCAGGAGAAGGTATTTGTAAAATCTGGTGCAATGGAAACTTTCATGAATGAAAGTGCCCCTGTTTTTAATAGGTTTTTTTTTTTTTTTTTTTTAAACTGGGCACTTTATCATGAAAGTTGACATTCACTTTAAAGGGACAGTTTACTCAAAAATGTTCTCTTCTTTAAATGGATAGTAAACCCAAAAAATATTTTTAACTCATTAAAAACTTCTTAAAATAAATAAATACATTTGTAATTGGTACCTTTGTAAAGTTTTCTGTTTTTTTGTAATTTCAATTAGAAACTTGGTACTGCGCCAAACCCATTTTTTAAACATTATATGGGCCCTGTTACGATGTTCTACCTAGGTAGATACATCATGGCGGCCCGCATGCGCAATGAAACTATTTTATTAGCAACGCATGCGCAGACTCGCCCCCCAGGCTACTGAGAGTTCTTTCAAGCAGGCACCGCACCTGACAGATTTTGTTCACAGATCTCATCTCCTGCATCAAGAGAGTCACAGAGTGCAAATCTTTACATAAGCATCGCTTGGAGGGGAGGCTTCACACTTACAAATGAGAAGAGACCATTAGGAGAGCAGCGTGTATACTAGAATTCTTCCCTTCCTGTGATGAAGTCCATCTGTCTTTTAAACGTTGAATACGGCAGTGAGTTTGAGAGCTATGCTTATTTAACTGTCGGGCTCATCTCCCCCCCCTCCCTCTGGCTGTGTTTGCTTTAATGTGGAAACGGAGCCCTCATCGTCATTAATCAAGCAAACACAGCCAGAGGGAGGGGGAGATGAGCCCGACAGTTAAATAAACATAGCTCTCAAACTCACTGCCGTATTCAACGTTTAAAACACAGATGGGCTTCATCACAGGAAGGGAAGAATTCTAGTATACACGCTGCTCTCCTTAGTGTAGGACAGAAGCAGCTTGTAAAGTGTTGTACAGCTCGCAGCCTGAAGCGTGGGTAATAGAGTTCCTGTTTATATTGTTCCCTATCTGTCTCCACTCAGTTGCTGGTGTGAAGCTGCCCCTTCAACCAATAGGATGAATAAGCTGTGAACAGCTGTGATTTAATGTCAGTACTGCGCATGCGATGCTGACTGAATGGAATATTTAAATTAAGGGGCCCAGCAGCTTTGCCATTGGATGGGGGGCGGATGATGGATTATATGAGCCATGCCTCATTTTATGGGCGGTTATTACCGCACATTTCATGACAATTGAACCTTTAAATTTAAGGTATGTAAAAAGCTTAATTTAATTAAAAAACTATTTTAAATTATTGCATTTATAATAGTAATTATAAAAATATATTTTAATTAGGTTCACATGGGAATCAATTTCTAACCCTTTAATTTGTTCCCAATGATCTACTTTACCTGCTGGAGTGTATTAAATTGTTTACAAGTATTTACATTGCCCTTATATTGGCATTTGAAATAGTTTATTTAGCCTGTGGTATCCCCACCCATCCTGAAAGTTTTTGGCCTCGAGGCCAAACTGTTAAAGGGACAGTCTACCATAGAATTGTTATTGTTTTAAAAGATAGCTAATCCCTTTATTACCTATTCCTCAGTTTTGCATAACCAACACAGTTATATTAATATACTTTTACCTCTGTGATTACCTTGTATCTAGGAACCTTCTTCCAGCCCCCCTGATCATACGACTGTTTGTTATCTATTGTCTGAAATTTAGCATTGTTTTGTGCTAGATCTTAAATAACCCCCTGTGCCTGAACACAGTGTTATCTATATGGCCCACGTGTACTTTCTGTCTCTTTGTGTTAAAAGAGATTTAAAAAGCATGTGATAAGAGGCAGCCCTCAAAGGCTTAAAAATTAGCATATGAGCCTACCTATGTTTAGTTTAAACTAAGAATACCAAGAGAAAAAAACAAAATTTGATGATAAAAGTAAATTTGAAAGTTGATTAAAATTAAAAGTCATATCTGAATAATGAAAGTTTAATTTATACCAGACTGTCCCTTTAACACAGCCAGTAGAAGAACTTACACTCCCAGAGGGCTATAGAAGAGAAGGTAATAAAATGTTAATTTCGCATTGTTCTATCCAAGTATTGATGATTGGTTTACAGACAGATATAAGATAAAGAAGCTTGTATATGTACACAATGTATTAAAGTAATGAGATCTGATTATACCTACAAGCTCAACCCATTTTATTAGGTTGTGGCCTCAAAACACAAAATCAGCTAATTCATATACACCAAAAAACCTACATACATTTTTATACTCTGCAGCTGGTAAAAAAAAAGTAATTGGAAACACATTAAAGGGACACTGTACCCAATGTTTTTCTTTTGTAATTCAGAAAGAGCATGCAATTTTAAGCAACTTTCTAATTTACTCCTATTATCAATTTTTCTTCGTTCTCTTGCTATCATTATTGGTGGATGAATTTATCCACCAATCAGCAAGGACAACCCAGATTGTTCACCAAAAATGGGACGGCATCTAAACTTACATTCTTGCATTTCAAATAAAGATACCAAGAGAATGAAGAAAATTTGATAATAGGAGTAAATTAGAAAGTTGCTTAAAATTTCATGCTCAATCTGAATCACGAAATAAATTTTTTGGGTACAGTGTCCCTTTAAGGAAAAACTATTTTATAGTATACTGTCCATTTAAGTAACATTTATAAATGACAGAATATGTTACAATATTGCAAAGAATTAGACTGCCCCCACCTGGCTACTTCATAATGACACCCGGCTGGCAATACTTTCTGTGAGATACAATGATAAAGGACGTGTAAATGCGCTGTACAGCACGGGGATAATTAAAAATACAATGGCATACTATGTATGGCTATAAATTAAACCTTTCTGAGAGTACTGAATAATGTTGAATTATATCCTATAGATAAAGAGTCGCATACTATGTATGAATAAATGGATTATACCAACCCCTAATTGGGAGTGAAGAATCAAAATGCTACGTATCTATAATATAAATACAAGCTAGATTGAAAAGTAATAGTACGTTATACCAAAAGAAAGAATTTGCATACTATGTATGAATAAGTTTTCCCATGTCCCTACGCTGGATTGAAAACAGTGTTCCGTTATATCAATATATATATATATATATATATATATATATATATATATATATATATATATATATATATATATATACACATTCAATTAAAACGCATATATAAACTAAAAATGGACACAATATATCAGCTATATTAACACAATTTATTTGATTGGCGTATACTCAAAAAACATATATAAAAAATTGATGAATCAAGTACTGTAGTGACCGATCACTGTGGATATAAAATACTAAAACGTCTTTTAAAAAAGTCGTCTTTAAAAAATTCTTTTGAAACTGTGCGTCTGAATTCAATAAACGATTCCAATAAGAAAGGTGATTAAGTTTGCAGGGAACAAGCTTTCATTACTGCTTGATAAAAACTATTGTGAGACTTTTTTCCTTTTGGCCCAGTATCGTGATGAACGTTATAATTCTTTAAATACCGTGAATAGTCTTAATAGCAAACCGTGTTAGTCTAACCACACTGCCGGGCTGATACACTCTTAAGTGCTTAACCCCTTAAAGACTGAGGACGTGCAGGGTACGTCCTCAGAAAAAAGGCAGTTAACGCCTGAGAACGTACCCTGCACGTCCTCAGTGTGGAAAGCAGCTGGAAGCGATCCTGATCACTTCCAGCTGTTTTCCGGTTATTGCAGGATGCCTCGATATTGAGGCATCCTGCAATAACATTTTTTACCCCTCCGGTGCAGAGAGAGCCACTCTGTTGCCCTCTCTGCACCGGACATCGATGGCCGCATTCGTTGGTGGGTGGGAGCTGAAGTGGGAGGTGGGTGGGCGGCCATCGATGGCTTCTTGGTCAGAGAGGGGGGCGGGATCGGGGGCGGTATCGCCGGGGGCGCGCACGGGCGTGCGCGCGTGCACGGGGAGGGAGCGGGTGGGAACCACTTACACTACAGAAACGGTTTTTTTTATTATGGGGAGAAAGGAGGGATAAAATCCCTCTAAAGTCATCTAAGGGATCTGGGAGGGGGTGGGGGATTAGTCTTGGGGGGGGGGAAGCTACACTGCAGAAAAAACAAAAAAAAATAAAAACATTTTTACATGCAAACTGGGTACTGGCAGACAGATGCCAGTACCCAAGATGGCCCCCAATAAGGCAGAGGGGGAGGGTTAGAGAGCTGTTTTGGGGGGGGATCAGGGAGGTTGGGGGGCTAAGGGGGGGAATCTTTCACAGCAGCATATGTAAATATGCTATATATAAAAAAAGGATACCTTTTATTTTAGTACTGGCAGACTTTCTGCCAGTACTTAAGATGGTGGGGACAATTTTTGGGGTGGGGGGGGGGGAAAGAGAGCTCTTTGGGAGGGATCAGGGGGTCTGATGTGTCAGGTGGGAAGCTGATCTCTACACTAAAGCTAAAATTAACCCTGCAAACTCCATACAAGCTACCTAATTAACCCCTTCATTGCTGGGCATAATTCACGTGTTGTGCGCAGTGGCATTTAGCGGCCTTCTAATTACCAAAAAGCAACACCAAATCCATATATGTCTGCTATTTGTGAACAAAGGAGACCCCAGAGAAGCATTTACAACCATTTGTGCCATAATTGCACAAAATGTTTGTAAATGATTTCAGTGAGAAATCTAAAATTTTGAAAAATTTAACGTTTTTCTTTATTTGATCGCATTTGGCGGTGAAATGGTGGCATGAAATATACCAAAATGGGCGTAGATCAATACTTTGGGTTGTCTACTACACTACACTAAAGCTAAAATTACCCCAAAAAGCTCCCTACATGCTCCCTTATTAACCCCTTCCCTGCTGTGCATAATACACGCATGGTGCGCAGTGGCATTTAGCGGCCTTCTAATTACCAAAAAGCAACGTCAAAGCCATATATGTCTGCTATTTCTGAACAAAGGGGATTCCAGAGAAAAATTTACAACCATTTATGCCATAATTGCACAAGCTGTTTGTAAATAATTTCAGTGAAAATCCTAAAGTTTGTGAAAAAATTTGTGAAAAAGTGAACAATTTTTTTTATTTGATCGCATTTGGTGGTGAAATGGTGGCATGAAATATACCAAAATGGGCCTAGATCAATACTTTGGGATGTCTTCTAAAAAAAAATATATACATGTCAAGGGATATTCAGGTATTCCTGACAGATATCAGGGTTCCAATGTAACTAGCGCTCATTTTGAAAAAAAGTGGTTTGGAAATAGCAAAGTGCTACTTATATTTATTGCCCTATAACTTGCAAAAAAAAAAGCAAAGAACGTGTAAACATTGGGTATTTCTAAACTCTGGACAAAATTTAGAAATTATTTAGCATGGGTGTTTTTTGGTGGTTGTAGATGTGTAACAGATTTTGGGGGACAAAGTTAGAAAAAGTGTGTTTTTTTCCATTTTTTCCTCATATTTTATATTTTTTTTTATAGTAAATGATAAGATATGATGAAAATAATGGTATCTTTAGAAAGTCCATTTAATGGCGAGAAAAACGGTATATAATATGTGTGGGTACAGTAAAAGAGTAAGAGGAAAATTACAGCTAAACACAAACACTGCAAAAATGTAAAAATAGCCTTGGTCCCAAATGGACAGAAAATGGAAAAGTGCTGTGGTCATTAAGGGGTTAAAGGGACATTAAACCCAAATTTTTTCTTTCATGATTCAGATAGAGAATAACATGTTAAACAACTTTCTAATTTACTTCTATTATCTAATTTGCTTCGTTCTCTTTCCTGAAAAGCATATCTAGATAGGCTCAGTAGCTTCTGATTGGTGGCTGCACATAGATGCCTCATGTGATTGGCTCATCCATGTGCATTGCTATTTCTTTTACTAAGGATATCTAAAGAATGAAGAAAATTAGATAATAGAAGTAAATTGGAATGTTGATTAAAATTGTATTCTCTGTCTGAATAATGAAATAAAATTTTGGGGTTTAATGTCCCTTTAAGTCTCATAAAAGTCTCACAATAGTTTTATCAAGCAGGAATGAAAGCTTGTTCCCTGCAAACTTAATCACCTTTCTTATTGGAATCGTTTATTGAATTCAGACGCACAGTTTCAAAAGAATTTTTTAAAGACGACTTTTTTAAAAGACGTTTTAGTATTTTATATCCACAGTGATCGGTCACTACAGAACTTGATTCATCAATTTTTTATACATGTTTTTTGAGTATACGCCAATCAAATAAATTGTGTTAATATAGCTGATATATTGTGTCCATTTTTAGTTTATATATGCGTTTTAATTGAATGTACCAATCTATATATATATATATATATATATATATTTATTTTAGTTTTATATTAAGGATAGTGCAATAATTATATTCATACATAGTATGCAAATTCTTTATCGATTGATATAACGGAACACTGTTTTCAATCCAGCGTAGGGACATGGGAAAACTTATTCATACATAGTATGCAAATTCTTTCTTTTGATATAACGTACTACCACTTTTCAATCTAGCTTGTATTTATATTATAGATACGTAGCATTTTGATTCTTCACTCCCAATTAGGGGTTGGTATAATCCATTTATTCATACATAGTATGCGACTCTTTATCTATAGGATATAATTCAACATTATTCAGTACTCTCAGAAAGGTTTAATTTATAGCTATACATAGTATGCCATTGTATTTTTAATTATCCCCATGCTGTACAGCGCATGTACACGTCCTTTATCATTGTATCTTTTCTACACTGTATTTTGGGAACAGAGTAGTGTTTATGCAGGGGTAAGACTTGCGCACCAATACCTTCTCACTTTTTAATACTTTCTGTGAGCACTATCTATAATATTATAGAGAGGTTCCCTTTTCCTCTCTCACACACACTATAAGCCCTCATCCCAGTATGTTATATACAGCTATATAAGATTATAGAAAGGCTTCCTTTGCCCCACACACATCTAAACCGCAGTATGTTATATATACTGTAGGTATATATTATAGAGAGGTTCCATCTGCATCACACACACACAGCCCCCACACCATTTACTTATGTACTTATGTACAGTCATATAAGATTATAGAGAGGTTTGCTCTGTCCCACACACACAGCCCCCACCCCAGTACGATATATATAGCTATATAAGACTTTAGGGAGATTCCCTTTGTCCCACACACATCCCCTTCCCCTCCCCGGTATTTTATATAAAGGCATATAAGATTATAAATAGGTTCCCTTTGCCTCACACACACAGACCACTCCCCAGTACTTTATATCCAGTGCTACATAATTTGGTGGTGCTATACAAATAAATGATAATAATAATAATAATAATAAAAGTAAAATCTGTGTTTTGGTAGCCCTTATTTGAACCCCCTTACCAATTTCTAAAGTAAAATAATGGCGTATAGGCAAAAAATATTAAAGAACGCTAAATTCAAATTTTAACAAAGATATTTAATATTTATAGAGAGGTACCCTCTGCCTCACACACAACCCCTCCCTAGTACCTTATACACAGATATAAATATTATAGAGACGTTCTCCCTACCTCTCTCACATACACAACCCCTTCCCAGTACCTTATGTACAGATATATAATATTATAGAGATGTTTCCTTAGCATTACACACACATCCACCACCCCAGTACCTTATATACAGATATATAATATTAAAAAAGAGGTTCCCTCAGCCTTACACACACCCCAGTACCTTATATACAGATATATATTAATATAGAGAGCTTCCCTCTGCCTCACACACACATTCCACACCCTAGTAACTTATATACAGATATTTATTATTATAGAGGTTCCCTCCGCCTCATACACACATATCCCAATTGCAGCACCTTATATACAGATATATATATATACACACACAGATATATATATATATATATATAAAAATAAAAGTTTCCATCTGCCCCCCCCCCCACCCAAGTACCTTTTATACAGATATATATTATAGAAAGGTTCTCCCTGCTACGCACATACATTCCATCCCCAAGTACTTTATATACAGACATATATTAGAGGTTCTCTCTGCCTCAAACAAACATCCCACCACACCCAGTACCTTTTTATACAGATATGTAATATTATAGAGGTTCCCTCTGCCTTACACATTCCACATTCAGTACCTTATATACAGATGTTTAATATTATAGAGATTCCCTCTGCCCCACACACACACACATATATATATATATATATATATATATATATATATATATATATATATATATATTTATTTTGTAAAATCTGAGTTAAGCGTTCTAAATTATTTTCTCAGCCATATCTTTTACCTATTTTTTTTTTTATAGGGAGCTTCGCTTTGCCCTCACACACAGCCCCCTCCCCATTACCTTATACATAGATTGTTACTATTAAAGAGAGGCTCGTTATGACATACACACGTCTACCCAGTACTTTATACACAAACACATCACCGATTTAAAAGTCACTTACCTGAAACCACCGTACTGAGTGCGTAGACAGTGTTCTGTAAATACTTCCCTAAATCCCTACCTTTGTTACGTTGTCCTGCCTACGTAACGCGTACGCAAATAAAACAGAACAATGGCAGCAGCCTGTTCCGTACAAAGGTAAATAAATGAGTGCAGTGCAGAGATCACATGGTATAACTAGCATTACACTTGCCACACAGATACTTCCTGTAGTTCTAGTTCACAGCAGCCATGTGACTTGTGACGTTACATGCTCTTCTGCTGGGAAGGAACTAGCTTCTAAACTATCTTCACACATGGCAGGTTCGCAAAGGTAAACCGTGAGCAAGACCTTGCTGTACAGCGTTATATTTCCGCAAATTATGTAGTAAAGAATGTACAGTGTAAGGCACCATCTACCAGTGAGGGAGCTAATTGTGTATGTGTGAAATAGGTGTAGCAAGTTTTGTAGGAGTATATAGCTTTGTAAAAGATACTGGGCAGGAGACTGTGTGTAAGGCAGAGTGAACCTCTATAATATTATATATCGTATACATTGCTGGGATGGAGCTGATTGTGTGAGGCAGAGGTAATCTCTATAATATTATATATCTCTATATAATATTATATATCTCTATATAAGGTACTTGGTGGTAGCTCAGCTGATTGTGTGTGAGGCAGAGGAAACCCCTCTATAATATTATATTTCTGTATATAAGGTACTGTCTGTGAGGGAGCTGATTGTATACGTCTGAGGTAGAGAAAGAAGCTCTATAGTTTTGGGTAGGGGGCTGTGTGTTATATATCTGTGTATTAGGGAGGGAGCTGTGTGTGTAAGGCAGAGGGAACCTTTCTATAATAAATATCTATGTATATGGTAGTGAGGAGGGAGCTGTGTGTGAATTAGAGAGATACTCTTTAATAATATAAATCTGTATATTAGGTGATGGGGAGGGGGCTGTGTATGAGGCAGAGGGAACCTCTATAATATTGTATATATTTGTATAAGGTACTGGGAGTGGGCTGTGTGTGTGTAGAGCAGAGGAAGGCTCACTTTAATATTATATCTGTATTATTAAATAGAAAGGATCTCTGTTTAGTTATTAAATATTTCTATTTAAGGTGCTGGCGAGGGGGCTGTGTGAGGCAGAATGACTCTCTATAATAATTTACATCTGTGTATAAAGTGCTAGGGAGGAGGTTGTGTGTGATGTAGAGGAAACCTCTGTCTAGTATTAGAGGGACATGAAACCCAACATTTTTCTTTCATGGTATAAGTATGGCATACAATTTAAAATGTCTTTCCAGTTTACTTCTGTTATCAATTGTGTTTCATTCTCTTGGTATCATTTGTTGAAGGAACAGCAATGCGCTACTGGTTTCTAACTGAACACATTGGTGAGCCAATGGCAATCGGTATATATATATATATATATATATATGCAGTTCCCAATCAGCAGCTACAACCTAAGTTATTTGCTGCTCCTGAGCTTACCTAAATAAACTTTTCAACAAAGGTTAACAAGAAAAGGAAGCAAGTTAAATAATAGAAGTAAATTGATAAGTTGTAAAAAAATTGTATGCAATGTCCTAATCATTAATGTCTAATTATGACTTTACTGTCCCTTTAAGTATTTCCATTTAAGGTCCTGGGGAGGGGACTGTGAGTGTGTCAGAGGTAACCTCTCTATAATATTATATATCTTTATAAGGTACTGGGGAGGGAGCTGGATGAAAACTTCTTTATAATAATATAGATCTGTATATAAGGTGTTGAGAGGGGACTGTGAGTGTGTCAGAGGTAGCCTCTCTATAATATATATCTGTGTATAAAGTACTGGGGAGGGATCTTTATGTGTGAGGCATAGAGCTTCTGTTTATAGATCTGTATATAAGGTGCTGGGGAGGGGGCTGTGTGTGAGACAGAGGTAGTCTTTTTGCAATGTTATAGTCCTCTATATAACACACTGGGCAGGGGCTGTATATAAGGCAGAGAAAACTCCACTACAGTATTAAATGAGGGGGGGGGGGGGAGAGTGTTTAAGACACATTGAACATATAATGTCTGTATATAAGGTGCAGATGATGATGCTTGGGGTGAAATAGATACATGGGGTGTAGAACACTAGTGGCAATTGAAAAAAAATGAATTAATAATCACATAAAGCTTAAAGGTACAGTATACTATAAAATAGTTATCCCTTAATGTGTTTCCAATTACTTTTTTTACCAGCTGCAGAGTATAAAATGTATTATATTTGCTTTTTTAAGGCTTATTTGTGTATATGAATTAGCTGATTTTGTGTTTTGAAGCCACAACCTATAAAAAAAGTGTTGAGCTTGTAGGTATAATCAGATCTCATTTCTTTATCACACTGTGTACATATACCTGCTTCCTTATCAGTCTATAAACCAACCACCAATACTTGGAGAGAACAATGGAAAATTAACATTTTATAACCTTATCTCTTCTATAACCCACTGGGAGTGTAACTTCTTCTACTGGCTGTGTTAACACAGCTTGACCTTGAGGCCAAAACTTTCAGGATGGGTGGGGATACCACAGGCTAAATAAACTAATTCAAATGCCAATATAAGGGTAATGGAAATACTTGTAAACAATTTAATACACTATAGCAGGTAAAGTTGATCATTGGGAACAAATTAAAGCGCAGACATTTTTTGAGTAAACTGTTGCTTTAATTACACATCTTCTACAACTCTACATATAGATTTAGCTCTTTAGTGTAATGCTTAATATTTAGACAATTTACTGCAAAACCAACCATAAAGTTCTGTAATAAGTGGCACAAAAATAAGTATTGTTAGAATAGTTTATTTATCATGTGTGTTTTTTGTTTTGTTTTTATAATCACTGTCCTCTGATTTATTAGTTGTATTCACGTTAATCCCTCTGTGATTAAGCAGAGTGACAACTGAATCCTTATCTCTTTATGATGCTCAGATACAGGCGTTGGTCACACATAATTCACACTATTTCCCCCTATTGACAATAAACTGAACCTAGATCTCTCTCTCTCTCTCTCTCTCTCTTTCTCTCTCTCTCTCTTTCTCTCTCTCTTTCTCTCTCTCTTTCTCTCTCTTTCTCTCTCTCTCTCTTTTTCTCTCTTTCTCTCTCTTTCTCTCTCTTTTTCTCTCTTTTTTCTCTCTTTTTTTTCTCTTTTTTTTCTCTTTTTTTTCTCTTTTTTTTCTCTTTTTTTTCTCTTTTTTTTCTCTTTTTTTTTCTCTTTTTTTTCTCTTTTTTTTCTCTTTTTTTTCTCTTTTTTTTCTCTTTTTTTTCTCTTTTTTTTCTCTTTTTTTTCTCTTTTTTTTCTCTTTTTTTTCTCTTTTTTTTCTCTTTTTTTTCTCTTTTTTTTCTCTTTTTTTTCTCTTTTTTTTCTCTTTTTTTTCTCTTTTTTTTCTCTTTTTTTTCTCTTTTTTTTCTCTTTTTTTTCTCTTTTTTTTTTTCTCTTTTTTCTCTTTTTTTTTTTCTCTTTTTTCTCTTTTTTTTCTTTTTTTTTTTTTTCTCTTTTTTCTCTTTTTTTTTTTCTCTCTTTTTTTTTTTCTCTCTTTTTTTTTTTCTCTCTTTTTTTTTTTCTCTCTTTTTTTTTTTCTCTCTTTTTTTTTTTCTCTCTTTTTTTTTTTCTCTCTTTTTTTTTTTCTCTCTTTTTTTTTTTCTCTTTTTTTTTTTTTTTTTTCTTTTTTTTTTCTCTCTTTTTTTTTTTCTCTCTTTTTTTTTTTCTCTCTTTTTTTTTTTTCTCTCTTTTTTTTTTTTCTCTTTTTTTTTTTCTCTTTTTTTTTTTTATCTTTTTTATATTTTTTTTTTTTATATTTTTTATATTTTTTTTTTTCACTCTTTTTTTTTTCTCACTTTTTTTTTTCTCTCTTTTTTTTTTTCTCTCTTTTTTTTTTTCTCTCTTTTTTTTTTTCTCTCTTTTTTTTTTTTCTCTCTTTTTTTTTTTCTCTCTTTTTTTTTTTCTCTCTTTTTTTTTTTCTCTCTTTTTTTTTTTCTCTCTTTTTTTTTTTTCTCTCATTTTTTTTTTTCTTTTTTTTTTTTTTTCTCTCTTTTTTTTTTTCTCTCTTTTTTTTTTTTCTCTCTTTTTTTTTTTTCTCTCTTTTTTTTTTTCTCTCTTTTTTTTTTCTTTTTTTTCTCTCTTTTTCTTTCTCTCTCTCTCACAGTAAAGGAGAAACACTATAAGAATATCTGACAAATTCAGTTGCTGAACAAGGCAATGTCTGACATGACCGAGAACCAAACCTCAGACCTTCCTGATGCACACAGAGGTAAGCAGGATGTCATGTGCATGTTACTTGGTTTTGTCATCAGAATGGAATATTATTTACATTAACTAACCAGTGATCTAATTGATTAAATAGACATAAGTCAATAGTGAGCTGGTGATATACAGAAGTTTATACTAAGCAGCATTTAAAAACCTTTACCCTTGTTAACAACAAGATTGTCACTAGGTTCAGTGTCAGTCTGTGATTAAAGGGACAGTCTACACCTTAGTCATCTTAACGCCTTACCTTAGATTAAGCTGCAAAATAACCTCCTGCACCTTTTCGATGTCATGCAGCAGGAATGGTAAAAAAGTTATTTTGGAATTAATAAGGTTTATGGCCACTTTGAAATGGCTGCCAAGCTCCACCCACTGATGACATCACGATCTGGGATACATCTTGACACTGCTGAATAGCATTGACAGTCTGTTGAATCCAACTAGTGAGTCTTTTCTGATTTGATGCCATATGCAGCCCAGATTGTGATGTCATCAGTGGGCAGAGTTTCGCAGCCATTTCATAGTTGCCAGAAAAAATATTAATTTTATCATGTTTTTGTTTACCATTGAATTAAAGAAAAAAGGTTATTGGCACTACTCTAGTATAGGTGGGAATTCCCTGTAATATATTAATCTGGGTAAGCTCAGGAGCCGGCCCATTTCTGGATCACTTTATGGCAGCAGTTTTGCAATAATGTTATCTGTTTGCAAGAGCACTAGATGGCAGCAGTATTTCCGGCCATGTAGGGCTCCAGCTGCCTTCCTAGGTATTTCTTCAGCACAGATTATAATAGGAACAAAGCAAATTTGATTATAGAAGTATATTGGAAACTTTTTTTTAAAAAATAAATAAATTGTATTCTCTGTCGTAACCAGAAATGATTTTTTTGGGGTTTCATATCCCTTTAAAATAAGAGATCGGCATTGAAGAGAGCAGCAGACACAGCAGGATGCTAAATATATGGCAGTAGTATTTGTCATGAGAGTATCCTTAGGAAGGCACAGGAGTGTGCTGTATATATGGTAGCAGTGCTTGTCATGAGAGCATACTGAGGTAGGCACAGGAGCAAACTTTCTATTTGGCAGCAATGTTTATCATGAGATTATACTGAAGTAGGCTGGGGAGTGTGCTGCACATACAGTGCTCCAGACACATGCATACTTAGGTATTTTGGCATGGGAAGGAGCTAAATTTGAACAAATGATACTAAGAGAAAAAGGTAAATGTAATAACATAAGAAGTCTTGTTTGTTTTTACCCTAGCTGTGTGCGCCTACAGACTGCAGCACTGAGGCAGCTAATATTCTGTTACCGCTGGTTACATAAACTTATTATATACAATATGGTGCAGCGCTTCAGTGTGTAGCTGGGGCAGAAGTATGTGCAGCACTGAGGCAGCTAATATTCTGTTACCGCTGGTTACATAAACTTATTATATACAATATGGTGCAGCTCTTCAGTGTGTAGCTGGGGCAGAAGTATGTGCGGCACTGAGGCATCTAATAATCTGTTACCGCTGGTTACATAAACGTATTATATACAATATGGTGCAGCTCTTCAGTGTGTAGCTGGGGCAGAAGTATGTGCGGCGCTGAGGCAGCTAATATTCTGTTACCGCGGGTTACATAAACTTATTATATACAATATGGTGCAGCTCTTCAGTGTGTAGTTGGGGGCAGAAGTATGTGCGGCGCTGAGGCAGCTAATATTCTGTTACCGCTGGTTACATAAACTTATTATATACAATATGGTGCAGCTCTTCAGTGTGCAGCTGGGGCAGAAGTATGTGCGGCGCTGAGGCATCTAATATTCTGTTACCGCTGGTTACATAAACTTATTATATACAATATGGTGCAGCTCTTCAGTGTGTAGCTGGGGCAGAAGTATGTGCGGCGCTGGAGGTGATGGTGTCTAGCCGGTACTTCCTGTCACTAGTATCCTGCTTGTCTGTCTGATCTTTCTGCTGCGCACAGCACGCTGCTTCCTATTTACCAGTTTTATGTAGTTCTGAGCTGGACTTTCCTCCTTCTTGAATGGCACTAATTCTCATACCGTGTTATTAGCTATCCAGGTTCCCGGGTTTACTGCATGCTGACACCTCTATTAGATCACCTGCTTAGCCCTGTATTGTGTATATCACAAACCACAACTGTTACGTGTGTACAGATACAAAAGTAAAGCAGGCGGCAAGCTTTTCCTTTAGGTTTATTTGTGTAGCTTTTATTATATCAGTCATGTAAAGCCTCACAGTGCGCTGGTATAGACTCTCTCATATAAGGTCATTTACCAGACAGTGTGAGATCAAGGAGTTGCATACAAACAAAATAATTACACTTTTCCAAGATGCTGGTTCCTATTCACCTTTTAAAGGGATTGGAAAGTCAAAATTAAACTTGCATGATTCAGATAAATCATGTAATTTTAAGACACTTTTTTTAAATGTACTTCTATTTTCAAATGTGCTTTGCTCTTTTGGTATCCCTTATTGAAAAAGAATATGCACATATCCAACACTAGATAGAGCTAGCTGTTGATTGGTGCCTACACACATTTGTCTCTTGTGATTGGCTAACTAGATGTGTTCATCTAGCTGCCAGCAGTGCAATGCTGTTCCTTCAACAAAATATATCAAGAGAATGAAGCAAATTTGATAAAAGAAGTAAATTGGAAAGTTGGTTAAAATTGTATGTTCTATCCAAGTCATGGAAGTAAATTTTGGAGTTTCCTGTCCCTTTTTTAAAGGAACGTGAAACCCAATTTCTTTTCTTTTGTGATTCAAATAATACGATTTTAAAAGGTTTCCCATTTATTTTGTTCTCATGATAGTCTTTGTTTAATAAGATACATAGGTAGGTGTTTGGAGCACTATATGGCAGGAAATAGTGATGCCATAAAGTGCTCTTGCAAATGGATAACATTCTTGAAAACTGTTTCAGACACATGCACACTCCTGATTTTTTTTTTTTTTTTTTTTTTTTTTTTTTTTTTTTTTTTTTTATACTATTAGCTAAATTATTAGGTTTTTGTTACATGGAATTGTGTAATAAATTAAATCAGAAAGTACAAACTTCTGTTTTATAAGTTTATGGTTTAAGTTTATAAGTTTAGGTAATTTCCTGCTGTAATTACAGGGCGTCTAGAGGAAAACCCAGGCACTGGGCTATTAAAGGGACACTAAACACCTGATAAAAATCATTAAAAATAAGTGTTTTATTATGAATTAAAATCAAGTAATCACTACTGTCTAGTTTATTTGTTCACCTTACCCCTAAGTGTTGAAAAAAATCGATTTGAAGATGAATGCTAATAAGGTGCATTATTCTCCCATGTAAGGTGCCATATTAGAACGCACGTTACACTGGGTCACAGCAGTCATGTGACTTGTGCATATGAAAAACACAGCAGCAGCAGCACTCAATGTTATGCAGACAGAGCTTTGTCCTGCAGTTTATGTTATAAATCTGTTACAGGAATAAAAGATTTTATTATGTTTTTCTATGCAAACAAAGCTTACTTTTTCAAACGTTACCACTGACATTCCCAATGTGTGTGACTGTACATAGCACTCGGCAGGGTTATAAATGTAAATCATTTTTTTCTCTGAGTCTGACAAGCTCCGGTCTGGAGAGGGAGGGGCCGAGGGGGGAGAGAGAGCAAAGAGACTCCGTGAAGAAAATAGACTAAATAACTCATGCTGCAAATACTTTTTACTGGAGATTTGTTCTATGCAATATTTCATTTTCATACATCTGCATTACATATATTACTGTATATATGTGATGTAGATGTATGAAAATAAAATATTGCATAGAACAAATCTCCAGTAAAAAGTATTTGCAGCATGAGTTATTTAGTCTATTTTCTTCACGGAGTCTCTCTGCTCTCTCTTAGTGATGTGCAGTTCATGAACGAATCGTTCATTTGAACTGGTTCTTTTTACTGAACTGTATGAATCCGTTCACCAGACTGAACTGATTCGTTTGTAACAGTTCAGTTCCTGAGTCAGCTTGTAATATGATCCTAGAGTGAGTCTCAGGCCGCGTTCGGGCAGCGCTCAGGAGCTAGTTGGGGATGCTTCACTCCCAGCGATGACGTGGCGCTAGGTGACGTCACAAGCAAGGGAGCTTAGAAAAAACGTTTGCATGCGCAAAGGGATCTGCTGCACAATAATGGACTGCGCATGCGAACGTTTTCACTAAGCTCCCTTGTAGCTGTCACACAACACCGGTGTTATGCCGATAATGATTTCCCCAGTCTCTTTGCAAACATCGGAACTCTGACCCACCTCCATTCAGCTGCTCTCAGCTCAGCCCCTGTAGCTTATGCTGCACTGAATAGAGGTGGGTCAGAGTTGCGATGTTTGCCAAGAGACTGGGGAAATCATTCTCGGCATAACACTGTATAAGTCTGACAGCAGCATTTAGTACAGGGCAAAGTGGGGATAGGTTATGTAGCCTATCTCCACTTTGTCCTGTACTAAATGCTGCTGTCAGACTTATCCGCCTCACCTGTCCCTCCTCTGCAGCTTATAAAAACATGGCAGCCTCCACAGCAACACGTGTGTGGAGGCTGCCATGTTGCCAAGCGTCTGAGCTTGCTCTGAAAAGTCCCAGCTTTTCCAGCACGCTGGAAGCGCTGGGACTTACGTCATCAGAGCGCTCAAAAAACGCCAGGCATCTCACTTGCAAGTGTGAGAAAAACGCTCCAAGCGAGTCCCAGTTCGCTTGGAGCGCTGCCCGGATGCGCCCACAGTGATTCATAGCAGAACACACAGTTGCTATGAATCACTGAGTTAACAGTACACAGTACACTGATGCAGTACACTGATTCAACAGCATGTAATATGATCCTAGAGTGAGTCTCAGTGATTCATAGCAGAAGCAGAGTTATAACACAGTTGCTAATGAATCACTGAGTTAAAGTGAAGGTAAATTTTACTCTATCATAAGACATAAATGTGTCTATTTTTACTATAAGAAGCTGATCGCTAACTTTATTTTTCAATTTTTAATCAATATGATTATTATATTTATATTATTATACTCCTACCGTTTCCATGTATGCTCCTCCCCACCTATATTTCCGGAGTTTCAATGCTGTGACGTATAGAGCGGTCCCACCCGCTCTATACGTATCTCCCAAGCGCGTGCACGACCTTCATTTATACTGCGCATGCGCGAATCGGCGATTCTGACAACTTTTGCGCATGCGATAGTCTAAACTTTCCTGCACCAATGCGCATGCGTAAGCAGACACTCATACAAGTCCTAATGACATGGAATACGCTTGCGCAAAACGGGAGCGCGTATCGAGTTTAAGATTGACACTCTAAATGTAACGCATGCGCAGTTTAAAAGGGAGACGGGTGACGTGGATTGACGGGCACCTAACGGCCAGAATTGCAATTGGATGTTAGGAGAACGTGATCTGGAGGTAAAAAAAAAAATAGAAAACGGGTTGAATCGGATCAGCTAAAAATCGTTATTTATTACAGTGATAACTTTTTACATCGACATTTGTGTAAAAGATGATGAATGAAACTCCTACTAATTTTGGTCAATTAATCTAATTCAGGATAAAGAAAAAGGTAACTTAACCTTCACTTTAACAGTACACAGTACACTGATTCAACATCACAGCACTCATATATATGATCCTAGGCTAGAGTGAGCATTGCAAATTAACCCTAAGGACCCCCTGTAAACAATGTCCAAACTAACAGCTCTGTGATACACACATTTCATTACTGTGGAATACATTGGCACAATACAATAATAAAAATAAAAAAAATACCTTGAGTGTAATGGCTAACTGCCCGATTCCCCCCCCCCCCCCCTAGGTTTTATTTTGGTTCCTACACAATAATGACACGGTTACAAACAGGGTTTGATTTAAAAATAAATAATGCTTTAATAAAATAGTGTCAACTTATTTTAAAGAACATAAATAAATGTAATAACAAGAAAAAATTGCACTTACATATTTACTTAACTTAAACAATACTTTATTCTATCTTGATACACCAATGCAATGTTAAACAATTTACTTCTATTGTATAATTTGTTTTGTTCTCTAAGTATCCTTTGTTAGCATACCTAGGTAGGCTCAAGAGCTGCTGATTGGTGTCTGCATATATATGCTTCATGTCATTGGCTCTCCCATTTGCAATTGCTGTTTTTTTTTTTTTTGCAACAAAGGATACCAAGATAATAAAGCAAATTAGATAACATAAGTAAAGGTGTTTAAAATTGTATTCTCTATCTGAATAATTAAATAACATTTTTGAGTTTCATCAGTAATGTCCCTTTAACAACAGAGATAAAGAAAACCTAAATAAACTGAAAAAAGTGCAAGTGTAGTATTACAGACTCAAGTTTTCAAACAAACTTACAATCATTTGCACCTCTCTATGTTGATTTTTCTTCAGGAGAGGTGATATTAGCATTTAGAAAAATGAGCTGTCTAACTTTATTTGGACCCAGCCTGTTTCTCCTTTCAGAAATGATCTGCCCAGTTTTTGAAAAAATCCTCTCTGCAGGTACAGAGGTTGCTACTATGCAAAGTCTCCTTTTCATAATATCAGTTAGTCCTTCATAGATCCCCTTCCTTGATTTCCACCAAGCCAATGGGTCTTCAGACCTTGGGATCAAAGAGTCGGCAAGATAGCCTCTCATTTCTGACATAGCAGTGGAACTAGAGTTGCAGAAGGTGACAGCATCAGCCACTCTCTCATCGAAGTCTTCCCAGAAAGAAGACTGTCGTGATCGAGGAGGGGGTGGGGCATCTGCAGGGCCAGCTTGCGGTTGTCCCCCTTGGGGAAGATTCAGTAGTCTTGCAGCAGCTGCAGTTATATATTTTTTTTTCTGCTGCTGTTCCATCGTGGCAAGCCCTTTGTTTAAATCTAGGGTCCAGCAAGGTTGCCTCAGCCAGCAGATGGAAGTGTTCAATTTGGTGGAAGCGTCTTTGCATTTGTTCTTTAAATGCCTCCACCATTGCGATAACTGGGCCATGAGTGGACACAGCGTCCCGTGATCGCTGAACAACTTTTTTGCAGTCCCCTTGCGATTTAAAATAACTTTTGAAGCAGTCACATATCTGTTATAAGAGAAAGAGATGACACAACTTACTAAATGCAACATTTACAATCAGACCTATTGTAATACATATGGTTTAAACTATGACAAAATAATACTTTAAGGTCCAACTCCAAATTAAACGTTAATTATTCAGATAGGGCATGTCATTTTAAACAACTTTCCAAGTCACTTTTATAATCAAATTTGCTTTGTTCTCTTGGTATTCTTTGTTGAAAGCTAAACCTAGGAGGTTCATAAGTTAATTTCTAAGCCCTTGAAGGCCGCCTCTTATTTCACTGTCTGGCTGTGAATAGCTAATACAATGCACTGCTTTTTCATGTGGCCATATAGATAACATTATGCTCACTCCTGTGGAGTTATTCATGAATCTGCAGCACTCATTGACAGAAATGCAAGTTTGTAAACCACACTAAGATAAGTAACTGGTGAATGGGTATTAATAAAGAGATTATCTATCTTTTCTAAACAATAACATTTTTAAGTAGCCTGTCCTTTTACAATTTGCACAAGCTTAAAGGGACAGTCTACAATAGAATTGTTATTGTTTAACCCCTTAAGGACCAGCGACGTACCCTGTATGTCGCTGTCCTTTTTTTGGGACTTGATTGTTTTATAGCGCGGTCTTGCCACCAGCGTTGAGACTGCTCTATTCCACAAAGCCTGCTGGAGGGAGTGCATTAATAGCGTGTTCTTGCTAGACTTGTGCTATTATGTCCTGAAAAACCTCTTAACAACCAGTGACATACATGGTACATTGTGGTCATTAAGGGGTTAAAAGATAGATAATCCCTTTATTACCCATTCCCCAGTTTTCCATAACCAACACAGTTATATTAATATACTTTTTACCTCTGTGATTACCTTGTATCTAAGCATCTTCTAAATAAAAAGTAATGTGATTCAGATAGAGCATGAAATGTTAAGCAACTTTTTAATTTACTCCTATCATAAATGTTTCTTTGTTCTCTTGGTATCTTAATTTGAAAATCAGGAGTGTAAGCTTAGGAGCCAGCAGATTTTTGTTTCAGCACCTGGGGGTAGCTCTTGATAATTGGTGGCTAAATGTAGCCACCAATCAGCAAGTGCTACCAAGGGTGCTGAACAAAAATAAATGGGCTGGCTCCTAAGCTTACACTCCTGTTTTTTCAAATAAATAAACCAAGAGAATAAAGACAAATTTATAATAGGAATAAATTAGAAAGTTTCTTAACATTTCATGCTCTATCTGAATCATGGAAGAATACATTTGGGTACTATCCCTTTAAAATTGTTATGGTAGATTAAATTCATACACACCTGTCTGCCCTGATTTCAACAGTTACCTCTTCAAAAGGCTTCAATATTTCACAGACTTCTTTTATTATTTCCCACTCATCAAGTGTCAGGGTTGGAAGGCTGGAGTTGACTAATGCAAGTGTGGCGATAATGGCTTCTTTCTGATCCGAAAATCTTATCAGCATGTAATATGTGGAATTCCACCTTGTTACAACGTCTTGCTTTAGCTTCAGTTCTGCAAGTCCCATTTGTTTTTGTGTGGCTTTTAGTCTCTCAGTTGCAACAATGCTTCTGTTCACAAACTCTACAACACTCTTCACCTTTGTCACTGTCTCCATAATATGTTTTAAGCTTTCCCTGACAATTAAGTTCAAAGTGTGGGCAAAGCAGGCCACGTGATTCCATCCAGTCTGCCGGATCGCTGCTTTTATATTACTTGCATTGTCGGAGACACAAGCAACAACTTTATTTGTGATGCCCCACTCTTCACAAATTTTTTGAAGTTCAGCTGCCAAGTTGTCCGCTGTGTGCCTGTCTGTAAATGAAAAACAGTCCAGCAGAGATGATACCAATTTAAAATTATCATCTATATAATGGCAAGTGACTGCCATATAACTGGTAGTAGTCCGTGATGTCCAGCAGTCAGTTGTTAGGCAAACAGCAGAGGCATTACTTACTTTAATCAGTTCTGCCTTCATTTTGTCATATAGCTGTGGCAATAAAGTTGTTGTTAGTGTCTTTCTATTGGGGAGAATGTAAATGGATCAAGTACCTTTAATAAATCCCTAAATCCCTTGTCATTGACAATTGAAAAGGGTTGCAAGTCTATAGCAATCATTTTAGTTAACTCCTCATCTACTTTTCTCTGCCTGATGGGGCTAATTGGTGGTCTCGCATACCTTGTAATTTGGCTTTGCGTATGCCTTTGTACACTGATGCCCCTTCCAGATGTTGTAGAGGCTTCAGTTGTAGGGGTCGGTGATGGTGTGCTGATGATGGTGACACCTGAGGTTGATGCTTGTGTGGTTTCTGCTGAATCTTCTTGTCTTACTTGCATAAGCAAGGCAGTAGGATGTTTGTTCTGCAAATGTCGCCGGCAATTTGAAGTTGTTCCTCCTTGGCCTGACAAAATATTATTGAAGAGCTTGCATTTAGCCTTCTGTCGACCAACCTCATCAAAATGAATCCAGCTACTGCTTCTTTTTCTTGAAGCCATCCTTACTACTAAAATGCTTGTGATAAGTGACAGCGAAAAAGTTTTATCAAAGCAGTTAAAGAGCTTTATAGAAATAGCTATAGTTATAAGCAAACCAGCAATATTATTATTAGTATTAGAATGGTCAATGGGGAGGAACTATTGTTAGAAGAAAAAGATTTGGGAGGAGGGGCAGCCAGGTCAATCAGAGGGGATGGGGGGGAGGAAAGTGGCTAAGAAAGAAGAGCCAAAGTTTTCTGCCTGCCAACAGTGACATCACTAGTTGTCAGGCAGAACTTGGGTATACATCATGACACCTGCTTGTTAAAAACAACAACTTTATCATGAACAATCTTAAAAATCAAACAGTTCTCTTTTACTTTAAAACAGAAACTGAAAAACTTATAATGGATGCTGCTATATATATACTTTTTTTTTTCTCTCCCATTCCCTTCCCAGTGCTTGTTATTTACAACAGTGCCTGAAGCCCTCAGTCTCAAGCTTATATTTATTTCTGAACCATACAGAGTGTGGGGCTGTTTAAACATTAAGGACTAGATTACAAGTGGAGCACAAAATTATTGTGTGCATGCAAATGGGTAAATTTACCCATTTGTGGGCATGTGGCAATTAACCAGCCAGTAGTACAGTACAAGAGGACATTATAGTTTTTTAAGGGACTGGTCCCTCAAGTAATAACTTTATTAAAGATGTGTTGCCACTGTTTTTTATTTAAAGGGACACTAAACCCAAAATATTTATTTCATGATTCAGGTACAGATACAATTTTAAACAACATTCCAATTCTAATATCTAATTTGCTTCATTCTTTATATATTCTTTGTTGAAGAAATAGCAGTGCACATGGGTCAGACAATCATAACAATAGGCATCTATGTGCAGCCACCAATAAGCAGCTACTGACAATGAGCCTTTCTAGCTATGCTTTTCAGCAAAGGACATCAAGAGAATGAAGCAAATTAGATAATAGAAATAAATTAAAAAGTTGTTTAAAATGGCAAGCTCTGATGCTCTTGGTTTCCGGAGGAGGAGCTAACTGCACACACCTGTGTGTGATTACCTTCCAGTCCTGAAGCTGCTGGCGGAGTTTCTCGTGCCGAACCCAGGGACCTGGGTAGCTACTTGGATAGCCTGTATCAACGCTCCTGGAGCCAGACAGTGGACAGACATCCCACTGTGCTGACATTACTAGTCAGCTTGCAAAAAGCCTGTACTTTTGTCTCTTTCTCTCTTTCTCTCTCTTTCTCTCTTTGTCTTTCTCTCTATTTCTCTCTCCAAACTCTCTCCAAACTCTCTCTCTTTCTCTCTCCAAACTCTCTCTCTTTCTCTCTCCAAACTCTCTCTCTTTCTCTCTCCAAACTCTCTCTCTTTCTCTCTCCAAACTCTCTCTCTTTCTCTCTCCAAACTCTCTCTCTTTCTCTCTCCAAACTCTCTCTCTTTCTCTCTCCAAACTCTCTCTCTTTCTCTCTCCAAACTCTCTCTCTTTCTCTCTCCAAACTCTCTCTCTTTCTCTCTCCAAACTCTCTCTCTTTCTCTCTCCAAACTCTCTCTCTTTCTCTCTCCAAACTCTCTCTCTTTCTCTCTCCAAACTCTCTCTCTTTCTCTCTCCAAACTCTCTCTCTTTCTCTCTCCAAACTCTCTCTCTTTCTCTCTCCAAACTCTCTCTCTTTCTCTCTCCAAACTCTCTCTCTTTCTCTCTCCAAACTCTCTCTCTTTCTCTCTCCAAACTCTCTCTCTTTCTCTCTCCAAACTCTCTCTCTTTCTCTCTCCAAACTCTCTCTCTTTCTCTCTCCAAACTCTCTCTCTTTCTCTCTCCAAACTCTCTCTCTTTCTCTCTCCAAACTCTCTCTCTTTCTCTCTCCAAACTCTCTCTCTTTCTCTCTCCAAACTCTCTCTCTTTCTCTCTCCAAACTCTCTCTCTTTCTCTCTCCAAACTCTCTCTCTTTCTCTCTCCAAACTCTCTCTCTTTCTCTCTCCAAACTCTCTCTCTTTCTCTCTCCAAACTCTCTCTCTTTCTCTCTCCAAACTCTCTCTCTTTCTCTCTCCAAACTCTCTCTCTTTCTCTCTCCAAACTCTCTCTCTTTCTCTCTCCAAACTCTCTCTCTTTCTCTCTCCAAACTCTCTCTCTTTCTCTCTCCAAACTCTCTCTCTTTCTCTCTCCAAACTCTCTCTCTTTCTCTCTCCAAACTCTCTCTCTCTTTTTCTCTCCAAACTCTCTCTCTCTTTTTCTCTCCAAACTCTCTCTCTCTTTCTCTCTCCAAACTCTCTCTCTCTTTTTCTCTCTCTCCAAACTCTCTCTCTCTCTCTCTCTCTCTCTCTCTCTCCATACCCTTTCCTCCCCCACCGGTGCTGCGTGGGAGGACAATGCTATCTACATATATCAGTACTGCTGCATTCACAAAGGACCTGCTGTTTCTGTCCTGACTTCTGCCCTGAGTACCCACAGCGGCGCGGCGGACCCCCCACATACCTTCTCCTCCCCCACCGAAGTTGCGAGGGAGACAGAGACCATCCGCGAGGCTGGGTTGAAGTGTGGTGGTGGAGTCGCATCTTCAAGCAAGGAGCGATAAGTACTCAAAGCGGCTCTGTTTGGTGCTGGACTGAAGGCTTGCTGGAGATTCCCCCCTCCCCCACCAGTGCTGCGCGGGAGGCCGGGGTTGTGTGTTACTAGCCTGGTAATTGCCGCTGAGACTCCCCTGCACAGCGCCTCTAAGCATCTCCATTCTGGTTTCTCGAGACGCTGTGGGTAAGCGCTAGATCAAGAGGCGGTCATTTTGGGAGCATGTTTTCCTCTCTTCACCTTTTCTTTTGGAGATATCAACCGAAGCTGTCTGTCCTGGTGAACACTGTGTGGATCCTGGTAAAAATGCTACGGAAGATGGCTGTATAACTAACCCTTCTAACAGGTATCAGCAATTTTGGCATTTTCTTATTTGAAGGCTCTCTCCGCTCACCTACCAGGTTATTAGTTGAACGTTGATGCATGGAATGACCCAGGTAAGGTGGCGAGCTGCACACACACAGGAACTGGCTGAACTTTATTAACTATTTTTTTTCTCTCTTTTTTTTACCCTTTATTGGCTCTTTATATGATTCTTTTTCTGCATATGATTTTTTTGGAGCATTTAACTATATTATTTGTTGGTACAATTTTGTCATATCAATGTATTGAGCATATCTAGGCAAAAATGTTAATGCTTAAGAATGTGTAAAATGTGTATAGCATGTAAAAAGACACTGTACTTTTTCCTCTAAAAAGTGAAACGTTCTCAGGGGAAAAAAAATCAAAGGTTATTAAGTGTAAATAAGGAATTAATAATTCAATACCAAAGGAGTATAGGAATTTCCTATAATCCTTATCAGGATATACTACCCCTTATTATTGCTTGGAGGAAAAGGCTATATAGAGATATAAAAGATCCTCAGCTATATCATCTAATAACTTTTTCCTAAGAATACATTTCCTACGCTCCCTGAAAATAAAATACTATCCCTTACTATTGGACAGGGAGAAAGTCTATATAGAAATACAAAGATTTTTAGTTAAACTACCCAATAAATCTTCTTTAAAGAAGAGATATTTTTACTTCTCTGAAAATAAAATACAAATGAAACTGAGTGAACCAGGCTATAACTAGGTCACTGTGTATATGTTTGCTTACCTGTAAGACATACTGTATATAATTGCTGGAATAATATTTTCTTGGATATAAATTTAACTGAGAAACTGCTATTGCTGCTTTCAGAGATACCATTCCTTCTACTGTATCTTTTGAAGATTAGCAATAGTAAGATAACTAACAAATTGACACAAAATTGCCTAACATTAATAACGTCCCTGATCTCTGCATCCCTGGCTGGATTTAAATAACACAATTTAATTCACAGTTTATTATTTTTCCTTTTTTTTTTTTTTTTTTTTTTCTCTCTCCCTTTTTCCTTCACTTGGCCACTATAGTGCACATCCCTATCCTCACTTGCCCATTTGAGAACGCTTCACCTTCTCAAACTTAACTCTAAAATTAAGTTCACCCCCTGTATTGATTTTCACCCAGATAAATTGCTTCATCTCATTTTTTTTTTTTTTTTTTTGGCACATGGACAAATTCCTTCACACCTCACCCGGAATATTTCTCCAGCCATGGCAGCAAGACAGAGAGACAGAAAACTGAAGGGCAATCAGGAGCTTCCAACAGAAGCACAACCAACTATGTTAAACGTACCAGCTGTACAAGAAATAACCAATATCCACAGCTTAGTCGCCAGTATATCAGATGCGCTCTCTCCTAAATTTGAGGCTCTTAGAGCTGAAATCAAACAAGATTTTCTTTCTCTGACACAAGAGGTTCGTCAATTCTCTAATAGGCTGCAGGAAGCCGAACAAAGAGTTTCGGACCTGGAAGACCTAACAATAGCACATAGTTCTAATCTAGAAGGTATAAATAATAACGTACAGAAAATTCAAAATAGATTAGAAGATCTAGAAAATCGTTCTAGAAGAAATAATATAAGAATTATAGGCCTTCCGGAAGAACAGCAATATGACAACCTTGTTAATTTTATATCAGAAACCTTGCCTACAATTTTAAAGATGCCATCTACCCTATATCCCATCCCAGTGGAGAGAGCGCACAGACTTGGCCTACCTCGCCCAGGCAATAAAGATAGAACTAGGCCTAGGCCTGTTATCACTAGAATATTAAATTTTCAAGATAAACTTACCTTTTTCCAGCATTATCGCAAACAGCCTGTCAAGGCTGGAGACGCTACAATCCTTATGTTTCAAGATTTCTCCACTGACACTGCAGCAAGGAGAAGGGTCCTATTTGTTCCAAACTGATACAAAAAGGGTATCAGGCAACCATAATGTACCCCTACAAATTAAAGGTTAAAGTTGGGGAAGTCACACACTTCTTTGAAGAAGCTCAATTGGCTGAGAGCTTCTATAACACACTGGGTTCTTAAGTTTAATAACAGCAATATTGAATATCTGATTATTAGACTGAGTGTAAATTACATGTTTTTCCTTATGGGGAAGACCGTGTCTCTTCTAGACGCGAGTCTTAGGATCCAACTCCCACCTGTGCGGAGAGAATTTAGGTGTCTAATTTTAAATTGTAAAATAGTGTCTTGGAACGTAGGTGGTATATCTACCCCTATAAAGAGAAAAGCAATCCTTAATCACTTGCGAAAGATCCAGACTGACATAGGTTTTATTCAAGAAACCCATCTATCAGCTGAAGAATCTTTAAAACTTAAATCAACATGGGTAAAAGAAATCTACTTTGCACCCAGTGTTAAGAGGAAAAGGGGGGTAGCAATTTTAATAGGAAAGAAAATTGATACCGAAGTCATACATTTTGAGGCTGACATCGGGGGGAGATATGTACTACTGAAAATAAAGATTGCCCCGAAGATGTACACATTATGTAATACATACGGCCCTAATGTATTTGATCCAAAATTTTGGAACACTTTGCAGACCAAATTATTATCCTTCACGGAAGGCTCTCTAATTATGGGAGGAGATTACAATATGACGCCACAATGCCCGATTGATAGGCTAAGACACAATGTCAAACAGTTAAAACAAAAAAAAGATAATCTAGAGGGTAAGATGTTTAAAAAAATAATGCAGAACTTAGCGTTGCGGGATATCTGGAGACCGCAAAATCCTTCTACTCAAAATTTTACCTGTCTTTCCAAGGCGCATAAGACGCTCTCTAGAATCGACATTTTTTAAATTGATGAACGTATGGTGATGAGAGGGGTAAAAAAATCAGATATAGGATCAATCTTTCTTTCAGATCATGCGCCGATTGTACTTGAGTTTCAGCTTTCACATTTACATTCTACTGCAACACGTTTTTTTTCCCCCTACTATCTGATGACTGAGGTAAAATTCAAGAACTGGCTTATAAATAGATATAAGGAATTTGCACACTTTAATAAAGACTATTTAAACCGCCCTGAAATATTTTGGGACACTGCAAAAGCAGTAATGAGAGGCGAGATAATTTCATATAGCTCAGCCCTGCATAAGAAAATTCGATCTAGAGAAAGAGAGTCATGCCAATGTTTAACTAACACTTATAATCATTATCTGCTCGACAAAACCCCCTTAAATTGGGCAAAATATGTTAAAGCAAAAAATGAAAGGGATACTTTTGTTTTACTGCAAGAAACTCAAAAGGAATTAAAAATGCAAGCTAAGCTATATAAATATGGTAACAAATCAGCTAAGATGCTGGCCAAATTAATAAGAAATGAGAAAAAACGACCAATCATAGACAAATTGTATAATAAAGGCCTTCAGCTTTCCAAAGCCGAAGACATATTAGCTGCATTCAATGAATATTACCAGGAATTATATTCATTTAAAACAAGTGATACACATACATCTGATGACTTTTGGAGAGATATCACGTATCCTACTGTTTTTTGTTTTTTTTTTATAACTTTTTTTATTGATACATATAGAGGTAAAAATACATATCATTCACATAATTTTACAGTTCGTCTTATACAGAATAATAATAAAGGAGATACAAATCCAAATAAGCATTCTCCCCAGTGGGTATATAGATCACTACTCAAGCTATCTACTTCATAGCCTGTTAACACATAAATAAAACATGTAAACAGCCTCTCAATCGGGCTTACCTTTCACCACACAGGGTGTATACCTGACCATTGAAAAAAAACTAAAACCCTTCCTTTAATCAGTTCCCCTCCAAGGATATGCTGACCTATTACTATCACATTCTAGAGCTCTAAAATTCTATTGACACCTATACCAACCTATGATTATTATGTATTTTACCCTTATATTATCCTCCAAATTAACTACACACCATAGGCGTGTCAATCACTCAAACAAACCACGCAAAACAACAACCAAAAACACTGACAACGACAATAAACCAACATAATACACAACAAAACTAAAAAAAAGAAAAGGGGTATCCTCCCCCTCCCCATTCCCACAATTCTCTCAGATAGCCAAATGTTGGTACTTATTTTGCAATGTTAACTGGTGAAATGTCTGAGATTCTTGTAGTGGAGCTATAATTTGTTTTTGTATCTCCCGCGGCTGTGATAGTAGAAATTTCTCCCATTTCATCATAAGTTTTTCTAATTTACTCTCTAAGAAGATCTGCGGGTCCTTAATATCTAATGCTAATTGAATGAGCATATTTTTGTTAAATGTAGATATACTTGGTGCTTTATTCGCTTTCCAGTTTCTCAAGATTAATTGTCTCGCTACCAGGATTGCTGTATTAGCTAGCTTCTTATTTTGTACCTCTTTCTCTTGAATGAGAAATATAACCTGCTCTTTCTTTAACTTAATCTTATTTGGAAGAAATCTATTGAGCCAATATTCTATTTTACACCAAAACTGATAGATCTTAGGGCAGGAATAGAAGGCGTGAATCAGATCTGCTTCTAATAAACTGCATCTTGTACATTTCATTGCTATTGCCTTTTTCCATCTTGACATAGAGAGCGGAGTCAAGTACGCTCTGTTCAATAACTTAATATGAGACTCTCTAAATGAAATTTCCTGCGAATACTCTGAGATCAGTGATAGACTTTTTATGAAATGCTCCCTACTTAAATAACTAAAATTTCCACACCATTTATCAAATAACAGTGATACTTTATCTTTAGCTTCAAAAGAGACAATATTTCTATATAGTAGGGAAATAGAATGATTCCCTGACCGGTAGATATTAATAATCGCATCTAGATTACTCAGGCTCGATTGATTAAATTCTGCTAATTTATTTGTATCAATGAAATGTCGAATTTGTAAGTAGGCAAAAAAGTGTTTGTTCTCCAATTTAAATTCTTTGACCAACAAATTAAAGGGTTTAACCATGTTGGTCTGTGTATCCAGTAACTGCTTGACCCAAATTAAGCCCTTCTGAGCCCATTGACAAAAAACATATGGTTCCATTCCACTTATAAAATATGGATTCCCCCTTATAGGCAGGTATTGGGATATCTTAAAGTCTATTTGTAGTGACTGACATATTTTTTTTCCATGCTATAATTATATTATGGATTGTATATTTAAAGCTAGATCTATCAGCTGATTTTAATATTGGGGAATGTAATAGAGCTTTGAGAGATATTGGCGCTATTGCTATTTCCTCATTTTGATAATTAGATAGATATTCTGCACCCGTTATCCAATCCAAAGCTATTTTTGCTAAACATGTCCAGTTATATACTTTTAGATTAGGCAGGGCGAACCCCGCATCAGACCTTAAATAAGATAATTTTTTTAAACCTATTCGTGGTTTTCCTTTCCCCCAAAAAAATATGGTACGTTGCGAATTAAATTTTTTAAGATCCTTTGCCATTATGAAAGCTGGAATGTTCTGCATAAGAAATAAAATCTTTGGAAAAATCATCATTTTAATAAGTAGTACTTTAGCTGACAGAGAAAGAGAGGTATTTTTTCCCAATTTTTCAGATTGTCAATACATTTTTGCCATACAGGTGTATAATTCAGACTATACCAATCCTCTGGGTTCTTGGACAGAAATATCTCTAAATACTTAATTTTTCCTAATGCTATTTTAAATGGATTATTCAACAAGCTATTCCTTTTTTAATAATCCAAAGGATCTCAGACTTATTTAGATTGATTTGGTATCCTGAGAATTTACTAAATTCCCCAATTAAATCGATGATACGTGGAATGTTGACCCTAGAATTGATTATATAGAGGAGAATGTCATCTGCGTATATTGAGAGTACAACTTTTTTATTTCCCAATATCACCCCTTCCAATCTGTCCCTACAACTGATGGCCAGTGGTTCTAGTGAGATATTGAAGAGTAGTGGTGATAGTGGGCAACCCTGCCTTGTTCCTTTTTGAAGTGTTAGACCTGGAGAACTTAGTCCATTTACAGTAATATATGAAATAGGGTCTTGATAAATTAATTTAACATAATTGTTAAAGTTGCCCACTATCCCAAAACTATCCAATGCTGTAAAGAGATGATCCCTTGTTATACTATCGAAAGCTTTTTCCGCATCCACTGTTAACAGAGCAAAATCTAAATAGTTCTTTATTTTGTTACAACTCCTCACCTTTGCAGCTTGTTCCAATAGAAACATGGCTGTTCTAATGTTTTTTTGAGAAGTCCTGCCTGGGATAAATCCAGTTTGATCTGTATGTATGATTTCTCCTATGATTTTCTTGAGTCTGTTCGCCATAATGCTTGCAATAATTTTGTAATCCACGTTTAGTAGGGAGATTGGGCGATATGCATCCATAGATTCTATGTCCTTATCTTTTTTATGTATTAATGTAATATTTGCTGAAGCAAAGTATTTGGAAGGTTTTTTTCCATCTAGAAAGTAGCTATTATATAATCTCTCAAGTACACAGACAACATCCTCCTGCAATATCTTATAGAATTCCATTGGAATTGAATCTGGACCAGGGGCCTTACCATTTGGAGATTTTTTAATTACTGCTATTATTTCCTCCTTTGAGATCTCTTTATTTAAGAGTTCGCGTTGCTCATTATTGATCTTGGGAGTTTTAATATTTTTCCAAAAATTTTCTTTTGCCTCTACATCAATTTTCTTGGGGGAATATAATGTTTGGAAAAAAATTATGAAACTGTGTAGTTATATCCTTGGGGGAGGTATATCTTATATCCTTGACCTTGATAGCTCCAATAAAATTATTCCTCTTTTTACTTTTAGTTAACCCCTTAATGACAAGTGACGTACCAGGTACGTCCTGCAAAAACTTGCAGTTAGTGACAATGGACGTACCTGGTACGTCACTTGTCTAAGAGAGTGCTGGAAGCGATCGCAATCGCTTCCAGCAGCTCTCAGGGTATTGCAGTGATGCCTCGATATTGAGGCATCCTGCAATACCCTTTAGAAACATCCGATGCAGAGAGAGCCACTCTGTGGCCCTCTCTGCACCGGTAGCGATGCGGCCGGTTCGTTGGTGGGTGGGAGCGCAACAGGGAGGCGGGTGGGCGGCCCATCGCTACCCGGCATCCGGCTCCTGTTAGTGCAATGTGCACGCCGGGTGCCGGGAGCGTGCGGGGGCGCGCATGCGCGTGCGCGGGTGCGCGCGCATGCGCGCGATTACCTACCCACACTGACACCAATGAGTGGGAAGAGGGGGGGGGAAAGTAATAATAAATATATGAGGATCTGGGAGGGGGAGGGGGTTGGGGTATTGTGGGGGGCTGCTACACTACAGAAAAAATTAAAATGGAAATAAAAAATAATAAAAAAACCACTTTTTTGGGGGGCAAATTGGGTACTGGCAGACAGCTGCCAGTACCCAAGATGGCGGCAATTAGGTAGGGGAGAGGGTTAGAGAGCTGGGGGGGGGATCATGGAGGTTGGGGCTAAGGCAGGAGTCCATCACAGCTAAAACATTTTATTTTTTTTTATTAAAAAAAAGAAAAACTCCTTTTATTTAGTACTGGCAGACTTTCTGCCAGTACTTAAGATGGCGGGGACAATTGTGGGGTGGGGGAGGGAAGAGAACTGTTTGGGAGGGATCAGGGGGTGGGATGTGTCAGGTGGGAGGCTGATCTCTACCCTAAAGCTAAAATTAACCCTGCAAGCTCCCTACAAGCTACCTAATTTAACCCCTTAACTGCTGGGCATAATTTACGTGTGGTGCGCAGCAGCATTTAGCGGCCTTCTACTTACCAAAAAGCAACCCCAAAGCCATATAAGTCTGCTATTTCTGAACAAAGGGGATCCCAAAGAAGCATTTACAACCATTTGTGCCTTAATTGCAGAAGCTGTTTGTAAATAATTTCAGTGGGAAACCTAAAGTTTGTGACAAAATTTGTGAAAAAGTGAACTTTTTTTTTTTATTTGATGACATTTGGCGGTGAAATGGTGGCATGAAATATACCAAAATGGGCCTAGATCAATACTTTGGGTTGTCTTCTAAAAAAAAATATATACATGTCAAGGGATATTCAGGTATTCCTGACAGATATCAGGGTTCCAATGTAACTAGCGCTAATTTTGAAAAAAAGTTGTTTGGAAATAGCAAAGTGCTACTTGTATTTATGGCCCTATAACTTGCAAAAAAAGTAAAGAACATGTAAACATTGGGTATTTCTAAACTCAGGACAAAATTTAGAAACTATTTAGCATAGGTGTTTTTTGGTGATTGTAGATGTGTAACAGATTTTGGGGGTCAAAGTTAGAAAAAGTGTGTTTTTTTCAATTTTTTCCTCATATTTTATATTTTTTTTTATAGGAAATTATAAGATATGATGAAAATAATGGTATCCTTAGAAAGTCCATTTAATGGCGAGAAAAACGGTATATAATATGTGTGGGTACAGTAAATGAGTAAGAGGGAAATTACAGCTAAACACAAACACTGCAGAAATGTAAAAATAGCCATTGTCATTAAGGGTAAGAAAATTGAAAAATGGTCCGGTCATTAAGGGGTTAAATTCGCTAGTGATTTAGCTAATTTTGGTGAGAATCTATTGAATTTTGCATGATTACTTATATCAGACTTTGATAATTGTTGGTTAAAAAAAGATTCTCTCTCTGTTTTAGCTTTCTGATAGTTAGCCCAATTTGACTTATTCGGATTTTCGAAGTATCTTGCATATTGATTTTTTAACTGATTGGCTAATTGGGTTTCCCTTCTAACTAAGCTCTTTCTTCTAGCTATCATGAAGGCTTTAATTTGGCCTCTGAAAAAAGCCTTTGCTGTTTCCCAGAAAATATCTGTTTTTGCAAGGTAGTTCTTATTAAAATATAAAAATTCCCTCCATTTGGATTGCATCCAATTTCTAAATTGTATATTGGAGACAAGATATGAGGGAAAAAAGAACCCTGATCTCTTAAGTTGTTTTGATCTATCTTGCTTGAGTTCTAATGAAATAATTGCATGATCTGAGAATACTATATTGGCAATATCTGTCACAATTTCGGTACCCAGAAGGGATTCACTAATTAAAAATATATCTATTCGTGAGAAATTTTGATGTGTCTTGGATTCGCACGTAAACGCTCTCTCGTCAGGATGCTGGAGTCTCCATACATCCTTCAATTTCAGACTATTAGCGAATTTAGCTAAGCTTTCTGCTTCTTTTCTATATCTGCTCGTTTGAGAATATTTCAAACGGTCTAAATATGGGTTAAATACACTGTTAAAATCCCCCCCAACTACTAATTCAGCATCTATAAAGTTAATAAGTTTAGTAAAAAGATCCTTCCAAAAAGGACAGAATTCGTTCGGAGCATAGATATTACAGATACACAGATTATGATCTTGAGTAGTTACATTAAGTATTAGATATCGCCCTTCTTTATCTGTTAAACAAGATTTTATCTTATATTCCAATTTTTTATTAAAAAGACAGGCCACTCCTCTTTTCCTACCAACTGCCGGAGCAGCTACCACCTCACCAATTCATCCCAATTTTAGTTTGGCACCTTCATATTCATTCAAATGTGTCTCTTGTAAAAGAGCTATATCTGGGGTGGATTTTTTAAGTTGATATACTATTCTTTTTCTTTTGATGGGTGAGGTTATGCCCCCCACATTCCACAATAGAATTTTAACTGAATTTTTCATTTAACCAGAAAATAAAATATCCCATAATACACAATGTACTTTATAAAATCAGAGATATAGCGTGGGAGGAGGAAGGGGAGGAGGAAAAGAGAGAAAAAAAAAAAAAAAAAGACACAACAATCATACAATGACTCATACACATATAATATCAGCTTGTTTTTTTTCCTGATTATTACCTGGCTTTACTTAACGTTCTTAATTTCACTATTCCTTGGCTTTTTGAATAAATTGCCTAGCTTCTTCAATATTATCTATTAATATAGTCTCAGAGTTCTGCCATATCTTAAGTCTGGCTGGATAAATCATTGTGGCCTTAATCCCTAGCTCAATTGCCTGTGTGCATAGAGGTGACATCTCCCTTCTTTTGTTTACAGTTTCAGAGGAGAAGTCTTGGAATATTAAAATCTTATTATTATTCAGTGTAAATGGGGAGGCTTTACGAAACAGCAGGAAGAGTTTGTTTGTCCTGAAAATCTAAAAATTTCGCTATAATTGGTCTCTTTGCAATATTTGGGGCGTCTTTTTTGATTGATCCCACTCTATGCACTCTCTCAATTTTTAAGGGGAGTTGATCCTCGGGAAACCCCAAGGCTCTAGGTATAATAAGTGAAATAAGTTCCATAATATTCACATATTCCTGAGATTCTGGTATACCCACAAACCTCAGATTGTTCCTTCTAGCTCTGTCCTCTAGATCATCAATTCGCATTTGTAGGGTGTGAATTATTTTAGATTGAGACTCTAGGGTGGTTTGTTGACTAAATTGTAGGTCATCAATATCAGATATCCTATTTTCCATTTCTGTAAGCCTATTGGCAAACTGTTTGACTTCGTTAGATAGAGAAGTTATCTCTTTCTTTATATTGTCAAATTGGGGCAAAACAATGTCAGAGATTTGCTGGACTAAACTTTCTGTGTTAATCTGTTGTGTTCTATTAGGGCTTCTGTCCCTTGCTTCTAAATCTGCAGTGCCTATACTGCTACGAGGTTTTCTCTCTTTAAGTTGCTTGGGTGGCATATTTTCTCCCGTATTTTTAGTACTAACTAAAAATCTATCCATTGACTATAAGGGGAAATGCCCAGTGTAATTATTGTGATCGTGAGACAGAGAAAAAAAAAAAAAAAAAAAAAAAAACCTTTTTCCTCTTCCCTTTTAAAGTTTTAAGAGGGGTATATACCCCCTGACAGTGTAAAAAATATACAGTGAGTGATTAACGCAAAAAAAAAAAAAGATCTGCAATTTGCCAAGTGTTGTTACTTATGATAATACGTGACTGACTAGTGATATTTGTGAAACGTTATATTAAAGTGCTCTTTCTACACACAAAAAAAAAAACCAAAAAAAAAAAACCAACAATCCCCTTAATTCCTACCACCTTAAGGAGCAGTTAGCTTTGCCCCCTAATACTTATAAAGTTGATTAACTTTAAAGAACTGGACAGTTAATCAGATTCAATCTATATCCAAAGTAATATACAGATTCTGGATTATTAAACCAATTCAGACTTTTATACTTCTAATCAATATAACTACTGCTCAGACTTTACCAACACACTATCCTGACGTTGTTTTTGACAATTTTTATGCTTGCAGAAGATGTTTGCAAAAAATTAAAGTAACACTATTGGAGATTACCACCAATATCCCAATAACATGCTTAACGAAAATGAAGTCAGAGTTTAAAATTTGTATAAACAATCACTTGACCTGGATTAACATGAGTTAACATGACATAAATGTTGTATACTTATATAACATGAATAACATGGATTAATATAATTGACTTTCTATAATTCTTATCAGGTAATAGAGCCTATTATACCTTTATATATACTCAGCAGCTGCTCTTGGTTATCCCTCACCTAACTTGCTGCTAGAGATCTTAGGCTGCATACATCTTCTACTTAAATATAAATATATCCTTAATAGCCTTTTCTATATTGGGACTATTACATAGACTTATACTTTTTATTTATATACTATGCCGCTTAATATATCAAGGTACTGTGGGCATTTACACAGAAGAAACAGTATATACAGTTCAGCTCAACAAAGTATACAGTGCCTCAGTAATAACAGATGCTGGCTTAGACTCTAGCCAGGTTTTAATCTCCTTTCTCCTGAAAATTTAGCACCTTTTATAATTAGTCCTTGTGAGGAAGGAAAAAAAAATGCAAATGACATTGTCCATATTGCACAGCCACAAAACAAAAAAAAGAAAGAAAAAAAGTCAGTGTCTTGATATGTAATATACCAAAAAACAGTCCTTCTTTAATCCAGCTTGTAAATTAGTTATGATTATAATGGTGGCATAATCCAGCCCAAATAGCTTTTTTTTTTTTTTTTTCCAGCTGTCTTTGCTCTCGGCCTCACTTAACTTTACCACATCTACCCCCTTTTTTCTTTTAAAAGGAGCCTTGCCAAAAAACTCCCTACAGGGGGGATAACATAAAAAGTCAGCCATAGAGTAAAGTGACCAAAGAAGAGGGTACTTATCTGTCTTGATCACAGTCCTGTATAGAAGTCGGCCTCTGACTGCAACACCTGTAGCCTGAAATCCCTTGCGGTTGGTTACCTCTGGTACTACAATGTTTTTTTTGCACGCAGCGTTTTTACTCCTACCCCTAGCGATCCAATCCGAAGGGGAGCGGTATAACCCGCAGCTCCTCAGAACAGGTCGCCTGGGGATCCTGGGAGCGCCTCTGCAATGTCGCTATAGTGCCTTTACGCACGTTGCCTCTGCAGCCTTCTCCCAACCGGGTATAATTGCCTTTTAAAGCCTCTGTAGCCTTGTCCTGTAGTTATAGTTGCACCATATAGTGAGCCATTTAACAAGCTGTGGCCCCAGTGAATGAGCCAAAATGGCTAAGGGAGAGTTCCAGTGTCTGCTGCCGTGTCTTTGCAGCACCAGGCCGGGTGCAGGGTATCGCTCCTCACCTATGGCCGTACGAACACAGTGGTAGTGGTGTCGGGTGCCATGCACTCCTCCAAGACGCCAGTTGCACGCGTCTCTCACCGCTCCTCCCACTTCCGGAACTCCACCAATCGCTAGATGTTGCGTATCCTACTGTTACATCAGAAATGGTTGATAGTCTCAATGTCCCTATTTCCATAGAAGAAATAGAGAAAGTAATATCTAAGCTTGCTTCAAATAAAGCAGCAGGTCCAGATGGCTTGCCTAGTGAATTCTATAAGATTTTGATTGCTGAAGCCACCCCACATCTTTGCACGCTCTTTAACAGCTTCTTTATTAGTGGTAAACTGATCCCCTCTTCATTTACCAACTCTTATACAACTCTGATATTAAAAGGTGGAAAAAATCCTGAATACAAGGAATCTTACAGACCAATTGCACTGTTAAACTCAGATTACAAAATTCTCACTGCAATTCTAGCATCTAGACTTCAAGGACCCCTCTCAGAAAGGATACATACTGATCAAGCAGGTTTTCTAAACAACCGCAATTCAGCCTCAAAAATAAGGGAAGCCCTATTGGTGACAGAATATTTTGAGGCACTATCTAGCTTAACTAGTGGGGGGGGGACATACCTGACCTTGCTATTATTTCCTTAGATGCTGAAAAAGCCTTTGATTCAATATTTTATGAACATATCAAAACATCGTTAAGGCAATTTGGTATCGGAGGTAATTTTCTTGAATTTATCGAAAATCTATATAAACAACCATCTACAAGATTGATAGTGAATAACAACATTTCTCCCCCTATCTTGTTAGGTAGAGGAACAAGGCAGGGCTGTCCTCTCTCCCCGCTCTTATTTAATATCTCCATTGAACCTCTGGCAATTAAAATTCGCCACCATTTGGATGGTATATAAATTCGCAATTGCAAAATAAAAATTGGTCTGTATGCTGATGATCTGCTGCTTTACTTGGCTAACACCAAACTGAACCTACCAAAACTTTTTCAGATCTTGGAACAATTTGGTACATTCTCTGGATACAAAGTAAATATGGCAAAATCAGAGATATTGTGGCTTAGGAAAAATAAAACTTCAATATTAAAAACTCCTTTTCGCCAAGTAAATAATTCTTTCAAATATCTAGGGATTCATATTCCGACAAGGTCCGTAGATCTCTATACATTGAATATACCAACAGTAGTAAAAATGATCAAAGAAAAGCTTTTGACATGGCAAAATCTCCCAATATCACTTTCTGGAAGGATTGCCCTTTTTAAAATGGCTCTTCTTCCAAAACTCTTACATATACTTCAAAACACACCAATAATTCTACTAGGTAAGGATATACGTTCAATCAATACTTCACTTATTCAGTTCTTATGGCAGAATAAGAGGTCAAAGATATCTCTTATGAAACTCTCAATACCAAAAAAAGATGGTGGTCTTGCCTTACCAGATATAAGGTTATATAACCTTTCCTTTCTGGCTCGTGTCGTAGCAGACTGGATCTCGTCTAATAACTATGTCTTGAACAATTATCTCTAGACCAGTGTCTGCTACCCATATTCTCTATCTGCACTATTACACTTAGTACCTAAATAAATTCCCTCAGAAATTAAACGATTTAAAACAATTCTTAACCCACTTAAAGCTTGGCACAAAATAGTAACTTTTCTCTCAATTAATAACAGTGCTACTTGTCTTTTGCCTATAATAGGTAATCCTATTTTTCAATCAGGACTGCATTCCGAAGTCTTTAGGAAATGGCATATTCGGGGGCTAACAAAGGTATATCAAATAATTGACAAAGAGAGAAAATATATCAAAACATTCCAGGAATTAAAAAGAGATTTTGATTTGTCCAACAAAGATTTCTTTGCGTATTTGCAATTAAGACACTTTGCTCAGGACCTAGTTAAGAAAGCAGGTTGGGAATGGGGACTAGGTAAACTCGATGATTGGCTTGTTCTAACAAGAAATGGTCATATGTCAATTGCACCGTGTTATCATCTTCTGGGTTCAAATAAAGGAGAACCAGTATTGGCAAAGATTGCCTCCTACTGGAATGCAGTAATCACTCAGAGTAATATTGAGTCTAAAACTATTCAATTGTCAATTAAAAAAATTGCGCAAGTAACGCTCTCTGCAACTTGGAGGGAGGCACATGTTAAGCTCCTTCATGGGCCATATTTTACCCCCGAGAGAGGTTTCAAATGTGTGAATGTAGGGTTTAATAAATGTCCTAAATGTTCGTATCAGGCAGCCGATTTAATACATATGTTTTGGTATTGTCCAAAGATTAAAAATCTCTGGGCTAGGCTCGACTACTGGCTAAAAAAGGTGCTTAAGATAGACTATGTCTATTTGACAATATATCAGATAATACTCTGCCTTAAGGAAGAGCCTGGCAAGCAAACTGATGAAAAAATAATAATCTCCGCTATTCTTGCTACCAGGTATTTAATTTGTAAGAAGTGGAAAAGTCATGCAATGCCAAGCATTACTGAAATTAAAAACTGCATGAAAAAAACAATGCATTTTAGACCAGAGAAACGCAGATATAAATAATGAACAAGACATTAAAAGGTTCTTTGATAAATGGGCTGCCTTCTTAAAAATCTTCCCTGTTGCAGAAATAGATTATATAATCTTCCCCTTTAGAAATACAGAAATTGTTTTATTAGGGAACTGGTAAAGCTTCAGGAGGAAGAAAGTGATGGTACCTTTTTTTTTTTTTTCCTCGCAATTATGTTTTCTCTTTGCATGGGGGGGGGGGGGGTTATACTGAAAATCAAAACCCCAAGCATTGTAGGAAAATAAAATGTTCATTAATATGATGACTAGCCTAAATTTAACTACATGTACAAATGAACATAGTACTATGTTGTCGAATCTATTGTATCATTTTGATTATGCCATGTTTTCAAAATGGTTGATATTGTTTTTGGACAGTGACTTGGATTATAAATAAAATAATAATAAAAAAAATAAATGGCAAGCTCTCAAATGTTAGACAAATACATAGAACTGAATATGCTGCTTGCTGTGTGCATGTAGTATTTGCCTAAGTATTTGCCTATTTATATATATATATATATATATATATATATATATATATATATATATATATATATATATATATATATATATATATATATATACAAACTAGACTCAGGACAGGAGCTGGCATCCCTGCAGAGTCCCCATGCTTGTGTCATTCATCATTGTCTACCTAGCACTCCAGTAACTTGCTTCCAGATATTTCCACCCCTTTCAATGCATAATTGTGCTGCCACATTATGAACTGTAATAATGCCTTGCCACATTGTGAACTGCAGTGTAATGTAGTCACTTATTTGAATAAGGGGTTACAACTTGCAAATAAATAAAAGATAATAAACATATTTTTATTATAAAATGTGTATGTGATACTTGTGGCAATAAGCAAGCAGTGGACTCACAGGACTCAATAATATATATGATCAGATTCACAGTCACACAAGAAGGAGTCCATGATTGATTTGATATTCAGATATTCAGGAGTCTCAAGCTGAACTGATTCTGAAGCAAGCAACTAGCAGCAGAGAGAGCAGTACAGACACAGTGACTCAGGACTCATTCTAAATTATTCAGAATCGCTGCGTCCGTACTGAATCTGCGATTCTTCTGCTCTGCCCCTCAAGCGCATCACGTGATCAGTAGGTGAACTGATGAATCTGTTCATGAACCGGTTCAGTTAATTGAACCGTCCGAAATGAACCGATTCATCAGGATGAACCGAACTTCACATCACTACTCTCTTTTCCCCCTCGGCCCCTCCCTCTCCAGACCGGAGCTTGTCAGACTCAGAGAAGAGAATGATTTACATTTATAACCCTGCCAAGTGCTATGTATAGTCACACACATTAGGAATGTCAGTGGTAACGTTTGAAAAAGTAAGCTTTGTTTGCATAGAAAAACATAATAATAAAATCTTTTATTCCTGTAACAGATTTATAACATAAACTGCAGCACAAGCTCTGTCTGCATAACATTGAGTGCTGCTGTGTTTTTTATATGCACACATTATAGGTACTCTAGGGAGATATGAAGTGTGTGTCATGTGACTCCTGTGCTGTTAAAATATGGCGGCATACATAGCTGCATCAAGCCCTAGATATGTATAGTAATAGAAACAATTTTCTTGAAATGTTTTGTGTAAGCTGAAGTTACAGCATAAAGAGCTGTACTCAGTTTTTTATTATTACACAGTAGAAGTTAGTTTGAATTATTTTTACCAGTCAAGTGTTTAATGTCCCTTTAAATGTGAAGGAAGAGGATGAGACAGATGACATGAATAGTCATCAGACTGAAATACATTGCTCCCTCCCTGCCGGTGAGTAGTAATACGTGAGAGTCTGCCGGGGCTGTGCACACAGTTACTTACTGCTCTCCCTTGTAGTTTACTGTCTGTTATATAAGTTAATGTTACACCCTATACTGTGCTCTATCAGGTAACTTCCTGCTGTAATTACAGGGCGTCTAGAGGAAAACGCAGGCACTGGGCTATTAAATGTGAAGGAAGAGGATGAGACAGATGACATGAATAGTCATCAGACTGAAATGCATTGGTCCCTCCCTGTCGGTGAGTAGTAATACGTGAGAGTCTGCCGGGGCTGTGGACACAGTTACTTACTGCTCTCCCTCCCTGCCGGTGAGTAGTAATACGTGAGAGTCTGCCGGGGCTGTGCACACAGTTACTTACTGCTCTCCCTTGTAGTTTACTGTCTGGTTTATAAGTGCAGATAACAAAATGAGTTTAACCCTTGTTTAGTTAATGTTGTAGTTTTATACTGGAATATAGAAGATCACGGTTAAAAAAGGATGAGTGGGAAAGGAGGAGACTGTGTGAATGTGGTGCTATTGTCTGTCTGGAAAATATGCAAACTGTTTCATGGTTAAGTTATAAAAAACGAAATTTATGCTTACCTGATAAATTTCTTTCTTTCTTGACACAGTGAGTCCACGGATCATCATCAATTACTGTTGGGAATATCACTCTTGGCCAGCAGGAGGAGGCAAAGCAGTTAAATATCACTCCCCTACAGAGGCAGCCAGACGTGTCCTTATGAAGCTCTTCAATTTCATTATACGATTTAATTTATTCATAAGAGACCTAAATCTTTTCTTGGCTATCTTAGAAAATAAATGCCCTTTATTAGGCACATAACGAATCTAAAGAGGAGTTAATTGGTGAAAGTGGGACTTATCTATCTCCTTAAGCTACGCCATGCGGACTCCCCAAGAGCTACCTACTACTAACAACATGGCGGTTATAGAGTCCTTAGACGCATGGGAACACCGCACTCAACATCTCCTAAAGAGGAACTTTTTGACCATGAAGGAGGATTTAATGCTTCCACTCTCTGCCTTCATGCCACCACCGGAACGTATAGCAGCGGACACTGATTCTGTTAAACATAGCAGGTCTTGTGCTATACCCGTGGCTGGGCTCCGGGATGTGACAGCCATACCCTTTAGCAGGCTTGCTTCACCCTCAAGATACTATACGCCTAGGCGAGAGCTAGACCTTATCCCTGAACCGACTAAGCCGGCAGACATAGAAGAAGCGGATGCGATGGTGCGCAGTGAAAACCTTGCCACACAGGATGACATGCTGCTTATACCGATGCTGGTCATTCATGATATTCCAGCTCAGTCTCAGGTCACTGCTCTACTACACGGGACCAACCTAAGAGGGCACGCACAATCCAGTCCCACACCCGGAAAAGCGGCCAGTCTTCTGAGCGCTAGCAACTTCAGAGGAAGACTTCAGATACTTGCGAGTGCAGCACAGACTTATAGGGTAAGCGAATCAAGTACTGGTATCCAGTCCTTCATTGAAGGTATATCACGCAGCACTCTTGGATTTTTTAGACCAGGCCGTGGCCTGGTTGTGGAGACAGGGGGACTCGCAACTCTTCTAGCGGTAACTGCAATACAACGGAGATACAAAGCTCAACCTCCCCTGGGACTTAGGAATGCAGTCAGAGTCGGGTAAAGCAGCAGAGAATCCCACAGGGAGCGGGTGATAACTCTCTGGGTTACCTTGGATTTTCCTTCACCTCGCTCACAACCTTGGGCTCTCATCTATGCTCTTATAGCCATGTGGGACTTTGCTTTAACATTACTGTTACATAGGGTTTTATTGGTTTGATCTACTTGTATGCTTATTTAATTTACAGCTATACCTATAATGACCCGGAGATCAGACTCACCATCTGGTTTTCTAAGCATATTTCCACTGTATGTTTAACAACTTATATTGCTATATTCTGGTATATTTCTGTATTCTTTTGTGTAAATCTCTATTAAGAGTATAGGGTATATGCCACTTGTACCTATTTACTCTATTTCCAAACATCATATATCCCTCACTAACATGGGAGGCCAGTAGTATGACAACTGTATGTCTGAAACTTTAATTGGCATTCCCCACTTGTATATATTTTGAGGAAAATGCTTTCTGATCCTTGGTTGCCATATTGCAGCTTAACCCACTTGTTGTTTCTACATTAAAAGTGTATAGAGTTATTCTCTTCATCCTCTATACAGGAGGGGAAGAATTCACTGCACACCATTTTTAATACTCTCCTAGATCTCACTAAAAGGCTCCTCAAAATGTAATAATAGATAATACTACCATTGCAAGCCTCTTCTTTATATACTCCCCTATATAGGTCTTCATATGCATACTTACTGAAGCTAATAGTTTTTAATAAGGCGATGTTCCTTAGGTATTATAGCAGAGGGTATCTATAGAGGACACTTTAGCTCCCCCTACCTGCCTAACCCCTAGAGCTTTTAGCCCACTTCAAATCTCCATGTACTATTATTACATTATACCCTTTGTCAGAAGTCTATAGCATGACAGCTTTGGTCCCACTTACACTTTAGCGAGATCCATACCCACTCTCCGGTTCCAGATTGGTTTCATAGAGCCTAGGCTCCTCATATGTATCTAGGTATGCCCTATGGCTCTACAATTACACTAGTATAGTTCATTACATTTCATTGTAACTTCAGTTTATCTGGTACGTGTTGGAGCTTTAATGACTTCAGAGTTTGTTTTACTCTCTCTTTTTAAATAGTTAGCGCCTAACATAGATATAACAAGTGTTATACGACTGTTTAGTTTTCTCTATTTAGATGAGTAGTTTTTTTTTAATAATAACAGTTCTAGATGCTATGCAATCCTTGAGGCAGCTATGCATATTTTATTTGCATTATTAGCCTATCTTAGCTGACTAGATACAAACAACTACTCCACTTAAATGTAGATTGCCTACTAGCCAGTTTATGGTTATTGTATATGTCCCTCAGGTTAGCTAGGGCTATATATTTAGAGTGAATATTTTGGTCCCATGGATATGTAATGATTCTATAGTCCATAGTCTATCTACTTTATAGTTATATAATCTATGTCATACACTTAAGGTGTTTCCCTTATAGGGGTCTTCCTGTATATCTATGAGACTTGAGGTAAGAGTACTTAGCTCCATGCTACATATGTTCCCTACTGCATCCCTGTCAAAGTATTAATACTTGTACCATTAACATTTGGCCTTCTACATATATATGAGTACGTTACTTTGAAGTTATTAGTTGAATGCTCTACAGTCCCCCCTAATTTCATAATTTAGCATTCCTCTCTTCTCAATTTTTGCCAAAGCTACCTTTGGGGATCTGATATCCTAAACTGTACCATGTTCTTAGCTTCCTGTTTGTTTATGTGCCCTGGCCTAGCAATGTGGTGTTCCATTAGCTTACCTAACACCATTATCTTGCTCCCAGCTTAATATTAGCCTTGGCCCTCAGTTTGTGCGGAGCACTTTCCCCCAATGCACCTGCAGTTTTAATAACCATTCTTGAACGCCTTTAGCCTAACTTATCTAATGTTTCTACTTTACAATGATCCCATGAACGATACAAAGATATTTCACCTCACTTTCAAAGATGCATACCCCAAGCAGCCATTCCTTGTATTTATATGTACTCATGATGCTAATTAGAAGACTCCCCAAGTCATGTAAACCACCCTCATCTATTCTAAAAAAAAAAAAATTCTTTTTTTTTGGAAACTCAGATATGCTATATAGCTACCTTAAAAGGCTCCGCCCCCCCCCTCATTTTCCTCTCCCTTTTACCAAGCGGCTCTTGCCCTCTGAATTTCACTTCTATACACTTCGGCCCAAGAGAGGCCAGACAAAAGCCAACTCCCTACATCATACAGTTATAAGATTATAGAGTACCTCCTATATCTGAGTAGGGATCATTTGCTATATTATATAAAAAACGAGGTTTCATTGTTATGTGTCTCAGTTACCCTTGCTCACTATAAACTAACCTACACTTTAAACTCATGCTCTCAGAAGTAGTGTTATAACTCATCTCAGTAGTTATTCTATCTCTATTGAACGTGTTTTACTATTTGATTACGGTTCTCATCTATAAATGTTCAGTAACACTGCTGCTTGAATACAGTGACAACCATTGTAACTTAGAGACTTTAAGGTTCTAGTTAAAATTTCCTTTTTATAAGAGACATGTATAATTATTCTTATTACTTGTGATTCGTGCCTGGACACATTATCTGTTTTGTGTATGCTGTTCATTACCTCAATAAAAAATTATTTAAAAAAAAATAAATAAAAAATAAATAAATAAATATCACTCCCCTACCCACAATCCCCCAGTCATTCGACCAAAGGGAAAGGAAAGAAAGGAAGTAACACAAGGTGCAGAAGTGCCTGAGGTTTATATAAAAATCTGTCTGAATACAGGGCAGGCCGTGGACTCACTGTGTCAAGAAATAAATACATTTATCAGGTAAGCATCACTTTTGTTTTCTTTTTAATGACACATTGGCCCCAAGTTATCAAAGTCTGGCGGACCCGCGGCCAATCGGTGCTCAGAGCAGGCGGACAAGTTATGGAGCAGCGGTCTTTGTGACCGCTGCTTCATAACTGCTGTTTCTGGCCGAGTCTGATGACTCGCCAGAAACACAGGGCATCAAGCTCCATACGGAGCTTGATACATATGCCCCAGTGAGTCCATGGATCATAATCAAATACTGTTGGGAACCAATACCCAAGCCAGAGGACACAGATGATAAGGGAGGGACAAGACAGGAACCTAAACAGAAGGCACCACTGCTTGAAGAACCTTTCTCTCAAAAGAAGCCTCAGCCGAGGCAAAAGTATCGAATTTATAGAGTTTGGAAAAAGTGTGCAAAGATGACCAAGTTGCAGCCTTGCAAATCTGTTCCACAGAAGCTTAATTTTTGAAGGCCCAGGAAGAAGAAACTGCCCTTGTGGAATGAGCTGTGATTTTCTCAGGAGGTTGCTGTCCAGCAGTTTCATATGCCAAGCGAATAACGCTCTTCAGCCAAAGGGAAAGTGAAGTAGCTGTAGCTTTCTGACCCTTGCTTTTTCCCAGAAAAGCAAACAAACAATGCAGAAGACTGACGAAAGTCCTTAGTTGCTTGCAAATAAAATTTTAGCGCTCGCACAACATCCAGATTACGCAACAAGCGTTCTTTGTGAGAAGAAGGATAAGGACACAGAAGGTACAACGATTTCCTGATTAATATTCTTGACCGAAACAACCTTGGGCAGGAAACCAAACTTACGCCTTGATTTAGAGTTCTGCGGTAGCCGTCAAAAGCAGCGTTAAGGGGTCCTAACGCTGCTTTTTACCGCCTGCTGGTATTTAGAGTCAGCCAGGAAAGGGTCTAACGCTCACTTCCAAGCTGCGACTTTTCCATACCGCAGATCCCCTTACGCCATTTGCGTATCCTATCTTTTCAATGGGATCTTCCTAACGCCGGTATTTAGAGTCTTGGCTGAAGTGAGCATTAGACCCTCTACCGACAAGACTCCAGCCGCAGAAAAAAGTCAGTAGTTAAGAGCTTTCTGGGCTAACGCTGACCGGACATCGCCGCCACCTACATTATACCTACAACCCCCTAATATGCTGACCCCTATATTATATTTATTAACCCCTAATCTGCCCCCCCCCCCAACGTCGCCGCTACCTAACTACAGTTATTAACCCCTAATCTGCCGACCGGACCTCGCCGCCACTCTAATAAATGTATTAACCCCTAAATCTAAGCCTAACTCTAACACCCACCTAAGTTAAATATAATTTTAGTCTAACGAAATAAATTAAATATTATTAACTAAAGTATTCCTATTTAAAACTAAATACTTACCTGTAAAATAAACCCTAATATAGCTACAATATAACGAATAATTATATTGTAGCTATTTTAGGATTTATATTTACTCTACAGGCAACTTTGTATTTATTTTAACTAGGTACTATAGCTATTAAATAGTTATTTAATAGCTACCTAGTTAAAATAATTACAAAATTACCTGTAAAATAAATCCTAACCTAAGTTATAATTAAACCTAACACTACACTATCAATAAATTAAATAAATGAACTACAATTACATACAATTAAATAAACTAAATTACAAAAAATAAAAAAAGATTACAAGAATTTTAAGCTAATTACACCTACTCTAAGCCCCCTAATAAAATAACAAAGCCCCCCAAAATAAGAAAAAATTCCCTACCCTAATCTAAATTAAAAAAGTTAACGGCTCTATTACCTTACCAGCCCTTAAAAGGGCTTTTTGCGGGGCATGCCCCAAAGAAATCGGCTCTTTTGCCTGTAAAAAAAAAACACAATACCACCCCCCAACATTACAACCCACCACCCACATACCCCTACTCTAACCCAAACCCCCCTACTCTAACCCAAGATGGCGTCCCTCGAATTCCGATCAGCCAATAGAATGCGAGCTCAATCTGATTGGATCAGCCAATCCGATTGAACTTGAATCTGATTGGCTGATTCAATCAGCCAATCAGATTTTTCCTACCTTGATTCTGATTGGCTGATAGGATTCTATCAGCCAATCGGAATTCGAGGGACGCCATCTTGGATGACGTCACTTAAAGGAACCTTCATTCGTCGGGTAGTCGTCGTTGAAGAAGGATGTTCCACGCCGGAGGTCTTGAAGATGGAGCCGCTCCTTGTCGGATGGATGAAGATAGAAGATGCCGCTTGGATGAAGATGTCTGCCGGTCCGGATGGCCTCTTCTGCTCGGATATGATGAAGACTTCTGCCACTCTGGATGTCTTCTTTTGGTCTATCGGTGCTCGGCTAGGTGAAGACGACTCAAGGTAGGGAGATCTTCAGGGGGGTTTGGGTTAGAGTAATGTTGGGGGGTGGTATTGTGTTTTTTTTTACAGGCAAAAGAGCTGATTTCTTTGGGGCATGCCCCGTAAAAAGCCCTTTTAATTTAGATTAGGGTAGGGAATTTTTTTTATTTTGGGGGGCTTTATTTTATTGGGGGGCTTTATTTTATTAGGGGGCTTAGAGTAGGTGTAATTAGCTTAAAATTCTTGTAATCTTTTTATTTTTTATTTTTTGTAATTTAGTGTTTGTTTTTGTAATTTAGTTTAGTTTATTTAATTGTATGTAATTGTAGTTAATTTATTTAATTAATTTATTGATAGTGTAGTGTTAGGTTTAATTGTAACTTAGGTTAGGATTTATTTTACAGGTAATTTTGTAATTATTTTAACTAGGTAGCTATTAAATAGTAAATAACTATTTAATAGCTATTGTACCTAGTTAAAATAAATACAAAGTTGCCTGTAAAATAAATATAAATCCTAAAATAGCTACAATATAATTATTAGTTATATTGTAGCTATATTAGGGTTTATTTTACAGGTAAGTATTTAGCTTTAAATAGGAATACTTTAGTTAATAATATTTAATTTATTTTGTTAGAATAAAATTATATTTAACTTAGGGGGGGTTAGGGTTAGACTTAGCTTTAGGGGTTAATGCATTTATTATAGTAGCGGCGAGGTCCTGTCGGCAGATTAGGGGTTAATACTATTTATTATAGGGTTTGCAAGGCGGGAGTGCGGCGGTTTAGGGGTTAATACATTTATTAGAGTGGCGGCGAGGTCCAGTCGGCAGATTAGGGGTTAATAAGTGTAGGTAGCGGCAACGTTTTGGGGGGGCAGATTAGGGGTTAATAAATATTATCTAGGTGTCGGCGATGTTAGGGGCAGTAGATTAGGGGTACATGGGTATAATGTAGGTTGCGGCGGTGTCCGAAGCGGCAGATTAGGGGTTAATAGTGTAATACAGGGGTCAGTGATAGCGGGGGCGGCAAATTAGGGGTTAATAAGTGTAAGGTTAGGTGTTTAGACTTGGGGTTCATGTTAGGGTGTTAGGTGCAGACTTAGAAAGTGTTTCCCCATAGGAAACAATGGGGCTGCGTTAGGAGCTTAACGCTGCTTTTTTGCAGGTGTTAGGTTTTTTTTTCTGCCCAAACTGCCCCATTGTTTCCTATGGGGGAATCGTGCACAAGCACTATTTTCCAGCTAGCCGCTAACGCAAGCAACACTGGTATTGAGGGTTGAAGTGGCGGTAAATATGCCTTTACGCTCCCTTTTCGGAGCCTAACGCAGCCCTTCAGAGAACTCTAAATACCAGCGTTGTTTAGAAGCAGCGCTAGAAAAAAAACACGCGTAGCTAACGCAAAACTCTAAATCTAGGTGTTAGTACGCAGAACCACTTTATCAGAGTGAAATATAAGATAAGGGGAATCGCACAGTAAAGCAGAGAGTTCAGAAACTCTTCGAGCAGAGGAAATAGCAACAAGAAACAAAACTTTCCAAGATAACATCTTAATATCTAAAATATTCATAGGCTCAAACGGAGCCTGTTGTAAAACTGTAAGAACAAGGTGAAGACTCCATAGAGGAGTAACATGTTTAAACACAAGCCAAATTCTAACCAAGGCCTGACAAAACGATCTGGCACATCCGCCAAGCAAAAAAACAACAAAAAATAACAAATAAACAAGTAACAAAATAGACAATGGCGAAATCTGACCCTTTAGAGTACTTATATAAAAAGAGAGAGAGATGCACTCAGCTGAGACAGAACAAAAGCTAGAAAACCTTCTTTGCCTGTTCATTTTCAGTGCCACTCAGGGTGCATACTCTTTTAGCACACTGCCCCTTCACAGAGAAAAAATATCTTCTAGCATATCAGTCTTACCCTGCCCAATGACAGTCCAGCACCAAAATACCAGGCAATTCTTCTCTGAACAAGAGAAACAACAACCCCAGATGATCGTTTAGGCCTTCTGTGGGCCTCGTCAGTGAGGTGCAGTCTCATCTCTCTAAGGGCATGTGTACAAGGAGTCCACGTCTGGTTTCCCCTTTTACTCTTAGGGAGAGCCAAGAGCAATTTGCATAAATATAAAAAGAGAGAGAGATGCACTCAGCTGAGACAGAACAAAAGCTTGAAAAACTTCTCTGCCTGTTCATTTTCAGTGCCACTCAGGGTGCATACTCTTTTAGCACACTATGCCCTTTCACAGAGACAAAATATCCTGTAGCATATCAGTCTGACCCTGCCCAATGACAGTCCAGCACCGAAATACCAGGCAATTCTTCTCTGAACAAGAGAAACAACAACCCCAGAAGATTGTTTCGGCCTTTTGTGGGCCTTGTCATTGAGGTGCAGTTGCATCGCTTTAAGGGCATGTGTGCAAGGAGTCCACGTCTGGTTTCCCCTTATTATTATCAGGTATTTGTAGAGCGCCAACAGATTCCCCTTTTACTCTTAGGGAGAGTACTTCTAAGGTTTGTTGTTTGTCTTGTTCAGAGAAGAATTGCCTGGTATTTTGGTGCTGGACTGTCATTGGGCAGGATCAGACTGATATACTACAGGATATTTTTTCTCTGGGAAAAGGCATAGTGTGCAAAAAGAGACTGCACCCTGAGTGGCACTGGCCTTGTGGACCAGCACTGAAGTTTTTCTTGCTATTGTTCTGTCTCAGTGAGTGCATGTCTCTATTTTCTTGATTTTATGTAAATTGCTCTTAGGTCTCCCTAAGAGTAAAAGGGGGAAACCAGACGTGGACTCCTTGCACACATGCCCTAGAGATATGCAACTGCACCTCACTAACGAAGCCCAAGAGAGGCCGAAACGTACGTCTAAGGTTCGTTGTTAGTCTTCAGAGAAGAATTGCCTGGTATTTCGGTGCTGGACTGTCATTGGGCAGGATCAGACTGATATGCTACAGGATATTTTTTCTCTGTGAAAAGGCATAGTGTGCAAAAAGAGACTGCACCCTGAGTGGCACTGGCCTTGTGGACAAGCACAGAAGTTTTTGCTAGCTATTGTTCGGTCTCAGTGAGTGCGTCTCTCTATTTTCTTGCCTTTAGAGTACTTGCCAACAAACCCTTCTCCAGACCATCCTGGAGAAAGGACAACATCCTAGGAATCCTTACTCTACTCCAAGAGTATCCTTTGGATTCACACCAATACAAGTATTTACTCCAGATGTTAAATCCTGCGCGTTACAGGCTTACGAGCCTGAATCAAGGTCTCAATGACCGACTCTGAAAATCCACACTTAGATAAAACTAAGTGTTTTAAATCTCCAAGCAGTTGGCTTCAGAGAAAACGAGATTTGGATGAAGGAAGGGACCCTGAAGTAGAAGGTCCTTCCTCAGAAGCAGTCTCCAAGGTGGAAAGGATGACATTTCCACTATGTCTTCATACCAAATCCTGCGAGGCCACGCCGGGGCTATTAGAATTACAGACGCCCTCTCCTGTTTGATTCGAGCATTGACACTTGGACGGAGAGTGAACAGAGGAAACAGGTATGCTAGACTGAAGTTCCAAGGAACTGCCAAATCATCGATCAGAAATGCCTGCGGATCTCTTGACCTCGAGCCGTATCTCGGAAGTTTGGCATTCTGACGAGAAGCCATGAGATCCAACTCCGGCTGCCCCCACTTGAGGGTCAAGCTGGAAAACGCATCCGGATGAAGTTCCCACTCCCCGGGATGAAAAGTCTGTCTGCTCAGAAAATCCGCTTCCCATTTGTGCACTCCTGGGTGTCAGGGTGCCAGGAATCAGATTGAGACAAGAAGTGCAAAAATAATCACACCTTTTAATAATAGCAAAAAATAATAAAAAGTTCACAAGTCAAATAACAAGCCAGGAATCAAAACCAGAACTGGTAGTCATACAAGCCGAGTCAGGAGCCAAAGCGAATAGTCAGACTAGCCGGAATCAGGGACAAGGAGAACAGCAGAGTCAGGAACAAGCCAGGGATCAGGAACCAGGAGGGACGTCAGACAGCCAGATAATACACAGGAGCTCTCACAAACAGGTCTGAGACAATGCAAGGGCAAAGCATACTGAACAGAGGCCCTTTAAATAATAAGTGATGACATCACAATTCTGAGACTGCATCCTGTCTCACACGGATGATGTATACCAGTCTGGCCATAAAAGGAAGTGCAGGAAATGAGCAGCATCACACAGTATGCACCAGAGTCAGCAAGAGAGGTGAGTAAAATGGCTGCCAGCAGCACATGGTAAACAGATCAGGGAAAAAACCCTGGCACTGGGATGTGGATCGCAGGAAAAACAGCATTTGTGGGTCTCCGCCCACTGAATAATTCGGGCCATCTCTGTCATGGCCAAGGAACTCAGAGTTTCCCCCTTGGTGGTTGATGTAGGCCACCAAGGTTATGTTGTCTGACTGGAATCTGCTAAACCGGGCTAGGGCTAACTGAGGCTAGGCCAGAAGAGCATTAAAGATTGCTCCAAGATGTTTATGGGCAGGACTTACTTCTCCTGGGGCCATAAGCCCTGAGCCTTAAACGAGCCCCATACTGCTCCCCAACCTAGAAGGCTGGCATCTGTGATCACATTCACCCAGAAGGGTCTGCGGAAGCAAGTACCCTAGGAGAGATGATCCTGAGAAAGCCACCACGGAAGAGAGTCTATTGATGCCTAATCTAGATCTACATGCGGAGACAGGTCCGTATAGTCCCCGTTCCATTGTCTAAGCATGCATAACTGCAGGGGTCTGAGATGAAACCGAGCAAATGGAATTATGTCCATGGAAGCCACCATCAGACCGATTACCTCCATACATTGAACCACTGACGGCCATGGAGAGGACTAAAGGGCAAGACAAGAGTTTTTTTTTTTTCTGACCTCCGTCAGAGAAATCTTCAATAACAGGGAGTCTATTATGGTTCCCAAAAATACGACCCTTTTAGCTGGAACTAGAGAACTTTTTTCCCGATTCACCTTCCATCCGTGGGATCGAAGAAAAGATCTGTCGTCCAGATAAGGTGCCACTGCAATGCCCCCAGAACCTTTGAAAAAATTCTGGGAGCTATGGAAGGGCCACAAACTGGAAATAATTGTCCAAAAAGGCGAATCTCAGAAACTTGTGATGGTCCCTGTGAATGGGAACATGAAGGTATGCATCCTTTAGGTCTATGGTTATCATGAACTGACCCTCTTGTACCAAGGGACGAATGGAGCGTATAGTCTCCATCTTGAAGGATGGCACTCTAAGAAACTTGTTTAAACATTTTAGATCTAGGATTGGTTGAGAAGTTCCCTCCTTTTTGGGAACTACAAACGGATTTGAGTAAAATCTCAGACCCCTTTCCTGTAAGGGAACTGGAACTATTACCCCCAGGGTGGCAAGGTCCTTGACACAATGTAAGAACGCCTCTCTTTTTATCTGGTCTACAGATAATCTGGAGAGGTGAAACTTGCCTCTGGGAGGAAAAGATTTGAAGTCTATTTTGTATCCCTGGGAGACTATGTCCACCGCCCAGGGATCCGGTACAGCTCTTATCCAAGCCTGTGAAAAAGAGTCTGCCCCCTACAAGATCCGCTACCCGGATCGGGGGCCAACCCTTCATGCTGACTTGGAATCAGCTGAAGGTTTTTAGATTGCTTTCCCTTATTCCGGGATTGATTGGGCTTCCAGGAAGGCTTGGCTTGATCTTGCTTGGAGGAAGGGGAGGAAGACTTGCCTTTAAAATTGCAAAAGGAACGAAAATGACTCTGATGTCCCTTATGCTTATTCTTTTTATCTTGAGAAAGAAAAGAACCCTTCCCTCCGGTAATATCTGAGATAATATCCGCCAAACCAGGTCCAAACAAGGTCTTACCCTTGTAAGGAATAGCCATGAGCTTAGATTTAGATGAAACATCCGCAGACTAGGACTTCAACCACAAGGCCCTGCAGGCTAGGACTGCAAAACCAGAAATGTTGGCTCCCAGTTTAATAACCTGTAAGGAAGCATCTGTAATTAAAGAATTGGCTAACGAGCCTTAATCCTGTCCTAGATCTCATCAAGAGGGGTATCCGTCTGAAGAAATTCAGACAAAACGCATCAATCCAGTAAGCCACAGCGCTGGTAACAGTGGCGATACACACCGCAGGTTGCCATTGTAGACCCTGGTAGACATGCATCTTTTTTAGTAAAGCCTCCAATTTTGTATCCATTGGATTTTAAAAGAACAACTATCTTCTATGGGAATAGAAGTCCTCTTGGCCAAAGTGGAGATCGCTCCTTCTACCTTAGGAACCATCTGCCACGACTCCTTAATAAAATCCGCTATAGGAAACAACTTTAAAAAAATAGGAGATGGAGAAAACGGAATACCAGGTCTATCCTATTCTCGAGCAATAATCTCTGCAGCACAGTCAGGAACCGGAAAAACCTCCACCGCGGAGGAAACATCAAAGTATTTGTTCAATTTACTAGACTTTTTAGGATTGACTACGATAGTTGTGTCAGAGTCGTCCAAAGTAGCCAAAACCTCCTTAAGTAATAAGCGAAGGTGTTCTAGCTTAAATCTGAAGGATACCACTTCAGCATCAGAAGAAGGATTTACACTGTCTGAGTCTGAGATTTCCTACTCAGATGCTACCGACATGTCTTCTTCCTCAGGCTTATGGGAAGGGACAGTCTGGATAGCCAGAACTTGATCAGAAACCTTACTGTTTCCTTAAAATTCCTTTTTACGCCTTCCCTGCAACATGGGGAAAGCTGACAAGGGCTCAGATTCCGCAAGGGATACCTGGGAAGCAATGTCTTGTAGAGAAAACCCTACAGAATTGCAAGAGGAAACACAGGGCACTGTATGTGGAGACTGAAATAGTTGGGGAGAAAGCTGCGGCATATCTGCAACAGGAGACACCTGAACAGCATTTGCCTGGGATAATGGTGGCTCCTGGTCAAATATTTTATCTCTATAACTTAAAGTTCTCTCAATGCATGAGGAACAAAAAGGAACTGGGGGTTCCACCTGAGCATCAAAACATAACTGACAAGTAGCAACTTCGCCTGGGATAATGGTTTTAAAAGCCTCTTGATCCATCTTATGTAATAAATAAGGATAACGTGTACACATTCTTTATTTGAAAATAAAAAATAAATGTGTACTGTGTCTTTAAATAGAAATGTGTGTTGGCGCAACAAACCAAATAGACCTCAGGCTACCTATACACCTCGGTAGCTTTACTGAGGTGCCTACCTGTCCTGCAGCTCAGTTTCAAATACAGAGCAGTTAGAGAGCCCTAACTGCCGAAAAAAATGGCTTACAACAGTAATCTCCATGACCAAAAGTTAAAGTATAAAAACTACTATAACACACTGAGCCACCATAAATCACCTCACAGTCTCAATGCCCAAACTGCCTAAAAGAAACCCCAAACATGAAGGTTTAATAAAGTCCCATATTGAATAAGACCGCTTTTAGCTGTAACAAGTGCCACCAATCTCCTTGCAAAAGAAAATTAAAATGGCACTTACCTGAAAGCTCTGTCACCTCTGTATTGGATGCTATGAGTTTGTGGATATAGTGCTCCTGAGGACTATCTGTGCGTTGGTGTTTCCCCATATACTGTTTGCGCTGTGTTGTTGGTCTGCCAGGGAGAGGCTAAATAACTTCTTATCAATGAAGGAAAGAAGAACAAGCCAAAAATTGTCCAGCAAATCTATGATGGATCCAAACCTGAATGTAAAATGTAAAATTGTAGTGGTCGGAGACAGCCAGTGCGGGAAAACAGCTCTGCTGCATGTGTTTGCCAAGGACTCATTCCCCGAGAATTATGTTCCCACTGTATTTAAGAATTACACTGCCAGTTTTGAAATTGACACACAGAGAATAGAACTCAGTCTCTGGGACACATCTGGTTCTCCATATTACGACAATGTCCGTCCACTTTCTTACCCAGATTCTGATGCTGTCTTGATATGTTTTGACATCAACCAGAGACTCTTGATAGCGTTCTTAAAAAGTGGAAAGGGGAAATTCAGGAATTTTGTCCTAATACTAAAATGCTGCTCGTTGGCTGCAAGTCTGACCTACGGACGGATCTCTCTACTTTAGTAGAACTATCCAACCACAGGCAAACACCAGTGTCATATGATCAGGGTGCAAATATGGCCAAACAAATTGGCGCAGCCACCTACATAGTGCTAATCTCTTCAGTCTGAGAACAGTGTGAGAGACATTTTTCACGTTGCAACGCTGGCATGCATAAATAAAACTAACAAAAACCTAAAAAGGAACAAAACTCAAAGAACAACTAAAAGAATTTCGCACATGCCCAGTAGACCAGAACTGACCACAGTAGCTACGGATTTGCGAAAGGACAAAGCAAAAAGTTGTAGTATAATGTGAAGTGTCTAATCTGATTTATTTTTTTCCTTAATGGCAAGTCGTCTTAAAGACTTAATGAAGGGCACTATCTAAGTTCTGTTGGTAATCCAATACTGTTAAGGATATACGTCACCTTCAGTTTGGCATCTTTAGGATTCAGCATATAAGAGTGGAGTAAAATAATGTGTTTTTTAAATGTAAGCTGGAAGAAAAGCCAAAAAAAAATTGATTGGAATGTGTAGAAGAATGAAAAGCAATGTGGGGTAAATGACCATCCTAAATGATACTAGGATGGATAATAGATATATTTGGTTGGTTGACCGACAGGTCATACTGAAAGGACGAGCTTAGTCTGCTTATTAAGTCCAACACCTGTATCTGCATTCTGGAATATTATCATTTTATTTGCTAAATACAACCTTGTGTATCCCTCAAAACTGGAGTTTTTTTTAAAAGAAAAAACAAACAAACCATTGGATGCTCGGACGAAATGCGCTGTTAAATAATTTCTTGGACGTTCTACAAGTTCTTTCACAATGGATGTCAAAAACTACATTCTTAAGAGATATTGGTGGCTTTTATATTTGTACACAGTCCTTGCACAGCAAAATAGAACAGATAGTTACAGTACTTTTTTGGTTACCTAGGTTATGTGATTATTATTTTTATTTTTTTTGTGTATATGTATATATTTTTTTTTCTTTAAAATGTTTTATTATTTAAAGAGAAGTTAAAACAGGCAAATACCTTGAAATGCAAACTTCTTTCCATTTTCAATTAAGTTCTAAAGGTGCTAGCTATATTTTCCATGGAGTGTCAGTTGATTTAAGAGTATTACAATCCCAAAGAGGATTAGCTGGGAAAATCTGTTTTGTTTTCTTTGAGATCTGATGTGTAGCGTACATCAGTGCTTGCTAAGCTCAATTAACCAAGATTTGCAATGACCATTTTCTAAGTTTAGCACTTGAAACTCAAACAAAAGTCCTTGAGATTTTGCTTTAACTAGTTTAAGGGGACGGTCAACACCAGAATTTTTGTTCTTTGAAGGGAAAGATAGTACATTTGTTACCCATTCCCCGGTTTTGCATGGCCAACACTTTTCTGGAAATACACTTTTTGCCTCTGTGGTTGCCTTGTGTCTAGGCCTCCGCAGGCTGCCCCCTTGTTTCAGTTCTTTTGACGGACTTGCATCTTGGCCAATCGGTGCTGGCTACATGGTAATTTCGCGTGCATGAGCTCAGTGTTGTCTATGTGAAGCGCGTGAACTAATGCCCTCTAGAGGCCAAAGTCATTCAGATTCGAGGCGGACTTCAATGTCTAGGAAATTGGCATGTGCACCTCCTAGAATTAGCTTTCAACTGGGAATACGGATAGAGCAAGGCAGGATTGGTGATGGAAGTGGATTGGAAAGTTGTTTGGAATTGCATTCCCTATTTAAATCATGAGGGGTTTTTTTTTGTACTTGACTGTCCCTTTAAAATGAAAGTTGCTGTGGCCTGTTATATATCTACTAATATGTTTGTTTTTTTTTTTTTTTAAATCCATTTAGTAGTGCAAGAGTTCTAAAAATTGCGTTTCAAATACTGCTCGAAGATCCAACTAATTTGGCTTAAATCGCACTCCTCCAGCCAATGCATATCTTGCTAACTTGCTTGTTAAAGTGAGCATTCTTTCCATTGACTGCTTCTTTTTTGAAGCTTTATATTTTTCCTATTAAACTGTGGTGTTAGGTAATTCTGACAGTCTGTTCTCTATGCCCAGCACTTTGTCATCTCTAAGGCAAGAATTTCCATTCCAAACCACTTTACACCAATACAGATAGTTACCACTGCAATGTGCTTTGAGTAATGCAACTTTATGCTTTGGACAGTATTACAGACCTAGCTGGCAAGTGCTTTCCTATATTTAAATATTGTACCAACAAAATACGTTATAACTGTCTTAAAGCTGAACTCCTTTCTTGTTTGAATGTCAGTCACTTTGTATGTTTGTTTTTGTAAATGTTTCTGCTGTATTTATTAAACATTTTTTTTCTTTACATAATAAAAGCTTAATTCAGGTTTTTAAAAAAAAATAAAAAAAAATGGCACTTACCTGAATGTGCTGTCCGGCAGCAGGACAGCTCACCTGGTTTGAGAGGGTGCAGCACCTCACAAGGACCTGTGAAGAGAGAAAAACTGAGTAAAATTACTCAGGTTTTCTAGTTAGGGCAGCAGATTCTTGAGAAAACGCAGTGAGGATTGTACCTCACAAGTGCTCAAAAGCCACCACTGCCCTACTGAAGAGACTGATGTGGACTAGGCTAGACCCCAGAAAAGAACAGAGTAAGCTTACTCTGCTAAAAAAAAAATAATAAAATCTTGATTAAAGAGAACTTCTCATCAGACACCTAAACTTCACCACCTCCTTGCACTACAGGCAAAGAGAATGACTGGGGGATTGTGGGTAGGGGAGTGATATTTAACAGCTTTGCTGTGGTGCTCTTTGCCGCCTCCTGCTGGCCAGGAGTGATATTCCCAACAGTAATTGATGATAATTCGTGGACTCACCGTGTCATTAGAAAGAAACTAGATTGTGTGATATAAAAACTGAATCTGCTTTATTTGTACAGATGAAGACAACGCTGATAAAGTGAAAGTCGAGATAACAGAAGATCTTTGTGTGACGCTGGGAACCCCAGATGAGGAAACCAGTTACAGTTTTAGCTCATGTGAGTGTGCATGTATCTTGTGTCTGAGGTACACAGGTTATGGGTGCATGTGTGTTGTGTCTAAAAGATGTGGTTTACTGTACATGTAAGTTACAACATACATTGTGTCTGGGGGACGTGGGATATAGGTAAGTATGCACATATATTGTGAGGTACGTGGGTTACAGATGAGCAACACAAACGTTAACAACATTTTGGGAACAACAAATTCACTTAATCGTGGTTGATTAAAAGCATTTGTTGAGCCCAAAACATTGGTCAATTCTTTGGACCCAGGTGAGTGTGCACATGTGTTGTGTCTGAGGGACTGGATTGCAGGTGAGTGTGCTTCTGTGTTGTGTCTGAGGGACGCAGGTTGAAAGTGAGTTTGCATCTGTGTTGCATCTGAGTGATGGGATTTACAGATGAGTATGTATATAGGTTATGTCTGGGGTACATAGGTTACAGGTGAGTGTGCACGTGTGTTATGTGTTACCATCAGGTAACTTCCTGCTGTAATTACAGGGCGTCTAGAAGAAAACCCGGGCACTGGGCTATTAAATGTGAAGGAAGAGGATGAGACAGATGACATGAACAGTCATCAGACTGCAATACATTGCTCCCTCCCTGCCGGTGAGTAGTAATACGTGAGAGTCTGCCGGGGCTGTGCACACAGTTACTTACTGCTCTCCCTTGTAGTTTACTGTCTGGTTTATAAGCGCAGATAACACAATGAGTTTAACCCTTGTTTAGTTCATGTTGTAGTTTTATACTGGAATATAGAGGATCACGGTAAAAAAAAAAAAGGCTGAGAGGGGAGAGAAGGAGAATGTGTGAATTTGGTGCTATTGTCTGTCGGGGAAATAAACAAACTGTTTTATGGTAAAGTTATAAAAAAAAACTTGATCATGTGATATAAAAACTGAATCTGCTTTATTTGTACAGATGAAGATAAAGCTGATATAGTGAAAGTTGAGATAACAGAATATCTGTGTGTGAGGCATCAGCTGGAAGCACCAGGTGAGGAAAAACATAATTTATGCTTACCTGATAAATTTATTTCTCTTGTAGTGTGTTCAGTCCACGGGTCATCCATTACTTATGGGATATATTCTCCTTCCCAACAGGAAGTTGCAAGAGGATCACCCAAGCAGAGCTGCTATATAGCTCCTCCCCTCACATGACATATCCAGTCATTCGACCGAAACAAGACGAGAAAGGAGAAACTATAGGGTGCAGTGGTGACTGGAGTTAAAATTTAAAATTTAGAACCTGCCTCAAAAAGACAGGGCGGGCCGTGGACTGAACACACTACAAGAGAAATAAATTTATCAGGTAAGCATAAATTATGTTTTCTCTTGTTAAGTGTGTTCAGTCCACGGGTCATCATTACTTCTGGGATATTAACTGCTCCCCTACAGGAAGTGCAAGAGGATTCACCCAGCAGAGCTGCATATAGCTCCTCCCCTCTACGTCACTCCCAGTCATTCTCTTGCACCCAGCAACTAGATAGGTCGTGTGAGAGGACTATGGTGATTATACTTAGTTTTATATCTTCAATCAAAAGTTTGTTATTTTAAAATAGCACCGGAGTGTGTTATTACCTCTCTGGCAGAGTTTGAGGAAGAATCTACCAGAGTTTTGCTATGATTTTAGCCGGAGTAGTTAAGATCATATTGCTGTTCTCGGCCATCTGAGGAGTGAGGTAAACTTCAGATCAGGGGACAGCGGGCAGATGAATCTGCATAGAGGTATGTAGCAGTTTTTATTTTCTGACAATGGAATTGATGAGAAAATCCTGCCATACCGATATAATGTCATGTATGTATACTTTACACTTCAGTATTCTGGGAGAATGGTACTTCACTAGAATTACACTGTAAGAAAGACATAAAGCTGTTTAATAACTAGAGATTATGTTTAACGTTTTTGCTGGAATGTAAAATCGTTTTCATTTGCTGAGGTACTGAGTGAATAAATGTTTGGGCACCATTTTTCCACTTGGCAGTTGCTTAAATCTGTTTTTTCTGTCAGTTTCTGTTCTCCCTCACTGCTGTGTGTGTGGGGGAGGGGCGCTTTTACTATGCTTCAAATATTTCAGTCAGCAACTCATTGTATTCCCTGCATGATCTGGTTCATCTCTACAGAGCTCAGGGGTCTTCAAAACTTATTTTGAGGGAGGTAATTTCTCTCAGCAGAGCTGTGAGAATTATAGTTTGACTGAAATAAAAACTTTTATTCTGTAATTTGTTTCCTGCTTTCAGAAATTGTTATCTTTGCTAATGGGATTAAACCTTTGCTAAAGTTGTGTTGTTTACAAGGATTGAGGCTATAACTGTTTCAATTTATTAATTTTTAACTGTCATAGATCTTCTGTGCTTCTTAAAGGCACAGTACGTTTTAATATTATTCTATTTGAATTGTATTTCCAAGTTGCAAGTTTATTTGCTAGTGTGTTAAACATGTCTGATTCAGAAGATGATACCTGTGTCATTTGTTGCAATGCCAAAGTGGAGCCCAATAGAAATTTATGTACTAACTGTATTGATGCTACTTTAAATAAAAATCAATCTGTACAAATTGAACAAATTTCACCAAACAACGAGGGGAGAGTTATGCCGACTAACTCGCCTCACGTGTCAGTACCTACATCTCCCGCTCAGAGGGAGGTGCGTGATATTGTAGCGCCGAGTACAGCTGGGCGGCCATTACAAATCACATTACAGGATATGGCTACTGTTATGACTGAAGTTTTGGCTAAATTACCAGAACTAAAAGGTAAGCGTGATCACTCTGGGGTGAGAACAGAGTGCGCTGATAATATTAGGGCCATGTCAGACACTGCGTCACAGGTGGCAGAACATGAGGACGGAGAACTTCATTCTGTGGGTGACGGTTCTGATCCAAACAGACTGGATTCAGATATTTCAAATTTTAAATTTAAACTGGAAAACCTCCGTGTATTACTAGGGGAGGTGTTAGCGGCTCTGAATGATTGTAACACAGTTGCAATACCAGAGAAAATGTGTAGGTTGGATAAATATTTTGCGGTACCGACGAGTACTGAGGTTTTTCCTATACCTAAGAGACTTACTGAAATTGTTACTAAGGAGTGGGATAGACCCGGTGTGCCGTTCTCACCCCCTCCGATATTTAGAAAAATGTTTCCAATAGACGCCACCACAAGGGACTTATGGCAAACGGTCCCTAAGGTGGAGGGAGCAGTTTCTACTTTAGCTAAGCGTACCACTATCCCGGTGGAGGATAGCTGTGCTTTTTCAGATCCAATGGATAAAAAGTTAGAGGGTTACCTTAAGAAAATGTTTGTTCAACAAGGTTTTATATTGCAACCCCTTGCATGCATTGCGCCGATCACGGCTGCAGCGGCATTCTGGATTGAGTCTCTGGAAGAGAACATTGGTTCAGCTACTCTGGACGACATTACGGACAGGCTTAGAGTCCTTAAACTAGCTAATTCATTCATTTTGGAGGCCGTAGTACATCTTACTAAACTTCCTGGTCAGCTGATGTTACTTCTAAGTCTAAATTGCTTAATATACCTTTCAAAGGGCAGACCTTATTCGGGCCCGGGTTGAAAGAGATTATCGCTGACATTACAGGAGGTAAAGGCCATGCCCTGCCTCAGGACAAAGCCAAAGCCAAGACTAGACAGTCTAGTTTTCGTTCCTTTCGTAATTTCAAAGCAGGAGCAGCATCAACTTCCTCTGCACCAAAACAGGAAGGAGCTGTTGCTCGCTACAGACAAGGCTGGAAACCTAACCAGTCCTGGAACAAGGGCAAGCAGACTAGGAAACCTGCTGCTGCCCCCAAAACAGCATGAATTGAGGGCCCCCGATCCGGGATCGGATCTAGTGGGGGGCAGACTTTCTCTCTTCGCCCAGGCTTGGGCAAGAGATGTTCAGGATCCCTGGGCGCTAGAGATAATATCTCAGGGATACCTTCTGGACTTCAAATACTCTCCTCCAAGAGAGAGATTTCATCTGTCAAGATTGTCAACAATCCAGACAAAGAAAGAGGCTTTTCTACGCTGCGTACAAGAGCTCTTGTTAATGGGAGTAATCCATCCAGTTCCACGATCGGAACAGGGACAGGGGTTTTACTCAAATCTGTTTGTGGTTCCCAAAAAAGAGGGAACTTTCAGACCAATCCTGGACTTAAAGATCCTAAACAAATTCCTAAGAGTTCCATCGTTCAAGATGGAGACTATTCGGACAATTTTACCTATGATCCAAGAGGGTCAGTACATGACCACTGTAGATTTAAAAGATGCTTACCTGCACATACCGATTCACAAAGATCATTACCGGTACCTAAGGTTTGCCTTCCTAGACAGGCATTACCAGTTTGTGGCTCTTCCATTCGGATTGGCTACAGCGCCAAGAATCTTCACAAAGGTTCTGGGTGCTCTTCTGGCGGTACTAAGACCGCGGGGAATCTCGGTAGCTCCATACCTAGACGACATTCTGATACAAGCTTCAAGCTTTCAAACTGCCAAATCTCATACAGAGTTAGTGCTGGCATTTCTAAGGTCACATGGATGGAAGGTGAACGAAAAGAAAAGTTCACTCGTTCCACTCACAAGAGTTCCCTTCCTGGGGACTCTTATAGATTCTGTAGAAATGAAGATTTACCTGACAGAGGACAGGCTATCAAGACTTCAAAGTGCTTGCCGCACTCTTCATTCCATTCAACACCCGTCAGTGGCTCAATGTATGGAGGTAATCGGCTTAATGGTAGCGGCAATGGACATGGTACCCTTTGCACGCTTACACCTCAGACCACTGCAACTGTGCATGCTAGGTCAGTGGAATGGGGATTACTCAGACTTATCCCCTTCTCTGAATCTGGATCAAGAGACCAGAAATTCTCTTCTATGGTGGCTTTCTCGGCCACACCTGTCCAGGGGGATGCCATTCAGCAGACCAGACTGGACAATTGTAACAACAGACGCCAGCCTTCTAGGTTGGGGTGCCGTCTGGAATTCCCTGAAGGCTCAGGGACTATGGAGTCAGGAGGAGAGTCTCCTGCCAATAAACATTCTGGAATTGAGAGCAGTTCTCAATGCCCTCCTGGCTTGGCCCCAGTTGACAACTCGGGGGTTCATCAGGTTTCAGTCGGACAACATCACGACTGTAGCTTACATCAACCATCAGGGAGGGACAAGAATCTCCCTAGCTATGATGGAAGTATCAAAGATAATTCGCTGGGCAGAGTCTCACTCTTGCCACCTGTCAGCAATCCACATCCCGGGAGTGGAGAACTGGGAGGCGGATTTCTTAAGTCGTCAGGCTTTTCATCCGGGGGAGTGGGAACTTCATCCGGAGGTCTTTGCCCAAATACTTCGACGTTGGGGCAAACCAGAGATAGATCTCATGGCGTCTCGACAGAACGCCAAGCTTCCTCGTTACGGGTCCAGATCCAGGGATCCAGGAGCAGTCCTGATAGATGCTCTGACAGCACCTTGGGACTTCAGGATGGCTTACGTGTTTCCACCCTTCCCGTTGCTTCCTCGATTGATAGCCAGAATCAAACAAGAGAGAGCATCAGTGATTCTAATAGCACCTGCGTGGCCACGCAGGACTTGGTATGCAGACCTGGTGGACATGTCATCCTGTCCGCCTTGGTCTCTACCTCTGAAACAGGACCTTCTGATACAGGGTCCCTTCAAACATCAAAATCTAACTTCTCTGAAGTTGACTGCTTGGAAATTGAACGCTTAATTTTATCAAGACGTGGGTTTTCTGAGTCAGTTATTAGTACCTTAATACAGACTAGGAAACCTGTTACCAGAAAGATTTACCATAAGATATGGCGTAAATACCTACATTGGTGTGAATCCAAAGGTTACTCTTGGAGTAAGGTTAGGATTCCTAGGATATTGTCTTTTCTACAAGAAGGTTTAGAAAAGGGTTTATCTGCTAGTTCATTAAAGGGACAGATCTCAGCTCTGTCCATTCTGTTACACAAACGTCTGTCAGAAGTTCCTGACGTCCAGGCTTTTTGTCAGGCTTTGGCCAGGATTAAGCCTGTGTTTAAAACTGTTGCTCCACCATGGAGTTTAAACCTTGTTCTTAATGTTTTACAGGGCGTTCCGTTTGAACCCCTTCATTCCATTGATATAAAGTTGTTATCTTGGAAAGTTCTATTTTTAATGGATATTTCCTCGGCTCGAAGAGTCTCTGAATTATCAGCCTTACATTGTGATTCTCCTTATTTGATTTTTCATTCGGATAAGGTAGTCCTGCGTACTAAACCTGGGTTCTTACCTAAGGTAGTTACTAACAGGAATATCAATCAAGAGATTGTTGTTCCTTCTTTATGCCCAAATCCTTCTTCAAAGATGGAACGTCTACTGCACAACCTGGATGTAGTCCGGGCTCTAAAATTTTACTTGCAGGCAACTAAGGAATTCCGACAAACGTCTTCTCTGTTTGTCATTTACTCTGGGCAGAGGAGAGGTCAAAAAGCTTCCGCTACCTCTCTTTCTTTTTGGCTTCGTAGCATAATTCGTTTAGCTTATGAGACTGCTGGACAGCAGCCCCCTGAAAGAATTACAGCTCATTCTACTAGAGCTGTGGCTTCCACTTGGGCCTTCAAGAATGAGGCCTCTGTTGAACAGATTTGCAAGGCTGCAACTTGGTCTTCGCTTCATACTTTTTCCAAATTTTACAAATTTGACACCTTTGCTTCATCGGAGGCTATTTTTGGGAGAAAGGTTCTTCAGGCAGTGGTTCCTTCTGTATAAAGAGTCTGCCTATCCCTCCCGTCATCCGTGTACTTTTGCTTTGGTATTGGTATCCCAGAAGTAATGATGACCCGTGGACTGATCACACTTAACAGAAGAAAACATAATTTATGCTTACCTGATAAATTCCTTTCTTCTGTAGTGTGATCAGTCCACGGCCCGCCCTGTTTTTAAGGCAGGTAAATATTTTTTAATTTATACTCCAGTCACCACTTCACCCTTGGCTTTTCCTTTCTCGTTGGTCCTTGGTCGAATGACTGGGAGTGACGTAGAGGGGAGGAGCTATATGCAGCTCTGCTGGGTGAATCCTCTTGCACTTCCTGTAGGGGAGCAGTTAATATCCCAGAAGTAATGATGACCCGTGGACTGATCACACTACAGAAGAAAGGAATTTATCAGGTAAGCATAAATTATGTTTTTCTCTTGTTAAGTGTGTTCAGTCCACGGGTCATCCATTACTTATGGGATACCAATACCAGAGCTAAAGTAAACGGATGATGGGAGGGACAAGGCAGGAACATTAAACAGAAGGAACCACTGCCTGTAGAACCTTTCTCCCAAAAACAGCCTCCGAAGAAGCAAAAGTGTCAAATTTGTAAAATTTGGAAAAAGTATGAAGTGAAGACCAAGTTGCAGCCTTGCAAATCTGTTCAACAGAGGCCTCATTCTTAAAGGCCCAGGTGGAAGCCACAGCTCTAGTGGAATGAGCTGTAATTCTTTCAGGAGGCTGCTGTCCAGCAGTCTCATAGGCTAAGCGTATTATGCTACAAAGCCAAAAAGAGAGAGAGGTAGCCGAAGCCTTTTGACCTCTCCTCTGTCCAGAGTAAACGACAAACAGAGAAGAAGTTTGTCGAAAATCTTTAGTTGCCTGTAAGTAGAACTTCAGGGCACGGACCACGTCTAGATTATGCAAAAGACGTTCCTTCTTTGAAGAAGGATTAGGACATAACGATGGAACAACAATCTCTTGATTGATATTCCTGTTAGAAACAACCTTAGGTAAAAACCCAGGTTTAGTACGCAGGACTACCTTGTCTGAATGAAAGATCAGATAAGGAGAATCACAATGTAAGGCAGATAACTCAGAGACTCTTCGAGCCGAGGAAATAGCCATCAAAAACAGAACTTTCCAAGATATCAATGGAATGAAGGGGTTCAAACGGAACACCCTGAAGAACTTTAAGAACCAAGTTTAAGCTCTACGGAGGAGCAACAGTTTTAAACACAGGCTTAATCCTAGCCAAAGCCTGACAAAAAGCCTGGACGTCTGGATTCTCTGCCAGACGCTTGTGTAAAAGAATAGACAGAGCAGAAATCTGTCCCTTTAGCGAACTAGCGGATAAGCCCTTTTCTAAACCCTCTTGTAGAAAAGACAATATCCTAGGAATCCTAACCTTACTCCATGAGTAACTCTTGGATTCACACCAATATAAATATTTACGCCATATCTTGTGGTAAATTTTTCTGGTAACAGGTTTCCGAGCCTGTATTAATGTATCAATAACCGAATCCGAAAACCCACGCTTTGATAGAATCAAGCGTTCAATTTCCAAGCAGTCAGCCTCAGAGAAATTAGGTTTGGATGGTTGAAAGGACCCTGGATTAGAAGGTCCTGCCTCAGGGGTAGAGACCATGGTGGATAGGACGACATGTCCACTAGGTCTGCATACCAGGTCCTGCGTGGCCACGCAGGCGCTATCAGAATCACCGATGCTCTCTCCTGTTTGATCCTGGCAATCAGTCGAGGTAGCAACGGAAAAGGTGTAAACACATAAGCTATGTTGAAAACCCAAGGGGCTGCTAGTGCATCTATCAGCACCGCACCCGGGTCCCTGGACCTGGATCCGTAACAAGGAAGCTTGGCGTTCTGGCGAGATGCCATGAGATCCAGATCCGGTTTGCCCCAACGACGAATCAGTTGAGCAAATACCTCCGGGTGAAGTTCCCACTCCCCCGGATGAAAGGTCTGTCGACTTAGAAAATCCGCCTCCCAGTTCTCCACGCCTGGGATGTAGATCGCTGACAGGTGGCAAGAGTGAGACTCTGCCCAGCGAATTATCTTCGAGACTTCCAACATCGCCAGGGAACTCCTGGTTCCCCCTTGATGATTGATGTAAGCCACAGTCGTGATGTTGTCCGACTGAAATCTGATGAACCTCAGTGTTGCTAACTGAGGCCAAGTTAGAAGAGCATTGAATATTGCTCTTAATTCTAGAATGTTTATCGGGAGGAGTCCCTCCTCCTGAGTCCACGATCCCTGAGCCTTCAGGGAGTTCCAGACTGCTCCCCAGCCTAGTAGGCTGGCATCTGTTGTTACAATCGTCCAATCTGGTCTGCGAAAAGTCATTCCTTTGGACAGATGAACCCGTGACAACCACCAGAGAAGAGAATCTCTGGTCTCCTGGTCCAGATTTAGCAAAGGGGACAGATCTGAGTAATCCCCGTTCCATTGACTTAGCATGCATAGTTGCAGCGGTCTGAGATGTAGGCGCGCAAATGGCACTATGTCCATTGCCGCGACCATTAAGCCGATTACTTCCATGCACTGAGCTACTGATGGGCTTTGAATGGAGTGAAGGACACGGCAAGCATTGAGAATCTTTGATAACCTGGACTCCGTCAGGTAAATCTTCATCTCTACAGAATCTATAAGAGTCCCTAGAAAAGGAACCCTTGTGAGTGGTAACAGAACTCTTCTCCACGTTCACTTTCCACCCATGCGACCTCAGAAATGCTAGAACTATCTCTGTATGAGACTTTGCATTTTGAAAACTTGACGCTTGTATCAGAATGTCGTCTAGGTACGGAGCCACCGCTATGCCTCGTGGTCTTAGTACCGCCAGAAGTGAGCCCAGAACCTTTGTAAAAATTCTCGGGGCCGTAGCTAACCCGAAGGGAAGAGCTACAAACTGGTAATGTCTGTCTAGAAAGGCCAACCTTAGGTACCGATAATGATCTTTGTGAATCGGTATGTGAAGGTAGGCATCCTTTAAGTCCACTGTGGTCATATATTGACCCTCTTGGATCATGGGTAGGATGGTCCGAATGGTTTCCATCTTGAACGACGGAACCCTTAGGAATTTGTTTAAGATCTTTAAGTCTAAGATTGGTCTGAAAGTTCCCTCTTTCTTGGGAACCACAAACAGATTTGAATAAAACCCTTGCCCCTGTTCCGTTCGCGGAACTGGGTGGATCACTCCCATCACTAAGAGGTCTTGTACACATTGTAGAAATGCCTCTTTCTTTACTAGGTTTGTTGATAACCTTGACAGATGAAACCTCCCTTGTGGAGGAGAAGTTTTGAAATCCAGAAGGTATCCCTGAGATATAATCTCCAACGTCCAGGGATCCTGTACATCTCTTGCCCAAGCCTGGGCGAAGAGAGAAAGTCTGCCCCCCACTAGATCCGTCTCCGGAAAGGGGGCCCTGTCTTCATGCTGTCTTAGGGGCGGAAGTCGGCTTTCTGGCCTGCTTGCCCTTGTTCCATGACTGGTTGCCTTTCCAACCCTGTCTGTAACGAGCAGTAGTTCCTTCCTGTTTTGGAGCGGAGGAAGTTGATGCTGCTCCTGCCTTGAAATTACGAAAGGCACGAAAATTAGACTGTTTGGCCTTTGATTTGGCCCTGTCCTGAGGAAGGGTGTGGCCCTTACCTCCAGTAATGTCAGCAATAATTTCCTTCAAGCCGGGCCCGAATAAGGTCTGCCCTTTGAAAGGAATGTTTAGTAGTTTAGACTTAGAAGTTACATCTGCTGACCAGGATTTAAGCCATAGCGCTCTGCGCGCCTGTATGGGGAATCCGGAATTCTTAGCCGTAAGTTTGGTTAAATGCACTACGGCATCCGAAACAAACGCATTAGCCAGCTTAAGGGTTCTAATCTTGCTCAAAGATTCATCCAATGGTGCTGTGCGAATCGCCTCTTCCAGAGACTCAAACCAGAATGCCGCTGCAGCAGTGACGGGCGCAATGCATGCAAGAGGCTGTAATATAAAACCTTGTTGAACAAACATTTTCTTAAGATAACCCTCTAATTTTTTATCCATTGGATCTAAGAAAGCACAGCTATCCTCCACCGGGATAGTGGTACGCTTGGCTAAAGTAGAAACTGCTCCCTCCACCTTAGGGACCGTCTGCCATAAGTCTCGTGTGGTGGCGTCTATAGGGAACATTTTTCTAAATATCGGAGGAGGGGAAAAAGGCACACCGGGTCTATCCCACTCCTTGCTAATAATCTCTGTAAGCCTCTTTGGTATAGGAAAAACGTCAGTACACACCGGTACCGCATAGTATTTATCCAGCCTACATAATTTCTCTGGGATTGCCACCGTGTCACAATCATTCAGAGCCGCTAACACCTCCCCTAGCAACATGCGGAGGTTCTCAAGCTTAAATTTAAAATTTGAAATTTCTGAATCCGGTCTCCCCGAATCAGAACAGTCACCCACAGAATGAAGCTCTCCGTCCTCATGTTCTGCAAATTGTGACGCAGTATCAGACATGGCTCTCGTGTCATCAGCGCGCTCTGTCCTTAACCCAGAGCTGTCGCGCTTGCCTCTTAACTCGGGCATATTGTATAATACTTCTTTCATCATAACATTAGCCATATCATGTAAAGTGAGGGGAGGAGCTATATAGCAGCTCTGCTTGGGTGATCCTCTTGCAACTTCTTGTTGGGAAGGAGAATATATCCCATAAGTAATGGATGACCCGTGGACTGAACACACTTAACAAGAGAAATACCAGGTAAGGAAGCAAGTGACAGTATTAGCCCAAGTAAGTGTGCATGTATGGTGTGTCTGAGGGACACAGGTTACAGGTGAGTGCATGTATGGTGTGTCTGAGGGACACAGGTTACAGGTGAGTGTGCATGTATGGTGTGTCTGAGGGACACAGGTTACAGGTGAGTGTGCATGTATGGTGTGTCTGAGGGACACAGGTTACAGGTGTGTGTGCATGTATGGTGTGTCTGAGGGACACAGGTTACAGGTGTGTGTGCATGTATGGTGTGTCTGAGGGACACAGGTTACAGGTGTGTGTGCATGTATGGTGTGTCTGAGGGACACAGGTTACAGGTGTGTGTGCATGTATGGTGTGTCTGAGGGACACAGGTTACAGGTGAGTGTGCATGTATGGTGTGTCTGAGGGACACAGGTTACAGGTGTGTGTGCATGTATGGTGTGTCTGAGGGGGATGCAGGTCACAGGTAAGTGCACGTGTCTGAGGGAAACAAGTTACAGGTGTGTGAGCATGTGTGTTGTGTTTCAAGGACACAGGTTTACAGGTGAGTGTGCACGAGTCATAGGGATGAAGGTAGCATGGGCGTTGTGTGTGAGGCATATGGGTTACAGGTGAGTGTGCATATATAGTGTGTGTGTGTGTGAGGCATATGGGTTACAGGTGAGTGTGCATATATATTGTGTGTGAGGTACATGGGTTACAGGTAAGTGTACACATATGTTGTGTGAGGTAAGTGGGTTACAGGTGAATGTGCACGTATATTGTGTATGAGGTACGTGGGTTACAGGTGAGTGTGTACATATATTGTGGGTAAGGCATGTGAGTTACAGGTGAGTGTGCATAATCTACTAAATAATAATCTTGTGTGCACATAATAATTTTTGTGCCATCGCATGATTTGTATTTATATATAATGAAAGAGAAATTGATACTTCCCACAAGCACTACAAACAACTTATACATATATATGTATATTCTTATTGTACAGGCCGTATGGATGTGTCTTCTTCAGATGACTCAGCAGCTGAGCACAGAGGAGAACCGTATGTGTGTGATTATATGAAGACTGAGGAGGATGAAATTCCTATAAATACGGCTACAGGTGATTAGTTCTAATTAACACATTACACTCAAACATCTCCCGGATATAGCGCAGGTCTTGCCTCCGGCATGCAGGGTGTAGGTTAGTGTATGCGTGTGACGTGTCTGAGGGATGCAGGTGATTGTACGTGTATTATGTGTAAGAGGAATACAGAGCACAGGTGAGTGTACTTGTGTAATGTGTGATGGATGCAGGGCACAGGTTAGTATATGTTTCTAATATTATTATAATTTCCTTGTTCAGTGCTAAAATGTGACCATATTTATATAATCTATGCAGGTGATGTTAAGACTGAAGTCACACTTAATGCTGAACAGACTAATGATCTGCAAGCTGTGAAGCAGGAAATCGGTTACAATATCTGTACAGGTGAGTGTACGTGTGTCACATGTCTGGGGGATGCAGGGTAAAGATGTGTGTGATGTGTCTAAGTGTTGCATGGACCAAGTGAGTTTATGTACGTGTATGTAATGTGTCTGAGGGGTGCATGGCACAGGTGAGTGTATGTGATGTGCCTCAGATGCAGTATCCAAATTAGTTTACTTGTATAATGTGTCTGAGGAGTGTGTGGACCAAGTGAGTGTATGTGTGTGACGTGTCTGAGGGACGCAGGTCACAAGTTAGTTTTTGTGTGTAATGTGTCTGGGGGATGCAGGGCACAGGTGAGTGTACGTGTGTCACATGTCTGAGGGATGCAAGGTAAAGATGAGTGTACGTGTGAGATTGTTCTGAGGGTTGCATGGACCAATTGAGTATATGTACATGTGTGGGGTGTCTGAGAGATGCAGGTCACAGGTGAGTGTATGTGTGTAATGTGTCTGAGGGATGCAGGGTACAGGTGAGTGTATGTGTGTAATGTGAAGATAGTACAAACATGCAATCCCAGGAGTTGAAAGAGCTTAACATCAGTCTTAATTAGTATGCATTAAAAGTCGCTAAAATAGCGTGGCAAACCATAAAATCTCCACAATCTTCAATGCCGGAGAGGTGCCAGTAGCGTCACTGGTCAGCTGACGCGTTTTGGCCAATGGGCCGTAGTCATAGCTTTATGACCTGGCTACTTCCTTCATAAAAGCTAAAAGCCACTGTGATAGGTTAAAAGCTTAATGACACTACCAAACCAGCCACCAGTTAAATCTTATTACAATCTGGGTATTTTTTTTTTATTGGACTAACTATACATTTATAAGATGACAAGCTTTCTGAAGAATGTCTTCCTTTTTCAAGTCTAACGCAATACTGACGAATTTGACATTTACAGATTATATATGTATTGCTTCAGACTTGAAAAAGGAAGACATTCTTCCGAAAGCTTGTCATCTTATAAATGTATAGTTAGTTCAATAAAAAAGTATCATTGCTCAGTTTTACTCTTCCATGATATACCCAAAATGCAATCTAAGGCCCACACTAGGCTTCTACACATTGCATTGAATAGTGCTAAGCAAGTCGTTCCTCGGAGATGGAAACAGGAGATTACTCCTACGACTGACGAGTGGCTTGCTCAGCTTTCACAAAATATACGACTAGAGAGGTTTCATTACTTCTCCATTAACCAATTGGATTTATATTGCGAGATTCTCTTCCTATGGGAATCCAGACCCCCCAGCTAATTACCAGGAGGACGCAAGATAACCTAACACCCTTGATAGGGGTAAGCCCATACTGTAATTTGAATATCCCTCAGCAAACGTTATTTCACTTCACACAGGAACACGTGTATTTGACCTCTTCTCTTCTTTTTCTTTCCTCTTCCTTTCCTTCTTTTGTCTATGCTTCTTTTTCTTTATGTCCTGCTAAACACTTGCAAAATTCATATTGACAATTCTCTATGTAACCAATATTGATAATTGTTGTTTGATGGCCTTTCTAGTCCATTTCTTATTGTATTATTTTGTTTAACCCACAACAAATGTAAGAACTGAAACACGGGGATTTCGATGATTGCCAACAGACTTATGTTGCGAGTGTTTTATTCTCTGCTTGTAAATGTTTGAAGTTATTTCAATAAAGCTTTTTCAAAACTTAAAAAAAAAAAAAAGTATCATTGCTCAATGCAATACTTTTGTACTTTTGATATCTAAATCTATGGACTAACACAGCTACTTCAATCATACACATCATAGTTACTTTATTGGAACGTTATCGGGGATACAATCCTCTTCATCATCATGCTGATGAAGGGTATTGTATCCCCGAAAACACTCCAATAAAGTAACTTGATTGTTTGAGGAAGTCCTCTGAGTGCAATTTCTTATTGGGATATAGCTTTGTATTTTTGCACCCAGGCAGTTAGCAGCCGGTGGGTCGGTCTGAAGATTGGTTATGTATGTATGTATTTATGTATATATTCAAAGCTGGTTAGTAATTGATCATGGGTATAAAAACCCGCTTCTCAGCCGCTTACACATTTAGACAATGCAACATTATACAAGAAAGTAAGAAACAGACATATACGATAAACACATAACAGTCAAATAAGCACAAAATGATATTTGTACAGTTCAGCATTACGCTTAACATAGTGTCACCTGTTGCAACCAAGTACCATCTGGCTGAATACAATTTACTTGCGGATAATACGTTTTTAAGGCTGCAAACTCATAAATATTTAACAATGTCTAAATAGACTGTAATATATGTACATACTTGATAATCACGCCTAATTTGTAAACTGCATATTTGAATGTATACAGTAACAAAAGTGGGGGCCCATTCTAAAACCCCTGAACACTAAGTGTATATATAATGCAGAGTAATCATTCACTTAGAATACGTAGAAGACTGAATGAAGTAAACTAAATTAAATTAAAAAGTAGAAAAATAAAGAAATTAATATCAAGAGATACTAGTACATTTATTTACACACACACATATATATATATATATACATACATACATACATACATACATACATACATACATATACACATGCCATTGTACAATGTTTAGTTAACAGATACATTTGAATATAAAGTCTAGTCCTTGTGCATAAATCAATGCATAGAAATTGTACCATTCTCACTTTTATATGTATAACTTAGAAGATTAAGTTTCAGAGCATAGCAAACAGCAAAACAGCAAAGTAAATATAAAGTATGTAATATCCTAACCTAACTATAAATTACTTGTTTTATTGCCAACATTTTAACAAATCAAATTCTGAATAAAGACCCTGTGGTATCCTAATCTGTAATTTGAAGATCCAAAAGACACTCTCTTTGTGAGAATATGGTCTAGATCTCCTCCCCTGTCTCTCAGTCTAACCTTTTGAATTATGGTCCATCTTAGTAAATCAGGGGATTTTTGATGTTTATTTTTAAAATGTTGAATAAGAGGTCTGGCCAAACTCCCTACCTTAATATTAGTAACATGTTCATGTATTCTAGTCCTTACTTCACGTGTAGTGAGTCCGGTAAATTGTAACTTATATTGTGTACAGGTTAGTTAACAAATTGCATTTGCCGACCTGCAATATAGAACCTCCCTGCCTGTTGCTTTGCTTTTAAATTGATTCCCTGTAGTTAAAAATTCACAGGCCTTTATACCTGTTCAACCACTGTGTACTGATCTTCTTTCTTTCTTTTACTTTCTCGACTAATCTACTCTCTTTCCTTACCCTTCTCCATAAATTTTTTTTTTTTTTTTTTTTTTTTTTTTTTTCTCTCCCCCTCCCCACCATGTCCTCTCGCCATAGCAGATTCTCGGACCACTCAGTAAGAATAACATCTATTAATGCTAAAGGTTTAAACAACCCAGGTAAACGATCTATAGCGATCAGAGAATTAAATAAATTAAAAAGCCAAATTATCTTACTCCAAGAGACCCATTTTCAGAAAGGTAGGGAGCCACGTTGGACACCTGCGCATTTCCCATTATCATATTTTGCATCAGGCCCGGAAAAAAAAGGGGGAGTTGGCATCCTAATTCATAAATCCCTACCAATACAAACAATCCAAATTATCAAAGACCCAGAAGGGCGTTACATTTTATTAAACGGCACTCTATTTGGCCAATATATCACAATCTTAAATGTGTATGCCCCCAACCAAGCTCAAGGTAAATTTTTCAAAAAAGTCTCCAGTCTCTTATTGGATCATGCCAAGGGAGTGGTCTTTTTGGCTGGAGATTTCAATCTAATTTTCGATCCATGTCTGGATTCCTCGAGGGGAACCTCCACCGCCCCAAGGTCCACTATAAAGGTTGTTAAAAATGCCCTCGATAGTTTAGACATGCACGACATATGGAGAACTTTGCACACAAACGAAAAAGATTACACTTTCTATTCCCCGCCACACAACTGCTACACGCGCATAGATCACATTATGACGGACTCTCATGGCCTCACTATTGCTGAGCAGTGTGTCATTGGTAACATCACATGGTCAGATCATGCCCCTATCACCTGCTCCATTCTCTGGCCGGACTTACCGATTACCAATGGGACCTGGAGACTAGATGACGCAATACTAGACAACCTTATGTTTCTAGGTGAGGTTGAGAAATCCCTAAAAGAATATTTTTCTATCAACGCAGATACTGCTTCCTCACCCATAGTTGAATGGGAGGCACACAAATCAGTGATTAGAGGCCTTTTCATCAAACAAAGCGCTAACATAGCTAAACAATCTAGGGTTTACCACAATACTTTATTAAACAGATTAAACACCCTTGAAAAATCACACAAGCAAACCCCTTCCAATGATGCCCTAACAAAAGAACTGATGACAGTTAGATTAGATCTAAAAAATTTCCTCACTAAAGTGCATCAACGCAATGCGCTACACCTCAAACAATATTACTATGAGGGGGGCAATAAACCGGGGAAAATTCTTGCAAGAACACTGCGTAGAAAACAGTTATCTTCCTATATTCATACCCTGAAACCCAAACACAGCTCTCCGGTATCTAGCAGTAAACTTATAGCTTCAGCTTTCAGAGACTATTACAGAGCACTATATAACATTGAGGATTCCTCTAATACACCAAATACGGAACCAACATTAGACCACATAGAAGAATTAACAAATGAATATTTTGGGGACCTCGGCCTCCCCACCTTAACGGATGAGGAGAAACTAGATTTAGCGTCCCCCTTCTCTGAAGAAGAACTATATCTTGCAATCAAAGACATGCCATCTGGCAAAAGCCCGGGTCCAGATGGTTTTACCCCTAGATACTATAAGCTGCTCGGACAAACACTCACTCCCCATTTACTTAAACTCTTTAATACCCTAAGAGACAAACCTATTTTATCTAGCACGCTTCTCGAGGCACATATTACAGTTATCCCCAAGCCTGGAGAATCAGCCAATTGCCCAGAGAATTTTAGGCCTATCTCGCTAATAAATACGGACATGAAGCTATTGGCTAAGATCCTGGCTAATAGACTAAACAAGTATTTACCAAAATTGATAGCCACGGATCAGGTGGGGTTCATTCCGGGACGCGAAGCCCGGGACAACACCATAAAGGTCCTGCAGTTGATTAATTTTGCCAAGGCCTCACAAGTCCCAATGGTCCTCTTTGCAACTGACGCAGAGAAGGCCTTCGACAGAGTGCGATGGCCTTTTCTGCGCAGAGCTATGACAGAGATGGGCATCCCAGAGTCTTTTTTGAATTCGGCAATGGCCCTATACTCCTCCCCGAACGCTAAAATTCGAGTGAATGGTACCCTTTCTGAGCCCTTTAATATAAGTAATGGCACACGGCAGGGATGCCCATTATCTCCACTTCTTTTTGCTATGTCCATCGAAGTTTTAGCCCAAAAGGTCAGAAACAACAGAGATATCAAGGGAATAGTAGTGGGGGAAAGCGAATATAAACAGGCCCTTTATGCCGATGATGCACTGTTTTCTCTAACAAATGCCGAAACATCTATCCCTGCATTACTCACTGAATTGAACAAATATAGCAAAATTTCCAATTTCCAACTGAACATTTCCAAATCTGAAATTCTAAATATTAACACCAATCCGTCCCATATTCAAACTTTAAGCAACTACTATAATATTCCCATTGCACCGCATAGACTGAAATATTTAGGCATTTATCTATCTCCTTCACCTCAGGATTTATTTAAATTCAACTATAATAATATCAAAAATGAAATAATCCGAGACCTCTCGGTATGGAAAAACAAAAAGCTCTCGTGGTTAGGGAGAATAGGTGTTCTGAAAATGAATGTCCTACCTCGCATTTTATATTTATTTCAAACCCTCCCTATTGTACTCCCTGAAGGATACATAGCTCAACTACAAAGGGCCTTTGAACAATATATCTGGAGTGATGGCAGACCCAGAATCCCTAGGAAAACTATGTATCTCCCTAGAGACAATGGCGGACTGAGTGTTCCTTGTCTACAAATTTACAAACAAGCCATAGCCCTCCAACATATAGTTGAATGGGCACATAACTCAAATGACAAGGCATGGATACTCATGGATAGGCAACTTCTTAAAATTAACAATGTAGCTACATTGGCGTGGTTGCCAAGACAAAAGAGACCAAAAATACTTGAAAGCTTCCATATCACAGCAGGGATTTTATCCGAATGGGACAAATTAATATCTACCAGTACACATATATCCTCAATAGTTTCCCCTCTCACTCCTATCCTGGAACATACTGATCTCCCATATAGTCGTCTAGGCTTCACTAAATTACAACCATACCACCTCAGAGAGGGATCAGTCTCCTTTCTCACCATTGATAATAGGACAAAAACACGCTCTGAACTGGAGAAAGCGCATGGGGAGATTTTCTCCTCATGGCTCCATTACCACCAACTTATGCATTTTATCTCTCACCATAAACATAGGGAGACCTTTGGTAGACAACTCACACTCTTCGAGAACCTCTGTGTCTCGTCGATCCCCCCAACACACCTAATTTCCAAACTCTACAAGATCATTCCCAACTGTGGGGCGGTGGACCTCCCTTCCTACACATACTCCTGGAAAAAAGAATTGGGATATGAGATAGAAGAAGAGACCTGGCTTCAAGCTTTCAGGCTAATTAAAAAATCATCGGTCTCTGCGACGATACAGGAGATTCACCTAAAACTCCTGTGTCGGTGGTATTTGACACCAGCGCGATTGCACAAGATCTTTCCTACACTTAGTAACACATGCTGGAGGGGATGTGGGGGAGAGGGTTCTCTCCTCCACATTTGGTGGTCCTGTCCCAGCTTGCAGGGATTTTGGACGAATGTCCTTACGGAGATTTCAGATATCCTTGGGATTGTAGTTCCTTACAGCCCAAGCACCATTTTATTCCTTGATCTCCCTGGGTTGGTGGGGACGGGTAAACAACCACTACTCCTAATCATGCTCACCGCAGCTAAGAAGCTCATTCCTAAACATTGGAAGTCCATGACGACACCCTCCAGAGATGAGTGGAGGGTAGCAGTAGCTGACCTTCTCTCCTTGGAGAGATACCACTATTTAAAAACACACCAGCTAGAGGTCTTTGAGATGATTTTAGCACTATGGCAGAGAAAGATATAATCTATATAAAAATAGTCATGGTCTAAAATTTCTTTCTTCCCACCCCCAGTCTTTTTTTTTTTTTTTTTTTTTTTTTTTTTTTTCTCCCTCCTCCCCCCCCCTTCCCATCACTTACTCAATGGCTTTTCCTTATTTCTTCTTCTAACTTACCCTTTACTATTACCCATACTCTTTCTTTTTACTAAATCTGACAACTATGTGATGTTCATCCTTAAAAAATTGTAAAAATTTAGCAACACTGTGAGAAAGGATTAGTTATCACCTTGGTACTGAAGTAATGATTATACTTTCTTATGTTTACTTATCTTTTCACAGAATGGACAATTTTGGTAACTGCAACTTATAATATATAACAATAACCTGTATTGTACTTTTTGATTGTGAAAATTTGTTGCCTTGTTGTCTTATTCAATATCTTAATAAAACTTCATTTAAAAAAAAAAAAAAAATTCACAGGCCTTACAGGTATGGTTACTGCATTTGTATACCCCATTACTAGATAGCCAGGGCCCCACTTGGGGTTTCATGTTGGGGAGCTCTGTTGGAGAGACCATATTCCCTATGGTTTTTGCTCTCCTACATGAAAACCTACATCCCTTGGATACTGTTAATGCTAAATCATCCTCTGCCATTAGAAGTGGCAGGTGCTTTTTGACTATTTAGCAAATAGTCCTATTGTTCACTGTAATTGGTTACAAAGGTTACCCCCTTCATGTATCTGGCTTAAAGTGAAGGTAAACTTTGAATGAAAGCCTTTTTTAAAAAAAAAAAAATACAATTAAAAACAGGGGCACTTTCATTCATCAAAGTTTAGAAGGCAGCCGTTTTGATTAAAAACTTACCTTTGTTTTTTTTCATAGTCAGAGCAGCTTCCCCCACCTGGAGATCCTCTCTTCACACATTATCAATGACTAATTCAGCTTCCTCCAATCAAGCTGGATTAGTCATTGATGACGTGTGAAGAGAGGATCTCCGTGTAGAGGAAGCTGCTCTGGCTGTGCAAAGAAGAGGTACGTTTTTAATCAAAACGGCTGCTTTGTAAACTTTGATGAATGAAAGCCCGTTTTTTAAAAATACTATTAAAAACAGGGGCACTTTCATTCATCAAAGTTTACCTTCACTTTAATCTTTTTTGTGTCCTCTCAAAATATCTTCTCTTCTTATCGGTTTAGATTGTTCTCTCATATTGGCCACCATAGAGGTATTTAAGCTTTTAGAGGTCAATTGTCTGGTTAAACAATCTGCGTGTACATTAAAGTCTTCCATATTCAAGCAAGTCCTCCTAACACAGAAAAATTATTCTTTCGCCACTGCACTGAACACTGCGTAAAGAATTGCCAGAAATGGGTTTCCTGTATAATTCTGTTTTAATAGTGCCCGTGTTAAGGCCTGTAAGCATCACATCAAGATAGTCTATTGTACCTTTCGAAACCTCTGAAGTAAAACCGATTCCCAGTTCATTATCATTTAGATGGTTAACAAATTGCTGTGCTTAATCCTCATCACCCTTCCAAATTAATAGAAGATCATCAATATAGCGCCTATAAAAGGCTGTATTGCTCTTGAAGGGGTTGCTATCTCCATAGACGTGGGACAGCTCCCACCAACCCATGAACAGGTTGGCATATGAGGGCGCAAATCTGGCCCCCATTGCTGTCCCACATCTCTGGAGATAGAATTTACCCTGAAATGAAAAATAATTATGGGTCAGCAAAAATTGTGTTACACTCAAAATTAATTTTGCAATGTGCAGGGCTCCAACCTGGATGTCTTTCCAAAAAGAATGTTATTGCCTCTAGCCCAAGTTCATGACGAATAGATGAATATAGGGCTCTTACAACTATAGTAAGCCAACATGAGTCTCTATCCCAATTAGTATATGACATCAATGTTAGCAGTTCTTTGGTGTCCCTTAAATATGAGTATAAATACTCAACCAGGGGGGTGTAAAATCTCATCAAGCCACCCCGATAGAGCCTCAGTGAGTGAACCAATTCCACTCACTATCGGTCTCCCAGTTACATTTATCAAAGATTTATGAACCTTGGGAAGGTGATTAAATACTGGTACTCCATGCTCAATGTCAAACAATTGATGTTTTGATAATATTATTACACTCATGCGTAGTGGATATCTGCTCTGAGGGGCACCTGGATGGGATACGTACATATTAATTTCCCCTCTCACTGGTGTCGTGCCGCCCCTTCTCCCCCCTCCTCTGAAATTTCTCTGGGTAAGGGGAAAACCTGATCCAATTAATTTGCTTCTCCAACATCATAGTTTAATCTTCCCTTTGTGCACTGTCAGTGTATTTGCTGTTAGGGTATGCTCTACCTGTATTCTTTAATATGAGTTCAATGTGTGTAACGCCCTGTTTAGGTCTTGCGCTCTCCAAAGACACCCCTGTTGGGGGAGTCACACTCTACTTTACATTGAATTACTCACTTAACTCCTCATCACCACCTGATGCAGATTACTCCCCTAGGGATTCTGCCTCACTTTCAGAGACGGCCACTGTCACTTTATCCCTAGATTGTGTGTTTCTATTTCCATTTCTCCTTCTATTCCTTACCCTAAAATTAAAGGAACTATCCCCTTGGTACCCTGTATGTCTGACAAAGCTTCTCTGTTTCCTGTTCCAAATGTATACTGTATTATTTTGCTAATCTGAAAGATCCCTAATAAACTTAGGTCTTTAGCTTCTGCTACTGATTTTTGTAAAATTGCATCAAACGTAGAGTAATCTTTACAATTGTTACATCTTCTGTTGTATTGTACTTATTTGTGTTTTAGTGTTATCTAATTGTACTTTTTTATACATTATAATCAGTTTGATCAATTTTAAAGAACAATCTGTGAGTATCATTCCAGTCTTTGGTAAAGGTACGGTCTTCTGTAGTAAAAGTAGGGAAATTATTAATTCTTAAACCCCTTGGGATCATGCCCAGGGTATAGTATTGTCTCAGTATCCCAATGTCCCAGCTGGCTTTCTTCTCTTTAATTAATAAAATCTCCATTTCCTCAAGCAGTTGGCTTAATGAAAGCTGTTACGTATTCAATGATAAAATGCTTTCTAGTTCATATAAGTTACTGTCTCGCTCATCCACTGTTTTCAAAGAGTAATATGTACATTCAACTATGTGTATGTATCCTCCAATCCTTTATCCAAAATTTCGGCAAACAATGGGCTTTTCAGCCTTACACAGAGGTAAAAAAGGTATGCCTGTACACCCGTATTGAAAATCCACACTTAAAGTGACAGTCTACACCAGAATTTTTATTGTTTAAAAAGATAGATAATCCCTTTATTACCCATACCCTAGTTTTGCATAACCAACAGTTGTATAAATACACCTTTTACCTCAGTGATTATCATGTATCTAAGCCTCTGCAAGCTGTCCCCTTATTTCATTTCTTTTGACAGACATCCATTTTAGACAATCAAAACTGGCTCACTGGAACTTCGTGTGCGTGAGCACAGTGTTATCTATATGACACACATGAACTAGCACCCTCTAGTGGTGAAAAATGTAAAAATGGCCTGAGAGAAGGGGTGGCCTTCAAGGGCTTAGAAGTTAGCATATGAACCTCCTAGGTTTAGCTTTCAACTAAGAATACCAAGAGAACAAAGCAAAATTGGTGATAAAAGTAAATTGGAAAATTGTTTAAAATTACATGCTCTATCTGAATCATGAAAGTTAATTTTGGACTAGACTGTCCCTTTAAAAAATACCCCTGTATTCAGGCTGGTGAGCTGGTCTGTATATACTCAGAGAAGGGGAGATTGAAACCCTTTTTTCTGTGATTGTTACAGCCACTTGTATTGCACGATCATTTGGTGAATAGCATTGACTGCCTTTTAGGGATTCTCACTCCCCGTGGACTGGAGCGTATTAAGGTATACACACATATACTATTTAAGCCAACTAGCCAGAAGGTGTTAGTCCAGTAATGATGATGACTTAATTTAGTTATAAATATATTGTTGAAACTTTTATTGTGTTGGCGACAGACCTGAAGACAGGGGTGTACTTTAAAGGGACAGTCAACACCAGAATTTTTGTTGTTTTAAAAGATAGATAATCCCTTAATTACCAATTGCACAGATTTGCATAACCAACACAGTTATAATTATACACATTTTACCTCTGTAATTACCTTGTATCTAAGCCTCAGCAGACTGCCCCCTTATTTCAATTCTTTTGACAGACTTGCATTTTAGCCAATCAGAGCTGTCTCCATGGTTAATTCATGTGCATGAGCTCAATGTTATCTATATGAAACGTGAACTAATGCTCTCTCGTGGTGCATTTAGATTAGAGGCAGCCTTCAAGGTCTAAGAAATTAGCATATGAACCTCCTAGGTTTAGCTTTCAACTAAGAATACCAAGAGAACAAAGCAAAATTGGTGATAAAAGTAAATTGGAAAGTTGTTTAAAATTACATGCCCTATTTAAAACATTAACTTTTTTTTTGGACTTGACTGTCCCTTTAAGTATGTGGGTAATGTGTCTGAGGGATGCAGAGTACAGGTGAGTGTACATTTGTGATGTGTATGAGGGGTGCATGGCACAAGTGAGTGTATGTGATGTGACTGAGGGATGCAGCATCCAAGTGAGTTTACTTGTATGATGTGTCTGAGGGGTGCGTGGACCAAGTGAGTGTATGTGAGGGACGCAGGTCACAGGTGAGTGTAATCTATCTGGGATTCAGGGTACAGGTGAGTGTATGTGTGTGTCTGATATTACAACTTCATTGCACTGTGCTAAAAAGAAGAAATGTGACAATATTTACATGATCTATGCAGGTGATGTTAAGACGGAAGTCACACCTAATGCTGAACAAACAAATGATCTGTATGTAAAGTGTCATTTGGAAGCTGTGAAGCAGGAAATCAGTGACAATATCAGTACAGGTGAGTGATGTGTCTGAGGGATACAGATCATCTGCCCCACTAGGCACAGGGAGGATTTTATTAGGGAGGGGAGAGAGAGAGATTTTAGAGCTATCATCTCTTTTCAGTTAAACACATAGATGAAAATGCCCCTGTTATTTGTAGGTGATTGTGATATAATTTATGTAGAAATGAAATCCAAGTCTAAATTATTAAAGAAAAAAAATAATAATATATTTTTGGCTGAACTTTTACATCCCTTAATATATCCGACATGTTCTGTAATATCTCTGTGTTACATTCTCCCTCACTAGCAACACTTGCTAACATAATTAGAAATCCATAGATAGACCATTGTAATACATGAAATTATTGGGAGGTGAATTACATCCAGTTTAATAGGTTCATATTGATCAATGTTTCAGCTGTAGTTTATTTGAAGGAGAACAATTATTACCTTAATAATAACAACAAATGTAATAGTTTTATTGAACTAAAAGAATACTTAATTACTTTAAACTGTTGCGGTCACGTGACTGTCCTCCACGCTTCGCTCCACGGCTTTCTCTGTCAGCCGAGAGAAAAGCGGAGTGTTTAGTAGGCTGTAAAAGTTGTTAGCTGACCAGGATCTGTGTTTTATAGCTTGTGATCGAGTCTTCAATACTTCAGCTAGTGAGACATTTTCTGCTGGTCACCGGAGCAGTACGTCCTCAGCAGAGCTGAGGGATAGAGGTGCCAGTTATTTTTTAAGTAATCGTCTGGGATCCTAACGATATTTTTCTTGAGTGTATACAACATATTTTGTTTGTTTTTTGGTTTATGAATCTTTAATTAGTTGGCCTTCTGTCTCTCAGGATAATGTTGTCCATACCATGCCTCAGCTTTCTCCTCAAACGTCCCAAGCTTTAGCAGTTTCACATTCAGTGCCCTGCGGTTCCTCTCAACAAGTTCCCTGGGGGTATTTATTTACAAGGAGATTTAGCTGCTCAAATAACTTCTGCGGTTTCTGCAGCCTTATCAGCCTTTCCTATTGCTGGTAAGAGAGGAAATCTAAGAACTCATCTAATACCAAGAGTTCTGACTCTGCTAAGTCTGCCTTAGTCAGCCTCTCTGTTATCTAAGGAGGATCATTCCTCAGTAGCTTCTAATGGTGAGATCTCTGACTCTGAGACTGCTGTTGCTAGTACAGCAGATCTAGAGGAGGTTAATTTTAGATTTAAGCTGGAGCACCTCCGTTTACTCTTGAAGGAGGTCCTAGCTTCATTGGAGGACTCCGACTCTACTGCCGCTGAGACTCCTAAGAAGTCTAATAAACTTAACGGAGTGTTTGATGTCATACCTACATCTGTAGAGGTATTTCCAGTTCCAGATCGTATGTCCGACATTATAGCTCAGGAATGGGAGAAACCGGGGATCCCTTTTTCCCCGTCCCCTGTTTTTATGAAGTTTCCTGTTGCTGACTCTGTGCGTGACTCATGGCGCACGGTGCCTAAGGTAGAGAGCGCTATATCCACTCTAGCCAAGAGAACAACTATCCCCCTTGAGGATAGTTCCTTTCAATGACTCTATGGATAAGAAGCTGGAAGCTTACCTAAAGATGTATATTCATCAGGATTTACAATGACAACCAGTTTCAAGCATTGCTACGGTTGCAGATGCAGCCTCTTATTGGTGCGACTCCTTGTCCGACCTAATTTCAGAGTAGTCTACCATAGAGGAGATCCAGAATAGGATCAAGGCTCTAAAACTGGCTACTACTTTTTTTCTGTAATGCCAGCTGGGAGCTAAAAATGTTAGCTTTGTGATTCTAGTTCGCAGAGCTCTGTGGCTAAAATCTTGGTTTGCGGATGTAACATCTAAGTCCTAACTTCTGTCTTTACATTTTAAAGGCAAGACTTTATTTGGTCCTGGCCTGGCCGAGATAATTTCTGAAGTTACTGGTGGAAAGGGATCTTTCCTACCTCAAGACAAAAAGACTAGACCTAAGGGTCGCCAGAATTCAAATTTTTGTTCCTTGCGCAACTTCAAGGGACAAAATCCTTCCTCTTCCAAGACAGAGCAACCTTGGAATAAAGGGAAACAATCCAAAAAACCTTCCTCTGAGCCTAAGTCAATATGAAGGGGCCGCACCCGATCCAGTCTTGGATCAAATAGGGGGCAGGCTGTCCTTCTTCCAACAGGATTGGAATTTGCGATGTTCCAGATCCTTGGGAAGTGGAAGTAGTATCTCAGGGATACAGGATAGGGTTCAAGTCTGCCCCCCCCCCCCCCCCCCGGGGCGGCAGATTTTTCCTGTCAAGGTTATCTGTAAACTAGGTGAAGAGAGAAGCCTTCTTAAACTGCGTAAAGGAGCTATCTTCTCTTGGAGTGATTTACCAGTTCCTTTGGCGGAACAGGGTCAAGGATTCTATTCAAACCTCTTTGTGGTTCCCAAGAAAGAAGGAACTTTTCGACCCATATTGGACCTCAAGTGTCAACAAATTTCTCAAGGTTCCTTCCTTTCAAATGGAAACTATACGTTCTATTCTATCCCTGGTTCAGGAGGGTCCGTTTATGACTACCATAGACTTTCTAGACAAACTCTTCCAAATTGTTGCCCTTCCCTTTGGCTTTGCCATGGCTCCTCTGATCTTTACAAAGGTTCTAGGGACCCTTTTGGCGGCGGTCAGATCTCAGGGGATTGCGGTGGCGCCATACCTGGACGATATCTTGGTTGAAGCACAATCTTTTCATTTAGCAAAATCCCATACAGTCTGACTATTGTCTATTCTACATTCCCACGGGTGAAAGGGAAATCTGGAGAAGAGTTCCCTAGTACCAGACACCAGGGTATGCTTTTTGGTAACGGTCATAGACTCTCTGTCCATAAAGATATTTCTGACAGATGTCTGAAAAGCCATGCTTCTTGTCTCGCACGTCAGTCCTCTATCCGTTCATTAGTGGCTCAGTGTATGGAGGTAATTGGTCTAATGGTTGCTTCCATGGACATTATTCCTTTTGCTCGTTTTCCATCGGAGACCTCTACAGTTATGCATGCTCAGACAATGGAATGGAGACCACTCTGACCTCTCTGAGGATAGTTCTGGACTCCCGGACGAGAGACTCTCTATCCTGGTGGATCTCCCAGGATCATCTGCCTCAGGGCACATGCTTCCTGAGACCATCTTGGGAGATTGTGACTACAAATGTCGAGCTGGGGAGCCGTCTGGGGTTCTTTAAAGGCTCAGGCTCTTTGGACTTGAGAGGAGTCTTCTCTACCAATAAATATCCTAGCGTTGAGAGCAATCTTCAATGCTCTAACATATTAGCCTCAACTGTGTTTACTCCGGTTTATCACTTTTCAGTCCAACAACATCACCTCGGTGGCATATATCAACCACCAGGAAGGAACTCGAAGTTCCTTAGCTATAAAAGAGGTGACTCGCGTTTTCCAGTGGGCGGAGTCTCACGGTTGTCATCTCTCTGCCATCCACATCCCAGGGGTGGACAACTGGGAAGTGGATTATCTGAGCAGGCAGACTTTTCATCCCGGTGAGTGGGCCCTTTATCCGGAAGTATTCACAATGATAACCCGCAGGTGAGGGGTTCCGGAGTTGGATCTGATGGCGTCTCGGCTAAATGCCAAGCTTCCAATGTACGGGTCAAGATTAAGGGATCCTCAAGCAGCTCTGATCGATGCTCTGGTGGTTCCTTGGGACTTCAGTCTCGTGTACCTGTTCCCTCCATTTGCCCTCCTTCTTCGAGTAATTGCTTGTATCAAACAGGAGAAAGCGTTGGTGATTCTATTAGCCCCTGCTTGGCCTCGCAGGATCTGGTGAGGATGTCATCTCTTCCCCCTTGGAGGTTGCCTTTGAGGAAGGACCTTCTACTTCAGGGTCCCTTCTTCCACCCAAATATAGATTCTCTGAAGCTGACTGCTTGGAGATTGAACGCCTAGTCTTGGCTCAGCGTTGTTTTTCTGAGAAGGTCCTTGATACTGTGCTTCAGGCTCGTAAACATGTTACCCACAATATTTACCATAAGGTATGGCGTAAATACCTTTTTATTGGTGCAAATCGAATGGTTTCTTTTGGAGTCGGGTGAGGGTTACCCGCATTTTGTCCTTTCTTCAGGATGGCCTGGAGAAAGGTTTGTCAGTCAGTATTCTGAAGGGCCAGATTTCTGCACTGTCTATTCTTTTGCACAAACGTCTGGCAGATCTGCCAGGTATTCATTCTTTTGTTCAGGCCTGTGTTTAAACCTGTTGCTCCTCCTTGGAGCCTTAACCTTGTTCTTAAAGTTTTGCAGAAGGCTCCGCTTGAGCCTATGCATTTGGTTGATATCAAGTTGTTATCCTGGAAAGTTTTGTTTCTCCTTGCTATTTCTTCTGTTCGCAGAGTTTACGAGCTTTCGGCTCTGCAGTGTGATTCCCCTTACCTTATTTTTCATGCGGATAAGGCGGTCCTTCATACTAAGTTGGGATTTCTTCCCAGAGTAGTATCGGATCGCAACATCAATCAGGAAATTGTTGTTCCTTCGTTTTGTCCCAATCCTTTTTCTCAGAAGGAATGTCTGTTGCATAACCTGGACGTTGTGCGTGCTCTAAAATTTTATCTAAAAGCAACTAAAGTTTTTCAGCAATCTACTGCCCTGTTCGTTGTTTTCTCTGTTAAGCGTAAGGGTCAGAAGGCCACTTCTACTCTTTCTCTCTGGTTGAGAATTGTTATCCGGTTAGCCTATGAGACAGCTAGACAACAGCCTCCTGAGAGAATTACGGCTCATTACACTAAGGCTGTCTCTGCTTCCTGGGCATTCAAAAATGAAGCTTCTGTGGAGCAAATCTGCAAGGCGGCCACTTGGTCCTCGTTGCTTACCTTTTCCAAATTCTACAAATTTGTTTGTTTGGCTGAGGCTTCTTTTGGGAGGAAAGTACTTCAAGCGGTGGTGCCTTCTGTTTAGGTCCGCCTGTCTTGTTCTTCCGCCCTTTCATTTTGTATCCTCTAGCTTGGGTATTGGTTCCCACTAGTAATTGAATGGATTTGTGGACTCTACATGCCATTGGAAACAAAACAAAATGTATGCTTACCTGATTATTTTCTTTCCTGACATGGAGAGTCCACGACCCCCCCTTAATTTGATTTAAGACAGCTTTTTTTTGTATAAACCTCAGGCACCTCTATACCCTTGTGTCATCTTCTCTTTCCATATTCCTTCTGCTGAATGACTGGGGGCTTATGAGAAGTGGGAGTGATACTTAACAGCTCTGCTGGGGTGTTCTTTGCCGCCTCCTGGTGGCCAAGAGTTGAATTCCCACTAGTAATTGAATGGATTTGTGGACTCTCCATGCCAGGAAAGAAAACCATTTATCAGGTAAGCATAAATTATTATTATAATTATTTTTTTTAAACCATTGATTTTTATCCACCCTACTGCGAATACATCTGCATATCCACCTAAAAATCTGTTGGCTTTTCTTACTACATTAGTGTAAAGTAACCCATATTTTGTTTTCCTAAACACATATTTGTTTTGTTTTTTGTTTAGATACCAGTTGCTTATTCTTTCTTCTTTTTTTAATACTATTAATTTACTTTCAGAAATATCAGCATTTTTGCAAATGCTTCTATTGTGTACAAACAGATACATTTTCCTTATTGTCCTTTAGCAGTATTACTGAAAACTTTACTAAACATAATAGGTCTCTGCAATGAACCCTGGTGTGTGCCACCATAAACTGCCCGAATACATTATGTGCACTCATTTATTTAAACTCTGCTATTTATGTTTTAACTGAGATAATAATTAAACATTTATCCCAGCCTAATATTCATTAAAAAGGGACCTTCATTGTATTTGCATGCTCCAAAGGGAAAATACAACAAACTAGGTCCTTGGTCATGTCTGTATGTATACATACAATCTATCAATGCCTGCATATAGAAGAAATAAAAATGTGAAAGCTTGTTTGGTAAATGCAGATAAAAGAAGCAGTAAGATACATTTTTAGAGTACCATTGGTGTTCAAAAAAATGGCTGTTACCCCTGTCTTAATTGCAAATATTGCAACTCTATGGTTAAATGAGAATTCTTTTATCATCCTACTAAGGGCATAAAATATAAGATCAGACAATTTCTGATCTGCAGATCCAGTTACATTGTATAGCTCATTAAATGCCCATGTGGCTTTAATTATATGAGCGAATCACAGAACATAAATCGAATATAAAAAGCAAGAGTAAGGATGCTCCTGTCTTCCATTTTTTGGAAGCTGGACATAACATCAGCCAGCTACATTTCCAAATCATTGAAAGGGTTGATTGTCCCAGGAGAGGAGATAGGCAACATCTCTTAAAAAAAGCACTTGTTCCCTGATACTGTATGATCCATACAAATTGATACAAACCACTTTCACCTGATGTTATGATCAAACTTTAACCCTTTCATTGTTATACCCCAATAAGTAAAAAGTCATACATGTATCAAGTAAAATTACATTTTAAATAACAAAAACAGGAAGCAATATAGAAGATAACATTCTGAGTATCTCCTAGGTATCAGTATAATTGATGCTGTATGAAAATATAACCTCAATACCCTAGAAGTTATGCAAAAATAAGGAAATGCTCTAATTTATTTATTTAATATTCATTTGTAAATTCAATCCCAGAGGCTGGTGTATCTTTAAATTAATAAATTCTTCTAGATTTCTGTCTCTGTCTCCCCCCCCCCCCTCTGACAAACCTAGGAATGACCTCTATTCCTTGGACCTTTTAAAAGAGAACTCTCAGCATTATGTAGTTCATGTTAATGTCTGGCAATGGTAATCTTAGACTCCGGATTTTCTCAAGTAGCCTATGAACTAGGCCACATTTCGTTTCCCCTGTTTATTACTTATTACAACCTAAGCATATAGTTCGATACACAACATCATCTGTTTTACAGTTGTTAGAAAACCTAATTTCAAACTCTTTATCCAGAAGTTATGAGACAAAATCTGGTCCCTGTACTAGAAGAGCCACATTTATAACATCTATTTCTGGTGAAATGCTTGTTCAATGTTAAATGCAGACAGTGTATGCTGTCCGTCTGCAGCAATGTCAGCTCGACAATTGATAAATGTTTGGCCCTTATATTTTAACAATTGAGTCCTTGGAATTGCATCTACTTGTTTTACATTCTGTAAAAGAATACTATCATAACCCCTTACCTCTAATCTTTGTATTGTATCCTGAGCACGTTTGTCATAATCCTCTAGATTAGAACAAAAACTTAATAAGATCTAGGAATTACATGGATTATACCTAAAATAGTATTACCTGGTGTAGGTTTACAATATATTTGTACTTCCAAACACTTGTCTACCTGCACAGTAACATCTAAAAATTCAGTGATATAGCGTTCAGTTCTAGTGTAAACTTTCAATTTTTAAATCATTGTTAGATATATAGTCACAAAAATGATTGACAATGTCACCATCTTTCTCAAATAAGAAACAGATTGTTAATATATCTGCCAAAATATACAATGTTCTGCCCGAAAGGGATTAGTATCTCCAAAGATGTGGAAAAGGTCCCACCAGCCTAAATAAAGGTTGGCATAAGAGGGGGCTAACTTGGCCCCCATAGCCATTCCACTTCTAGGACAATAGTATTTTCGGTCATACATGAAAAAAATTGAGATTCTACTGATACTCCATTGGCTTTAATAAAAAGACGGTTGTATCAGGGCCATAATTAGAAATTTTTTACAGAAAAAGTTGCAAGGCCTTACGTCCCTTCTCATGTACAAAAGATGCTACATCCAAGGAAAATTAACCAAGCTCTCTGCTACATAAATGAATATATGATCATCTAAAAGTAAAAAAAAAAACACAAAATAAATTAAAATAAATAACATATAATCAATCACAAATGCATCAGATCAATCTCAAATGCATAAAAAGTAATATAAAATATTGCAACTACAGTACAAGTCCAATATATGAGTGGACAGGTCAGAGATATTCTTATCTCACAAAACGGTTAATCCATAATTTCCAGATACAGGGCTGCTCTCCTTCTTGCAGATCACTCTCGATCAAGCTCTAGACATGAATACAAAAGACAAAGGGGCACCTCATGTGTAGATCAGAGATGCAACAAATCCCACACTGAATAGAAAGCCAAATGGATACTCAAATTTAGCTGAAGCACCCTTGTGTGCTTGTGGTAGCAGGCTAATAACTCAGGGTTTATCAGCTAACCCAGGCAGCCGGTAACACTCAGGAACACCAGATGCAGTACCCATATGGAGTACTGAATGCAGTTCACCCCAAAGAGCGATAGGGATAAAAGTAAGGTGCTAACACTTGGCTTATGTAAAACACAAGGTTTATTAACACTCACATAAAAACAAAAGCTTCAAGTGATAGGAGGGCATAGACATGTAGCCCATTAGGGGGGCTACATGTCTATGCCCTCCTATCACTTGAAGCTTTTTGTTAAAAATGTATCTTACTGCTTCTTTTATCTACACTTACCAAACAAGCTTTCACATTCTTATTTCTTCTATATGCAGGCATAGATAGATTGTATGTATACAATCAGTAAAGTCCCCCAGGGACCAGTACAGGGCCTTGTTTTTTTAATATTTTAATTAATGGCTTTGAGCAAGGCTTAAATAGCAACATCTGTATTTTTGCAGATGATACAAAGTTGTGTAAGGTCTTTAGGTCAAAGCAGGATTAACTAGTGTTATAAGGGGTTCTGCAAAAATTAGAAGTATAGGCAGGTAAATGGAAAATGAGATTTAATACGGGAAAATGCAAGGGTCTACATTTTCAAAGTAGAAATAAGCAGGCAATGTATTATTTAAATGGGACGAGAGGAGGAAATTGATTTGGGAGTAGTAATAGATAACAAACTAAATATGGGTGCACAATGCAGGGCAGTGGCTTCTAAGGCTAATAAGTTTCACGGATACCAAGCTGCCAAGGCCACCCTCCCTAGATATTGGATTACTCTGTGTCTGACCCCCTTTCACTTGTTTCTACACTGCTTGTACTTTATCACTGAAAAAGCTGATCTCTGGTCTTGGCACCTTCCCGACAAGCCGGGCTTGTGCAACTCCTGAGTACCTTTGCCAGGCTGCCGCTCCGGTCCACAGTAACGAATCATGTCGCTTTTTGGACTGTGGCATCTGGGGAATAATGACGCCCTGGAATGGCCGTGGCTCCCTCAGGATCACACCGAAACTACGACTTAGCTATTGTGGGATCCCTAAGTTACTGTTATTCATATGGAGCCACCAGCCTGTCTGTAGGGTGGCGCTAATGGGGGGATCAGATAAGGCTCTTATCAAGAGCTGTGTGGTTTACTCAATAAAGTTTGTTCCTGTTTCACCTTAATACTAGTCTTTTCTGGCTATTAGGGTGGGCTCTTGCTAGATTCACTTTCTCTGCTCTATAGCTACAAGTTCCAGGTACAGGAACGACCCTTTTGGCAGAGCTACCCGGTCGGGGTAGCCGGAGTCCATCATAACTGGTTGGCAGCGGTGGGATGCTTTCTTGTACCTAGAACATCCAAACCACCACTAGGGCCCCTTCGGATGGAGCAGCGATACTCCGGGCTTAAAAGAAGTACACTTAAAGATTTGCTGTAAGTTCATGGACAAATGACCAGCAATCAGGCTAGTGAGCCCAGCAGCCGGGACAGTGACCGGGACAGCGAACCCTCAACTTGGGGGGCTGAGATGTCCGAGGTCCAGAGGGAGATCCAGTGGCGGCTGGTGCTCTATGGGACCACCCCACCCCAGGAGATCATAACGAAGATCATTGCTGACACTACACGCCTCAAAATGCTAGAGGTCCAGAAAGCTATGGGGAGGATCCGCACCGCCGACCGGAGGCCTGCTACCCCATGAGGATTTCTGTGCCTTTAAAGACGGAGAGGAGGAGATCGATCGATACCTGCAGGTATTCGAGACTCAATCTCAATTCGAGCTGCAGGGCATCGATGATGCAGACAGGGTTACCCTCCTGATTGGGAAGCTGTTGGGGAGTAACTTGGATGCGTTCAAGGCAATTCCCCTAGAAGACAAGCGGAACTATGAGCAGGTGAAGGAGCACATCTTGGCTAGGTATGTCATCACCCCTGAGGCTTACTGTCTGTAGTTCCGGAGCCTGAGGAGGAGAGAGGGGAAACCCTTTACAGAATGAACTCACCAGTTCACCCACTCCCTGGACTATTGGTTTTCAGGTTTCCAAGGGACCACCCTGGCCCAAGCCTCCCAGCTCATCCTTCGGAAGCATTTTTTTGACCATTCCCCGCCAGAGGTATGAGAATGGGTCAGGGAATCGGAAACTTGAGACAGGGAATCAAGCTGCCGTCCTGGTAGACCAATTCTTGGATGCACGGTTTGACCCGAACCCCGTCCAACAGCCTGCTTTACTCCTGCACTTCCTCGGCCTCTAGTGACCGACCAGCATCCCCCTGCTCCACTATGCTATTTTGGGCCCAGTCCGCCCGGAAGACAGGAATCCGGTGCTACGGGTGTGATCAAGTGGGCCATGTGTAGTCCAATTGTCCAAAGAGTCTGCCCCACCCCAACTGGACCAGAGCACCAGCTGGGGTTTCCAGAGGAGCGGTTCACTGCTTTGAGTCAGGGAGCTCAGCGGACATCACCGCTTTTGAATTTGGGGTTCTGCATGAGGTAGACCCATTGCTGGCGACAGTAGGCTACACTATAGCCAGCCAGTATGGATCAATGGCCGGCAGACCCAAGGACTAAGGGCCAGCGGAGCCACCATTATTCTTGTCCAGCCACACCTGGTCACCAGTTCGGACAGACAAGGAAATCCATTACAGTTTGTGTGGCTGGAAGTACTCCGGATCCCTACAGCACGGGTTCACCTAGATTGGGGTTCCGGCTCCCGTGCTGTCGAAGTGGGAGTCATGGCCCATTTGCCGGCAGAAGTCTTGTTGGGAAATTACTTGGGGCATCTCGCATCCTCCTTTGTTATGGATGGCCCCACGGATACTTGCCCAGTCACCACCCACCAACAAGCCAGGCTCCAAGCTGCTGCACTCGACCCTGGGACCCAGGTAAGCCACCTCCACCTGACTACTACCCCGACCGCCCCCCCCCCTCCCTGTCTCCTGGGCTTCCCCCTCTGACTTTGCCCAGGAGACATTAAACAACCAGACATTATCTCCCTACAGAGCCCAGGCGGGGACCGAACCAGGAGGGTTAGGAGGGGACCACTTTCAGTGGGACAGTGGACTTCTGTACGGGATTACCGAGGGTGGTGGGAGCAAGCAGATGCCCAAGCGACAGTTGGTGGTACCTCAAAAGTATCGGTACGACCCATTGCGCATCAGACATGAAATTCCCCTGGCAGGACATCTAGGGATTACCAGGACCCGCCACAGACTGACCCAGACCTCCTCCTGGCCCAGGATTACGAGAGATGTTGGGCAGTACTGCCTGACCTCCAATATTTGTCAGAGAATAGGGAAGACCGGTAACCACTCTAAAGCCTCTCTACAACCCCTCCCTATCATCGACGAACTGTTTAGCAAGATAGCTGTTGACATTGTCAGCCCATTGCCCCATCCCAGTCCCTCGGGGAATAGATATATTCTGACGGTTGTAGACTACGCTACCCGATACCTGGAGGCAATCCCCCTTGCCAACATCCAGGCAGAGGCCGTAGCTCGGGATCTTTGCCAGTGTGGGTTTCGCCTGGGAGATCTCAGACCAAGGGACTCGGTTTACTGCTGAGCTCACCCAGCAGCTGTGCAGGCTTTGCAGGGTAAGACCCCTGCCAAGATCTCCATACAATCCCCAGACCAACGGGTTATGCGAGAGGTTTAACGGGACACTGAAGCAGTTGCTTTGGACGATCTCAGCCTCTCACATGGACTGGGAGAGAAACTTGCCGCACCTCCTATTTTCTTACCAGGAGGTGCCCCAGGAATCTACCGGGTTCTCTCCCTTTGAGTTAGTGTATGGCCGGAGGGTGAGGGGGCCCCTAGACCTACTCAGAGCCCACTGGGAAGGATCAGTAGGGGAGGAGGGACCCTCCATTGTAGGGTACGCCCTGGAGTTCAGGAACAAACTGAAGGACCTCGCCAGAGTGCAAGAGAACCTTCAGATCGCCGAAGGTAGGAAGAAGCTGTGGTACGACCATAATGCTCGTAACCTAGAAGTGGGGCAGAAGGTTCTTGCCCTAAAACCGACCAAGACAGACAAGCTGCAGGCTTCTTGGCAGGGACCCTGCCGAGTGATAGAGCAGCTTTTTGATACTACCTACCTGATCGCCAAATGTTCAGATGAACGAGTTTGCGGGACCTTTCATGTGATTATGCTGAAGGCCTACCAGGAGAAGCCAGAGGAGGTAGCCGCCATAAGCGCTCCAGCCATGGAGGACTCTGAGAGTCTCCCCATGCCAGAGCTACCCGGGGCGGAGTAGGGAACCAGCAGGCATAGGAGACATAAGGCTAGATGAGTGGCTAGGGAAGGCGCAGCTAAACAGGTGCTAGAGAGATGGCAGGGCATGTTCTCCACGGACCCTGGATATATGACAATAGCGGTGCACCAGGTGGAAACCCTGGGACAGGCACCCTTGTGGCAGCCAACATACCAGGTCCCCGAGTCGGTTAGGGAAGGCATGTGCTGCGAAATTAGGGAGATGCTCGATACTGGAGTTATCGAGCCATCTAACAGCCCCTGGGCATCCCCGGTTGTTCTTGTGCCCAAGTGGGACGGCACAACCCACTTCTGTTTAGATTACCATAGGCTTAATGACTGACGCCTATCCCATGCCTCGGGTAGATGACCTATTAGACCGCATCGCCCAGGGTAACTTCCTAACGACATTAGATCTCTGCAAGAGTTACTGACAGATTCCAGTGGACCTGGAATCTATTCCGAAGTCAGCATTCAACACTCCATTCGGCCTGTTCCAGTTCAAAGTCATTATGTTTGGGATGAAGAATGCTCCCGCGACATTCCAGAGGATGGTAGATCGCCTCCTACATGGTCTCCAGGATTATGTCTGTGTATACCTGGATGACATTGCGATCTTCAGTGATACCTGGGAAGAACACTTATTCCACCTAGGCACTGTTTTGGATCGCATCAGGGCTGCTGGGGTGATTCTAAAGCTAGACAAGTGCACAGTAGGGTACTTGGAGTTCCAGTACCTTGGGCACCAAGTGGGCTGCGGAAAGCAGAGGCTGGAGCCGGCCAATATTGAGGAAGTCTCTAACTGGCCGACCCCTAAGACCAAAACCCAAGTTTTAGCCTTTCTTGGTACAGCAGGGTACTACCATAAGTTTGTCCCCAACTATAGCACCCTGTCCAAACCCCTGACCGACCTGACCCGAAAACACTTACCCCGGCAAGTCCTGTGGTCCCCCCGAGTGCGAGACGGCCTTCCAGCGACTGAAGACAACACTAGTCTCTGCCCCTATCCTGGCCGCTCCTAACACATCCAAACATTTTTGTGTTAATACAGATGCTTTCATGTTTGGGTTGGGAGCAGTGCTGAGCCAGGTAGATGAGGAGGGCCATGAACACCCTGTAGACTACATCAGCAGAAAATTACTACCTCAGGAAGTAGGCTACGCGACAGTGAAGAAAGAATGCTTGGCAATTGTGTGGGCTCTCAAGAAACTGCAGCCATACCTATACGGAAGGTCCTTCAGAATCGGCTAGGAAAGAGTAACAGCAATGCAGATGGCCTCTTCCAGCAAACTGAACTGGAATAGCATCACCGGGCAGCCCCAAGCCGACCCGTCAGGCTCTAGCCGGGTGTGCCTGACTTTAAAGGGGGAGCACTGTCACAGATACCAAGCTGCCAAAGCCACCCTCCCTCAATAATAGATTTCTCTGTGCCCCGGCCCCCTTTCATTGTTTCTACACTGCTTGTACTTTATCACTGAAAGAGCTGATCTCTGGCCCCTTTCTGTCAAGCCGGGCTTGTGGAACTACTCGCCAGCTGGGTTTGCTAGGGATCCCCACTGAACTTTATCCCAGCTCGCTCCAGAGGCCCTTTGCCCCAGAGCTGCGCTATTTTGGGGACTTTTTATGCCTTTGATGGACATGGGTTTGGGTGATTGCTGAGGGGGAGCTCACTCTGGAACCGGGGGTTTTGGACACCCCCCACCTTAGACTGTTCCTGAGTACTTTTGCTAGGCTGCCGCTCTGGTCCCCAGTAACGGATCATATCGCTTTTTGTACTGTGGCATCTGGGGACCAGGAGCTCTTTAACGACACCCTGGAATAGCCGCTGCTCTTTCCGGATCACCTTGAAACTACGACCTAGCTATTGTGGGATCCCTAAGTTACTGTTGCTCATATGGAGACGCCAGCTTGTCTGGAGGGGCGGGAATGGCGGGATCAGGTAAAGAATGTGTATATAAGTCTGTTTGTGTTTCACCTTAATACTGGTCTTGTCTGGTTATTAGGGTGGATTCTTGCTAGAATCACTTTCTCCACTCTATAGCTACAAGTTCCAGGTACAGGAAGGACCCTTTTGGCAGAGTTACCCAGTCATGGTAGCCAGAGTTCGTCACAATAAGATACTAGCATGTATTAAGAGGCATTGATTCAAGGGAGCAAAGCATAATCCTGTCACTATATAAATCCCTGGTAAGACCTCACCTTGAGTAAGGAGTGCAGTTCTGGGGACCAATCTCAGAAAACAACATTGCGGACCTTAAAGTTTAGAGAAGGGCCACAAAGCTAATAAGGGGAATGGAGAATTTAAGCTATGAGGAGAGGTTAGCTAAACTGGGTCTGTTTTCTCTAGAAAAAAGGCGCTTAAGAGGTGACATGGTTACTTTATATAAATATATTCAAGGACCATATACAGAGATGGCAGAAGCTCTGTTTTGTCACAAACAATTTTCTTGGAATAGAGATTACAATTTAAGGCTGGATGAAAGAAAATGTAATCTCCTGCAACAGAAAAGTTTTTTTCACTGTAAGAGCAATACAATTGTAGAACTCATTACCAAAGGAGGTAGTGAATGCCAATACCTTAGATACATTTAAAATGGTTTGGATACATTTCTGGCTAGAAACAGAATTCATGCATATGATTGCTTGTGTAAAATGGGTCACCTTTTAATGGGATTAATTTAAGCTCAACTGGAGCTTTTTTGTAAGTATATTATATTTTTATTGGTTGAACTTGATGGACTTCGGTCTTTTTTTCAACCTCATCTACTATGTTACTATGTTATAACTGTCTCTCTTTTTGTTTTGTGCATCTTGTTTTTCTGTTATCCTGTCTCTGATCTTCCTTTTCCTTTTTACCTTTTAAAGGGACATGGAACCTACATTTGTCTTTCTTGATTCAGATGGAGAATACAATTTTAAAAAACTATTTATAATTTAAATCTTTTATTAATTTTTTTCTTGGTATCTTTTGTTTAAAAGCAGGGACATACGCTTAGATGCCTGCCCATTTCTGGAGCACTATATGGCAGCAGTTTTGCTATAATGTTATCCATTTTCAAGAGCACTAGATGGAAGTTTCCCAAGCACACAATGAATATAATTAGTCTGTGACACTACTCGGCTAACTATTCATAATACAGTACACAGCTTTTTTTATGACAAACACTCACAGACTCACTTAGAACAATAGATATGAAAAAAGGCAAAACAATAAGCCCATCAGCTGCAATTCACCCAGACAGTCAAATCCAATTGCGCTCTGTGTCTTCTTGTAGCAGACATACTCTCTTCCTTCTTCCATCTCTTGTAGCATTTGTCACTGACTCACAATTAAAGGTCAGTTTATTGCTTTGTGTGTTCCAGAAAATTAGAGGATTAAATCACAGCTGTGATTTGAATTCTTCATTGTCCATTTGGGTTAGGGCAAGCAGGGGTTGTGTCACTGCTGTGGGATGTTCTGGGCAACCAAAGGCTTAACGAACTACTGTAAGTAAGTGGGATCAGTTCATTATCCTCTTCATTACTTATGTATATTAAATACATTGTTTAAATCAGTGCTGTGAGTATGGATTGCAACAGTGTTTTATAAGGATATTATTCAGTAACAACCACATAACTCAAGAAGAGTAACTTGCAAGTTTCTGAAACAATTGTGCATATGATATTATGTTATAACCAAATTCTTCATCAAAGTACCTTGTTATTTTAAAACATTTATCCTCTGATAACTTGTTCCTGCTCATCCATATGCAAGTGTCACAGGCATTGCAGAGTGCATGCGCCAAGAAAAGCTATGTGCACAAACAAGTCTCCTCTTTTACTGGTTGCTAGGCGCCACTGTGACAGCTCACACAGGTAACCAGCAGTGATTCTATTAAATTAATTGTTTGCTCATGCACTGTAGAGAGCAAGTACAACCTAGGTTACATGGCACTGCCCTACAGAGGGTACAGACGGCTTAGCTGGAAATTTCAAAATATTAGATCTGTTCCATAGTATTGTTTTACTGTTTATATTTATCACTCACATTGTACATCGTACAGGGTACGTCTTGCACAAACTGGTCTTTAAAGACCAGGGACGTACCCTGTATGACGTTGGGGATTAAAGCGTCTGGAAGCGATCCTGATCGCTTCCAGCTGCTTTCTGGTTATTCACGGCATCCTGCAATAAAAAAATTTCCCCCATCCGATGCAGAGAGAGCCACTCTGTGGCCCTTTCTGCACCGGCATCGATGCCCGCAATCGTTGGTGGGTGGGAGCCAACGTGGGAGGGCGGCCATCGATGGATGACTGAAGAGAGAGGGGGGGTTATCGGGGCATGGGCGGCGGGCGGGCGCGTGCATGGGGAGGGAGCGGGTGGGAACCGCTACACTACAGAAAAATGTGGATCAAGTGGGAGAAAGGGGGGGGGGGACAACACAAAATGATATTTGTAAGGGATCTGGGAGGGGGTGGGGGATGGTCTATGGGGTGGAAGCTACACTACAGAATTTTTTTTTTTTTTAATTTTATTCTAAACTGGGTACTGACAGACAGCTGCCAGTACCCAAGATGGCTCCCAGTAAGGTAGAGGGGGAGGGTTAGAGAGCTGGTTGGGATCCTACACAGCAGCATATGTAAATATGCTATACAAATTTTTATTTTTAAATATACCTTTTATTTTAGTACTGGTAGACTTTCTGCCAGTGCTTAAGATGGTGGGGACAATTGTGGGATGGGGAGGGAAGAGAGCTGTTTGGGAGGGATCCTGGGGTGTGATGTGTCGGGTGGGAGGCTGATCTCTACGCTAAAGCTAAAATTAACCCTGCAAGCTCCCTACAAGCTACCTAATTAACCCTGTCACTGCTGGGCATAATACATGTGTGGTGCGCAGCGGCATTTAGCGGCCTTATAATTACCAAAAAGCAACGCCAAAGCTATATATGTCTATTTCTGAACAAAGGGGATCCCAGAGAATCATTTACAATCATTTATGCCATACTTGCAAAAGTTGTTTGTAAATAATTTCAGTGAGAAACCTAAAATTATGAAAAATTTTACGTTTTTTTTTTATTTGATCGCATTTAGCGGGGAAATGGTGGTATGAAATATACCAAAATGGGCCTAGATTAATACTTGGGGTTGTCTACTACACTACACTAAAGCTAAAATTAACCCTAGAAGCTCCCTACATGCTCCCTAATTTAGTGGCATTTAGCGGCCTTCTAATTTCCAAAAAGCAACCCCAAAGTCATATATGTCTGCTATTTCTGAACAAAGGGGATCCCAGAGAAGCATTTACAACCATTTATGCCATAATTGCACAAGTTGTTTGTAAATAATTTCAGTGAGAAACCTAAAGTTTGGGAAAAAGTGAACAATTTTTTTTATTTGATCGCATTTGGCGGTGAAATGGTGGCATGAAATATACCAAAATGGGCCTAGATCAATACTTTGGGTTGTCTTCTAAAAAAATATATATACATGTCAAGGGATATTCAGGGATTCCTGAAAGATAGAAAAAACAAACAAAAAGGTAATGGATAAACCAGAGCACTCTTATATATCAATGAATAAGAATGTAGAACAGTGAGGTAATATGCAGTGGGTATGAAATAAAACTTAACATTTAATTGTATAATTTAAAAAAGTAGTAATAACTACCTGTGTGGTGTATTAAAAGACTGTATTGTGGTACAGTAGAGCTGGCAAGCCTAGGAAAGTATCCTTAAAGACGTAGCTGCATACAATGTAACCATAAGTAAACTTATATAGAAAGGAGGAAGATAGTCTGCTGCAAAAACACCATTATATGCTCACGGATTGCACTGGAAACTAAATCTAGAAAGAGGACAAGCCCCACAACAATTATACTAAGCTGGTGCAATGCTGGAGCGGTGTGTATTGCAGCAGAACTTCCAATAGAACAATTAGGATAAGGTACAGAGTATAGCGCTAAGAACGTCGGTAAGGCTGCAGAGCTCTAAATTAAGCGCCTGATGCGCATTTCGCCATATGCTGGCTTTATCTTTATGAAAGATATCAGTGTCCCAATGTAACTAGCGCTTATTTTGAAAAAAAGTGGTTTGGAAATAGCAAAGTGCTACTTGTATTTATTGCCCTATAACTTGCAAAAAAAGCAAAGAACGTTTAAACATTGGGTATTTCTAAACTCAGGATAAAATTTAGAAACTATTTAGCATGGGTGTTTTTTGGTGGTTGTAGATGTGTAACAGATTTTGGGGGTCAAATTTAGAAAAAGTCTGTTTTCTCTTGTAAGGTGTATCCAGTCCACGGGTTCATCCATTACTTGTGGGATATTCTCCTTCCCAACAGGAAGCTGCAAGAGGACACCCACAGCAGAGCTGTCTATATAGCTCCTCCCCTAACTGCCAACCCCAGTCATTCTCTTGCAGCTCTCGACAAGATAGGAAATATCAAGAGATATGTGGTGACTTAGTGTAGTTTTACCTTCAATCAAAAGTTTGTTATTTTTAAACAGTACCTGCGTTGTACGGTTTTACTCTCAGGCAGAAATTAGAAGAAGAATTCTGCCTGGAGGTTGATGATCTTAGCGGTTTGTAACTAAGGTCCATTGCTGTTCTCACACATAACTGAAGAGTATGGGACAACTTCAGTTGGGGGAACGGTCTGCAGATTACCTACTTTGAGGTATGTTCAGTATATTTATTTCTAGAGAGATGAATGAGTTCTAGAAAATGCTGACAGAGCCTTGTGTATTTGAGGTAAGCCTGATGCAGTGATTTAACAGCAACTGGGATCATGCTTACAAAACAGGGTAATACTCTTATTACTTAGTGACAGTTAAACGTTTACATGAATTCAAAAATAGGACTTTTTTCTCTGAGGGAGATAACTCTTTATTTGGGGCCTAGTTTCCACATGGCTAATCAGATACTCCTAGGAGTATTTTCTTAAGGCCCCTCTGGCATCCACTACATGGTGGGAGGGGCCTATTTTAGCGCTCTAAATGCGCGGTTTTAATTCAGACTGAGACATCCAGCATTCCTAGAGGAGTCCTCTGGCACCTGAGGACCATTATAAGGGGTTTATTTCTGCACAAAATCGTACTTGAGGGCAGGTAGGAGCCTCAGCAGAGCTGTGGCAGGGTGCTTAACTGTCTTGTAACGTTTTTTAACGTTTTTAAATCCGGTTTGGGGCCTAAGGGGTTAATCATCCATTTGCAAGTGGGTGCAATGTTGCTTTAGTCCCTTCCACACACTGTAAAAATTTCAAAGACTTTACTATATTTTTACACTGTTTTGCAGTTTAAGTGTTAGTTTTTTTTTCTCTTAAAGGCACAGTAACGTTTTTGTTTAATTGCTGTTTCACCTTTATTAAAGTGTTTTCCAAGCTTGCTTGTCTCATTACTAGTCTGTTAAACATGTCTGACATAGAGGAAACTCCTTGTTCAATATGTTTAGAAGCCATGGTGGAACCCCCTTTTAGAATGTGTACCAAATGTACTGAAATTTCTATAAACTATAAAGACTATATTATGGCGCTTAAAGATTTATCTCCAGGGGATTCTCTGACTGAAAAATGGAGATTATGCCATCTAGCTCTCCCCATGTGTCAGTACCTATAACTCCTGCTCAAGTGACGCAAAGTATATCTAGCGCGTCTAATTCTTTTACCTTACAGGACATGGCGGCAGTTATGAATGCTACCCTCACAGAGGTATTTTCCAAACTGCCAGGGTTACAAGGAAAGCGAGACAGCTCTGGGGCTAGAACTAATACAGAACTTTCTGACGCTTTAATGCCTGTGTCCGATATACCCTCACAATACTCAGAAGCCGAGGCAGGTGAGCTTCTATCTATGGGTGACATTTCAGACTCAGGGAAGGCGTTGCTTCAGTCTGATTCTGAAATGACAGCGTTTAAATTTAAGCTTGAACACCTCTGCTTATTGCTTAGGGAGGTTTTAGCGACTCTGGATGATTGTGACCCCATTGTAGTTCCAGAGAAATTGTGTAAAATGGACAAATACTTTGCCCTGCCTGTTTACACTGATGTTTTTCCAGTCCCTAAGAGGTTTTCGGAAATTATTACTAAGGAATGGGATAGACCAGGTGTGCCGTTCTCTCCCCCTCCTGCTTTCAAAAAGATGTTTTCCATAGATGCCGCCGTACGGGACTCGTGGCAGACGGTCCCTAAGGTGGAGGGAGCAGTCTCTACCCTAGCTAAGCGTACAACTATCCCCGTCGAGGACAGTTGTGCTTTCCTAGATCCTATGGATAAAAAATTGGAGGGTCTCCTTAAGAAAATTTTCATTCATCAAGGATTTATTCTCCAGCCTTTTGCATGCATAGCCCCAGTTACTGCTGCAGCGGCTTTTTGGTTCGAGTCTCTTGAGGAGGCTCTGCAGGTGGAGACTCCGCTAGACGACATTCTAGACAGGATTAAAGCTCTTAAGTTAGCTAATTCCTTTATTTCTGACGTCGTTTTTCAATTAACCAAACTAACGGCTAAGAATTCAGGTTTGGCCATTTTGGCGCGTAGGGCGCTATGGCTTAAGTCCTGGTCAGCCGACGTTACTTCAAAGTCTAAGCTTCTTAACATCCCCTTCAAGGGACAGACCCTATTCGGGCCTGGTCTGAAGGAGATCATTTCTGATATTACTGGATGAAAAGGTCACGCCCTTCCTCAGGATAGGTCCAATAAGAGGACCAAACAGAATAATTTTTGTTCCTTTCGAAACTTCAACAGTGGCGCAGCCTTAGTTTCCTCTAATGCAAAACAAGAGGGAAATTTCGCCCAGTCCAAACCAGTCTGGAGACCTAACCAGGCTTGGAATAAGGGGAAGCAGGCCAAGAAACCTGCGGCTGCCCCTAAGACAGCATGAAGGAGTAGCCCCCGATCTGGGACTGGATCTAGTAGGGGGCAGACTTTCTTCGCCCAGGCTTGGGCAAGAGACGTCCAGGATCCCTGGGCGCTAGAGATCGTTTCCCAGGGATATCTTCTGGAATTCAAAGGTTCATCTCCAAAGGGGAGATTTCATCTCTCACAACTATCTGTAAACCAGACAAAAAGAGAGGCATTCTTACGTTGCGTTCAAGACCTACTGGTTATGGGAGTGATCCACCCAGTTCCAAAAGAGGAACAGGGGCTGGGTTTTTATTCAAACCTGTTTATAGTTCCCAAAAAAGAGGGAACTTTCAGACCTATCTTGGATCTCAAGATCCTAAACAAATTTCTCAGGGTCCCATCCTTCAAGATGGAGACAATCCGAACCATCCTCCCTATGATCCAGGAGGGTCAATATATGACTACCGTGGACTTAAAGGATGCTTATCTCCACATTCCGATTCACAGAGATCATCATCAGTTCCTCAGGTTCGCCTTCCTAGACAGGCATTACCAGTTTGTGTCTCTTCCCTTCGTGTTAGCCACGGCACCAAGAATCTTTACGAAGGTTCTATGGTCCCTTCTAGCGGCTCTAAGGCCGCGGGGCATAGCGGTAGCCCCTTACCTAGACGACATTATGATTCAGCGTCGACTTTTCAAATCGCCAAGTCCCATACGGACATTGTTCTGGCTTTCTGAGGTCTCACGGGTAGAAAGTGAACATAGAAAAGAGTTCTCTCCTCTCACAAGAGTTTCCTTCCTAGGAACTCTGAAAGATTCAGTAGAAATGAAAAAATGTTTCTGATAGAAGTCAGGATATAAAAACTTCTAACTTCTTGCCGTGCTCTTCATTCCACTTCTCGGCCATCATTGGCTCAGTGTATGGAAATGATCGGCCTAATTGTAGCGGCAATGGACATAGTTCCGTTTGCCCGCCTACATCTCAGACCACTGCAACTTTGCATGCTCAACCAGTGGAATGGGGACTACACAGATTTGTCTCCTCTGTTAAATCTGGATCAAGAGACCAGGGATTCTCTTCTCTGGTGGTTATCTCGGCTCCATCTGTCCAGGGGAATGAGTTTCTGCAGGCCAGAGTGGACTATAGTAACGACAGATGCCAGCCTTCTGGGCTGGGGTGCAGTCTGGAACTCCCTGAAGGCTCAGGGTTCGTGGACTCAGGAGGAAGCCCTCCTTCCGATAAAGATTCTGGAACTAAGAGTGATATTCAATGCTCTTCAGGCTTGGCCTCAACTAGCTGCAGCCAAGTTCATCAGATTTCAGTCGGACAATATCACGACTGTAGCCTATATCAACCATCAGGGGGGAACACAAGAAGTCCCCTGGCAATAATAGAGGTTTCCAAGATAATTCTATGGGCAGAGGTTCACTCTTGCCATCTCTCAGCTATCCATATCCCAGGAATAGAGAACTGGGAGGCAGATTTTCTAAGTCGGCAGACTTTTCATCTGGGGGAGTGGGAGCTCCATCCGGAGGTATTTGCCCAGCTGATTCAACTTTGGGGCAAACCAGAACTGGATCTGATGGCGTCTCGTCAGAACGCCAAACTTCCTTGTTATGGGTCCAGGTCAAGGGATCCCCAGGCAGTGCTGATAGATGCTCTAGCAGTGCCCTGGTCCTTCAACCTGGCTTATGTGTTTCCACCGTTTCCTCTCCTCCATCGTCTGATTGCCAAGATCAAGCAGGAGAGAGCTTCGGTGATTTTGATAGCGCCTGCGTGGCCATGCAGGACTTGGTATGCGGATCTGGTGGACATGTCATCCTCTCCACCATGGACTCTGCCGCTGAGGCTGGACCTTCTACTCCAAGGTCCATTCAAACGTCCAAATCTAATTTCTCTGCGTCTGACTGCTTGGAGATTGAACGCTTGATTTTATCAAAACGTGGTTTCTCAGAGTCGGTCATTGATACCTTGATTCAGGCTCGAAAGCCTGTCACCAGGAAAATCTATCATAAGATATGGTGTAAATATCTTCATTGGTGTGAATCCAAGGGTTACTCGTGGAGTAAGGTCAGGATTCCTAGGATACTATCTTTTCTCCAAGAAGGATTGGAAAAAAAAAGGGACAGATTTCTGCTCTGTCTATTCTTTTGCACAAGCACCTGGCTGATGTTCCAGACGTTCAGGTGTTTTGTCAGGCTTTGGTTAGAATCAGGCCTGTGTTTAAACCTGTTGCTCCGCCATGGAGTTTAAATTTATTTCTTAAAGTTCTTCAAGGGGTTCCGTTTGAACCCTTGCATTCCATAGATATCAAGCTTTTATCTTGGAAAGTTCTGTTTTTAGTAGCTATCTCTTCGGCTCGAAGAGTTTCAGAGTTATCTGCCTTGCAGTGTGATTCCCCTTATCTCATCTTCCATGCAGATAAGGTAGTTTGGCGTACCAAACCTGGGTTTCTTCCTAAGGTGGTATCTAATAAGAATATCAATCAGGAAATTGTTGTTCCGTCACTGTGTCCTAATCTTTCTTCAAAGAAGGAACGTCTGTTACACAATCTTGACGTGGTTCGTGCTTTAAAGTTTTATTTGCAAGCTACTAAGGATTTTCGTCAAACATCTGCATTGTTTGTTGTCCACTCTGGAAAGAGGAGAGGCCAAAAGGCGTCAGCAACTTCTTTCTTTTTTGGCTGAGAAGCATAATCTGTTTAGCTTATGAGACTGCTGGCCAGCAGCCTCCTCAAAGAATTACAGCTCATTCTACTAGAGCGGTAGCTTCCACATGGGCTTTTAAACATGAGGCCTCTGTTGAACAGATTTGTAAGGCGGCGACTTGGTCTTCGCTTCATACTTTTTCTAAATTCTACAAATGTTATACTTTTGCTTCCTCGGAGGCTATTTTTGGGAGAAAGGTCTTGCAGGCAGTGGTGCCTTCCGTTTAAGTTCCTGCCTTGTCCCTCCCTTCATCCATGTCCTAAAGCTTTGGTATTGGTATCCCACAAGTAATGGATGAACCCGTGGACTGGATACACCTTACAAGAGAAAACAAAATGTATGCTTACCTGATAAATTTCTTTCTCTTGTGGTGTATCCAGTCCACGGCCCGCCCTGTCACTTTAAGGCAGGTGTTTTTTATTTTTAAACTACAGTCACCACTGCACCCTATAGTTTTTCCTTTTTCTTGCTTGTCTTCTGTCGAATGACTTGGGGTGCCAGTTAGGGGAGGAGCTATATAGACAGCTCTGCTGTGGGTGTCCTCTTGCAGCTTCCTGTGGGGAAGGAGAACATCCCACAAGTAATGGATGAACCCGTGGACTGGATACACCACAAGAGAAATAAATTTATCAGGTAAGCATAAATTTTTTTTTTATTTTTTTTTGTTATGCTGGGATAGCAATTTAAAAGTTTTAAATAAGCAAAACATATTTTAAGCACATTTAGAAAAGCTAAGGTAGTGGCAGATGAAAGGTGTTTTATTTATTAGTTGCTAATATTAGAGATTTTGTGATTTGTATGTGTTTTGCTACATCTGTACAATATTTGCATCTGAGATCTTCTGAAAATATATTTGTCACATGATTTTTTAAATATTTGCTATAAAATAAATGAAAAATATATTCTTTAATGTCTAGTAAACATCCCTTAAGCATTAGCATGAAGCTAAGAAAAGGTATAGGGGGTCATAGCCTGTCTCTTACTCTTGTGGTAGAAACTCATTCATAACAGTTGAAATGTCCTCAAAAAATAATAATTATGTAATTAATAACTAACATTAATCCCATTGTATTTCTTATCAACAGGTGAATTTTCAAATTGCAGTAATCCTAGTCTTAGCCATGGTGAAAATACAGATACTTGTTTCAATCCTGTTCCAAATCATAGAAGCAACATGGGAATATTATGTTCTGAATTTGGGAATTGTTTTGCTCGGAAATCAACTCTTATTACACATCAGAAAATTCATACAGGAGAGAAAGTTTTTGCATGTTCTGAATGTGGGAAGTATTTTACTAAGAAATCAAATCTTATTACACATCAGAAAATTCATACAGGAGAGAAAGCATTTTCATGTTCTGAATGTGGGAAGTGTTTTACTGAGAAGTCGAATCTTACTAAACATCAGAAAATTCATACAGGAGAGAAAGCATTTTCATGTTCTGAATGTGGAAAGTGTTTTGCTTGGAAATCAAATCTTATTACGCATCAGAAAACTCACAGGAGAGAAAGCATCATGTTCTGAATGTGGGAAGTGTTTTACTGAGAAATCAACTCTTACTAGACATCAGAAAATTCATACAGGAGAGTGAGAATTTTTTATGTTCATTAATGTAAAAAGTGTTTTACTGAGAAATGAACTCTTAATACACATCAGAACATTCTTACAGGAGAGAAAGCATTTTCATGTTCTGAATGTGGGAAGTGTTTTACCAGCAAAGGAAATGTTGTTACTCATCAAAAACTTCATACAGGAGAGAAAGGATGTCAGTGTTCTGAATGAGGGAAAGTTTTGCTCAGAAGTTACAACTTAAAACACATTGGAAAATTCATATCGGAGAGAAAGCACTCATGTTTCCACAGGATTAAACCCTACATTAACAACAAAAGTGCAAAAATTCCAAAAACCCTTGTCTGGTTTCAGATAGTCCCCCTAGTTGCATAAAATGCATTGTGACATATATATATGTATATATATATAATTTTTTTTATTATTATTATTTTACTTTAGATTTTTATGAAAAACTTTGAAATATACTCCATTGTTTATTTTAGAAAGGTTACCTAATATGTTTATAAATTCATACATTTTTTTTTACTATTTTAGGAAAAACCCTCAATCTTGTGTATTGAAATTGTAATAAAAATATTTCTTTCATACAGGTGGTGAGAGTCCATGATCCATTTTATTCTTCAGTGAGAGGGGTTCTCAGACTGAGTTGTGGCCCATTTCCTATCAGAGTACAGTGATTTTTGGAGGGATGTATTTGGAGTGTAGGTAGTGGCATCCTAGATAGCAAGAATAACTTACCACAAGCTTGTTGGAAACTTTTTCTGTAAGTCTTTCTAATTTGCCGCAAGTTTTGACTGGCAAAACTGTTAGTTGCAGCATAATTACAGCAAAAAGTCTAGTTGACAGTTTTTGAATTTGTAGCAAGTTTACTTGGCAAGTCTCTAGCAAGAGGACAGGGAATGTGTAATTTTATGAGAAGTCGACAGCAAGAGCTCTACAAGTCTCTTGCCAATTTCTCACAAGTCAATAGCAAGAGCTCTGCATATGTGCTTGCTGCAAAGTTCTGCCAAGTCAACAGCGACAACTCTGTTACAAATCTTTGGCAAGTCATCAGCAAGAGAACTGCAGATCTGCAGCATATCTTTGGCATGCATGTCACAATTAAGAACAGTGCCTTTCACAAAAGCACTACAAGTTTACTATTATTTACGGCAATCATATTTACAAATTAACCCCTTAAGGACCAGACATTTCAGACAAAAACTTCCCCAAAAGACCAGAGCATTTTTAGCATTTTTGCCATCACTACATTAAAACAGAAATATATCCTTTTTAATATATGCCTATCAAAACTATATATATATTTTTAGTAGACAACCCAAAGTATTAATCTAGGCCCATTTTGGTATGTTTCATGCCACCATTTCACCGCCAAATGCGATCAAATAAAAAAAATTGTTAACTTTTTCACAAACTTTAGGTTCCTCACTGAAATTATTAACAAACCGCTTGTGTAATTATGGCACAATGGTTGTTAATGCTTCTCTGTGATCCTTTTTGTTCAGAAATAGCAGAGATATATGGCTTTGGCATTGCTTTTTGGTAATTAGAAGGCCACTAAATGCAGCTGCACACCACACTTGTAGTATGCCCAGCAGAGAATGGGTTAATTAGGAAGCTTATAGGGTTACATTTTAGCTTTAGTGTATAGATTACCCTCCCATCTGACACATCCCACCCCCATGATCCCTCCCTAATCCCTCTCAAACAGCTCTCTCCCCACCCCCCCACAATGGTCACCCTCATTTTAAGTACTGGCAGAAAGTCTGCCTGTACTAAAATAAAAGGCTTTTTTTATTTATATATTAAAAAAAAAAAATTCAATTTTTGTTGCACAATCTTAGTTGCAGTAGATCATCTGATTAAAGCAGCTGGTGCTGTGCAACTAACGAACTAATCGCTGACCACCTAATTGATATTGAGATTTGTTGACAACTATTTTTATGAACAAACTTACCGATTAGTTGTTGCAGCCCTATATATATATATATATATATATATATATATATATATATATATATATATATATATATATTCTGCAGTGTAGTATTCCCTTACCCCCCAAACCTTCCTGATTCCCCCCCCCTCAAACAGCTCTCTTACCCTCCCTCCTCTAACTATATCCTCCATCTTAGGTACTGGAAGCTGTCTGCCAGTACCAAGTTTTCCAAAATGTGGCAATTTTATTTATAAAAAAAAACTTTTTTTCTGTAGTGTTAGCTGCCCCCCACCTCATTTACCCCATCCCTCTAATCCCACCTCCATTGTAGGATTTCCCCCCTCCCTCCTTTCCCTTCCCTGCCGCTCTGAATTATTTTTTTCTTTCATATAGGTGGCAGGAGTCCACAAGCTAGTTACTTATGAGATAAACATTCCTAACAGGAGGGGACAAAGTTTCCCAAACCTCAAATACCTATAAATACACCTCCCACCTCACTCATACCTGATGAGCTTGATTTCTTCAGTGAAAGGTGCTTCAAAGCATATTGAAGCCCAGTTCCTCTCTCATTCTAATTCTAATGTACATAGCATTACTGCAGAAATAAAATATTTTATTGCTGCAGCTATAGAGAAGGCAATGACTGCTATTTTGCCTTCAAATAACCGTAAAAGGGTTTTGTAACTTTTTCCTAAACCTAGTGAATTAAGTTCTGACCTTCAGCATACTGATGTATCCTCTACTGATGGGGTTTCCTCTGATTCAGAGGATGCCACGCCAGAGACAGATATAGACAAATCTCCTTTAAATTTATTTAAGATAGAATATATTTGTTCTCTCTTAAAGGAAGTTTTGTTTACTTTGAGTATTGAGGAGTCTAAACCTCCTGATGATAAAGCTAGTTATCGTCTATATTCTGTATTTAAGACTACTGTTATTACTCCTGAAGTATTTCCTATTCCTGATGCTATCTCTAATGTGATTGCTAAAGAATGGTCTCAGCCTGGTACCTCTTTTAACCCTTCTTCTAGGTTTAAGAAATTGTATCCTTTACCTGTAGCCAATTTAGAACTTTGGGAAACAGTTCCTAAAGTTGATGGGGCAATTTCCACTCTTGCCAAACGTACTACTATTCCTATGGAAGACGGTACTTCTTTTGAGGATCCTTTAGATAGGAAGCTTGAAACTTATCTAAGAAGGGCATATTTACATACTGGCTATATTTTTAGACCTGTATGGCTGATATTGCGGCTGCTTCTACTTTTTGGTTGGACAGTTTAGCACAGCAGTTGTTTTCAGATTCTGAATTATCTAACATTATTGTTTTACTTCAACATGCAAATCATTTTATTTGTGATGTTATATTTGATGTTATAAAGATCAATGTCAAATCCATGTCTTTAGCCAGCCATTGTAACTAGAAGAGCTTTATAGCTTAAATCTTGGAATGCTGACATGGTGTCTAAAACTAGATTATTATTTCTCTCTTCAAGGAAAAAATCTTTTTGGTTCACAATTAGATTCTATTATCGCCACTGTTACTGGGGGTAAGGGGGTTTTTCTGCCCAAAGACAAGAAATCTTAGGGTAAATTTAAAGCTCCAATCGTTTTTCGTTCCTTTCATCAGAATATAGAACAGAAAACCACTCCTTCCCTTAAGGCCTCTGGCTCTAATTGGAGACCATCTCCGAATTGGAATAAATCCAAGCCTTATCAGAAACCAAATCCTGCCCCTAAACCTACATGAAGGTGCAACCCTCAAGCCAGTTATTCTGGTAGGGAGCAGACTAAAGCTATTTAAAAGAGTTTGGACAAACTGTCCAAAATCAGTGGATTCAGAATATAATTTCTCAGGCATATCGAATAGGATTCAGAATAAGACCTTTCTTGGGAAGATTCTTTCTTATCCATGTACAAAAAAACAGTAAAAGCTCAAGCCTTTCTGAAATGTGTTTCAGATCTAGAACTTTCAGGGGCAATTGTCCCAGTTAAACAGCAGGAACAAGGATTGGGTTTTTATTCAAATCTACTCATTGTACCAAAGAAGGAAAATTCTTTCAGACCAATTTTGGATCTGAAAACTTAAACGTAAATCGTTTTGTAAGAGTCTCCACTTTCAAGATGGTAACTATAAGGACTATTCTGCCTTTTGTTCAGCAAGGTCACTTCATGTCCACAATAAATTTACAGGACGCTTGCCTTCACATTCCGATTAATCCAAATAACTATCGATTTGTGAGATTCTCTTTTCTAAACAAGCATTAGCAATTTGTCGCCTTTTCCATTTGGTCTTGCAACAGCACCAAGAATATTCTCAAAAGTTCTAGCTGCCCTTCTATCTGTAATCAGAGAGCAGGGTATTGGGGTGTTTCCTTATATGGACAATATCTTGGTACTAGCTCAATCTTTTCATTTAGCAGAATCTCACACAAAACAACTTCTGTTGTTTCTTCAAAGACATGGTTGGAGGATCAATTTACCAAAGAGTTTCTGGATTCCTCCGACAAAGGTCACCTTTTTAGGTTTCCAGATAGATTCAGTGTCCATGACTCTATCCTTAACAGAAAAGAGACGGTTGGGGAGCTGTTTGAGGGTCTCTGACAGCACAGGGAGTTTGGAATCCTCAAGAGGCGAGGTTACCAATCAATATCTTTGAACTCCATGCTATTTTCAGAGCTCTTCAGGTTTGGCCTCTTATAAAGAGAGAATCGTATATACGGTTTCAAACAGACAATGTCACAACAGTGGCATATGTCAATCATCAAGGGGGGACTCACAGTCCCCTAGCAATGAAAGAAGTATCTCTAGTACTTTCTTGGATAGAATCCAACTCTTGTCTAATCACTGCGATTCATATACCAGGTGTAGACAATTGGGAAGTGGATTATCTCAGCCGTCAGACTCTACATCCTGGGGAGTGGTCTCTCCATCCATATGTGTTCTATCAGATTGTGCAGATGCGGGTTCTTCCAGACATAGATCTGATGGCCTCTCATCTAAACAAGGAACTTCCCAGATACCTGTCCAGGTCAGGCGGAATTGATGGATGCTCTAGCAGTTCCATGGTTTTACCAACCTGCTTAAATTTTTCCACCTCTGGTTCTTCTTCCAAGAGTTATCTCAAAGATCATAATTGAACAATCTTATGTGTTTCTGATAGCACCAGTATGGCCTCACAGGTTCTGGTATGCAGACCTTATCCTAATGTCCAGTTGCCAACCTTGGTCACTTCCTCTAAGACCAGACCTTCTGTCTCAAGGCCTGTTTTTCCATCCAGATCTCAAATCTCTAAATTTAAAGGCATGGAAATTGAACACTTAGTCCTTACTCATAGAGGTTTCTCTGACTCTGTGATTGACACTATGATACAGGCTCGTAAGCCTGTTTCAAGGAAAATATATCTCTATATTTTTTGGTGTTCCACACATGATTATTCTTTGCATTCTTTTAGTATTCCTAGGATTCTACAGTTTCTTCAGGATGGTTTGGATAACAATTTGTCTGCCAATACTTTGAAAGGACAAATCTCTGCTCTTTCTGTTTTATTTCACAAAAAGATTGCTAATCTTCCTGATGTTCACTGTTTCGTACAGGCTTTGACTCATATTAAACCTGTTATTAAATCTCTCTCTCCTCCTTGGAGTCTAAATTTGGTATTAAAGACTTTGCAGGCTCCTCCTTTTGAGCCTATGCATTATTTGGGCATTAAACTACTTTCTTGGAAAGTGTTATTTCTCTTGGCTGTCTCTTCTGCTAGAAGAGTTTCTGAATTGTCTGCTCTTTCTTGCGAGTTTTCCTATCAGATTTTCCATCAAGATAAAGCTGTTTTGCGGACTTTGTTTAACTTTTTGCCAGAAGTTGTGAATTCTAACAACATCAATAGGGAAGATAATTGTTCCTTACTTGTGTCCTAATCCTAAGAATACTCTTGAAAGGTCTTTACATTCTTGGGATGTGGTAAGAGCTTTGAAATATTATGTTGATGCTACTAAAGATTTTAGAAAGACTTATAGTCTATTTGAAAGCCTCTGTCATTTCTTTGGTATATTGGTTGAAACTTCTGATTCACAAAACTTATTTGGAGGCAGAGCAGTCTCTGCCTCAGAGAATAACAGCTCATTCTACAAGATCAGTTGCCACATCTTGGGCTTTCAAGAATGAAGCTTCTGTTGATCAAATCTGCAAAGCAGTCACTTGTTCTTCTTTGCATACATTTACTATATTTTACCATTTTGATGTTTTTGCTTCTTCGGAAGCAGCTTTTGGTAGAAAGGTTCTTCAGGCAGCTGTCTCAGTTTGATTCTAGTGCCCATGATTTAAGTTTTTTTTTATTTAATTTCTCAGCAGCTGTTTTTTTTTTTTTTTTTTTTTTAAATAGCTGTTCTTATTTTATCCCTCCCTCTATAGTTACTGGTGGACTTCCACATCTTGGGTATTATATCCCATCAGTAATTAGCTTGTGGACTCTCGCCACTTATATGAAAGAAAACATAATTTATATGAGAACTTACCTGGGGGGGGGGGGTTAGGATTTTTTTGTATAAAGCACATTATTTATCCTGTTCCTTTTTTTTATGCTTTTACTCCTTAAACACCTCACTAACTTGGCTATACGTTAAGCTGAGGTATGAGTGAGGTGGGAGGTGTATTTATAGGCATTTGCGGTTTGGGAAACTTTGCCCCCTCCTGGTAGGAATGTATATCCCATCAGTAACTAGCTCATGGACTCTCTCCACCATGAAAGAAATGAATTTATCAGGTAAGTGCTTACATAAATGATGTTTTTTCTCTAGCGTAGCGGTCTGCCCCTCCCGCCCCCCTACAGTGATAGGCCTCCCTCCTTACCCTCCAACCCACCATTGATCGGCACCACCGATGACCCTCTCTGCATCGGCAACTCTGCCAATCTATTTCTGCACTGCCCCACTCATGTTTTTCCTGCAAAAGTTTATGTAAGTTGTTTGTATGAATTTAATTAATTTTTAAGTTGTATCTTTACATTATTCTAGGTAATATATATTCATATATAAAAATCACTTATATTATGACAGGTTATATATTAAGTTAATTACGTGAGGTATTCTAATTTAGAGTTATGTTATAACACAAATATCATTTTCTCAGGTACAGCAGGGCCCCATTTTACAGCACACCCCTTTAAGGCATTTCTTCAATTCTGGCCATAGTTATTATGTTCCATGTTTTCCCCTCTCTTTCAGTGGTTTTCGGCCATTATTTTATTTGATGATTTATTTTCTTTATGAATATTTGTTTTACAATTATTTCTATATCTATTTCTGTTACATTAATAAAAAAAAAAATATTATTGAATATAATAACTGCAATTGTGTGGAAATCATCAAACCAGAAGGTAAACTAGGAAAATCATATACATGTTTTATTGATTTCATACTTTTACTGATGTGAATAAAATTAGCATTTGCCTTTCTGATAAATGTGATATGTTTACCTCAATAATGTATGAAGATAAAAAAAATATTCAAAGAAAAATGCTTTAAAAAAAACCAACAGCATTAACTCTTAGTAATTTAAACTTTTATTAGGCTGAGAATAACTTATCTTAACACATAGGCCTAAAAGTAATTCAGATACACAATAATGGTGACAGAACAACAAAAATATAATCTGATGTCTATCTGTTTCTGTGCTATGATCTTGAATTAGGCACCGGCCTGAAAAAATAAAAACAAATATTACATAAACTTGTCCTAATTGCTTAGCCTACAGCAGAACTTACATTTGTAGAACTAAAAAAGTGAATTTGACAACAGGCATAACACAGATTTATTTCAACTTGAAAGTTATGATGTACACTAAATTTATTTTTGACGGTATACGCAGATTTATTTCTTCAGCAAAAAATATGACATAAATTCTTATGTCAAATTTTCATCTAGATATTAAAATATTTGGCCACAGTCCTTATCAGACAGACTTTGTGTCACTACCTGGCGGGATGCTTAGAACCTATACTTAAATAAGATTTTTTTCTTCTCTAGAAATCAATGTGGACTATTTGATACTGTAATGCTTGTGGGATATTCCCCTATCAGACCAATCCTGGCCAGTAGTCTTCTTATCCTGGCGTCAAGTGGAAAGATAAGGAAATATCCCAGAACAAAGTAAAACAGATAAGAAATGAGGTAAGCAGTACTCACGGTAGACAGCAATCCTTCACGGCACCAAGGGTAAGGCAGAGAATGGTCAGAGACAAGCAGAGATCAATACCAGGCAGACAGTCCAGTCCTTTACGGTAGCAAGGGGTTAAGCAGGAGAGTAGTCAGTGGTAAGCAGAGTTCTGGCAACAAATAGGCAATCTAAATATATCTCAGCAGTTCAGGGGTTAAGCAGGAGAGTAGTCAGTGGTAAGCAGAGTCCTGGCAACAAACAGGCAATCCAAATATATTTCAGCATTTCAAAGGTAACAGCACCCAGGAAAGAGCTAGTCAAACCTATACTTGGGCAAAGATGCAAATGACTGAGGTACTTAAATAGGCGCAAATTCATGCCAAGGAGGGCATAGGTGAGGTCTGGACTGGCATCAGGAAAAGACATGGCGTGCGGCAATGACGTCATCAGTGTGCACCCTGAAGCAACCGCCGTGTCCATGGCAATGGCCATGACAATGGATCAGAGCAGCAGCCGGAACCGGAGCGTGACAGATTCCCTCTGTTGTAATTTCAGTTTTGTGCCTAGACTTTTGTAGCTGAAAGAGGATGGAACAGTGTGTAGTTTATGTGCTATCCAGATTTCCCGCTTTCTGAAAAAGATCTTCATATCCCCACTTCCCTTCTGAAAGGAAAATTATATAGCAGAGTAGCATTTAGTAAGAGAGTATTTTATTTACTTCCGTGATACCCCCATGCTGTGTGTGGTGGTTGCGTAACCCTTTCCTGCCAGCGTTAAAGTGTCTACATCGGAACAACTGTTCCGATGTAAACAATTTGAAATCTCGTGATCATGCACTTGATCACGAGATTTCAATGATGGGATCGCGTCAGGGGGGCGTCCCTATGATGCTAGGCATGTCCCCCAGACTGTGATCCCATCAGGGAAGCGCCAGTGGCTTCAGGAAAGCCAAGCCGTTATTACGTTTTATTCCGTCCATCAATGCTAAAGCCCAGAAAAATTTGGACGGAATACAACGCTGTAACGGGGTTAAAGGGCCTTAATAGTCAATAAAATGACATGTAGAAGTGCTAATTGGGACCTGTAGAGCACAGCTGGTCACTTATAAAATCAGGAGCTCTAGTTAAAAGACTCAGATGTTGGTTATATCAGCATCACTTTCCGCTCAGGACCAGCAGTGCTCTGTGGTTCCCAAGGGGGATTTCTACTGTGTGTTTAACCTCTCTGTAAGGGTTAAACACAGAGTAGTGCAGGGTTAAAAAGACATGCTCTAACAAATTAGAGCATGCATTTTATTTAATTTTTTGCTATTATGGCCCTTTAAAGAAATATATATTATTTTACCTTTTACACTGTAAAAAAATTGTAAAGGCAGTTTTATTTTTTGTTCTTGTGACAGGGGCATTCCTTTGTTTTAAGGATGTTTTTTTTTGTTTTTTTTTTTAGACAGGATTTCTAATTTATTAAAATTTTAATTGGGGGGCGGAGCTAACAGCAGAGCAGCAGCACAGATAGGGAGCTCTGTTCGTTTTAGGGAATAAAAGTTCAAATTTAGCTAGCTAACTTCACCAAAAACGGTGTCAAACATATAACTAAGGTAGCTACTACCAACGATACTTTAGCCTGCGATCCGTAAAATACAGGGCAGCACTCTGACTCTACTTAGCAACCAATACAGGGAAGCTGACTACAAGGACACTGAAAGACTACAGCAGCTTAACAGCAGCGGCTGGTACAATCTCGGAGGGTCAGGGCTCCGCTTCGAGACAGCTAGGAAGTTATCAACAGGACACAAGTGGAGGAGAATCGGATCCGCCGACATAAGAAGGAGACAGCCTGCAGGTAACAAACGCAGCCTTTGAGGTGGCAAGGACAACACATAAATCATAGTGGCGAAACCTTGTTCCTACCTATATACCCTGCACAAAGCCCCAGCAAACTGTCGACCCTAACCGACATAGCGTTACAACTCCTCATAGGAGAACTCACCTGCAGCAACGCCATAGATTGAAGTGGCGCGAAGCACCGCCATCTTGGGCCTTCACAGTCGGAGCCCCGGCAATCCCTCACACACTCCTTACCGCTCTCAAGAGCCATCACTAGTCCCCGCTCCACATAAACTAAAGCACACCTCTCATAAAAGTGCAGAGAGGGGGAATTTCGAGGAACCCTGACAGTTTTCCCCCAGCACGTATTGCACAGACTGATCTCAGGGAGACCCACGTGGCTACCCGACATTAGGGGTCCTCTAAACCACATTTAGTCAGGAAGCAGTCACTCTCCCTTTGACACTGCCTAAGTGGGATTCCACCTGACATTACAGGGGACTGCAGAGAGCCAGATAACAGCACAATACCCTCTGAAGTAATAGTCACACCACCTATTACTAGGCCCCAAGCTCTCCTGCTGTACCCAATCTGTGGCCACATCTGACATACAAACGCTACTACAGAAGAGCTAATACTCCCAAGCGGGTCTCCTAATAAAACGGAAATCTAGAGACTGCAATTACTGGCAATCCGTTCAGGGACTAACTGTTACCATCCTCACCCAGTAACTCTAACTCCGCTGACACAGTCTCAAGAACACCCAGCGCACTGACATACTGATCTTAAACTGTGCTCCACATTACCAGAGGAAACCCTGATTTACCATCCTATATACCCTAGAGGAGACTCTGTGAAAGACCACATACACAGACCAGGGGGATACCCTGGTGGCATAGAGTGCTTCAACCAGAATATTATATTTTGAAAGCCAGGTAGAAGATAACATTGATCACTGAAATAATTCCCAGTTAAAATAAAGTGAATTTGCTGAGGAAACCCTTTCATCTACATCTGAGACATGCTCATACCCTAGACCCTGAGAACTGGGCACTACAGCCACAATTTGCAGCGAAGTGTATGCAGCGTATCCTTTGTTATTTAACACAACCTTGTTTTCTTCTTGTGGAGTGAGACTTTTCACACCCCCTGCTATTGAGACATTTTCATATTAATCTCTTTTTTATTTATGCCAGCTGCTGCGACAGCTTCATTGTCCTCAGGTTCACAGCCTGAGGTGGAATGTGATTTCATATTGCTGCCTTAATCATACATCTTTCTCCCACAGGTTTTTAAGTGTATCACGATAAGTAATGGTGTAACTTTTCATTTATATGTTGTGCTGACAGTTAGGCTAAAAAATACTGGTCTTTCACTAAAGGTTCCCGTGCCCTAGCCTAACATATATATATACCTAAAGCTACCAAGTAGATTAACCAACACTTACCCCCCGAGGCGCATACACATAGACACATATATTGACACGCTTCCCTAGCCACACACACACTGACACGTTGCAGCAAACACACTCACTACACATAGCCTGATCTTCCCACATTGCACTTCCCCTACTGAAACACACCTTTTGAAATCTTATATCCTGAAGAACATCATCTACACCTACACTCCTGAACTAACAACTTAAGGATTTAATAGCAGGGTATCTTATCCACCCCTACTCAATATTCCGCTGAGTTACACTGTCTGTTAATTCTCTCTGGCACCTCTCCCTTTCCGGTCCAGCCAGTCTGGGCTGGTCACTTCCCTTCTCCTTTTTCCCTTCTACATAGTCGTATCCCATCACTCCCTGGGGTGCCAGTAACTCACTTACTTGCATTTATATGTTAGGACCGAAGGGTTCAATTACTACCTATTATGTGATGCTGTAACAAAATGTCATAAATATAGAAAGTGTTATTGACCCCTGCTCCGCAGTCTAGCAATACATATCAGACCTAGTAAACTTTACTGTACGGTGCTTTATACTTTTCAGATTGTTTTCAGAGTGCTCTATAATAGAAGGTTGGTGTTAATTTTTAACTTACAGACATACCTAACAGTCTTAACACAATGCCCCATGGGCCCAGACGACAGGGGAAACCCTCCACTAACACTCAGAAGACTGTTTATGATCATTTTACTCAATCAGGAAAGGAATCTAATCCTGTCACCAACGAGGAGATGAGCGACCCTGAGTCGATCGATGCTGAATCTCATTCCAGTGTGCGCTCAGAAGCGCCATCACATCATTACATTACTAAGGCTACCCTACAACATATGTTGGCCAGTCAAACACGCTCTATCACCCAGGAAATTCAACGGTCCTCTGCGGAACTGAAAAAGGAAATTTCAGAGATTGGAGAAAGAGTTGAAGCACTAGAGCGGAAACAGGATGATCTAGCAGTAGACCAATCAAACCTGCTCACTTACTCTGAAACCCTAGCAGATCAGATGACTCAACTTGAATTTAAAATGGCAGACATTGAAGACAGATCTCGCAGAAATAATATCCGGTTTAGGGGCATCCCAGAAACTGTAGAGAATACTCATCTCCAACCCTACCTAAAGGAGCTGTTTACAGTACTCGTGGGCACCCCAGATGGTCACACTGATACAATGGAGAGAGCCCATAGAGCTTTAAGATCACGACTTGCTCCTGCCGACAAACCAAGAGATGTAATTGTCTGCTTTCACAGCTACATATATAAAGACAAACTTATGCAAGCAGCCTTCAAAAGACCGCCTATGCCAGAAAAATTTAAGGATGTTCAACTCCTGCCTGACCTTTCAACTCATACACTACAGTACCGTAAAACCTTTCAACAAATTACTCTGACACTCAGGAAGGCTAATATTAAGTACAGGTGGGGCCACCCTACAAACCTAGTGGTCACCAGAAATAACCAGAGCCACACAATCAACTCCATACCTCAAGGTATGGCTCTCCTGGCCACATGGGGCCTACACCAGGAACAACCTCCACCGTTACAGCCAACCTACCCAAAGCTGAGAGCTTCGGCTCCCGAATGGTCTATTAGAGAGCAAAGAGCTAAGAAACCTAAAACTAACCCACCGTAAAAACACGTCTGGTAGCCTTTAACGGAACTTACCTAGACTTCATTTAACCTGGAAGTTTGACCTGTCTCCAACAGATCATAACTGAGATTGAGTTAAGGTTTAAAAAGTTTACTATTAGATAGTACAATTAAGTTATGTGTTTGATTGTTATTTTAAGGTTATTGTCTTAATTTAAGTATTGCACATATGTAATAGCAAGTTAATTTACAATGATTACTGCGGAGCAGGGTCCATTCCAAAGACCCATGTTTCTGTTTGCTTCTCGCCCCCCCACAGGCAGCCCACACTAGGGCTCCACCATAGCGAACTATTTTCGCTAACTTTCCCTCACTCTATCTGTTGTCTATCCCCCTCTCCCTATCCTCCCCACCTACACTAACTCTTATTATTAAAAGACCTGATCTACTCCCCATACCTCCCTATGCCACCCCTCAAAATACTAACCCATAATGTAAGAGGCCTAAACTCCCCACATAAGCGTAGCCTTTTAGCTAGATCACTCAAATTCCATAACCCTGACGTAGCATTCCTTCAGGAGACACATTGGTCATTAGACAACCCTCCTTACACAATATCTAAAGATTACACTGTCCTCGAATACACCTCTTTTTCAAAAAAAGCCAGAGGTACGGCAATTTTAATCCATAAAAGAATAGCTTACGAACCAATCCAAGTTCTAAAAGACCCCCAATCTAGATTTCTCATTCTGACATGTAAACTAGACCACACTGATCATACCTTAGTCTCTATCTATCTACCTAACTCACATCAGCCTAGATACCTCAAACGGATTCTACACACAGTTGACCGGATAAAAATAGGCAGAGTCTTACTAGCGGGGGACTTCAACATGACTTGGGATCCAGCACTAGACAGAAAAAGAACTGCCCGGACAAAACATACCACCCCTCCTGCTCAACTCTCCCAAAAGTTCAGACAAATTATTACCCACTTCTGCTACTTCGATGTATGGCGTTCACTTCATGCTAGAGATAGAGACTACACTCACTTCTCATTCCCTCATAAAACATACTCCAGACTCGATTATGTTTTTTGCTCAGCAGAAACCCTTGACCAAGTCAAACACTCTAACATCTCCCTATGCCCATGGTCTGATCATGACCTAGTTTCAGTAACTCTCCGCTCAGCGGAGCGACATAATGTGAAGCCTTCATGGCGCCTCCCGCATGACATCCTACAGGATGCTGCCTTTAAGGAAACCTTGAGAAAAGACATAACCTTCTACTGCCAAACTAATGACAATAATCAGGTCAGAGACGACACACTATGGGGGGCGGCAAAGGCCACCTTTAGAGGTCTCATAATTAAAAAACAAGCTCATCTTAAAAAACTATCTGGCCTACCCCTTTCCAAATCTCATATTGAATTGCGTCGACTAGAACTCCTAAATAGAAGTACACCCTCAGATGAAACCACAGCTCAAATTATACAGATTAAAAACCATATTAACCAACTAGAGCTAAAACGCACCCAGGCTAACTTATTTAAACTGAAACAGATTACTTACCATAAGAGTAACAAAGCAGATACACTACTAGCAAATAAACTTAAAAACAGGGCTAGTACCTCAAGAATTCACCAGATTCAATTTGAGAACCAGACATACCGCAAACCCTTAGACATTGGTACTTGTTTTGAGAAATTCTACTCAAAACTATACAATCTAGAAAAAAATGCAAGTGACAAACTAACTCCTGTCGACAAGATTTGCTCCTTCCTTCGCAGCTTAAATCTCCCCTCATTGTCGCCTGACGACCAAGAAACACTCTCATCCCCCTTCACCTCTAAGGAAATCAAACACGTAATAAAGCATCTAAAACCTTTCAAAACTCCGGGCCCAGACGGCTACTCAGCAGCCTTCTACAAAACATACACAAACGAACTAACCCCACTACTCTTAAGATTTTTTAACCACGCTAGAGAACAGGGTAGGTTTAGTCAGGAATTCTTGGAAGCAACGGTGATTACTATTCCTAAGCCCCAAAAAGACCCATCCTTATGCTCCAATTACAGGCCAATCTCCCTGATTAACTTAGACATTAAAATTTATGCTAAATTATTTGCTACACGCATCTCTAAATTACTCCCGAAACTCATAAACTTAGACCAAGTAGGATTTATCCCTCATCGCGAGGGACCAGACAATACTAGACGTCTCTTAAACATCTGCACTGAATCCACCAGACTAAATAAGCCATTCTCTGTCATCTCATTGGATGCAGAGAAGGCTTTTGACCGCGTTAGATGGTCCTACTTATGGGAAGCTCTTAAAATCTTTGGTTTCCCAGATCAAATTATCAAAGCGATACAGGCTCTTTACTCCACTCCCACAGCAGTAGTTAGAGGCCTAGGCTTTGCCTCACCCCCCTTCCCAATATCTAATGGCACCAGACAAGGGTGTCCACTCTCACCCCTTCTTTTTGCCCTGGCAATCGAGCCACTAGCAGAACAAATCAGACAAGATAAAAAAATTGATGGCATTCGCCTACATGGCACTACTCACAAAATTGCACTCTTTGCAGACGACATTACTATATTCTCATCAAACCCCCTATCTTCATTCCCGAGACTGATAGAAATCTTAGACTCCTTTGGAGACATGTCACTCTACAAATTAAATCTAGATAAAACAGAAATCTTTACCTGGGGAATTCCACAGAACACAGTTGACACCCTCAGGCAGTGGCGACTCTAGGAACAAAATATAGGGGGGGCACGTAAGATACCACAGTCAAAACAGGGGGGCACTAATCATTTTCACCACTAAATCATATCACTGAAAAAAAATAAAAAATATATATATATAATAAGATTCCAAAATACCATAGTAATGTGGTATGCAATGATACCATTTTATTGTACTAACCTAATCCTTAAAATACAAGCTTTCTAGAGTTTTCATTTCTTCCTCAGGTATTGCTTCAGACCTGAGAAAGAGAGGAAAACTCTCAAGCTTTTCTTTATAGTTTAAAGCAATTTCAGCAAACACCAGGGCTCTGTAAATAATCCCCTATGTTAAATATGTCACTAATGAAGACCAATGAACAGATAGATAACACCTTTACTACCCATTCCCCAGCTTTACACAACCAATATTGCTATATTAATACACTTTATAACCTTTAAACCTCTAAACTTCTGCCTGTTTCTAAGCCACTACAGACAGCCTCTTATCACATGCTTTTTTATTAACATTTCACAACAGGGGACTGCTAGTTCATGTGAGCCATATAGATAACATGGTGCTAATCCCGTGGGTTGTGCCCCCCAATAAAATGTTATACCCTCACACATACATACTCTTTCGTTCTCTCTCACACACACAGTCACAGATACACTGTCTCTCTCTCTTAGTCTCTCACACACACCCATATATTCTCTCTCACACTCAAAAAACACACACTTGCTCTATCTCACACAAAGTAAACACATAAAAACACACACTCTCTCTCACACACACATACTCTCATACACAAGTACACAGAGATATAAACTCACACACATGTATACTCTCTTTCTCACACAAACACATTCACAGATACACACTGTCACACACAGGGATACTTTCACACACTCACACACACAGAGATACATACACACGCATCCATACACACATACATATACACATCCATCCATAGACACACACACACATACACACATCCATACACACATACACATCCATCCATCGACATAAACATCCATATACACACACACACATACATACACAGTGTACACACACACATACACATATACACACACACATACACACACATACACATATACACATACATATATACACATACATCCATAGACACACATACACACATCCATACACACATACATCCATATACACACACACATACATATACACACACATACATATACACACACATACACATAAAGTTACACACATGCACATACTTACATACACACAAACATGACAAAAAAACAATTACAACAGTCCATATTTTCCTAAGAAGATAAAACACATATATAAAAATACAAACAGTAATGCGTCTTGTATCTTCCTTTAAAACCTTATATGCATGGACAATTGGACATAGATAGAAAATAGAAGTCTGTTAAATGAAATATTAGAGCAGTATGGAAAAAAAGCACACTGGCTAGTGGGACATAAGTATTATCAGACATGTAAAGCTATGCATTTCAAATACTATTAGAAGCAATTTTTTTAAATATGGCTGTGTGCAAAAATGCTTTTTTATAACTGCTAAAATGACCATTTGTTATAGTATATGCATAAGTAGGCGCTATTAAATTATTTGGCAGACTAAATCCTGTTTTTCTATTACTTGATCAAATTGACCAGTCTGGATAAAGCCAAATCACGGACATGGAGGATTTTTAAATTCAAGTGAGGGAAGTTCACTGAGAGAGTGTTAGATTACTACCAGTGCAGCAATATATCCTGTCATTTCTTTTGCTGAAAGAGATTATCCTACCTGCCACCTGTACGCATATATGGAAAAATTAACTTTCCACTAACTTTCTACAAGCTTACAAAAGGGCACTAGGACCATGTTTTTGCTTATATTCCAGGGAGCAGACTCACCTCTGGCAGGCAGCAGCAGGACCTCGTAAATCTGACTATTTGCAGAGAGGTGACTGACGATCTGTGTCTTCTGCTTCACTGATCAAAGCTGAAGCATTAAGAGCAGCTTTAAATTTGCTGTATACATTGACACTGTACAGGCATTTTAAAGTTGCTCTGTCTGTTTCACTCTTGATCAGAAATCTCAAGGAAGTGTCCTGCATTGAAAAGGACTGAACATGCAGTACAGCCATTTCTAAAATATGACCTGTCAGCCCATCAACTCCCAGCCTCTGGGGAATCTACCAGTCTGTGTAAGTCCCATAATTCAGCTCTGCTTTTTTTTCTTTCTGGGCTTAGTGTGGACTGCGGTGGAAGAAAAACAGAGCATAATTCAGGAACGTAAGCAGACCTTTTCTGCTGCAGCCGGCCCTGATTCCTCCACTGATGGAGAAATTCTGTGGAAAAATTAGATTTAAAAAAAAACAACTAGAAATATAAAGCAGAAAATCATGTCTCAGCCAGCCTGCTGTTTAAAGGGCCCCCTCCCCTCAGACCCGGTGCCACTGCACTGGCTGCACCCCTAGATGTTCTACCCCTGATGACTCTGACTCACTGCAGGATTTCTGTGTACTGTACACCTGCACCATATATATTAAAGTGACCAATGTCGTCTGGGAGACTTACCTCAGCCCAGATCTTCATCTTTCTGCCTGGCCTGCTGATGCCGCTCTTTCTTCCCTCTCGGTCATGTTCCTCCTTGTACTGTGTAGGAACGTTATGTGTAACTTATGTGACCTGGCTGGTGGAGGAGAATATAGCAGCATGGGGTATTGGGTAGTGCTGCGTAGTAGAGCCGGCACGTGTGGTGGGAGTTCAAGTCCATCCAAAAAACAATAAATATATATATATTTTTTTTTTTAAATAACAGTTCCAAGTTTGCGCCTCCCTGCTGGAGTGCCTAGCCGGTCTTATGCAAGGGCCGGGCCTGGCGGGGGGGCACATGGACGGGCAAGGCATTTCCTAGGGGGGGGCAATTGCCCCCCCTTGCCCCCCTGTAGTGACGCCACTACCCTCAGGGTCCAATACAGAGTACACTGCGTCAATAACTTCATCTCCCACTTAGGTGTTAAGATATCGAACAATATCCCTCAGATGATCAAAGACAACTACCTGCCCCTTTTAACCGAACTGCGTACCCTGAAAGACAAATGGGACTATACTTACATCTCATGGATAGGTAGGTTAACAGCCCTTAAGATGTCTTTCCTACCTAAAATTACTTATTTATCTCCTTTACCAATTTCAGAGTGAATTTACAAAATATATATGGCAGCACAAACCCCCCAGAGTGGCGCACAAAATCCTTCAAAGCCCCCTTAGTTCCATCCGCATATGAACTAAATCTCTGCCTCTAACAACAACTCTTCCTTTCCTCCCTCCCCAGTCCCTCCCTCCACCCCAGTTAACCCACCCCATCTGACTTGAGCTATATTTCGTTCATTTTTTCATTTTAGGAACACATTCTAACCTGACATATTTTTAGTTTTCCAATTCTTCTGTTCATACTTTCTGTAGGAGCCTGCGTGCTCCAAATCATTTATTATGTCACTGTTGTATTTGAGAAATCTTTACTAATAAAAATTTGAAACTTTAAAAAAAAAAAAAAAAATTTTTTAATTGATATTACTTGATAATGCAATTAAAAAAATTAGATGCACAAAGCAGTTTTTAGGGGTTAAAGTTGGCGGGTGGGGAAAAAACATGCGATCTATGGCAACTGTGTGTTCCCAGTAAAAATATATGTATATGATTATATACATATATACTTATGTGTTAATATGTGCATATACCCATATAAACACATAAATATACATTTATATATACATAAAACAATATAAAAGTAGCAGCACTCTCCATGGGGCTAATAATAATATAAGATTAAGTGCTAGCAGTCACAAACATCATATAAGAATATTGGATAATCTTCACTGCACCTGTCTTCCGCTGGTTTAAATTTAATTAAGTTTTTTGTGCAGTCTTGGTCACGCTTTGGCTTTTTGAATATTTACCATTTGCTGCCCATCACTGCGTGACTTACCCCCTTCGCTGCACTAGGTTCTCAGCCGTATTTGATGGCATGAGAACGAGGCTCCCATTCGAGCCTATGGGTGCAATGCGAACGCTAGGTCACGTTCTCATTGTGCTCAACATGAAATAACAGCGTACATTTGCGTGCACTGCTATTACTAAGTGGCGCTCAAATATCGCTTTTGGTGACTTAAAAAAGAAAAACATTACTACCCACCTGTGACCACAAACAAGTCTCATGTTGGCTTATTAAGCAATCTCCTATGCATTTTCTCATTTCATGGTCAGTAATGTCTTTACAGACCCTTATACATGTTGCTGGAAAGGAAAAAAAATTATAATAAGTTAGATATTCAAAAATAATTTAGAAAATAGTCTGGTGATATAGGCTTGAAATATTGATGATATAGGCTTGAAAAAGCCTATATATGTATCGTGTTTTTCTTTTCTCTTTAAATTGTTTTCCTTTTTGGAGCCTGCCTTTGAAGTGTACACTCCCATCTGATGCCGACATGACCAGTTATTGGCCAGGAATACTGGGGGTATTGCTGCAAGGACACCACTATTTTCATTTAAAGGGACAGTCAACACCAGAATTTTTGTTGTTTAAAAAGAAAGATAATCCCTTTATTACCCATTCCCCAGTTTTGCATAACCAACACAGTTATAATAATACACGTTTTACCTCTGTAATTATCTTGTATCTAAGCTTCTGCTGACTGCCCCCTTATTTCAGTTCTTTTGACAGACATGCGGTTTAGCCAATCAGTGCTCAGTCCTAGGTCACTTTACGTGCATGATCTCAATGTTATCTATATGAAACATGTGAACTAATGCCCTCTAGTGGTCAAAATGTATTCAGATTAGAGGCAGTCTTCAAGGTCAAGAAATTAGCATATGAACCTTCTAGTTTTAGCTTTCAACTAAGAATACCAAGAGAACAAAGCAGAATTGGTGATAAAAGTAAATTGGGAAGTTGTTTAAAATTGCATGCCCTATTTAAAACATGAATCTGTACTCTCTGGATCAGGTCTGAGGAAGGGGGACGGTTTGATCCCCGAAATGTCACTGTTCACAATAAATTATTTATCTCAAAGGTCCAGAGAGTGCGGATCTGCAACTTCTACTTACACACACACATATATATATATATATATATATATATATATATATACATTTATTTTTTTTGCTGCTGCTGCTGATCAGAGAGGTGCTACTGTGATCAGTCTGTTAGGGCTTTGATCAGTGCTGATCAATAGTATGGGGGTTTATTTGGGGGGGTTTTCAGTTACTGTAAACCCCTTCCCTTCAGTTTTTAATTTTAACCCTTTCCTGCTGTTCCTAATCACCGCCCTTCCTAATGCTTTCCTTATTTTTTTCTTAGTTTATACAAAAAAAAATCTGAGGGAATACAGTGGGTGGGGAATAGGTGGCTGGTGAAGTGAGATTTTGGGGGTGGTGAAGTGGGAATTGTTTTGCTTTATCTAATAGCTCAACTCTTACGGCATCAAATATAGAGCCCCTGAGTGATGCATCTAATGCTGGTGCTCCCTACCTTTCACCTAAAAGGAGGCTTTCAGCAAATGAACATAATTGGCTATCCCCAAACTTAACTGCCCCTGAAATAACCCCAATTTACAGAGACTCCTGGCATCACAACTAATGTTGCAGTATCTGAGCCAATATATGTTCTCTCCCTGATTCTGAGATACCATCTTTGAGTATATAGCTGCTCAAACAAAATGGTAATTTTTGTAGAAACCCAGCATACATTCTTACTGGAGCCAGAACCCCATCCTGGCTACCCCTCTTTTTCTAGGGATTATGAAGCGGGATAGATATGATCAGTTGCTGCTGTTTCTTCATTTTAATGAAAACGCCCAGTGCCCTCCCCCCCCCCCGAAATGACCCCTTTTATGACAGGGTATATTAAATAAGACGTCTAATAAACCACCAATAAATCCCATCCAAGTGGTCCCGCTATGGTGTCAAATTTTATAAACTGGGTGAATGCAGTTCAGGGTATACCTGGGCATTTCACATCTACCAGGGTAAAGATAGCCACTTTGATCCACCTGGCTGCCCAGATTCAGTTGGCACAAATGGGAAACTTTTGTGGAATCTCCTACTACCCTTGCACCAGCACATATTTTTATTTTATTTTGATGCCCTGGCCTGTTTCACAATACAAAAAAATCATACAGGTTTCCCCCAGAAGCTGACGTATGGAAAGAAATGTAGGGGCACAACGTCAGCTTTAGACCACAATGAGCTACTGACCCTTCGGTACACTGATAAAAAATAAGTGTACATGATCTCCGCAATGCACAATGAAACTACATTGCCAGTGTCTGTAAAGGGAAAAGATACACAGATCCTAAAGCCAAAGTGCTTTAGGAGTAGATTTAGCTGACCAGTGCCTAAAGCCATATCTACATCAACAAAAGATCAAAACCTGGTACAAAAAAGTATCCTTTTACATTATGCAGATTTCAGTGTATAATGCTTATCTGCTCTACAAAAAATCAGGCACAGGGAAACCATATATTTGTTTGGAATTTTTGTTAAATATTATATCTGATATTTTGTTTAACCAGTGCCCTAATCCTCCCACATCTCATTCAGAAAATGTTCAGCGACTCTGCAGCAGGCATTTTCCCTCTAAGATTCCCCCCCCCCCCCAGCCTGCAAAAAGTTACCCCAGAGAAAGTTTAGAGACTGCAATAAAAAAAGAGTGACAAAGCACTTTACCATTGCCCTGTCTGCCCCTCTCTACCTGGCCTCTGTATCACTGATTGCTTTAGAATATACCACACATAATTGCATTTTTAATGGAAAGCAATCTGTATGTGCTCCTGATTTATTTTATTATTCTGTATTTCTAACTTCATGGATCCCCTGACCTTGTCCTGCCCCTTTTTATGTTAAGCCAAGCCACTCTAAGGCCATGACAAATTAACTGCACGAAACAACTAAAATAATCCTTTAGAATATCCTGAGTTATCTACTTTTGCAAATGGTATGTCATGATGGGGGTAATTTGCATTCCTGTGCTGCCATACTGTCTCAAAGGCAACATAGGTCCAGAAAATCAATGGGACAAATTTCCATGTAAATGGGCAGATCCCATGTTAAACCCAATAAAATATGTGCATGGGGGGTATCGTTATACTCATGGGACATCATTGAACACAGATATGGTTTTATTATAACAGTAAAACATATAAGGATGATGATCCAAATAGCAAAAGGGCAGTGAAAAAACACAAACTAAGTTATATTACCACTAAATTTGGTCAGGTGTTGTAACTAAGTGGCTACAAAAAAGACTGGACATCCCCTTTTGAAATACCCTGGGTTGTCTACTTTGCAAATGGTATGCCATGATGGGGCTAATTTTTGTTCCTGGGCTGTCATAATGTCTCAAAGGCAACATAGGCCCAGAAAATCAATGTGTCATATTTCCAAGTAAATGGGCAGGCTCTGCCCCTGTAACTTCCTAAAACCTCATAAAACCTGTATGTGGGGGGTATCTTTGTACTTGGGGGACATCGCTGAGCACAAATATGGTTGTATTATAGCAGTAAAACATATAAGGATGATGATTGAAAAGCAAATAAAAATATATGTCCACTAATTTTGGCCAGGTGTTGTGACTAAGTGGTGACAAAAAAAATACTGGGCATATACCTTTTGGCATACATTAGGTTGTCTACTTTTGCAAATAGTATGCCATGATGGGCTATTTTTTATTCCTGGGATGCCGTAATGTCTCAAAGGCAACATAGGCCCAGAAAACCAATGTGCCAAATTTCCATGTAAATGGTCAGGCCCCATATTTGGCCCTGTAACTTACAGAAACCCCATAAAATCTGTATATGGGGGGTATTGTTGTACTTGGTAGACATCGCTAAACACAAATATGGGTGTTTTATAGCAGTAAAACACATAATGATGATAATAAAAACAGCCAAAATGCAGTGTTTGTGTGAAAAACGCATACAAAAAATATGACCACTAATAATAAGTGCCTGGCCAGGTATTGTGAATAAGTGGCTACAAAAAAAAAGACAAGACATAGCCCTTTTGGAATACCCTGGGTTGTTTACTTTTGAAAATGGTATGCCATGATGGGGTAATTTCCATTCCTTGCTGCTATAATGTCTTAAAAGCGACATAGGCCCAGAAAGACAAGGTGCCAAATTTTCATTTATAAAGACTGAAATGGGCAGACCCCATATTTGGCCCTGTAACTTCCACAAAACCCATAAAACTTGTACATATGGGGTACTGTTGCACTTCAAGGACATCGCTAAATACAAATATGGGTGTTTTATTGCAGTAACACATATACAGATGATCATAGAAATAGCCAAAGTGCAGTGTTTGTGTGAAAAACGCATACAAAAAATATGACCACTAGGGGGTCAGAGCCAGCAGCGCACATGAATGGTCGCAAGCTTTCAGAGCTCCGGCTCAAATAAAATTGACTTAAGACCAGACTCAGATACAAAAGAAGCCTACTACCATTGAAGGATTATCTGTCTGATTACTAACCAACACCCGGAGGACACTAACTTTTGCCAACAATACACCAGTTTCGTACTAAGCTCAGAAATAGGTTTTGAAACTGCAAAGACAGCAGCCATTTTGCCACCCTCATGGGACTAAAACTATTATGGAAAGTACTTTCCAGATGTTAAATGCACTCGGCAGACTAACTTCTTACCAACTTAAATTTGCCGCAGCTTTGAATGAAGCTCTAAATCCCGTAGAAGATATTGAGATCTCGATGGAGGTATATTTAAGCCCAGCTGATGTGACACTATTAGCAGGGATGTTTTGGGGCCCCAGCGTCGACCACAGACTTCTGACACCGAAACAGCTGAGGATGCGATGTATCAAGAGGCTGAGGGGATTATCAATGAGCTTCCATTACCAAGTGCGGTTCTCAAGAGTCAAAAGGGAGAGTACTTTACCCAAATAGATCATCAAGGAAAGTTTGAAGGTTTAGGCTCCGAAGCACTCTCAGAGTGGTTTAATAATATAGGCACTAAACATCAACCAGATAATCACAGCGTCCCTCTCATGGGCTTAACAACAAAGACAGTACCGGAACAAACCTCATTTAAACTGAGACAACATTACCTGATCTATGTAACCCGGCACAAGACCTTCATGGCAACCAATGAAAAGCCATGTCCCAAGCTTGCAATAAAACCATGGAAAAAACGCATAGGATAGGAAACAATGCATTTCCATTTATGCCATGTTGTTAGGCAGCAACATGATAAATCTGGAGAGAACTCTATAACTTTCCTCATGCTGGACTTTTTGACAAGTACAATGTGAACTTCTTTATTTTTACCTAAGATGGCTATATTAGAGGTGACTCAGGTTCTTAACCAGTATACATAAAAGTAAAATGCTAAACTCCACTCAACTCCACTCAATGGTTTTCCACAGATCTGCCTGACTCCCCATAGTAATTTAAAGGCCTTTATAGCCCTTTCTATATTTCATAGTAACTAAATAGTTGAATAGCTTTATTAGGAACAAGTGTTATGTTTTATATTAGTATACTCATATTTGTTGATTATATGTTATGTCAATAGCAATCTAAGGCGATTACTAATAGGAATCCCTCATACATGGCGTGTATATGTTTCACAAAATTTTTGCTCAGCAGAATATTTGACAGTAAGCTAAGAGTAGATAATTTTCTTAGCACAATTAGGTGGTTTGTTGCCCCCTAGAGCTCTATATTCTCTAGTATTGCATATTTACCCTCTCTCATTGCACAGCAATACGGAGGAGACATATAAGGGTTTGGTATAATTTCAATAACTAATTGCAGTTCCAGACAGCTATAATTCTATTATAACATAGCCAGCTTTGCCTTTGGTTTAGTCCTATATTATTATTTTTTCACTTGATGTTTAATTGATTCGTGTGGTAGCAATGTCAGCAGCCGGGGCAGTGTGCCTCGCGCATACTGATATACTTTCAAATATATGATACTTGTTTTTTTTTAAATATATTTATTGTACATAGCCAAAAATAACATAACATTAATATAACATCACATTTTGCATCACGCAGGACTATCATGTACATACGCAATTACAATATCAATATAAGGAATCACAAAAAGCAGATGAATAACAAAATGACAACATGAATTTCTTGTAATATTGCATACATTGTTTCCTCCTTAATCGGAGGATTGATTTATATGTTTAATTGAAAACAGAAAAGTTTGGCTATATATTTTTTTTTCCCTTTAAACTAACCCTTACTGGGATTCTAACCCATACCCTAAAAAGAAAAATTTGAATAAAAAAAAAGAAAAAGGAAAGAAAAAAAAAGGGGGCGCCCGGCATGATCCGCTGGTATCTAGAACCTTGCCCCAACATAAGGTTCTCTCATCTTAGCCTAATGGATTCTCTGTAGTTCCTAATCCAGGTATGCTATTAAATATCTTGGGAATACATCTAACAGAACCAATTCCGCAAAGCAGAAGAAACAAATGGAGACAGAATCTGTTTCTGCAGCATGACTTAATAATGGGAGCCCATCCTACCAAAAATTTTTTAATTCTTTTCTCAGATACCTGATATAGATGAAATGATTGATATATAATTTGTACTTGGATTCCCTTCAAAATTTGTGCCATACTAGGTGGACGTTTGGCAATCCAATTTTTAAGAATATAATATCTAACTATCAATATAATAGTATTTACGATTCGAGTCTGAGAACTACCCCTAGGGTTAGGTAGTAGATAGACTATCTTCCAGAGAAAAAGAGAGAGCCATATCATAGACTCTGTTGAGCCAATATTGAACTTTCTGCCATAGTTGTCCAATTTTGGGACAGAACCAGAACATATGAGGGAGGTCCGCTCTGGAATTAGAACAACGTGGGCATACTGCCAGTTTAGTTGGGTAAAATTTAGATAGTTTAAGCGGAGTTAAATAAAAATCATTTATTAATTTCAGATGCGTTTCTATCCAACTAACCAAAATAGGATATTTAGCTACAGTAATAAGACTGTGTAATCTTTTCTCGATCTATTGTAGGAGTAATGGGTAACCAAAAGTTACATAATTTGTCTACAGCTAATATGCTTTGTTTAGTAAGCATGATGTCGTATATTAAGGAAATCGAAGCATCCCCTGCTATAAATTTCTGAATGCAAGTCTTGACCTTGGGCCACTCAACCTTCATAGAGCAATACCATTTTTGCGAGCAGATATAATGTCGTATTTGAAAATACACAAAACAGTTTAGACGAGGAAGAGCAAAGTATTGAAGGATAGTCTCCCACAGGAGTATCTGATAGTCCACGTTCAGCATTTGTTGAATATCTTTAAGACCTCTATCCTGCCATTCTTGAAATGTTTTTTGGTCTACTACAGGGGTAAAAAGAGGATTACCCCTAATAGGCAGAAATTCAGAAAAAGAGAAATCTATTCTTAAGAGATGACAAAACTTATGCCAAGCAAGAATTATATTTTTAAATGACCGAAGAAGAGTAACATTCAAAGGAAGATTCTGTAAATAACAATGTAATAGGGTCTTTAAGGACCATGGAGCAACAAGATGTAATTCCATATCACTAGAGGTAACAAGATTAGTTTGAGCAATCCAGTCTATGGCTAGTTTAAGCAGAGTCGCCCAGTTGTAAAATGTGACATTAGGAAGAGCTAGACCGGCAGCAGAATATTTTTGTGACAGTCAACTAAGAGATATACAGGGTTTTTTGGATTTCCATATAAATTTTGAGAATTACAAAGCCAGCTTACGTAGGTCTTTATTTACTATAAAAAGAGGTAGATTTTGCAGAGGATACAAAATACGTGGGGAGATGATAGTTTTATTTAAATTTATAATAATAATAGATAATGAAAAAGCTGCCCAAAGCTCGAGATCTTCTTTAACCTTTTGGAAAAGAGATGTAAAGTTTGCCTGATACCAATGTTAAGGATCTTTGTGGATTTCAAGACCAAGATATTTAATGCAAAACGAGGTCTTAGGTTGTTTTACTCTCTGTTTACCAAGCCACATTAGTTCACTTTTCTCTAGATTAACTTTATATCCTGCAAAAGAGCTAAACTAATCTAAAGATTGTACTACCTTAGGAATTGAATGAACAGTATTTTGTAGAAATATTAATATATCCTCTGCATAGAGTAATATCTTTAACCTTTGAGTACCAACTGGAATCCCCAATAACACCTCTCTTAATCTTACTGCCAAGGGCTCCAGTGCAATATTAAATAGTAGAGGTGAAAGGGGACAGCCCTGTCTTGTACCCCTGTACAGAATTATTTTTGGCGACAAAGTGCCATTAATAAGAAGAAACGATATTGGGCTTCGATAATTTTTTGATAAATTGAACAAAATTATCTGTAAAGCCAAATTGTGTCAACAATATACTATCAAATGCTTTAACAGCATCTAATGTAAGGATAGCCATGTCTTTAAATCCCTCTTCTCCTTAAATTGATCACAATTCCATATATAGTCAACCAAGGAAATAAGCTTATGTATGTTCTTAGAGGGATTCCCTGCTGTCATGAAACTGGACTGATCAGGATGAATAAGTTTATCCAGACAGGAAACAAGTCTGTAAGACATGATAAAGGCCAAAATTTTATAATCGGCATAATAACTATTAAAGAGTTTCTCTAAAATTGGAATTAGCTCTTCAGCTATACTTTTATAATGTTCTGCTGGAAACCCATCCGGGCCAGCCGCTTTGTTAACTTTAGATGTATCAATTGCTTTACCTATCTCTTCTATCTTCAGTAATAAGAGCATTAAGAGATTCTAGATCCTCTTTCTGTATCCTAGGCAAAGTGATCTTTGACCAGAAATTCTCTTGATTAGTACAGTTAACATCAACTTCAGCATATAATTGTTGATAATATTTAAAGAAAATATTACATATCTCTTTCGTATCTGAATATCGATTAACGCCATCTTGTATGGCAGGTATAAAATTCTTCCTTTTCCTAATCTTAACCAATCTAAGTTTTTAGCTGAGCAGCCATGGAAGCTCCTGAAATACAGATTCATTTTAGTCTCTTCTTCCTGTAGTTTTTGCAATAAGAATGTATCTCTCTCCTTCCTCATAGTCAGAGTTCCGGTTGACAGTAATGTTGTATTTCCGAAAACTGGAGCGGAATGAAGTTGCGGTGAGTTGAGCTGCAAACCAGCTGGTGCAGGAGCGTGTGCGCTGTACTGGCAGAGAAGGGAGACAGGTTCGTCCGTAGCTGATGACATCACAGACGTCTCGGCAGTGTAACAGCAACAACGAAACTCTGCTAGAGAAGGAAAGTATTGCAGCCAAAAACGTAGAGCAGGTAATTATTGAAGAGAGCACTTCCCAGAGTACTAGTAAATACTAAGTGAAAATAACTAGATCACACAAAAGAACAATGCTTGTATGGGACAAATTAACAAGCAATGAGACCAGGTACAAGTGAATTTTTATAGGGTGTCATAAGACCGCCCATAAAGGCTGGTAACATGACACTCATATCCATATATTTATGCCAATTCCATATCGAGCGTTCACTGTGATATTTTTTATAGGCATTCTTAACTTGATTGGTTAATTGTATATCCCGGGCCCATTTCTTTTAATTTCGAACATCAAGATATGCGTTAATTTCCCCACGTAAAACGGCTTTCTAAGCTGGGAAGAAGGTCTCTATTTTATTAAAATATGAAATGTTATGTGTACAGTAGTTTTTGTCCTCATTTCTGTTTTAGCCATAATACGATACTTGGGTTATTATAGAGATAAAGAGGATAGAGAAACATGGGCACTTTTGTTTTAGACCTATCCTGACAAAACAATAATAGAGAAATGATCGCGTGGTCCGAGATAAAGATCTCGCCAATTCCTACCTCTCTTTTACAAATAGACAATGATTCAGAAATTAAAAATAAGTCTATCCGAGAGAAGGTTCTATGGGCTTTAGACTCACAACAGAAACAAAGCACGCCTGGGTTTAAACTGCACCAAATATCAACCAACTGCAGTTTCTGACAGAATCTAGAAAAATATTTTGAGCTTCTCTTATTCTCTGGAATATTTTTTTGTGAGAACCTGTCCAATTCTGGACATAATGTCATATTGAAATCGTCACCAAGTATCAGGTTCTCTTTAATAAAGGGAAATCATTTGACCTTGATATTCTCCTAAAACTCAATCCTGAATTTATTTGGACCATAATCATTACAAAGGATAAATTTAGTGTTATTTATATAAATTTGTAATATGATAAATCTAGAAGCAGAATCCGTCTCCACCTGCAAGATCTTATAATCAAGAGATTTGTTAATTAAAATTCCTACGCCACATTTCCTATTTGTAGATGAGGAAGCAATTACCTCACCTACCCATTTTGTCTTAAGTTTAATGGCTTCCTGCAATTTGAGATGTGTCTCCGGCAAAAATGCAATGTTAGGTTTAGATTTAGCCAACGATTTAACAATCATTTTACGCTTTATAGGAGAGGTTATCCCTCCCACATTCCAAGATACAATTTTAAAATCCATATTCAGCTAAAAATCCATCAACCAGACAACAGGACTTCCCAGTCTGGACCGCTGAATGTCCCTGGTGGCTCCTAAGGAGAGGGACTTCAGCTCCCCCCCGGGAAACCAGGTATCCAGAGAAAACAGTGATTCTCTGTTCAACATTTCCAGCATGGAGGAGGACTTTTACTCTACAATAAAGGATCTATTTGTTAAATCTGAGCAGCAGATGTTCCGCAGATTTGATCGCCTCATTGAATTAATTGAGGCCCCTATGAAACAGCCTTGCAAGCTCAATATGGTGGGGGTGGCAGCTCCATGCCCTCTAAGCGGTGATCCACAGTTGCGGGACAAGAGCACATTGACCGGGGCCACTATTCTGGAGGAGGGAGACGTCAATCACCCGGGAACTCCCAAAGCAAAGGATTTACCTGAGAGAGAGACAGCTGCGACGGCAGCGGCTGTCGCCAGCACACAAGAAACTGCTGAGGTTCATGGCGGTCGCTCAGTTGGAGACATCCAGGCTAACGCTGCATCCCTGGACACGTGGGGGAGACCGGCCGGCTCCCCAGCGAAAGGCTCTGCGGAGGAGCATCTAGAGCTGACAACTAACTCTTGTCCTGCTGTCCTGGTTCTCTGCGAAGGCTGCGGCCTAGGTTCGTGGCACACGCTGGAGTATATGATAGATCCGGCTCCCACAGGGAAGCGGCAGATACCCGGAGGCCCTCTGGATTTGAATATTGACACAAGAGTTGGGGTTGGGTAAAGTAAAAGGCACAATGGTTGCTTCTGGACTGCTAGGCTGGATCTAGCCCCACTCCAGAATTGATTTTCTCCCGATCCTGAAGTATATGCATTGCCCTGAGAACTGCTAGACATGAGGTTGAGATATTATTAATGTACTTAACACAGTTGCGCCCCTGGGTCTGGGGTCAATTTGGCTTCTATACTGCCTCATGAGACTAGGGGAAAGTGGGTTAACTGAGACAGATTGCCTAAACCTCAGTTTATCAGCATGATAGCAACATTTAACAGAGCCTGGGGTCTTATTAGGAGATAAAGGGGCTATATTTGTTTGATGAGAAGCAGTCCTCCTTCCCTAATTCATATTTGTTATACTGCAGGTTTGATAGAAGCCTGCATTTCCAGGTCAGAAAGTAATGTTCACTGAGGCCCTGATATAGCCACATTAGTTAAAGGGGAAAAGTAATGTTTATAAGCTCCTTATATCTATGACAATGTGATTTATTTTCTTTTTCTCTTACTTCTGAGAGAAGTGTTTATCTAGCTATGTAGATACGCTAACATAAATGACAGTGTGCTAGTTTTATATAGTCTTTTAGACCTATAAATGTCTTCCATGTGATATTTTATGTGGGGTTGCATGTATAGAAGTTTTACACTACTGATAAGATAGGCATGTTTGGATGAAGAAACATAGTCTTAGTACAAAGTTTATGTTATATCACCACTTAGAAATCTCTGTATACAGGTTACTCATTGTGGTGAGATTCTATATTTGGTTTGCTACTAGTATATGATGACCAATTACCTACAGGGACTGGTGTCTCTATTAACATGCCACCCATAGACTAAAAGCATTATAATTTCTTGTCTCTTAGAGACATAGCACTTAGCTCCTAGCACACCGTCCACTGTGGAACACATACAATCTCCTGTTTATTTTATGGAGAATATTGTGCACAGCAGGCCACAGTCTAATGAAGGAACAATATAACTTTCTGATATGGTTAATACTGTTTTTATAAATTATAGTTTCAATGGCTGTATGAGCCCTAAATATTACTTATTTAGTCTCTAAATTACCAGTTCCATGTTTATATTACAACAAGGTTCACTCATCTGATTCAGTAAAATTATGCTGTAACCATATTACCTATATTTCCACACTTAATCGTATATATTAAGCTAAATGTTTATTTATGTGTATGTAAGGGTTTGCTCCCCAAAGAATTTAGATGAGTGGCCTATCAATGTACTGTGACGGATTTATATGTTTGTTGAAACCAGTGATACAATTTTTTTTTTGTGTTTATGCACTTACTAGTAGGTTTAGTATTTTACTTAATTTTTTCGCAATATGAGGCTTTACACAAGCCTATAGCAACCTTAAGGGTATATGGAGAAACTAAACTTAACACCCTCACACTATAGCCCTCACCACTTATCCCGTTAATGGGGTTTGTGCCCTTTTTATATCTTAGAGGGATGTTTTCTATAATATCTGAAGTTAAAGGATGTGGACTCATAAGGACCTACATGTTCTTGTTCTAAACCTCTTTACAAAAACCAGGTCTCAGAATTCACATGTATTAAGATATTTTTGACTTGTCCAAGCTAACATGTTTATACTTAAAATGGGGTACTGTACGTGGCTTTCTGCATATTCTCCTGTTGAGAATCTATTGGTGTTTAAGGTCTCTAAGACATGCCTATGTATTGTATTTATGAGTTCTGCTGTATGTCTATAGGCGTGTTGCCACGATCAATAATTGACTTTGTTTGTGTATGTTCTGAATACCTCAATAAAAATTATTTAAAAAAAAAAAAAAAAATCCATCAACCAGCGGTTCCTGCATAGACCACTGGGGAAGAACTAAAAACCAAAAAAAATAAACCAAGTCCTTAAAAAAAAAAAAAAAAAAGTGAGGGAAAAAAAAAAGTTTTGTAGCCATATTCTACACCTCACTGACGAGGCCCAATGAAGGCCGAAACGATCGTCTGGGGTTGCTGTGTTCCTTGTTCAGAGAGGAATTGCCTGGTATTTCGGCGCTGGACTGACCGTAATAGGCTGGATCAGACTGATATACTACAGGAAATTTCTTCTCTGTGAAAAGCATTACTGGGCTAAAAGAAGCTGCACCCAGGTGGTAAATTGCCATAGAACAGGCTAACAATAGTATTGAGCCAGTTGTTCGTTCCTGTGAGTGTGCTTCTCTGTGTGTATTTAGTCTCCCTATGGGAAAAAGGGGAAACCAGACGTGGACTCCTTGCTCAGTGTGCTTAGAGGAATATGGCTACACCTCACTGACAAGGCCCAATGAAGGCTGAAACGATTGTCTGGGGTTGCTGTGTTCCTTGTTCAGAGAGGAATTGCCTGGTATTTCGGCGCTGGACTGACCGTAATAGGCGGGATCAGACTGATATACTACAGGAAATTTCTTCTCTGTGAAAAGCATTACTGGCCTAAAAGAAGCTGCAACCAGGTTATAAATTGCTATAGAACATGCAAAAAATAGTATTGAGCCAGTTGTTCGTTCCTGTGAGTGTGCTTCTCTGTGTGTATTTAGTCTTCCTATGAGAAAAAGGGGAAACCAGATGTGGACTCCTTGCTCAGTGTGCTTAGAGGAATAAGGCTACACCTCACTGACGAGGCCCAATGAAGGCCGAAACGATTCTCTGGGGTTGCTGTCTTCCTTGTTCAGAGAGGAATTGCCTGGTATTTCAGCGCTGGACTCGCCGTAATAGGCGGGATCAGACTGATATACTATAGGAAGTTTCTTCTCTGTGAACAGCATTACTGGGCTAAAAGAAGCTGCACCCAGATGGTAAATTGCCATAGATCAGGCTAACAATATTATTGAGCCAGTTGTTCGTTCCTGTGACTGTGCTTCTCTGTGTGTATATATATATATATAGTATATATACACACACGTGTATTCCCCTGTGGTTCCGCTTTTTTTTTCTTCTCTTTCCCTTTCTCCTTCCTTTTTCCTCCCCCCTCCTTTCCCTTTCCTTTTAAGAATAAAGTGTACAAATAAATGCTACACTCTTCACCTAGGAAGGAGAGTAGATAGGTGTTTGGCTTAAATATATTATTTGTGAAATAAACCTATATGGAAAATACTTAGGTATGCGTTATACTGTGCAATATGAGTGTCTTATATAAATAGATCAACCTAATTGGAAGGAGGGACAAACTCTATTCCCCATAGGAAAACAATAAAATGTTTGTATAAAAAGAAAACCAAAGAAGAAGAGCACAATTCTAGGTCAGAATCATATCAAACAATGATTATAGCAATATGAGCATATATGCATATATTAACAATCCCTCATTAACATTAGATATATATTTTTTCCTTTTCCCCCCCTTTTTTTTCCCTCCCCCCCCCCTTACTCATTTACTTTTTTTAGTGTCCCAGAGTCCACTATAAAGATTTATGTCCAGTCCCCTTTTTGGAGATTATGATATCAAATGTGTAACAGATAAATATGTCCCATAAAAAAATTTGTAACACAGTTACATAAATGCCATGGTAACTTCCCTTGCGTAGCCGCTCACCCTTTTAGAGGTATACAGCTAGCAGTTAGGTTTCCTTGAGGTAATTTATATCGCAAGCTGTAGATCCATTTAAACTTGCTGCTGGCAAAAGATAGCAAAAAACTATTCTTTCAGTTCCACAACATACCCAACACATAAGGCTTAGACTTTTGCCACCTTGTGTCAGGACCAACTCCTGAGTGGGATACAAATGCTTTTACCGGACTCCTGTCCGTCCATCGAATGCGGATAAGCAAAGTTCCGTGAACCAGACAACTTGTTCCCCTCTAATAGGAAGGGTTGATAATCAATACAGACGGGCTCTGTGTTGGCACGGTAGTGCTGTGAAGGTTATCTGTAGAACTCCCAGAGTGTCAGCAGGCTAATATGTGACCCCAATCTAGCAGAAAGTAGCTACAACTGCATACGGCAACAAAGTAACAGCAGCATAGACACTTTTAAATGTATCCCTGCGATCCAAGCCAAGCAGCTTTATACAGACATTTCTTAGCTTGCTAGGTTAAAGATTAAATATATGTGCTTCTCGGGATACATGCAGAGACACCTTCCCCGGATGTTGCTAAGCGGGGGCTTTATATGAGACATCCATGGTAATGTCAGGTTATTACTGGCCGGTCCGGTGTCTGGGGAGATAGCCTAGATCACAGCTGCTGTCTGTTAGCTCGTATTCCCTCCTGTGCACAGCTTGCGGGGAAATACGCAAAGACTAGTATAAACTTCTGCGGTGGAACCGCAAGCCAAAACGACTTGGGAGGACTCCAAACTTGGGCGGGCCATAGCCTCGCAGAGCGCCACACACTGGAAACCCCTAGAAGCTCTCAGGGGTAAGTGGCAAGGAGTGGGGAGATGATAGACCGGCGTCCTCTCACCATGCCGACATGTATCTGAACGCTGCAATGCTCCTACCCCAACGGGCTGTTTTTGGCATGTTTACTCTATAGTGCAGGGGCGGTCATGCATGGCACTCCATGTGACAGGGTGTGGTCTCTTTAACTTCCTCTTTCCTGATCGTCATTGCGGGAGACGTAACGATTTTTCCGTGGTCCAGGTCATAGGAGGTGGTGAGTGCCCTGGCCATTGGTGTATAAAGGTGCCATTTAATCTATCCCAGTCCCTATTAAAGGCGCAAGCTATGGAGGACTCTGATATGTTAGAGGATACTCCCTCTTTAATCAAATCTAATACTTGTGTTTATTGTTAGGAGGTACAAGTTGATCCGCCTGCTCAACTGTGTTCCACATGCTTTGATAAGATTACAATATCTAAAAAGAATAAGATATTTCGTATTACTGAGCCATCCACCTCTGAGGGTTATCCGTTCCGCGAGGTCCATTCCCAACATTCATCTCCGATTACACATGTAGCTCCCCAAGGCCCTACTAATCCTTCCAAGGGAGGGGCCTCGTGGCCACCAGATTTCGCTGCCCAGTTGCAAGAGGCGGTCTCCGCGGCCTTCAATGCCCTACCACGCCCTGCAAAGCGCAAGCGAAGGGAAAGACATAGCCTTCCGTCCCAGGGGTCATCTATTCCGTTGGATGTCTCTGAGAGATTTTCCAATGAGGAGGACGCCTCCAACTCGTTGGAGGGCGCTCTCTCTGGGACAGAATTGGCATCTTCTAGACCTCCGGCTACGGAGGAGCAAGATTTCAAGTTTAAGATTGAGCATTTTACTGAAAGAAGTGCTTGCTACGTTGGCGGGCTAGATAGATAGGGTTTATGAGGACAGGATGGTGCCCCAGACCTTCCCAGTTCCCGTAAAGATGGCTACAATTATTAAGAATGAGTGGGAGAAACTTGGCTTGTCCTTTTTCCCTCTACCTCTTTTAAAAACATAATTTATGCTTACCTGATAAATTCCTTTCTTCTGTTGTGTGATCAGTCCACGGGTCATCATTACTTCTGGGATATTATCTGCTCCCCTACAGGAAGTGCAAGAGGATTCACCCAGCAGAGTTGCTATATAGCTCCTCCCCTCTACGTCACCTCCAGTCATTCGACCAAAGACCAACGAGAAAGGAGAAGCCAAGGGTGTAGTGGTGACTGGAGTATAATTTAAAAAATATTTACCTGCCTTAAAAAACAGGGCGGGCCGTGGACTGATCACACAACAGAAGAAAGGAATTTATCAGGTAAGCATAAATTATGTTTTCTTCTGTTATGTGTGATCAGTCCACGGGTCATCATTACTTCTGGGATACCAATACCAAAGCAAAAGTACACGGATGACGGGAGGGATAGGCAGGCTCATTATGCAGAAGGAACCACTGCCTGAAGAACCTTTCTCCCAAAAATAGCCTCCGAAGAAGCAAAAGTGTCAAATTTGTAAAATTTGGAAAAAGTATGAAGCGAAGACCAAGTTGCAGCCTTGCAAATCTGTTCAACAGAGGCCTCATTCTTAAAGGCCCAAGTGGAAGCCACAGCTCTAGTAAAATGAGCTGTAATTCTTTCAGGAGGCTGCTGTCCAGCAGTCTCATAGGCTAAACGAATTATGCTACGAAGCCAGAAGGAGAGAGAGGTAGCCGAAGCCTTATGACCTCTCCTCTGACCAGAGTACACGACAAACAGGGAAGACGTTTGTCGAAAATCCTTAGTTGCCTGCAAGTAGAACTTGAGGGCACGAACTACATCCAGATTGTGTAGAAGACGTTCCTTCTTTGAAGAAGGATTTGGACACAAGGATGGAACAACAATCTCTTGATTAATATTCCTGTTAGTGACTACCTTAGGTAAGAACCCAGGTTTAGTACGCAGAACTACCTTGTCTGAGTGAAAGATCAGATAAGGAGAATCACAATGTAAGGCTGATAACTCAGAGACTCTTCGAGCCGATGAAATAGCCATTAAGAACAGAACTTTCCAAGATAGCAATTTTATATCAATGGAATGAAGGGGTTCAAACGGAACACCCTGTAAAACGTTAAGAACTAAGTTTAAACTCCATGGCGGAGCAACAGTTTTAAACACAGGCTTGATCCTAGCTAAAGCCTGACAAAAAGCCTGGACGTCTGGATTTTCTGACAGACGCCTGTGTAACAAGATGGACAGAGCTGAGATCTGTCCCTTTAATGAGCTAGCCGATAAACCCTTTTCTAAACCTTCTTGTAGAAAGGACAATATCCTAGGAATCCTAACCTTACTCCAGGAGTAATCTTTGGATTCACACCAGTATAGGTATTTACGCCATATCTTATGGTAAATCCTTCTGGTAACAGGCTTCCTAGCCTGTATCAGGGTATCAATAACCGACTCAGAAAAACCACGTTTTGATAAAATCAAGCGTTCAATTTCCAAGCAGTCAGCTTCAGAGAAGTTAGATTTTGATGTTTGAATGGACCCTGTATCAGAAGGTCCTGTCTTAGAGGTAGAGACCAAGGCGGACAGGATGACATGTCCACTAGATCTGCATACCAAGTCCTGCGTGGCCATGCAGGCGCTATTAGAATCACTGATGCTCTCTCCTGTTTGATTTTGGCAATCAATCGAGGAAGCAGCGGGAAGGGTGGAAACACATAAGCCATCCCGAAGTTCCAAGGTGCTGTCAAAGCATCTATCAGAACCGCTCCCGGATCCCTGGATCTGGATCCGTAGCGAGGAAGTTTGGCGTTCTGGCGAGACGCCATGAGATCTATCTCTGGTTTGCCCCAATGTCGAAGTATTTGGGCAAAGACCTCCGGATGAAGTTCCCACTCCCCCGGATGAAAAGTCTGGCGACTCAAGAAATCCGCCTCCCAGTTCTCCACTCCCGGGATGTGGATTGCTGACAGGTGGCAAGAGTGAGACTCTGCCCAGCGAATTATCTTTGATACTTCCATCATTGCTAGGGAGCTTCTTGTCCCTCCTTGATGGTTGATGTACGCTACAGTCGTGATGTTGTCCGACTGAAACCTGATGAACCCCCGAGTTTTTAACTGGGGCCAAGCCAGAAGGGCATTGAGAACTGCTCTCAATTCCAGAATGTTTATTGGTAGGAGACTTTCCTCCTGACTCCATTGTCCCTGAGCCTTCAGAGAATTCCAGACAGCGCCCCAACCTAGTAGGCTGGCGTCTGTTGTTACAATTGTCCAGTCCGGCCTGCTGAATGGCATCCCCCTGGACAGATGTGGCCGAGAAAGCCACCATAGAAGAGAGTTTCTGGTCTCTTGATCCAGATTCAGAGTAGGGGACAAGTCTGAGTAATCCCCATTCCACTGACTTAGCATGCACAATTGCAGCGGTCTGAGATGTAGACGTGCAAAGGGAACTATGTCCATTGCTGCTACCATTAAGCCGATCACCTCCATGCATTGAGCTACTGACGGGAGTTGAATGGAATGAAGGACACGGCATGCATTTAGAAGCTTTGTTAATCTGTCTTCTGTCAGATAAATCTTCATTTCCACAGAATCTATAAGAGTCCCTAAGAATGGAACTCTTGTGAGAGGAAAAAGAGAACTCTTCTTTTCGTTCACTTTCCATCCATGCGACCTTAGAAATGCCAGAACTAACACTGTATGAGACTTGGCGGTTTGAAAGCTTGAAGCTTGTATCAGAATGTCGTCTAGGTACGGAGCTACCGAAATTCCTCGCGGTCTTAGTACCGCCAGAAGGGCACCCAGAACCTTTGTGAAGATTCTTGGAGCCGTAGCCAATCCGAATGGAAGAGCTACAAACTGGTAATGCCTGTCTAAGAAGGCAAACCTTAGATACCGGTAATGATCTTTGTGAATCGGTATGTGAAGGTAAGCATCCTTTAAATCCACTGTGGTCATGTACTGACCCTTTTGGATCATGGGTAAGATTGTCCGAATAGTTTCCATTTTGAACGATGGAACTCTTAGGAATTTGTTTAGGATCTTTAAATCCAAGATTGGCCTGAAAGTTCCCTCTTTTTTGGGAACCACAAACAGGTTTGAGTAAAACCCTTGTCCTTGTTCCGACCGCGGAACCGGATGGATCACTCCCATTAATAACAGATCTTGTACACAGCGTAGAAACGCTTCTTTCTTTATCTGGTTTGTTGACAACCTTGACAGATGAAATCTCCCTCTTGGGGGAGAGAATTTGAAGTCTAGAAGGTATCCCTGAGATATGATCTCTAGCGCCCAGGGATCCTGAACATCTCTTGCCCAAGCCTGGGCGAAGAGAGAGAGTCTGCCCCCCACTAGATCCGGTCCCGGATCGGGGGCCCTCGGTTCATGCTGTCTTTGGGGCAGCAGCAGGTTTCCTGGCCTGCTTGCCCTTGTTCCAGGACTGGTTAGGTTTCCAGCCTTGTCTGTAACGAGCAGCAGCTCCTTCCTGTTTTGGTGCAGTGGAAGTTGATGCTGCTCCTGCTTTGAAATTCCGAAAGGGACGAAAATTAGACTGTCTAGCCTTAGCTTTGGCTTTGTCTTGAGGCAGGGCGTGGCCCTTACCTCCTGTAATGTCAGCGATAATTTCTTTCAAACCGGGCCCAAATAAAGTTTGCCCCTTGAAAGGTATATTAAGTAATTTGGACTTAGAAGTTACATCAGCTGACCAGGATTTTAGCCACAGCGCCCTACGTGCCTGAATGGCGAATCCTGAGTTCTTAGCCGTAAGTTTGGTTAAATGTACTACGGCCTCCGAAATGAATGAATTAGCTAGTTTAAGGACTCTAAGCCTGTCCGTAATGTCGTCCAGCGTAGCTGAACTAAGGTTCTCTTCCAGAGACTCAATCCAAAATGCTGCCACAGCCGTAATCGGCGCGATGCATGCAAGGGGTTGTAATATAAAACCTTGTTGAACAAACATTTTCTTAAGGTAACCCTCTAATTTCTTATCCATAGGATCTGAAAAAGCACAGCTATCCTCCACCTTAGAAACTGCTCCCTCCACCTTAGGGACCGTTTGCCATAAGTCCCGTGTGGTGGCGTCTATTGGAAACATCTTTCTAAATATTGGAGGGGGTGAGAACGGCACACCGGGTCTATCCCACTCCTTAGTAACAAGTTCAGTTAATCTCTTAGGTATAGGAAAAACGTCAGTACTCGCCGGTACCGCAAAGTATTTATCCATCCTACACAATTTCTCTGGTATTGCAACAGTGTTACAATCATTAAGAGCCGATATTAGAAAAGTGTTTAAGCAGAGCGCTGGTTTATAAACAGGATACCACACAACTTACAAGTAAGAAAAGATCCTTCTATCTTTTCAAAAATGTAGTAAGAATTATGGTGATAGTAAGTGCGCTAAAAGAAAGCTAAAGGTATCCAATATTATCCGGTATTAAAAAGATATGTATAAAAGTGGAAAGTGTGATAAATGTGTATAATTCACAGTTAAAAATAAAAAAGGGGGTGTGAGGGGAAAAAAAGGGGTCTATGCAAAAAAATGACAGTGTCCGCAAAAAATAAGTGATATTGTATCTTGGGAAGAACTAATATAATCTTCTAATCATGATGTGCTAAAAATTCAAAATATGTAACAATAAGTGATGTGTCTATATATTGGTGTAATAATATCAAACTTTAGATAGTGTATGTGGGAAAAAAACAATACGTTAAATTGTAACGAAAAAACTATAATATTCAAAAAATTTATAATATCCAAAAAATTATAATATCCAAAAAATTTTCAAAAAATTATGCAGCCTAAATCATATATCAAAAATATTTATTTATACACACTCACAAGCAAATAGAAGGGGACGTCTCCCCTAATAAAAAGTAATAAAAACGTAATAAAAACAGATTTAAGCCAGTAGAAATTCAATTCTAAAAAAGCAGACTTTGCTGAGAAAATGTGTTAGAAAATCCACAATATTGTGCAGAGAGAGACAGTTCCTTATAGCATCCGAACCTTTCGTTGTTGCTTTATAAGTAGATTTTACTGACCAAGTTCAGGATTTAGAAAAAATGTAGGCTCCTTATAGTACTATACAGTCATTCAACTTTATTGGACTTATTGCTTTAGGATACTTTCTACTTACTTCACCACCCGTGTGGCAACGATATCACCTGTACAGCTCCAAGTATCCAAACTGAGTCAGTGCGCCGCGTGTATCTCGGCGTCTGACGTCATCGGCAAACTTCAGCCGCTGTCACTGTAATAGTTGGCTTTTCTGGATATTATAATCCTAGGTGGTTTTGGAGATAATCACTTCTTGTATTTCCAACAGAGATAGTTCCCTGCACTTAGTGCTAATTTCACGCAGGAAAAAGATGGATGTTGAGAAATGTAAATAGCCCGGGTTAAAGTTGAAAAAATCCTTAAATATAGAATGTCCTCATTCAAGTAGTAATGTCAGATAACACAGCCACTCAGATCAACGCGTTTCGCTCACCAGGGAGCTTTTTCAAGATAGATGTGACTGGTCTGGTGTGTCCTTATAAAGGTGTCAGAAAACCCTCATTGGTAGTTTTTTCATTGAAATTTAAGGTGGAATCATAGGAATACTATGTATCTGTATATGTCCCATCTGATTAAGGTGGAATAGTCTCTTCATGCTCATTCTCAGCTTAAAAAGGAATTTCTTTTTTTAGCTTAATATCTTGTTTACTAAAAAGGCTACTATATAAGTACTGCTGCAATATTCATATTATTCTAAAAAGAATAACATTCATAAAACGTAATATTCATAAAAAATTTTATATTCATAAAATTTATATTCATAAAATTTATCTGATATTTAAAAATAATAATCAATCTTCATAAAATACATAAAATTCATAAAATATTTTTATAACATATATTAATAAAAATGGCCCTAAAACTTGTAACAGGAGAAATCTATATGTACATCCTACAATACTGAAAATTCCAAAAGGGATTTTATCGATTTGATTATGGCCATAAAACTTAAGCAGTATAAAAGTTACAATTTAAAATCACCATTAGTCCAACAAAAAGGGGGAGCGATCTAATTCTGAGTTTAAACCTCTTGGGTACAGAGTATCGTATTTGTAAATTAGCTCTGCTTCTTTTATCAGTAACTTCTTCTCTATACTGCCACCTCTCCAATGATTGTGTACTTTTTGTACACCCCAATATTTTAAATCTTTAGTGTTACCTTTATGGACTGATTTAAAGTGTTTGTATAGATGAGTATCATCTCTACCATTTTTTATATTGCCAATATGCTCTCTTATTCGGTCCCTAATCATTCTTTTGGTTTCCCCAAAGTAAAAAAGGTTGCAAGTGCACTTAAGAACATAAATTATATTTTTATTGGTACATCTTATGGTATCTTTAATTATGAGGGGTTTCTCTGTATTACTAAATCTAATATTTTTTGATTTGTTACTGTGGCCACATGCCTTACATGAGTAGCATGGAAAAAAACCATTAATACTTTTCCCAGTTAAATCTTTTTGTTTTAGTATATTTTTCTTTTTTGTTTTAAGTTCACTAGGTGCCAAAATTGTTTTAAGGTTCGCTGCCTTTTTGAAAATAAATTTGGGGTTGTCAATGATTTTCGTCCCTAACAGATCATCTTCTTTTATTAAGTGCCAATGTTTTTTTATTATCCTTTTGATGACATTCAGGTCAGCACTATAATCTGTTATAAAAGGGACCATGATCTTATTACTGGTCTCTTTTTGTTTCTCTTTATAGGTCAGAAGGGACTCTCTGTCTGTGTTCTTGGCTCTCTCTATGGCTTTATCTGTAATATCATCTTTATAACCTCTCACCTTGAATCTTTCTAATAGGATTTCAGATTGCTGTTCGAAATCTGTCATCCTAGAGCAGTTCTTTCTAATACGTAAGAATTGTCCTACTGGGATGTTTTTCTTCCATGCATCTAGATGGCAACTTTTTGCATGTATATAATTACTGCAGTCGACCTTCTTAAAATGGGTCTTAGTTTCAATTTTATTTTCTACTTTAAGTATTTCTAGATCTAAGAACACCACAGAGTCTGTACTGTAATTATATGTAAAGTTCAGTCCCCAGGTATTATTATTCATTTCATCAAACATATTTTTAAGTTCAATTTCAGTACCTTTCCAGACTATTAGAAGGTCATCTATGTACCTTTTATAGAGCACAAGGTCTGCACCATAGCCGCCAGAGTTGAAGAATTGAGTTTCCCAGGCACCCATAAAAAGATTGGCGTAGCTAGGTGCAAACCTTGTGCCCATTGCCGTACCCTCTATCTGTAGGTAAAATTTGTTGTTAAAGGAAAAGTAGTTATTGTCAAGTATGTATTTAATACTTTTTAAAATAAAAGCCCTATGTTGATCTGACATATTTAGATCAGATTTTAGAAACATTTCAACCGCTTTAATTCCCTTGGAATGATCAATTACCGTGTATAAAGATGTGACATCACACGTTGCTAGGATCATCCCTTCCTCCCAATGTATGGATTTAAGTTCATTTAAGACTTGTGTGGAATCTTTAAGGTATGAGTTAAGATTTTTAACATGTTTTTGGAGAAAATTGTCCACATATCTAGATAAATTCGCTGATAAAGATTCTATCCCAGAAATGATTGGTCTACCTGGAGGGCTGACCAAACATTTGTGGATCTTCGGCAGGAAATAAAAGATGGGGATACGAGGAAATTTGGGTGTCAAAAATTCAAGTTCTTTATCATTCAAAATGCCAGATTTACTGCCTTCCTTAAGTAATTTGTCTAATATCCTATTGAATTTTTTTGTAGGATCAAAATCTAATTTTTTATAAGTCTTGGTGTCATTTAGAAGTCTATTTGCTTCTTTGATATAATTAGTAGTGTCCATCAGGACAATTCCTCCGCCCTTATCGGCAGGTTTAATGGTCACCCCACTGTTTTTTTGAAGGTTCTCGATAATTTCTTTATCTTTAATGCTTAAATTGTAATTTTTAAGTTTCTTGGGGTTGTATTTCTGTATATCCTTACAAACTAATTTTTCAAAAGTGTCAAGGTAATTACCCTTAGCATGTGTGGGGTTAAATTTAGATTTTATTTTAAAGTCTGTATGTTGAATACTATCTGAAACATCGTTACTTATTTGCCTTTCAATAGGGTTTTTGAGAAAAAATCTTTTAATAGTAAGATTGCGTACAAATTTTTTAATATGAATATGGGTGTTAAATTTGTCTAGTCTCTTTGTTGGTGCAAATGACAGACCTAAACTAAGGACCCTTTCCTCATCTTCCTTCAATTTTATACTACTAAGATTAAAAATGCCCTGAGTTCTGCTCATTATCTCCATCTTTTTGCCTCGTTTAGAAACTCCTCTTCCTCTCTTTCCTCTAAGTTTCTTTTTCTCCTTAGACTGGACTCGTTTTCCTGTCTTGATATATCTCGTGAGTGGCCCTCTTTGAGAGGGCTTCTCTCTAAAAAAACCTGTTCATCATTTTTATGTGTTTCCTCATTAGGCCTTTGATCTCTAAAGGTATCGAACCGATTTTGTGTAGGGATTCTCCATTGATCATCTTGTCTGTTTACCCATCTATTTGTTCTTCTGGGATATTCCCAGTAATTTTGTCTATTCTGAAATTGTCTATCTGAGTTCCGTCTAAAGGAGTTATGCTGGAATTCTGAATAAAAGTGATCCCTATTTTGGTATCTAGGGACTCTCGGTCTGTCATAATAGGTATTAGAATTGGTATTATAATTTCTCTCATAATGGTAATTATCATTATATGTGTTACGATTCCTATTCTCATTACGTTGTATTTGTGAATAACCTAATGATCTATTTTCATGATTACTTTCCCTTCTATGTTCATTAGAAATTGGGGGGTTTGTATTTGAGTTTTCACCCCTATTTGTTGGTGTATTATCGTTTATATCTCTTTCCATCTTTCCCCATTTTGTTCTCAAAAGTTCTTTATTAAGATTAGCTAATTTGTCCATTATAACTTTTTGTCTTTCTTTGAATTCATTACTGCTTTTTTTATCTTTTAATTTCTCTTTAATTTCTAAGATATTATTTTCAATATTTACTAAGGTCTCTTTCCTAGATCTCTTTAAGATATCTATCAAAGTGTTGGATGCTTTTTTTAGGGTTTCAGACCATTCATTCTGTAGTGTATCTGAAAGGGGAAAGGTACAATTTTTATTTAGGCGCAGGCCTCTTGGAATAATATCTTTAGAGGTATATCTATTCAAAAAGACCAGTTCCATTTTCTGCTTAAGTTCTTTGGTCATATTATATTCCAAATTTTGCATCAAATCTGATATTTTGTCAGATGTACATATATTAGGTATTGGAGTATTATCATCCTTCATATCAAGAAAAATTTTATCTCTAAAATCAAAAATGTCTTCCATACTTGAAAAACTGGAAAACCTGCTGCTACTGCTTTAGAAGGAAAAAAGACAATATTAGAAAAGTGTTTAAGCAGAGCGCTGGTTTATAAACAGGATACCACACAACTTACAAGTAAGAAAAGATCCTTCTATCTTTTCAAAAATGTAGTAAGAATTATGGTGATAGTAAGTGCGCTAAAAGAAAGCTAAAGGTATCCAATATTATCCGGTATTAAAAAGATATGTATAAAAGTGGAAAGTGTGATAAATGTGTATAATTCACAGTCAAAAATAAAAAAGGGGGTGTGAGGGGAAAAAAAGGGGTCTATGCAAAAAAATGACAGTGTCCGCAAAAAATAAGTGATATTGTATCTTGGGAAGAACTAATATAATCTTCTAATCATGATGTGCTAAAAATTCAAAATATGTAACAATAAGTGATGTGTCTATATATTGGTGTAATAATATCAAACTTTAGATAGTGTATGTGGGAAAAAAACAATACGTTAAATTGTAACGAAAAAACTATAATATTCAAAAAATTTATAATATCCAAAAAATTATAATATCCAAAAAATTTTCAAAAAATTATGCAGCCTAAATCATATATCAAAAATATTTATTTATACACACTCACAAGCAAATAGAAGGGGACGTCTCCCCTAATAAAAAGTAATAAAAACGTAATAAAAACAGATTTAAGCCAGTAGAAATTCAATTCTAAAAAAGCAGACTTTGCTGAGAAAATGTGTTAGAAAATCCACAATATTGTGCAGAGAGAGACAGTTCCTTATAGCATCCGAACCTTTCGTTGTTGCTTTATAAGTAGATTTTACTGACCAAGTTCAGGATTTAGAAAAAATGTAGGCTCCTTATAGTACTATACAGTCATTCAACTTTATTGGACTTATTGCTTTAGGATACTTTCTACTTACTTCACCACCCGTGTGGCAACGATATCACCTGTACAGCTCCAAGTATCCAAACTGAGTCAGTGCGCCGCGTGTATCTCGGCGTCTGACGTCATCGGCAAACTTCAGCCGCTGTCACTGTAATAGTTGGCTTTTCTGGATATTATAATCCTAGGTGGTTTTGGAGATAATCACTTCTTGTATTTCCAACAGAGATAGTTCCCTGCACTTAGTGCTAATTTCACGCAGGAAAAAGATGGATGTTGAGAAATGTAAATAGCCCGGGTTAAAGTTGAAAAAATCCTTAAATATAGAATGTCCTCATTCAAGTAGTAATGTCAGATAACACAGCCACTCAGATCAACGCGTTTCGCTCACCAGGGAGCTTTTTCAAGATAGATGTGACTGGTCTGGTGTGTCCTTATAAAGGTGTCAGAAAACCCTCATTGGTAGTTTTTTCATTGAAATTTAAGGTGGAATCATAGGAATACTATGTATCTGTATATGTCCCATCTGATTAAGGTGGAATAGTCTCTTCATGCTCATTCTCAGCTTAAAAAGGAATTTCTTTTTTTAGCTTAATATCTTGTTTACTAAAAAGGCTACTATATAAGTACTGCTGCAATATTCATATTATTCTAAAAAGAATAACATTCATAAAACGTAATATTCATAAAAATTTTTATATTCATAAAATTTATATTCATAAAATTTATCTGATATTTAAAAATAATAATCAATCTTCATAAAATACATAAAATTCATAAAATATTTTTATAACATATATTAATAAAAATGGCCCTAAAACTTGTAACAGGAGAAATCTATATGTACATCCTACAATACTGAAAATTCCAAAAGGGATTTTATCGATTTGATTATGGCCATAAAACTTAAGCAGTATAAAAGTTACAATTTAAAATCACCATTAGTCCAACAAAAAGGGGGAGAGATCTAATTCTGAGTTTAAACCTCTTGGGTACAGAGTATCGTATTTGTAAATTAGCTCTGCTTCTTTTATCAGTAACTTCTTCTCTATACTGCCACCTCTCCAATGATTGTGTACTTTTTGTACACCCCAATATTTTAAATCTTTAGTGTTACCTTTATGGACTGATTTAAAGTGTTTGTATAGATGAGTATCATCTCTACCATTTTTTATATTGCCAATATGCTCTCTTATTCGGTCCCTAATCATTCTTTTGGTTTCCCCAAAGTAAAAAAGGTTGCAAGTGCACTTAAGAACATAAATTATATTTTTATTGGTACATCTTATGGTATCTTTAATTATGAGGGGTTTCTCTGTATTACTAAATCTAATATTTTTTGATTTGTTACTGTGGCCACATGCCTTACATGAGTAGCATGGAAAAAAACCATTAATACTTTTCCCAGTTAAATCTTTTTGTTTTAGTATATTTTTCTTTTTTGTTTTAAGTTCACTAGGTGCCAAAATTGTTTTAAGGTTCGCTGCCTTTTTGAAAATAAATTTGGGGTTGTCAATGATTTTCGTCCCTAACAGATCATCTTCTTTTATTAAGTGCCAATGTTTTTTTATTATCCTTTTGATGACATTCAGGTCAGCACTATAATCTGTTATAAAAGGGACCATGATCTTATTACTGGTCTCTTTTTGTTTCTCTTTATAGGTCAGAAGGGACTCTCTGTCTGTGTTCTTGGCTCTCTCTATGGCTTTATCTGTAATATCATCTTTATAACCTCTCACCTTGAATCTTTCTAATAGGATTTCAGATTGCTGTTCGAAATCTGTCATCCTAGAGCAGTTCTTTCTAATACGTAAGAATTGTCCTACTGGGATGTTTTTCTTCCATGCATCTAGATGGCAACTTTTTGCATGTATATAATTACTGCAGTCGACCTTCTTAAAATGGGTCTTAGTTTCAATTTTATTTTCTACTTTAAGTATTTCTAGATCTAAGAACACCACAGAGTCTGTACTGTAATTATATGTAAAGTTCAGTCCCCAGGTATTATTATTCATTTCATCAAACATATTTTTAAGTTCAATTTCAGTACCTTTCCAGACTATTAGAAGGTCATCTATGTACCTTTTATAGAGCACAAGGTCTGCACCATAGCCGCCAGAGTTGAAGAATTGAGTTTCCCAGGCACCCATAAAAAGATTGGCGTAGCTAGGTGCAAACCTTGTGCCCATTGCCGTACCCTCTATCTGTAGGTAAAATTTGTTGTTAAAGGAAAAGTAGTTATTGTCAAGTATGTATTTAATACTTTTTAAAATAAAAGCCCTATGTTGATCTGACATATTTAGATCAGATTTTAGAAACATTTCAACCGCTTTAATTCCCTTGGAATGATCAATTACCGTGTATAAAGATGTGACATCACACGTTGCTAGGATCATCCCTTCCTCCCAATGTATGGATTTAAGTTCATTTAAGACTTGTGTGGAATCTTTAAGGTATGAGTTAAGATTTTTAACATGTTTTTGGAGAAAATTGTCCACATATCTAGATAAATTCGCTGATAAAGATTCTATCCCAGAAATGATTGGTCTACCTGGAGGGCTGACCAAACATTTGTGGATCTTCGGCAGGAAATAAAAGATGGGGATACGAGGAAATTTGGGTGTCAAAAATTCAAGTTCTTTATCATTCAAAATGCCAGATTTACTGCCTTCCTTAAGTAATTTGTCTAATATCCTATTGAATTTTTTGTAGGATTCCAAAACCACCTAGGATTATAATATCCAGAAAAGCCAACTATTACAGTGACAGCGGCTGAAGTTTGCTGATGACGTCAGACGCAGAGATACACGCGGCGCACTGACTCAGTTTGGATACTTGGAGCTGTACAGGTGATATCGTTGCCACACGGGTGGTGAAGTAAGTAGAAAGTATCCTAAAGCAATAAGTCCAATAAAGTTGAATGACTGTATAGTACTATAAGGAGCCTACATTTTTTCTAAATCCTGAACTTGGTCAGTAAAATCTACTTATAAAGCAACAACGAAAGGTTCGGATGCTATAAGGAACTGTCTCTCTCTGCACAATATTGTGGATTTTCTAACACATTTTCTCAGCAAAGTCTGCTTTTTTAGAATTGAATTTCTACTGGCTTAAATCTGTTTTTATTACGTTTTTATTACTTTTTATTAGGGGAGACGTCCCCTTCTATTTGCTTGTGAGTGTGTATAAATAAATATTTTTGATATATGATTTAGGCTGCATAATTTTTTGAAAATTTTTTGGATATTATAATTTTTTGGATATTATAAATTTTTTGAATATTATAGTTTTTTCGTTACAATTTAACGTATTGTTTTTTTCCCACATACACTATCTAAAGTTTGATATTATTACACCAATATATAGACACATCACTTATTGTTACATATTTTGAATTTTTAGCACATCATAATTAGAAGATTATATTAGTTCTTCCCAAGATACAATATCACTTATTTTTTGCGGACACTGTCATTTTTTTGCATAGACCCCTTTTTTTCCCCTCACACCCCCTTTTTTATTTTTGACTGTGAATTATACACATTTATCACACTTTCCACTTTTATACATATCTTTTTAATACCGGATAATATTGGATACCTTTAGCTTTCTTTTAGCGCACTTACTATCACCATAATTCTTACTACATTTTTGAAAAGATAGAAGGATCTTTTCTTACTTGTAAGTTGTGTGGTATCCTGTTTATAAACCAGCGCTCTGCTTAAACACTTTTCTAATATTGTCTTTTTTCCTTCTAAAGCAGTAGCAGCAGGTTTTCCAGTTTTTCAAGTATGGAAGACATTTTTGATTTTAGAGATAAAATTTTTCTTGATATGAAGGATGATAATACTCCAATACCTAATATATGTACATCTGACAAAATATCAGATTTGATGCAAAATTTGGAATATAATATGACCAAAGAACTTAAGCAGAAAATGGAACTGGTCTTTTTGAATAGATATACCTCTAAAGATATTATTCCAAGAGGCCTGCGCCTAAATAAAAATTGTACCTTTCCCCTTTCAGATACACTACAGAATGAATGGTCTGAAACCCTAAAAAAAGCATCCAACACTTTGATAGATATCTTAAAGAGATCTAGGAAAGAGACCTTAGTAAATATTGAAAATAATATCTTAGAAATTAAAGAGAAATTAAAAGATAAAAAAAGCAGTAATGAATTCAAAGAAAGACAAAAAGTTATAATGGACAAATTAGCTAATCTTAATAAAGAACTTTTGAGAACAAAATGGGGAAAGATGGAAAGAGATATAAACGATAATACACCAACAAATAGGGGTGAAAACTCAAATACAAACCCCCCAATTTCTAATGAACATAGAAGGGAAAGTAATCATGAAAATAGATCATTAGGTTATTCACAAATACAACGTAATGAGAATAGGAATCGTAACACATATAATGATAATTACCATTATGAGAGAAATTATAATACCAATTCTAATACCTATTATGACAGACCGAGAGTCCCTAGATACCAAAATAGGGATCACTTTTATTCAGAATTCCAGCATAACTCCTTTAGACGGAACTCAGATAGACAATTTCAGAATAGACAAAATTACTGGGAATATCCCAGAAGAACAAATAGATGGGTAAACAGACAAGATGATCAATGGAGAATCCCTACACAAAATCGGTTCGATACCTTTAGAGATCAAAGGCCTAATGAGGAAACACATAAAAATGATGAACAGGTTTTTTTAGAGAGAAGCCCTCTCAAAGAGGGCCACTCACGAGATATATCAAGACAGGAAAACGAGTCCAGTCTAAGGAGAAAAAGAAACTTAGAGGAAAGAGAGGAAGAGGAGTTTCTAAACGAGGCAAAAAGATGGAGATAATGAGCAGAACTCAGGGCATTTTTAATCTTAGTAGTATAAAATTGAAGGAAGATGAGGAAAGGGTCCTTAGTTTAGGTCTGTCATTTGCACCAACAAAGAGACTAGACAAATTTAACACCCATATTCATATTAAAAAATTTGTACGCAATCTTACTATTAAAAGATTTTTTCTCAAAAACCCTATTGAAAGGCAAATAAGTAACGATGTTTCAGATAGTATTCAACATACAGACTTTAAAATAAAATCTAAATTTAACCCCACACATGCTAAGGGTAATTACCTTGACACTTTTGAAAAATTAGTTTGTAAGGATATACAGAAATACAACCCCAAGAAACTTAAAAATTACAATTTAAGCATTAAAGATAAAGAAATTATCGAGAACCTTCAAAAAAACAGTGGGGTGACCATTAAACCTGCCGATAAGGGCGGAGGAATTGTCCTGATGGACACTACTAATTATATCAAAGAAGCAAATAGACTTCTAAATGACACCAAGACTTATAAAAAATTAGATTTTGATCCTACAAAAAAATTCAATAGGATATTAGACAAATTACTTAAGGAAGGCAGTAAATCTGGCATTTTGAATGATAAAGAACTTGAATTTTTGACACCCAAATTTCCTCGTATCCCCATCTTTTATTTCCTGCCGAAGATCCACAAATGTTTGGTCAGCCCTCCAGGTAGACCAATCATTTCTGGGATAGAATCTTTATCAGCGAATTTATCTAGATATGTGGACAATTTTCTCCAAAAACATGTTAAAAATCTTAACTCATACCTTAAAGATTCCACACAAGTCTTAAATGAACTTAAATCCATACATTGGGAGGAAGGGATGATCCTAGCAACGTGTGATGTCACATCTTTATACACGGTAATTGATCATTCCAAGGGAATTAAAGCGGTTGAAATGTTTCTAAAATCTGATCTAAATATGTCAGATCAACATAGGGCTTTTATTTTAAAAAGTATTAAATACATACTTGACAATAACTACTTTTCCTTTAACAACAAATTTTACCTACAGATAGAGGGTACGGCAATGGGCACAAGGTTTGCACCTAGCTACGCCAATCTTTTTATGGGTGCCTGGGAAACTCAATTCTTCAACTCTGGCGGCTATGGTGCAGACCTTGTGCTCTATAAAAGGTACATAGATGACCTTCTAATAGTCTGGAAAGGTACTGAAATTGAACTTAAAAATATGTTTGATGAAATGAATAATAATACCTGGGGACTGAACTTTACATATAATTACAGTACAGACTCTGTGGTGTTCTTAGATCTAGAAATACTTAAAGTAGAAAATAAAATTGAAACTAAGACCCATTTTAAGAAGGTCGACTGCAGTAATTATATACATGCAAAAAGTTGCCATCTAGATGCATGGAAGAAAAACATCCCAGTAGGACAATTCTTACGTATTAGAAAGAACTGCTCTAGGATGACAGATTTCGAACAGCAATCTGAAATCCTATTAGAAAGATTCAAGGTGAGAGGTTATAAAGATGATATTACAGATAAAGCCATAGAGAGAGCCAAGAACACAGACAGAGAGTCCCTTCTGACCTATAAAGAGAAACAAAAAGAGACCAGTAATAAGATCATGGTCCCTTTTATAACAGATTATAGTGCTGACCTGAATGTCATCAAAAAGATTAAAAAAACATTGGCACTTAATAAAAGAAGATGATCTGTTAGGGACGAAAATCATTGACAACCCCAAATTTATTTTCAAAAAGGCAGCGAACCTTAAAACAATTTTGGCACCTAGTGAACTTAAAACAAAAAAGAAAAATATACTAAAACAAAAAGATTTAACTGGGAAAAGTATTAATGGTTTTTTTCCATGCTACTCATGTAAGGCATGTGGCCACAGTAACAAATCAAAAAATATTAGATTTAGTAATACAGAGAAACCCCTCATAATTAAAGATACCATAAGATGTACCAATAAAAATATAATTTATGTTCTTAAGTGCACTTGCAACCTTTTTTACTTTGGGGAAACCAAAAGAATGATTAGGGACCGAATAAGAGAGCATATTGGCAATATAAAAAATGGTAGAGATGATACTCATCTATACAAACACTTTAAATCAGTCCATAAAGGTAACACTAAAGATTTAAAATATTGGGGTGTACAAAAAGTACACAATCATTGGAGAGGTGGCAGTATAGAGAAGAAGTTACTGATAAAAGAAGCAGAGCTAATTTACAAATACGATACTCTGTACCCAAGAGGTTTAAACTCAGAATTAGATCTCTCCCCCTTTTTGTTGGACTAATGGTGATTTTAAATTGTAACTTTTATACTGCTTAAGTTTTATGGCCATAATCAAATCGATAAAATCCCTTTTGGAATTTTCAGTATTGTAGGATGTACATATAGATTTCTCCTGTTACAAGTTTTAGGGCCATTCTTATTAATATATGTTATAAAAATATTTTATGAATTTTATGTATTTTATGAAGATTGATTATTATTTTTAAATATCAGATAAATTTTATGAATATAAATTTTATGAATATAAAATTTTTTATGAATATTACGTTTTATGAATGTTATTCTTTTTAGAATAATATGAATATTGCAGCAGTACTTATATAGTAGCCTTTTTAGTAAACAAGATATTAAGCTAAAAAAAGAAATTCCTTTTTAAGCTGAGAATGAGCATGAAGAGACTATTCCACCTTAATCAGATGGGACATATACAGATACATAGTATTCCTATGATTCCACCTTAAATTTCAATGAAAAAACTACCAATGAGGGTTTTCTGACACCTTTATAAGGACACACCAGACCAGTCACATCTATCTTGAAAAAGCTCCCTGGTGAGCGAAACGCGTTGATCTGAGTGGCTGTGTTATCTGACATTACTACTTGAATGAGGACATTCTATATTTAAGGATTTTTTCAACTTTAACCCGGGCTATTTACATTTCTCAACATCCATCTTTTTCCTGCGTGAAATTAGCACTAAGTGCAGGGAACTATCTCTGTTGGAAATACAAGAAGTGATTATCTCCAAAACCACCTAGGATTATAATATCCAGAAAAGCCAACTATTACAGTGACAGCGGCTGAAGTTTGCCGATGACGTCAGACGCCGAGATACACGCGGCGCACTGACTCAGTTTGGATACTTGGAGCTGTACAGGTGATATCGTTGCCACACGGGTGGTGAAGTAAGTAGAAAGTATCCTAAAGCAATAAGTCCAATAAAGTTGAATGACTGTATAGTACTATAAGGAGCCTACATTTTTTCTAAATCCTGAACTTGGTCAGTAAAATCTACTTATAAAGCAACAACGAAAGGTTCGGATGCTATAAGGAACTGTCTCTCTCTGCACAATATTGTGGATTTTCTAACACATTTTCTCAGCAAAGTCTGCTTTTTTAGAATTGAATTTCTACTGGCTTAAATCTGTTTTTATTACGTTTTTATTACTTTTTATTAGGGGAGACGTCCCCTTCTATTTGCTTGTGAGTGTGTATAAATAAATATTTTTGATATATGATTTAGGCTGCATAATTTTTTGAAAATTTTTTGGATATTATAATTTTTTGGATATTATAAATTTTTTGAATATTATAGTTTTTTCGTTACAATTTAACGTATTGTTTTTTTCCCACATACACTATCTAAAGTTTGATATTATTACACCAATATATAGACACATCACTTATTGTTACATATTTTGAATTTTTAGCACATCATGATTAGAAGATTATATTAGTTCTTCCCAAGATACAATATCACTTATTTTTTGCGGACACTGTCATTTTTTTGCATAGACCCCTTTTTTTCCCCTCACACCCTTTTTTATTTTTGACTGTGAATTATACACATTTATCACACTTTCCACTTTTATACATATCTTTTTAATACCGGATAATATTGGATACCTTTAGCTTTCTTTTAGCGCACTTACTATCACCATAATTCTTAAATCATTAAGAGCCGCTAAGACCTCCCCTAGTAATACACGGAGGTTTTCCAATTTAAATTTAAAATTTGAAATATCTGAATCCAATCTGCTTGGATCAGAACCGTCACCCACAGAATGAAGCTCTCCGTCCTCATGCTCTGCAAGCTGTGACGCAGTATCAGACATGGCTCTAGAATTATCAGCGCACTCTGTTCTCACCCCAGAGTGATCACGCTTGCCTCTTAGTTCCGGTAATTTAGCCAAAACTTCAGTCATAACAGTAGCCATATCTTGTAATGTTATCTGTAATGGCTGCCCAGATGTACTAGGCGCCATAATATCACGCACCTCCCGGGCGGGAGATGCAGGTACTGACACGTGAGGCGAGTTAGTCGGCATAACTCTCCCCTCGCTGTTAGGTGAAATTTGTTCAATTTGTACAGATTGGCTTTTATTTAAAGTAGCATCAATACAGTTAGTACATAAATTTCTATTGGGCTCCACCTTGGCATTGGAACAAATGACACAGGTATCTTCCTCTGAATCAGACATGTTTAACACACTAGCAATAAACATGCAACTTGGTTACAATCTTATCTAACAAAAACGTACTGTGCCTCAAAGAAGCACTAAACGATTAAATGACAGTTGAAATAATGAACTGAAAAACAGTTAAAGCATCAATCTTTAAAAACAACACAACTTTTAGCAAAGGTTTGTTCCCATTAGTAAAGTAACACTAATTAAATTTGAAACATAAAAATTACAGAGCAACGTTTTAAATCACAGTCACTATATAAGTCTCACAGCTCTGCTGAGAGAATCTACCTCCCTTCAAAGAAGTTTGAAGACCCCTGAGTTCTGTTAGAGATGAACCGGATCATGCAGAAAATACAAGAGTAACTGACTGGAAATTTTTGATGCGTAGCAAAGAGCGCCAAAAACGGCCCCTCCCCCTCATACACAGCAATGAGAGAGAAACGAAACTGTCATAATTAAAACAAGCAACCGCCAAGTGGAAAAATAATGCCCAAATATTTATTCACTCAGTACCTCAGAAATGCAAACGATTCTACATTCCAGCAAAAAACGTTTAACATGAAAAATACCAATTAAAAGGTTTAATGTACTTTTACAGAGTAATTCCGGTGAAATACCATCCCCAGAATACTGAAGTGTAGAGTATACATACATGTCATTATAACGGTATGGCAGGATTTTCTCATCAATTCCATTCAGAAAAATAAAAACTGCTACATACCTCAATGCAGATTCAACTGCCCGCTGTCCCCTGATCTGAAGCTTTTACCTCCCTCAGATGGCCGAGAAACAGCAATATGATCTTAACTACTCCGGTTAAAATCATAATAAAAACTCTGGTAGATTCTTCTTCAAACTCTGCCAGAGAGGTAATAACACGCTCCGGTGCTATTGTAAAATAACAAACTTTTGATTGAAGTTATAAAAACTAAGTATAATCACCATAGTCCTCTCACACCTCCTATCTAGTCTTTGGGTGCAAGAGAATGACTGGGGGTGACGTAGAGGGGAGGAGCTATATAGCAACTCTGCTGGGTGAATCCTCTTGCACTTCCTGTAGGGGAGCAGATAATATCCCAGAAGTAATGATGACCCGTGGACTGATCACACATAACAGAAGAAAAGCTGTTCCCGTTCCGGACTCTCAGCTTGAGCTATGGGGGGGCCATTCCTAAGGTGGATGGAGCTTGCTAAGCGTACGACTATTCCCCTCGAGGATAGTTCGTCGTTCAAAGAGCCCATGAAAAAGAAGTTAGAATCCATGTTAAGAAAGATGTTCTAACTCACAGGGTTCGTTTTCCAACCGGCAGCGGCGATTGCTGAGGTGGCTGGAGCGACTACCTATTGGTGTGACGCACTGTCAGCTATGGTCGAGGTGAAGACTCCCCTTGAGGAGATACAGGAAAAGATTAAGGCCTTATGGGTAGCTAATTCTTTTATCTGTGATGCAAACATGCAGGTTATTTGCCTGAATGCCAAGACATCAGGTTTCTCTGTTCTAGCCCGCAGGGCTCTATAGTTAAAGTCGTGGTCTGCTGACATGACTTCTAAGTCTAGATTACTATCCCTTCCGTTTCAGGGGAAAGTTCTTTTTGGTCTAGGCCTGGACTCTATCATATCCATGGTCACGGGAGGCAAGGGTGCTTTCCTTCCGCAGGATAAGAAGCCTAAATGCTCTACTTTTGACCCTTTCGTTCAGACAAGTCTCAACGCCAGCAGCCTGCTGCGAAGTCTAAGCAGTCCAAGGAATCTTGGAAGCCAGCTCAATCTTGGAACAAGTCCAAGCAGAGCAAGAAGCCCGCTGAGACAAAGACGGCATGAAGGGGCGGCCCCCGATCCGTCATTGGATCGCTTGGATGAAAGACGTCCAGGATCCTTGGGTTCTGGAGGTTATCACCCAGGGTTACAAGATAGGGTTCAGGACTCATCCGCCCAGAGGCAGATTCCTCCTGTCAAACCTATCCACGGAGTAATCGTTCCAGTACCTCTAGGAGAAAGGGGTCTAGGCTACTATTCAAACCTTTTCGTGGTCCCAAAGAAGGAGGGCACGTTTCGCCCAATTCTGGACCTAAAGTGCCTAAACAAGTTTCTGTCAGTCCCATTGTTCAAAATGGAGACAATCAGATCAATCCTGCCCCTAGTTCAAGAGTGGCAATTTATGATGACAATAGACTTGAAGGATGCCTACCTTCACGTGCCAATACACAAGGACCACGTCAGGTTCCTAAGATTTGCATTTCTGGACCAACACTTCCAGTTTGTGGCCCTACCTTTCGGTCTGGCAAATGCCCCTAGTCTTTATGAAGGTTCTGGGGGTGCTACCAGAGGTATTGCGGTGGCTCCTTATCTGGACGATATTTTGGTCCAGGCTCCGGAGGACCACTTGAGGACTCTTCTTCTCCTTCGATCCCATGGATGGAAGATAAACGAAGGAAAAAGTTCTCTGGTTCCCAGCAACAGGGTGGAGTTCCTGGGTATGATAATAGATTCCATATCTAGGAAGATATTCATGACAGATCAGAGACATTGTGTACAGCTGTCTTGCCCTTCAGACCTCCTCAAGGCCATCTGTGGCCAGGTGTATGGAGGTGATTGGGCTCATGGTATCCAGCATAGATGTCATTCCATTCACCAGGTTCCATCTCAGATCTCTTCAGTTATGCATGTTGAGACAATGGAACGGCGATCACTCAGATCTATCCCAACAGATCTCTCTGGACAACCGAGTAAGGGGATCCCTCTCTTGGTGGATCTGTCCGGGTCAGTTGGCCCAGGGGACATCCTTCTTGAGGCCATCCTGGGAGATTGTGACCACGATTGCAAGTCTATCAGATGGGGAGTTGTTAGGGGTGCCAGAAGTGTACAGGGCAGGTGGACTCGAGAGGAGTCGACTCTGCCAATAAATATTCTGGAACTTTGAGCAATAGTCAACGCTCTGAGGGCTTGGCCCCACCTGGGGTCATCCCGATTCATCAGATTCCAGTCAGACAACATTACCTCTGTGGCTTACATAAACTATCAGGGGGGGAACGAGAAGCTACCTAGCCATGAGAGAAGTATCTCGGATTCTGGAATGGGCAGAGACTCACAATTGTTCGCTCTCAGTTATCCACATTCCGGGTGTGGACAACTGGGATGTGGACTTTCTCAGCAGACAGTTGTTTCATCCGGGGGAAGTCTCTCCATCCCGAGGTGTTTGCTGAGATCTGCAACAGATGGGGGACGCCGTAGATAGACCTCATGGCGTCCAGACTCAACTTCAAGCTACCCAGATATGGGTCGCGGTCCAGGGACCCACAGGCAGAGCTGATAGATGCCTTAGTGGTGCCTTGGGAGTACAAACCACAAAATGGGCAACAAAAACAACACAATTATAGGCCACACCCAAACGAAATAGAAAATAGAGAACAGAAGGTTTATAATTTGAGGCCATCTTGGCAAAGAGTAGAATATAGAAAAGGGAAAACTAACTACAACTATCCCCAGACGGACTCTAGACAATACAACAATTATCACAGAAATGAACCCTACAATACTCATAACAATTACTATAACAGGGATCATCAGTGGAGAAACACAAACAAAAGACCTCACGATCAGTACAAACAAAATACTCACTACAATGAGTATCAGAATACACACTATAATAAAACAACACATGACCAACGTAGAACTTACTACCAACAAACAAACACCTTTAACGAGCACCAAAATCCACACAATAAATCCTCAAGTAATTACAACAGATTTCTGGCTTTAGAAAACTATGAATCACAAACAAGGGATGATACACTAGACCCAATAAGAACAGATGAAAGAAATACAGTACATATAGCAAATGAAAAACAACATTCCTCTTTTTTAGAAATAGGCCCAAACCAAAACTCAGGGAGAAGAAAAAGAAGAAATTCAGAAAGAGAGGAATTAGAGGAGGTAGACCAAAGAGATCAGAAAGAACACCACTACCAACAGAGGGCACACTTTCAGGACATGAAAAGGAAGAAATAAATGAAAAACAACAAGGGATTTACAATTTAAGTAAACTCCAGTTAAATGACACCCAAAAACAAATATTGAATAAAGGGCTATCATTTGCACCGACACAACCTATAGACAAATTTAATACATTTATCGATGCACATAAATTTATTCGAAATCTGACACTAAAGAAATATTTTATAAGAAATCCAGTGGAAAAACCACAAATTAAACACAATAGCGAAACTAATATAATAGGAGAAACAAACACAAAAACTTTTTTCAGAGATGATAAAGGTTTTATACACACTGACCTTAAAAGAAAGTCTAATTTCTACCCAAAAAATGAAAAAGGAAAATATATAGACACTTTTGAAAAACTAATCACAACCGACATAACCAATTTAAAAAACAAAAAGACAAACCAACAGAACCTCACCAAAAAACAAAAAACTCATAACAGAATTAGAAAGGAACAATGAAATAATCATAAAGCCTGCAGATAAAGGGGGGGGGGATAGTTATTCTAGACAAATCACAGAACAATGACATGATTTTTAAACTATTGAACGACACTAACACCTATAAAAAGATGATTGCAAATCCTACTAGAATATATCAAATCTTTCTTAAACATCACCTAGAAAAGGCAAAAACCTGTGGAATCATAACAGAGAAAGAATATGACTTCTTATATCCAATCTATCCAAAAATTCCAATTATATACGGATTACCTAAAATACATAAAAACATTGAAAACCCCCCAGGCCGTCCTATAATATCAGGGATAAACTCCCTAACATCAAATCTATCTGCATACATAGATAAATTCCTACAAATTCACGTAAAAAATTTAGACTCCTATCTAAGAGACTCATCCAGTCTACTAACAATTTTGAAAGATATAAAATGGCAATCAGACTACCTACTAGTAACGTGACGTTTCATCATTATACACGTGCATACAACATACAGATGGAATAGATGCAGTAAAACACTTTTTAACCAATGCAGGAGAAATGCCAATAAACCAAATTGAATTCATTTTAGATGGAATCAACTTTATTTTAACACACAACTATTTTTTTATATGAGGGTATCTTCTATGAACAGGTTTGCGGAACTGCAATGGGTACCAAATTTGCACCCAGTTACGCAAACCTGTTCATGGGCCTATGGGAAATCAATTTTTTAGACCAAAGTGAGTATAAGAATAACATTATAATATATAAAAGATATATAGACGACCTTTTCTTCATATGGAAAGGTAACGAAGAAGACCTGACAAATTACATACAATCTATGAACAATAATAACAAAAACCTAACTTTTACATACACTTTCAGCAAAGATAAAATCAGTTACTTAGATCTAGAAATCACACCCTATGGAGATAAACTCAATACCAAGACATTTCTAAAGGAAGTAGACGCGAACAATTACATCCACTGGGAAAGCCAGACAGGTGGAAACAGAATATCCCGAAGGGACAATTCTTAAGACTAAAAAGAAATTGCAATGACCCAGAAGTCTTCGAAAAACAAAGCAAAATTTTTAAACAAAAATTCATAGATAGAGGATATAACATATCCAAAATAGAAAAAGATATAGAAGAAGTAAGAAATATAGACAGAAATGATATCCTAAACCACAATACTAAGAAAAATAGACCTTCAAACACAACTAATGATAGAATAAATATACCATTTATTACACAATATGGAGAAGACAAGCACTCGATTGAAAAGATTATCAGAAAACACTGGAATATCCTCAGCCATGACCCTGATTTAGGGCCACTATTACCCAATAAACCTAGTTTTATTTACCGAAGAGCGAATACTATAAAAAACAGATTAGCACCTTCCTTGAAGAACACAAGGAGCAAAAACATTGAGAAAGGAGTATTAGGAACAGAACTTAGGGGTTTCTACCCCTGTCATATATGCAAAGCCTGCAGGCATTCAAAAAAGACTAACACGTTTACATCTAACAATACCAAACAAACATACAAAATTAAAAACACTATAAGATGTATGGATAAAAATATAATTTATCTTATAGAGTGTACAAAGTGTAATTTACAATACACAGGGGAAACCGAAAGAACTATACGAGAAAGGATAAGAGAGCATATTCTGTCCATTGAAAACTCAGAAGAAAAAAGAAACTTAGAACTCCCTGTCCCAAAACATTTCAGATTATGTAACAATAGCAATTTAAAATACTTTAATTTTACAGCTATAGAAAAAATAAGTAAAAACGTTAGAGGAGGGAATCACTCCAGAGCGTTACTACAAGCAGAAGCTAAATGGATTTTCAAACTACAAACACTTCAACCAAAGGGCTTGAACATAGACTTTAATTTAAATAGTTTCCTAAAAGAATGAAAGACCCCAAAAAAACTATATAACTCCATAACAAAAACCGACAAAAATGCTTCATTATACCAGATACTATCCTAAATGTATTATTTCTTTTATTCAATTTTCATTGTTATTTCAAAACCAGACTATATAAAATTAAATAATAAAATTTCGCACATAATCCTTTCATCAAAAATTACTCAATCCCAAACTTTCACAAAATATTTATATATCTGCTAGCCGGCATATTTGCGTACTAATGACATAGGAGGGCATAGATATTAAGATGTGCTTTTTGACTGGTTTAAAAACAGCTCAAATATTTCCTCCTTATACATATTCATAAACTGAAATTGTGCTCTAGAAACAACCACAGACTATTATTTTTGAAGATCATTTTTAAGAATACTATACACAATCAGAAAAACTCAACTGTCTACAAAATAAATCTCCAAAATAAATTAACTGTAAATAACTACTTTTTCAAACTCAACCATAAAGATATATATCCCACAAATAAGAAACTAAGCATATTTATTATTAAAACCAAAAATCTCTCAACTTTTTCAACAAACGATCTTAGAAGAACAAACATAATCATAACTTTTTATTATTATTATAATTATTTTTTATTTTTCTATCCAAATCGATTCTTATGTATGCAATGTATCTTAAGAAGTTTTCCAAACTCAATCACAAAGACATATATATCCCACAAATAAGAAAATAAATTAAGTAGATTTATCTCTAAACTTTTTCAACAAACGATCTTAGAAAAACAAACATAATCTTACTTTTTATTGCTATTAGTTTTTATTTCTATCCAAATCGATTCTCATGTATGTTATGTACCTTAGGAAGTTTTTTTATATACTTTGTTATGAATTTTGGAACTATGATTTCTTATGAACACTTATGTATACTAACTTTGATAAAAAAATGCCTGCAAATAGAAAACAAGATGAACATATATGAACAAAAAACCCGTGCAAGTATTCAAGGCAAATTGAATAATTGATCTGATTATTCCAATCAAAGTGCAATTTTGAACAAATAAAAAGACCGCCAAACTCTCCAACAGTAGTACAGCTTGAAAAAGCCCAATGTAACGGCCGAAACGCGTAGCGAACTACTGTGACAAACTCTTCTGATACACCCCTGGGTCACAAATATACCTACTGTGACAAAAAGAACCATTACCCATCCGCTATAAGCCACCTTGGATTTTAAACTTCTCATCTCGCATCCGCTTCCAACTTTAAGCAAGAAAAGACCAGGCAAAAAACACATTGGTGTTTTTGCGCCCTCCGAAATTGCTTCCTGAACTGAGGACCGCAACTCCAGAGGTGGACACATCATTTCCACCCCTTTCATCAGAGGATCAAGGACCAGATAAAGAAGACCACCCTCAGCGGCAACACTTCTACCAGGCTCCACAATCGGCTAAGAGTACAGTAAGTAAAATACCGCTCCTTACTGCATAACCTCTTTAGACCGTAGAGCTCTGGCAACATTTAAAACACGGACCTCACATCCACATCGAAAGAAGGACATACAAACAGACTTTGAAACATTCTTTTGCAACATAATATAACATTATTACAAAATAAGGAGCACTCTTTCACTAAATAAGTTGCAAAAAATATTCACGCATACTGCAAAAAGTCATTTTGAACTTTTTAATATTAAATCCACTGGTGTTTTTTTAACTCAAATCTTAGGCATGAACTTTTAAAACATCCTTCACATTTATATACCATTTTGTAAAGTGTCGGCCGACCAGTAGAAGGAGAACTTTTATCTTTAACCATATTTCTGCCTAATATTAACATTGCATTTTTTAGGCTTACATATTTTTACATATTTTCAGTTTTATTTCCATCGTTTCACTTTATACATTTTTATTGATTTATTTTTTTATCTACTCCCCAAAACAAACTAAGAGCTCTTCATAGCATACCCACTATACGAATTCTGCTAGATAAACTTATACGTTTTTCCCCATGCTAACATCAATATATTAAGATAACCACTCGTGTTTCTTGACTTTTTTAGGGAATTGCACTAGGTATTTCTATGTACTAGGTACAAAAACTTAGATTAGCTTTTAACACTAAAGATTCCTCAAACAACGCAGCTGAACATATCAGCTAAATATATCAACTAGAAAAAACATCATATAATAAATAGTATAACCGTTGAAATTGCTTAAAGACCTAATAAACAAGCACAATTGCCTACACTACATACAGGGCCTTCCATATACCCAATATTTGAGGTATAGACATATATATGTTTTTAATGTATACTTATCTTTGTTTATCCTTGAGCTAATAAAATATCAATTTTCTAGTATTTGGTAATTTTTCAATATATCCGATATAATTAAAAAATAGACTGTATTATTTCTGTTCATTTTAAAAAACACAAGGGTATAAGCATTAAGTTGCGCCACACACTCCTTAAACCTACACCCCTCCTGCACACCACAACCAGATATTTTTTGGGGAAAATATCTTAGGAGTTAGGGCATACCCGAAACAAGGCAGCACAAAAAAGTTTTAAAATTCTCCTACCAAGATTTGCCTTGGGAGTTCAACCTAATTTACATATTTCCACTGTTGCCACTTCTTCCTCAAGTGGTGGTTCGCATCAAACAGGAGCAAGCTTTGACCATTCTGATTGCTCCGTTATGGCCGTGGAGGACGCAGTTTGCGGATCTGGTGGGGATGTCATCGTCTTCTCCATGGAGGTTACCCTGGCGCAGAGATCTGCTGATTCAGGGTCCTTTTCTACACCAAAATTTTGATTCTCTGAGGCTAACTGCATGGTGATTGAACGCCTAGTCTTGGCTAAGAGAGGTTTTTCTGAGAGAGTAATTTATACTCTCATCCAGGAAGCCGGTCACTCGTTGCATCTAGGATAAAGTGTGGATGACCTACTCATCCTGGTGTGAGGAATGTGGATATCCCTGGCACAAGGTTAGGGTATCCAGGATTCTGGCTTTTCTCCAGGATGGACTGGATAAGGGTCTTGCCGCCAGCTCCTTAAAGGGACATATTTCGATGTTATCGGTGCTGGTACACAAGAAGCTAGTGGTGCTTCCTGATATTCAGTCCTTTATTCAGGCTCTGTCTAGGATCAGTCCTATCTTTAGAAATTCTGCTCCTCCTTGGAGCTTAAACTTGGTTCTTAAGGTTTTGCAGAGGGCTCCGTTTGAGCCTATGCAAGCGCTTGACATTAAGATTCTTTTCTGGAAGGTTCTATTTCTTCTGGCTATTGCATCGGCTCGCAGGGTCTCTGAGTTAGCGGCCTTGCAATCTGAGCCCCCTTATCTGGTTTTTCACGCTGATAAGGCTGTGCTTCACACTGGATTGGGATTTTTTCCCAAGGTGGTGTCAGATCGTAACATCAATCAGGAGATAGTAGTTCCTTCCTTGTGTTCTAACCCTAAGGTTTTGCAGAGGGCTCCGTTTGAGCCAATGCAAGCGCTTGACATTAAGATTCTTTTCTGGAAGGTTCTATTTCTTCTGGCTATTGCATCGGCTCGCAGGGTCTCTGAGTTAGCGGCCTTTGCAATCTAAGCCCCCTTATCTGGTTTTTCACGCTGATAAGGCTGTGCTTCACACTGGATTGGGATTTTTTCCCAAGGTGGTGTCAGATCGTAACATCAATCAGGAGATAGTAGTTCCTTCCTTGTGTTCTAACCCTAAGGAGAGGTTACTGCATAACTTGGATGTGGTTCGAGCCTTGAAGTTTTATCTTCAGGCCACAAAAGATTTCAGACAGTCTTCGTCCTTATTTGTGGTGTATTCAGGGAAGCGTAGGGGGCAGAGGGCCTCTCCCACTTCTCTGTCTTTTGGTTGAGGAGCATTATCCGTTTGGCCTATGAGACAGTGGGACATAAGCCTCCTCAGTGGATTACGGCTCACTCAACTAGAGCTGTGGCCTCTTCTTGGGCCTTTAAGAACGAGGCCTCTGTGAAGCAGATTTGAAAGGCGGCTACTTGGTCCTCCTTACATACTTTTACAAAGTTTTACAAATTTTATGTTTTTGCTTTGGCGGAAGCTGTGTTTGGGAGAAAGGTTCTGCAGAATCTGGTGCCCTCAGTATAGGGTCCGCCTCCTTTTACTCTCCCGTTTTTGTTCATTCAGTGTCCTCTAGAGCTTGGGTATTTGTTCCCACAAGTAATGAATGAAGCAGTGGACTCTCCTCCCATTAAGATGGAAAACATAACTTATGCTTACCTGATAATTTAATTTTTATCTGTGGGAGGAGAGTCCACTGCTCCCACCCGTTTGCTCCGGTGGGCGGACCTAAATTTAATATTAGTCTTCTGGCACCATTTATACCCTATTTCTCCTACTGTTCCTTGTTCCCTTGGCAGAATGACTGGAGGATAAGGGGAGTGGGGGATGTATTTAAGCCTTTGGCTGGGGTGTCTTTGCCTCCTCATGGTGGCCAGGTTCTTATTTCCCACAAGTAATGAATGAAGCAGTGGACTCTCCTTCCACAGATGGAAATGAAATTATCTGGTAAGCATAAATTATATTTTTATTATAGACCACAAGCGGGGTCTTGCTACTTGTACGGTCCTTTAAAAGATTGGTACTCTGGCCCGGTAGTTGAAAGTTTAGAATAGAAAATATAGTTCACTACTATTTTCCAAAGTCTTTGTTGTGAACAATAGTTTTCTCTTTTGAGGCCAATATGGATATATTTATGTGTGCTATCATACACTGAACAAGACTGTGCTGAGTTCCTTACTCCCAACTGAAAACTATTAGTGCTCTTATTTGTACTCATATCCTCTATATAATCAAACAGCCAACTGTCTTTTTTAGAACACTACCACAGTTTTCTCATATCTTATAGTGTATGTGTTAATGTTTTCCTTTAGCCTTAACCCTAAAGTAAGTACCGCTGTTTGTAGTTCAGTTCTACCTTAGTTAACCAGTGAACCTCCTAAAAATCAACATAGCACGCCTTATTGTTTGATCTACAATGATAGCTATAGAGAGCATAACCTGTATTGTAATTGAATAGACATGGGACACTCTCTGTTCCAAGGTTATATAACTTAATAGTTGGTACTTTGCTCCTATTTTAAAATTGAAAGGCAGATGCCAGTGTTCACCTTTGTTATACTTATATTCTACAAACTTATACAACATGTCCTATGGTCCTATGTAGTATGAATAAAATGTTATTTAGCCTGCAAATTTTGGTTCCCCCCATATATATATAATTTTTTTTATACTTATCTATTTTTCCCTACACCCCCCCCCATCACATATAGTGCTCTGGTTTATGTTGATATCAGAAACTACAATCTACAATTCTTGTATACCAGTTTACATATGTATTATACTACAGGAAGCAAAGTTTATCTTACATTCTTTGTTTTTATTGCTTGAAACATACTACTACCGTGGTGCCAATGGTGAATTATTTACACACAGTTAGTAATTTCTTACTAGCATGTGATGAAAGAATTAGATGTTTCCATGTAGTATGTTATCAGATCAGCTTCAGATAGATGATGCTCATGAAAAAAAAAAAGGTTCCTTTTGAAAGATGTTGAGTTTGCAGGGGAGCCAGGGTCTGGTACTTTTAAGTTCTAACTATTCTGTCTCCTGTACTGTCCAGTTTATTGATTCTACAAATATCATGCAGTTGTTTGAGAAACTTTATTAATTCTGCTATGGTCCCAAGTAAGAGGTATCATTCAGCAGGTAGCCAGATACCAAGGAGAGAAAAAAGGTTAGAGATGTTGTTATCCTGCAAGATGAACATTTTTGAGTAAACATTCTCATTTAAAAAAAAGTAATATAGACAAACAAAGTATTCTGGTGTGACTTATTTCTAGGATTTTACAAACACAAGATGAAGGTTCAAGATACAACATGTGAGAAAATATAATAATTGTATTCTCAAATATCAGCACCAATGCAACAAAAGCAAATATATACGAAACAACAATGCGATAATATAGCATTGGAACAATTCCTCAATTTACATAGTCAAAAACTGTAAGCTGAACAGAAGTTCTATAGCATACAGTTAGGTCCATAAGTAAACATTGATAATGTTATAGTTATTTTAGCAGTTAGAAATAAAAGATTGAAGTTGAAGTTAAATAATGAATTTGGGCTTAAAGTGCAGGCTTAATTTGATTAATTTACATCCAAATTGGGGAATGGATTAGGAACTGCAGCATTTTTTATCTGTAGATCCCTTCTTGTCATGGGACCAAAAGTAATTGGACAATTAACTGAGAATCTTTTTGTATGGCCCAGTGTAGGTTGTTCTCTTGTTATTTCATTAACAATGAAGTAGTTAAAAGGTCTGGAGCTGATTTCAAATGTGGAAGTTGTTACTGTCAACTCTCAATATGAGGCCCAAAGAGCTGCCAATGCAAGTGCAGGACATCATTAGGCTTAAAAAAATAAAACAAATCCATCAGAGGCATAACAGAAAAAAAAGGAGTAGCCAAATCAAGAATTTGATATATTCTTAAAAAGAAGACATGCACTGGTGATCTCAGCAAAAGGCTTGGACGACTATGGAAGACAACTTTGGTAGATTATCTCAAAATTCATCCCTTAGTGAATAAAAATCCATTCACAGTATACAGCCAAATTAAAGGGACACTGAACCCAAATTTTTTCTTTCGTTATTCAGATAGAACATGCAATTTTAAGCAACTTTCTAATTTACTCCTATTATCAATTTTTTTTCATTCTTCTGGTATGTTTATTTGAAAAGCAAGAATGTAAGTTTAGATGCCGGCCCATTTTTGTGAACAACCTGGGTTGTCCTTGCTGATTGGACAGCACCAATAAACAAGTGCTGTCCATAGTCCTGAACCAACAATTTGCTGGCTCCTTAACTTAGATGCCTTCTTTTTCAAATAAAGATAGCAAAAGAACGAAGAAAATTTGATAATAGGAGTACATTAGAAAGTTGCTTAAAATTGCATGCTCTATCTGAATCATGAAAGAAAAAAATTGGGTTCAGTGTCCCTTTAAGAACACTCTTCAGGAGGAAGCATATCAGAGTCTACAATCAAGAGAATAATGCATGAGGTAAATACAGAGGGTTTACCACAAGATGCAGACTATTAGTAAGCCTCAAAAATAGGAATGCAGAGTAGAGACTTTGTCAGAAAACATAAAAAAAACATTCTCAATTCTGGAACAATATTCTTTAAGCAGATAAACTAAGATAAACCTGTACCAAAATCATGGGAAGAGAAGTGTATGAAAAAGGGAATGAACAGCTCTGACATCACATCAACCATAAAACATGGTGGAGTTAATGGTATGACAAGGGCGTGCAAGGCTGCAGTGTAAGCGGTCACTAGTATTTATTAATAGTGTCACTGCTGACAGAAGTAGCATGGTAAATTATGAAGTGTATAGGTCTATGCTTTCAGCTTAAATTTAGCAAAACTTATAGGATGGCACTTCACAGCACACATAGACAATGACCCAAAATATACTGAAACCAAATAGCTTTCAAGGCAAAGAAGTGGAATTTTCTTGAATGGCCGAGTCAGTGAATTGACCTCAACTGAAATTAATATGCATTTCACTTGATGAAAGCATAAAGACCCACAAACAAGCAGACATTTCAGACAGCTTCAGTAAAGGCCTGGCAGAGCATCACTCGGGGAAAAAGTCTTGGTTCCAGATTTCAGGCAGTCATTCACTGCAAAATATTTTCAACCAAGAATTATAATTTTATTTATAATTATGTTAGTTTCGATCCCCTGACAATGGGGTACTTTATATGAATACTGTTGTAATTCTTAACAACTCATATAATAATTTTGTTAAACTTGAATTAAAGCTGAAAGTCTGCACTTCAATCACATCTTAATTGATTTATTTAAATATTATTTTAGTGGTGTACATAGCCACAATTAAGAAGATTGTGTCACTGTAAAAATATTTATAGACCTAACTGTATACAACTCCTATATAAATGAAATGTCAGTCAATGATAGTCCAAACACCCATGCTAGGAGAATGCATCAGAAAAAAATATGTATAGTATTACATATCTACCATTGTGCATACAAAAACCTCTTTGTGGTTGGAGACCACTTACTAAAGTGGGCTTAACATCTACTATTTGAGCTCTCTCGTGTATGAGTATTCTGATGTCTAATAAGATTTGCTTTTTGGGTGAAACATTTCCCACATACAAAACAAGAAAATGCTTTCTCTCCTGTATGAATTTTCTGATGTGTACTAAGGCTTGATTTCAAGGTAAAACATTTCCCACATTCGTTACACAAGAATACTTTCTCTCCTGTATGAAGTTTTTGATGATTAACAAGATCTGCCTTCAAAGTAAAAGATTTCCCACATTTAGAACATGAAAATTTCTCACGCAGATGTATTTTCTGATGAGCAATAAGATTTGCTTTCTGGTTACAACATTTCCCACATTCAGAACATGAAAATACTCTCTCTCCAGTATGAATATTCTGATGTGTATACAGATGTGATTTCTGTGTAAAACATTTCCCACATATAGGACATGAATATGATTTCTCACGTTTATGTATTTTCTGATGAGCAATAAGTTTTGACTTCTGGTTAAAACTTGTCCCACATTCAGAACATGAAACTTCTTCTTCTGCATGAATTTGCTGATGTCTAAAAAGACATGACTTCAATTTAAAAGTTTTCCCACATTCCGAACATGAAAATTCTTTCTCCCCTGTATGAATTTTCAGATGGTCATTCAGAACGGATTCCTGGATAAAACATTTCCCACATACAGCACATGAAAATACTTTCTCTCTAGTATGAATTTTCAGATGGTCAATAAGAACTGATTTCTGGGTAAAACATTTTCCACATATAGAACAGGGAAATGATTTCTCATGTTTATATACTTTCTGATGAGTAATAAGATGTGTTTTCTGGCTAAAACATTTCCCACATTCAGAACATGAAAATGCTTTCATTCCTGTATGAATGTTCTGATGTCTAATAAGATTTGATTTTTGGGTAAAACTTTTCCCACATACACCACAAGAAAATGCTTTCTCTCCCGTATGAATTTTCAGATGGTCAACAAGATGTATTTTCTGGATAAAACATTGGCCACATAAAAAACATGAAAATTCTTTTTCTCCTGTATGAATTTTCTGATGAGTAAGAAGATGTGATTTGTGGGTAAAACTTTTTCCACATACAAAACATAAAAATGGTTTATTCACCACGTGGCTTTGTGGATCTTTAAAAAGACTTAAAGAGTCATCTTCACTCCAGCCTTCACAAGAAATGTCTGATCTCATCGATTGATATGCTGAAAATAAACACAGTGAGAATAAAGTTATTTAAAATGATGTTAAAATTATCTTTACAAGAAAGATTACATTGATGCCTTTCATTTGGGTAGGTTAAACAAAATATAATAATTGGTTTATTCCTATAAACATGAGGGAGCAATAGGGTGAGTGTGAGCGAGGGTATAATCGTAATTTTAGTGTTTATTATTTTTTGTAATGCTAGATTTCTTTTTTTAAATTTCGTATTAGGTTCATTTAAATTTGTAATTTAGGTTTTTTATTTTTTCGTAGTGTTCGTAGTTTTGTAGTGTGGGGGGCTGGTGGTTTAGGGGTTAATAGGTTTAGTTTATTAGTTGCGATGTGGGGGGCTGGAGGTTTAGGGGTTAATACATTGGTATAGTGTTGGCGATGTGGGGGGCCGGTGGTTTAGGGGTTAATAGGTTTATTTAGTGTCGGCGATGTCGGGGGCGGTGGATTAGGGGTGTTTATGTTAGGGTATTTCTTTTACCCATAGACATCAATGGGGTTGCATTACGAAGACTCGCCATTCCGCGATCGCAAGTGTTAGTTTTTCTTTCATGTAATTGGCAAGAGTCCATGAGCTAGTTACGTATGGGATATATAATCCTACCAGGAGGGGCAAAGTTTACCAAACCTCAAAATGCCTATAAATACACCCTTCACCACACCCACAATTCATTTTTACAAACTTTGCCTCCTATGGAGGTGGTGAAGTAAGTTTGTGCTTAGATTTCTATGTTGATATGCACTTCTCAGCATTTTGAAGCCAGATTCCTCTCAGAGTACAGTGAATGTCAGAGGGATGTGACGGGAGTATCACCTATTGAATGCAATGGTTTTCCTCACGGGAAATCTATTTCATAGGTTCTCTGTTATCGGTCGTAGAGATTCATCTCCTACCTCCTTTATCAGATCAACGATATACTCTCATATTCCATTACCTCTACTGATAACTGTATCAGTACTGGTTTGGCTATCTGCTATATGTGGATGGGTGTCTTTTGGTAAGCATGTTTTCATTACTTAAGACACTCTCAGCTATGGTTTGGAACTTTATGTATTTATATAAAAGTTCTAAATATATGTATTGTACTTATATTTGCCATGAGTCAGGTTTAAGTATATTTCCTTTTGTCAGTTTCATATCTTGGAAATGCATTTTTCTAGGGAAATTTTTTTTCTTACCTGGGGTATAGTCTTTTTTCAAATTGACTGTTATTTTAATTTTGCGGGCAAATTAGGCTCTCAAGGGCACAAAATGCCAAAGTATATTTCATTATTTTTGGCGCAAGATTTTTTGGTGCGAAGTTACGTTCGATGACGCAAATTCGTAATTTCCGGCATTTTAGTCGACGCCAAGTCCTTTCACAAGGTTGCGTCTTCAATGATGCGAGTGTGTCATTTCCGGATGTTGTTAGTGCCAAAAAAAAAATTCTGTTTGTGTTGTGCGTCATACTTGGCACCAAATATTTTCATTATTTAAAACCCCATTCCTATATGCCTCTTGCCTTTTCCTCTATCAGAGGGCTATGCTGTTTACATTTTTTTCCCCATTCCTGAAACTGCCATATAAGGAAATTGATAATTTTGCTTTATATGTTGTTTTTTCTCTTACATTTGCAAGATGTCTCAATCTGATCCTGTCTCAGAAATCACTGTTGGAACCCTGCTGACTGATAACAGTTCTACCAAAGCTAAGTGCATTTGTTGTAAACTTGTGGAGATCTCTATCTACAGCTGTGGTTTGTAATAGTTGTCATGATAAACTTTTACATGCAGAGAATGTGTCCATCAGTAATAGTACATTGCCTGTTGCTGTTCCTTCAACATCTAATGTACAAGATATACCTGTGAATTTAAAAGATTTTATTGCTGATTCTATTCAGAAGGCTTTGTCTGCCATCCCGCCTTCTAATAAACGTAAAAGGTCTTTTAAAACTTCTCATTCAGTTGATGAAATTTCAAATGATCGACAACATACTGAATTATCCTCCTCTGATGAGGATCTATCTGTTTCAGAAGATCCTTCCTCAGATATTGACACTGACAAATCTACTTATTTATTTAAAATGGAGTATATTCGTTCTTTGTTAAAAGAAGTGTTGATTACATTGGATATTGAGGAAACTAGTCCTCTTGATACTAAAACTAGTAAACGTTTAACGTGTGGTTACTCCAGAGGTTTTTCCAGTTCCCGATATGATTTCTAAGCAATGGAATAGGCCTGGTACTTCTTTTATTCCTTCTTCAAGGTTTAAAAAATTCTATCCTTTACCAGCAGTTACATTGGAGTTTTGAGAAAAGATCCCCAAAGTTGATAGGGCTATCTCTACTCTTGCTAAACGTACTACTATTCCTATGGAAGATAGTACTTCTTTTAAAGATCCTTTACATAGGAAACTTGAATCCTATCTAAAGGAAAGCCTATTTATATTCTGGTCATCTTCTCAGGCCTGCAATTTATTTGGCTGATGTTGCAGCTGCATCAACTTTTTGTTTGGAACATTTAGTGCAACAAGAATTAGATTCTGATTTGTCTAGCATTGTTCGCTTGCTTCAACATGCTAATCGTTTTATTTGTGATGCCATTTTTTATATCATCAAAATTGATGTTAAATTTATGTCTTTAGCTATTTTAGCTAGAAGAGCTTTGTGGCTTAAATCTTGGAATGCTGACATGACTTCTAAGTCTAGATTGCTATCTCTTTCTTTCCAAGGTAATAAGTTATTTGGTTTTCAGTTGGAATCGACTATTTCTTTTTTTTTTTTATAAATAAGTTTTTTATTGAGGTTATTGACAAAAAAAAACATCAAATACACATGTTACATAGGTATTCAAAATCATTCTTTTAAACTATGACATTACTTAAGAGTTCAAAACTATGCTATAGTCACATGCAGGTAAAGATTTGTCATGAGAAAACCCAAAGTAACATCACCATATTTATATGTAACAGGCAAAACTGAAACCTCATTTTCTGCTTTATATTATTTTCCTCTCCTAATAAAAGAAGCCACTTTTGGACTCCTGTCATCTAAAATGATGTCTAGAGGAAATAGAGTGGTAGAAATGGTCTCTCTTGAACCTATGGCAAATTAGAATAAAATTTTCAACTGATAAAAGCTTCTGAAACATTTAGGAATATTCAGGCTACATCTTCAAACTTTGTTATGTTTCGGAACGTTCTAAATATCTTGACAAACTGCAAGATTTTGCTAATGAAGAAGGGAAATGGGGTGCGGTATTTGCAAGGAGAACCGCGTATTTAACCCTCCTATAAAAGGAGGTTTATAATATGGGGTGGGGGGTAGGAGGTGGTAGGATATACATGAGAAGCCTGTAAAACATCTGAGTAATTTCTATGTATGTCGATCACTAGCATCTGTAAGAGATTGCAATTGGGTCGGCTACTATAGTTGATTGCTTGAACGAGGTAGGTGAGGGCTCATTATGTCTCTGTGTATGGCCTTATAAGCATATGAATAGCTATAGGGAAAGTAGAGAGAAATTAACTCTAAACTAGAGTATTAACCTTGAACTAGCTGACTATATGGGTATTCCTTATCCAGAGTATAAAAATTTAGAACAAAATATATGAGACTATATAGACTATAGTTAGTTCCATTATAGCGGTATCAAGCAATATGCGGTATGAGAGATTAGAAGCTAACAGCAAAAATGATAAGGTTTGTCAGGTACCCCATAAGCAGTTAAAATTCCAACAGGAAAACTTGGTATAACAGGTATGTATGTATAGGTATAGAGAGAAACTATATGGAGAGTATAGTTTAGCTGAGGAAAATGTGGCTCATCTATCTACTTTAATTACACAAGCCTTGGGTATATAGATGTTGCAGGCCAAAGTATATAGAAAAAGACTATGAACTAAAGACACCCAGTAACTAAAACTTATATCTAGAGAGAACTGCTAAATTAGAGCTACTCTCAATGTGTTATACTTGGGGCACAGAGATAATGTCTTTACATATGGTAACAATATTAAGAATATAGAGAGGCAAATAGTAAACATGTTCACAACAATTGGCGATGTAGCTGGATTAACCTTATTAAACTGTAACCTAGTTCTAAATATATTAAATACCTTAATCCACTGCAATCATTGGGACCCAGGAAACAAGAATAGCAAGGAGCACAGCTGTTACATTAATAGCTACAGAGATTCAAAACTACGGATCTTCATAGGAAAGTATCAATCAGATGTTTTGCAAAGTAAATATGTACAGGTTTGAAACACTGCATAAGCAAGCTAAGACTCCCCTCCAGTGGTGAGAGTTAGCAATTACATCCTCTACCAGTGAGCAACAATTGAACACTAAACCAAGAACCACGATCTGTAAAATAGGACCGTGCCACTTAGTAAAATATCAAGCATATGAACTTCTAAAACATTCATCCTTCAGGTACTCCTATGACATGATATAGCATCAAAGCCAGATGTAACAGCATAGCTCAGATGCAAACTACCTTTGTAAGCCAGAACATGGTTAAGTTAAATAGAGCACATTTATGCAACAGCCCATTGTAAAGAGATATAACCAACATAGATAAATTGTCCACATTGAGTGCAGGTATTCCCATGAATGATGCCCCATCATATAAATAATCATTCCTTAAGCAAACAAAGCAGGGATCGTTATGAGCACTACAAGTATGTGAATAAAGGTAGCAGATACGATAGCAGTCATTCACTTCACCCCACGCAACATTCTTAAACTTTAAGACAAACAAGTATGATAGGATAAGGTATACAGGGAACAGTAATAATAAAAAAAGGTGATTAGCATTGTATCCTGCCTAAAACACAGGGCTAACGGTGTGTGTGACCAGGTGTATTGCCAACATTCAAACAAGTCTTTCTAATAACCAATATCTCCATTAGATCCACAAAGAGCATAATGGGCTTAAGGATCTATCGGATAGTTCATCTAGCCGATGCCTCTAGGAGTTGTTAACTCTGAACCTAGTGATGGACCTGCTCTGTTCTCTTCCACCGCAACAGCAGGTAGGTGATCTCCCTCCAGGGTCTCCCTAACAAACAGCCATGTTAGTGAGTAAAGGTATTTCCCAGCCCTAAGCACAGGAGGTATCTGGACAGTTGCAGGAACGGTACAGACCGCTGCCTCGATGGTTCTATTTACATGACAGGGGGGAGACATGCTCACCGCCTCATCCTGAGTCCACACATCAGCCGGCTGATCAGCTGGAAAAGCAGCGTTCACGGGGCTCACTACCATGTTTCTCCATGGATCGTGCAGGGTGGATGATGGCTGCCGGGGCCCCAAGGCGCCATCCATTTCACAAACTACTGTGGAGACATGGTGCAAGGTGGTAGAATCCGTAGCGACCGCTTGAACTGCCATCTTGAGCGTGTGTGAAAATACAGCCTGATAACCGGCCAGGAGATTACCAAGTTCTCTGAGTATATATACCGCTGGTTCCATATTGCTTTTCACTGCAGCTGTCGCCATAGAAATAATGTAGTTCAAAAAGTCAGTTTTTCCCCGCTAATTTTTTGCTGCGTAGGTAAAAGGAAAATGGCCGCTGCTTAGCACTCTGATCTGCAAAACCAACATGGGTGGGATAGGGTTACATCCAAGAGATATATCACCATTGGATTTTAAATCTCTGATGCCTCTGTCTTTGCTAATTCCAGCTGTTATTGGAATAAGGGAGCTAGAGCGGTCGCTAAATTAGTATTTTGTATATAGTGCAGCCGGAGCCACCTTGAGATGCGACCGCTCAGCTCCAGTGTTAGCTCCGCCCCGGAATCGACTATTTCAACTGTCACTGGGGGGGAAGGGAGTTTTTTTGCCTCAGGATAAAAGACCTAAGGGTAAATCTAAAGCTTCTAACCGCTTTCATTCCTTTAGACAATTTAAGGAACAGAAACCTAATCCTTCTCCCAAGGAATCTGTTTCCAATTGGAAACCTTCTTCAAATTGGAATAAATCCAAGCCATTTAAGAAACCAAAGCCAGCCCCCAAGTCCGCAAGAAGGTGCGGCCTTCATTCCAGCTCAGCTGGTAGGGGGCAGATTAAGACCTCCTGTGAGAATATATTTTCACTCACGCATCCCAGCAAATCCAGTAAAGGCTCAGGCTTTCCTGAAGTGTGTTTCAGACCTGGAGCTTTCAGGGGTAATCATGCCGATTCCGTTTCAGGAACAGGGTCTGTGGTTTTATTCAAATCTATTCATTGCCTCAAAGAAAGAAAATTCATTCAGACCAGTTCGGGATCTAAAAATTTTGAATCGTTATGTAAGAGTGCCAACTTTCAAAATGGTGACTATAAGGACTATTCTGCCTTTTTTTCAGCAAGAGCCTTATATGTCCACAATAGACTTAAAGGATGCATATCTTCATATTCTGATTAATCCAGATCATTTTCAGTTTCTGAGATTCTCTTTTCTAGACAAGCATTACCAATGTGTTGCTCTTCCTTTTGGCCTGGCGACAGCTCCAAGAATCTTTTCAAAGGTTCTCAGTGCCCTACTCTCTGTAATCAGAGAGCAGGGTATTGCAGTGTTTCCTTATTTGGACAATATCTTGGTACTAGCTCAGTCTTTACATTCTGCAGAATCTCACACAAATCAACTAGTGTTGTTTCTTCAAAGACATGGTTGGAGAATCAATTTACCAAAAAGTTCTCAGACAAGGGTCTTTTTAGGTTTCCACATAGATTCAGTGTCCATGACTCTAACAGACAAGAGACGTTTAAAATTGGTTTCAGCCTGTCGGAACCTTCAGTCTCAGTCATTCCCTTCAGTAGCTATGTGCATGGAAGTTTTAGGTCTCATGACTGCAGCATCGGACACGATCCCCATTGCTCGTTTTCATATGAGACCTCTTCAGCTCTGTATGCTGAACCAATGGTGGTAGTTTCAATTTGTCTACATCGGAACAGGTGTTCCGATGTAGGCACTTTCACCCTGCCACTAAAGGGTTAAAATACTTTCTTGGAAAGTGTTGTTTCTTTTGGCCATCTCTTCTGCTAGAAGAGTTTCTGAATTATCTGCTCTTTCTTGTGAATCTCCTTTTCTGATTTTTCATCAGGATAAGGCAGTTTTACGGACTTCATTTAAATTCTTACCTAAGGTTGTGAATTCTAACAACATTAATAGAGAAATTGTTGTCCCTTCAGTTGATCAGATTTGCAAAGTAGCAACTTGGTCTTCTTTGCATACATTTACTAAATTCTAAAATTTGATGTATTTGCTACTTTGGAAGCAGTTTTTGGTAGGAAAGTTCTTCAAACAGCTGTTTCAGTTTGATTCTTCTGCTTCTGCTTTAAGTTTTTCCTTTCATTTATGAGAATAAACTTATATTTTGGGTTGTGTATTAATTTTTTTTTAGCGAAAAATAGCGGTTTTTATTTTATCCCTCCCTCTCTAGTGACTCTTGCGTGGAGTTCCACATCTTGGGTATTTTTTTTTGTATAAAGCACTATTATTTCCAAATTCCTTTGTTGATGCTTTTTACTCCTTTCTATACCACCCCACTTCTTGGTTATTCGTTAAACTGAATTGTGGGTGTGGTGAGGGGTGTATTTATAGGCATTTTGAGGATTGGGAAACTTTGCCCCTCCTTGTAGGATTGTATATCCCATATGTCACTAGCTCATGGACTCTTGCCAATATGAAAGAAATGAATTTATTAGGTAAGTTCTTACATAAATTATGTTTTTTCTGACACTTTCTCCCCATTGATGTCTATAGTGGAAAGTGTGCATGAGCGCGTAAACTCAGCCCATGGCTTTTGTGCGGTATGGAGCTTAACGCACCGCACAAGGAGGTTTTTCAGCAACGGTAATGGCAGCGCTATGGAAAGTGCAATAACGCAACATTTTTTGCATTATTTATGCACCCTGTTTAGCGCAATCTAGGTGAGAATAAGGGAACATATATTATCAATAATAAATTCAAAAATCACAATAATGTGGTTAACACAGAAAATAATATAAAATAAAAATAAAATGTGCAGCAAAAACCACAAAAGTTTTTAATGGAAACAGTCCTACAAATACAAATAGTTCAAACGATGTTCCTCAAAAGGAAGAGAAAGAAACATCTCATAGCATAATACTGTGTAAATCTTCACTCCCTAGATGTAAGGCAGACCCAGAATACTCACATTAGTTAAAGTTTCAACAGCTCAAGATCAAGATTATTAGCTCTATTATGCAGACCCCAGGCAGACTGTATACAGACAATGACAAATGCTTAAAGGAAATGTACAATTTATTGCAAAACAAAAGCCAAAGTTCTTTTAGATCACTAAAGATAACAGGTAAAAACAAACAAGGATACTATGTGTGTTATACTCAGTTGTTACAGACCGCATTAAACTCCACACTGTGGCCCATATTTATCAAGCTCCGTACAGAGCTTGAAGGGCCGTGTTTCTGGCAAATCTTCAGACTCGCCAGAAACACAAGTTATGAAGCAGCGGTCACAAAGACCGCTGCTCCATAACCTGTCCGCCTGCTCTGAACAGGCGGACAGACATCGCCGGAAATCAACCCGATCGAGTACGATCGGGTTGATTGACACCCCCCTGCTTGACCGCGAGTCTGCAGGGGGCGGCGTTGCACCAGCAGCTCTTGTGAGCTGCTGGTGCAATGCTGAATACGGCAAGCGTATTGCTCGCCATATTCAGCGAAGTCTGGCGGACCTGATCCGCAGTGTCGAATCAGGTCCGCCAGACCTTGATAAATATGCCCCTATACCTGTAGTCTTTCTGTGCTGGACAAATACCGCTCCTTGTGTCCAATTTGAACAATGCTTGATGACTCCATTGATCGTTTCACCAACTGCTTTTAGCTTTTTCAAGGAGTCAGCATTGTATGTAGGCTCTGCTACCCCTTCTCTTGCCTTTTTCCTTCTCGTTCACATTCTCTGTTTTTCCCGCTTTCTTCCCTTACATTACTTTTATCACCAATTTTGTTTTGTTCTCTTGGTATTCTTAGTTGAAAGTTAAACCTAGGAGGTTCATATGCTAATTTCTAAGACCTTGAAGGCCGCCTCCAAGCTGAATGCATTTTGACAGTTTTTCACTACTAGAGGGTGTTAGTTCATGTAAGTAATATAGATAACACTGTGCTCACGCACAAAACAATAAAAATTCTGGTGTAGACTGTCCCTTTAAGTCAGTACCTTGTTTCTATGTTAATACTTTATTTTTTGTCAAATAAATGAAATAATAAATTTCAACAACAGCCTCCTGATTTACTAAGTCCCTGACAACACCAGTGAGGAATCCGAAAGTAAAACTTTAGCAGATTCTACATTTTATATATAATTATTTTCCTTGGATGTGGTTTCCATACCCATACAAAGGTTCAGATAATCTGTTTAATGTGTTATTACTATTGCGAATCAATTTGGATAACTTTTTTGATCACTGCTTGGACTAATTTTCATTAAGCCTAAACATTGACTGTTCAGACAGAAAGCTGCGTCATAAAAGGAAAACCTATATCTGGCAGTTATTGGTCACATCACTAAGAGGAACAGGGCTGAACCCAGAGGCTATAGAATGTCTACTGGCGTGACGTTTGAAGGAGCTGAACTCCCTGGTGGGATACCGATTAGTAGATTGCAGATTCATCATCTGTCAATCAATTGAGCAATATGGCGGTCGGTGTAACATCGCTTATCGTTATAGCATTAAAAGGTAAAAATCTAAGATCAGTATATAGTACAATTTTTTAAATTCTTTCCTATGACTTGAGCAAGTACGCTCAAGTTTACATTCACTATCCTGACAGTAACTAATGAAGAGAACCTAACACCTGTTAGAAGACAGAGGAGGTTCTGTATGTAGCTACTATGGTAATCCAGGCTAACAGGACAGAATGGTTAGAAGCAAAACCAGTCAAGTATAACCTACAAAAAGTAATAAGTAGTATGTTCCACGATGGGTGTAATACTTCTCAGGCCCTAATATTACCTTCTTCTCTGTTAGATCACAGGGTAATAGGGAGGAAGGCAGTCACTGTGAGACCCTCATATAAGGAAGAGGGGGCTCAGACCTGGTGGTAAAGGCTTCTCAGTACATAGTGATATGACTGACTTAAGTCAAAATGACTCTGTACTGTTTTCTGAACATTGATACTGAATGGTTAGCACTGCAGTGTTTGTTAGTGACATCAAGGGGGAGAGCCGGCTAAAAAAAGCCTAACACCTGCAATAAAGGAGCATAAAGCTCCGTAACGCAGCCCCATTGATTCCTAGGGGGAAAGAAAATTTATGTTTACACCTAACACCCTAACATAACCCCTGAATCTAAACACCACTAATCTGCCGCCCCCGTCATTGCCAACACCTACATTACACTTATTAACCCCTAATCTTCCGCCCCCGACATCGCCGCCACCTACCTACACTTATTAACCCCTAATCTGGGGCCCCCAATGTGGCCGCCGCCACTATACTAAAGTTAGTAACCCCTAAACCTCTGGCCTTCCACATCACTAATACTAAATAAATATATTAACACCTAAGTCTAACCCTAACACCCCTAACTTTAATATAATTAAAATAAATCTAAATACAAATTACTATCATTAACTAAATAATTCCTATTTAAAACTAAATACTTACCTATAAAACAAAGCCTAAGCTTGCTACAATATAACCAATAGTTACATTGTAGCTAGCTTAGGTTTTATTTTTATTTCACAGCTAAGTTTGTATTTATTTTAACTAGGTAGACTAGTTAGTAAATAGTTATTAACAATTTACTAACTATCTAGTTAAAATAAATACAAATTTACTAGTAAAATAAAACCTAACCTGTCTTACACTAACACCTAACATTACACTAAAATTAAATAAATTACATTAAATACAATTAACTAAATTACACAAAATAAAAAAGAAATGATCAAATATTTAAACTAATTACACCTAATCTAATAGCAGTATTAAAATAAAAAAGCCGTCCCAAAAAAAAACAACCCGTAGCCTAAACTAAACTGCCAATAGCCCTTAAAAGGGCCTTTTGTGGGGCATTGCCCCAAAGAAATCAGCTCTTTTACCCGTAAAAAAAATACAAACAACGCCCCAACAGTAAAACCCACCACCCACACAACCAAACCCCCCCAAATAAAATCCTATCTAAAAAAAACTGAGCTCCTCATTGCTCTGAAAATGGCATTTAGCTCTTTTTTCGCCCAAACCCCTAATCTAAAAATAAAACCCACCCAATAAACCCTTAATAAAACCTAAGACTAACCCCCGAAGATCCACTTACAGTTTTTGAAGACCGGACATCCATCCTCATCAAGCCGGGAGAAGTCTTCATCCAAGCGGGCAGAAGTCCTCAAAGAAGCCGGGAGAAGTCTTCATCCAAGCGGCAAGAAGTCTTCATCCAGACGGCATCTTCTATCTTCATCCTTCTGATGCGGAGCGGCTCCATCTTCAAGACATCCGGCGTGGAGCATCCTCTTCTTTCGAATCCTCTTGAAGAATGAAGGTTCCTTTAAATGACATCATCCAAGATGGCGTCCCTTGAATTCTGATTGGCTAATAGAATTCTATCAGCCAATCGGAATTAAAGGGTAAAAAAATCCTATTGGCTGATGCAATCAGCCAATAGGATTGAGCTTTAATCCTATTGGCTGATCCAATCAGCCAATAGGATTGAGCTCGCATTCTATTGGCTGTTCCAATCAGCCAATAGAATGCAAGCTGAATCCTATTGGAAGATGGAGCCGCTCCGCGTCGGAAGGATGAAGATAGAAGATGCCGTCTGGATGAAGACTTCTGCCCGCCTAGACAACTTCTTGCCGCTTGGATGAAGACTTCTCCCGGCTTCCTTGAGGACTTCTGCCCGCTTGGATGAAGACTTCTCCTGGCTTCGTTGAGGATGGATGTCCGGTCTTCAAAAACTGTAAGTGGATCTTCGGGGGTTAGTGTTAGTTTTTTTTATGGTTTATTGGGTCGGTTTTATTTTTAGATTTTAGATTAGGGACTTTGGGCAATGTAAAAGAGCTAAATGCCCATCCAAATGCTCTTTTCAGGGCAATGGGGAGCTTAGGTTTTTTAGGTAGGTTTTTTTTTGGGGGGTGGGTTGTGTGGGTGGTGCGTTTTACTGTTGGGGGGTTGTTTGTAATTTTTTTTACAGGTAAAAGAGATGATTTCTTTGGGGTAGTGCCCAGCAAAAAGGCCCTTTTAAGGGCTATTGGTAGTTTAGTGTAGGCTAGGTTTTTTTTTATTTTGGGGGGCTTTTTTATTTTGATAGGGCTATTAGATTAGGTGTAATTAGTTTAAATATTTGATCATTTCTTTTTTATTTTGTGTAATTTAGTGTTTTTTTTATTTAGTTAATTTTATTTAATTAATGTAATTTATTTAATTTTAGTGTAATGTTAGGTGTTAGTGTAACTTAGGTTAGGTTTTATTTTACAGGTATATTTGTATTTATTTTAACTAGGTAGCTAGTAAATAGTTGATACTTATTTACTACCTATTCTACCTAGTTAAAATAAATACAAACTTAGCTGTGAAATAAAAATAAAACATAAGCTAGATACAATATAACTATTAGTTATATTGTAGCTAGCTTAGGGTTTATTTTACAGATAAGTATTTAGTCTTAAATAGGTATTATTTAGGTAATAATAGTAGGTTTTATTTAGATTTATTTAAATTATATTGAAGTCAGGGGTGTTAGAGTTAGACTTAGGGTTAGGGGTTAATATATTTATTTAGTGTTAGTGATGTGGGAGGCCAGAGATTTAGGGGTTAATAACTTTAGTATAGTGGCGGCGACATTGGGGGCAGCAGATTAGGGGTTAATAATATTTAACTAGTGTTTACGATGCGGGAGTGTGGCGGTTTAGGGGTTAATATGTTTATTATAATGGCGGCGATGTCTGGAGCGGCAGATTAGGGGTTAACAATTTTATTTTAGTGTTTGCGATGCGGGAGGGCCTCGGTTTAGGGGTTAATAGGTAGTTTATGGGTGTTAGTGTACTTTGTAACACTTTAGTTATGAGTTTTATGTTACAGCTTTGTAACGTAAAACCCATAACTACTGACTTTCAGTTTACGGTACGGATCTTGTAGTTATGGGCTGTACCACTCACTTTTTTGCCGGACAGGCAAACTCGTAATACCGGCGCTGTGGAAGTCCCACTTTTTAAAAAAGTGCAGTAGTTACGTTGCGTGACGGCCAAAAAATGTGCGGTACAGCTATACCTACAAGACTCGTAATAGCAGCGGTAGTGAAAAACATAATTTATGTAAGAATTTACCTGATAAATTCATTTCTTTCATATTGGCAAGAGTCCATGAGCTAGTGACGTATGGGATATACAATCCTACCAGGAGGGGCAAAGTTTCCTAAACCTCAAAATGCCTATAAATACACCCCTCACCACACCCACAATTCAGTTTAACGAATAGCCAAGTAGTGGGGTGATAAAGAAAGGAGTAAAAAGCATCAACAAAGGAATATGGAAATAATTGTGCTTTATACAAGAAAATCATAACCACCATAAAAAAGGGTGGGACTCTTGCCAATATGAAAGAAATGAATTTATCAGGTAAATTCTTACATATGAGAGAAAAAATCTGTAGATACAGAAAGGGGGATGGAGCGCAGCCGGGGGAAAACACCAATCTAAGTGCAGATTTTAAAAAATAAATTACACATTATTCACACAAAAGTAAAACATCAAGATGCGCACTTACAGACTTCACCCTCAAACATATGAGGTATGTAATGGCATGTTCATATAGATGTCCACCAGAAAGCAGTATTCCACACTTAAGGTACTATGAGACTCCAATAATCCCTTGTCACGCTGTGTCTGTTTAGCCCACTACAGGAAAACACGGGGTTTTTCACTTTGTGCTTGAAAAACGCTTATAGCGTCATGTTCCCACAGTCACACTGTTATAATTGCTCACAGGGCTATGATAAGTGGAAGGGTATCAATAACAAAGTACCAACACAGGAGGAGGTAAATACCGTGGCAGCGGGTGTCCTGTATTAGAAAGCCAGCTTGGATCTGCCGCTGCTCACAGTTCACCGATATCCTCCGTCTATGAGATGGGCGTTGCCTTACGCGTTTCGCTGGGCTCCCTTGTCCCAGCGTGACAAGGGATTATTGGAGTCTCATAGTACCTTAAGTGTGGAATACCGCTTTCTGGTGGACATCTATATGAACATGCCATTACATACCTCATATGTTTGAGGGTGAAGTCTGTAAGTGCGTATCTTGATGTTTTGCTTTTGTGCGAATAAAGTGTAATTTATTTTTTAAAATCTGCACTTAGATTGGTGTTTTCCCCCGGCTGCGCTCCATCCTACTTTCTGTATTTACAGATTTTTTCTCTCATACACTTCTTCTCACGGAGATCACACCAGTGATCGGAAGGGAGCTGCACGGCGGACACCAAAAGACAGGAACGCTTTTAAAAGGGAAGTTACAAGCATTTGTTTTATTTTTAAAGACACTGTTCCTCCAGAAAAGAAACTGCACGATAAATTTGAACTTTATAGGACATTTTATTACCTGTGCATTGCTACTGTTGCTTTTCTGGCATTGTTCTAAAAAGCTTTGTAGTATTAGCATTACTTTTTTATATATATATTTTTTTTATGTTTGATTTTATTGGTGTATTTTTAGTGGGGCTATATTGACCCTTGTGTCTTTTTCTTTCCTTTAAGAACTAGTATTTGTATATTTGTGGCGCTACCTAAGTATTGTATTTATACAGTACTTTGTTTTTTCTCTGGTTTAAATTCTTACATAAATTATGTTTTCTTTCATGTAATTGGCAAGAGTCCATGAGCTAGTGACATATGGGATAGCAATACCCAAGATGTGGAACTCCACGCAAGAGTCACTAGAGAGGGAGGGATAAAATAAAAACAGCCATTTTTCGCTGAAAAAAATTAATCCACAACCCAAAATATTAGTTTATTCTCATAAATAAAAATAAATACTTAAAACATCAGCAGAAGAATCAAGCTGAAATGGCTGCCTGAAGAACTTTTCTACCAAAAACTGCTTCCTAAGAAGCAAATACATAAAAACGGTAGCATTTAGTAAATGTATGCAAAGAAGACCAAGTTGCTGCTTTGCAAATCTGATCAACTGAAGCTTCATTATTAAAAGCCCATGAAGTGGAGACTGATCTAGTAGAATGAGCTGTAATTCTCTGAGGCGGGGCTTGACCGGACTCCAAATAAGCTTGATGAATCAAAAGCTTTAACCACAATGCCAAAGAAACGGCAGAAGCCTTCTGACCTTTCCTAGAACCAGAAAAGATTCAACATAATATTTCAAAGCTCTTACCACATCCAAAGAATGTAAGGATCTCTCCAAAGAATTCTTAAGATTAGGACACAAGGAAGGGACAACAACTTCTCTATTAATGTTGTTAGAATTCACAACCTTAGGTAAGAATTTAAATGAGGTCCACAAAGCCGCCTTATCCTGATGAAAAATCAGAAAAGGAGATTCACAAGAAAGAGCAGATAATTCAGAAACTCTTCTAGCAGAAGAGATGGCCAAAAGGAACAACACTTTCCAAGAAAGTAGTTTAATGTCCAAAGAATGCATAGGCTCAAATAGAGGAGCCTGTAAATCCTTCAAAACCAAATTAAGACTCCAAGGAGGAGAGATTGATTTAATGACAGGCTTGATACGAACCAAAACCTGTTCAAAACAGTGAATAACAGGAAGCTTAGCAATCTTTCTGTGAAATAAAACATAAAGAGTAGAGATGTGTCCCTTCAAGGAACTTGCAGACAAACCCTTATCCAAACATCTTTGAACAATCTTAATCTGCCCCCTACCAGCAGAGCTGGAATGAAGGCCGCACCTTCATGCAGACTTGGGGGCTGGCTTTGGTCTCTTAAATGGCTTGGATTTATTCCAATTTGAAGAAGGTTTCCAACTGGAAACAGATTCCTTGGGGGAAGGATAAGGTTTCTGTTCCTTAATTTGTCGAAAGGAACGAAAAACGGTTAGAAGCTTTAGATTTACCCTTAGGTCTTTTATCCTGCGGTAAAAAAAACTCCCTTCCCCCTAGTGACAGTTGAAATAATCGAATCCAACTGAGAACCAAATAACATAATTTACGTAAGAACTTACCTGATAAATTCATTTCTTTCATATTAGCAAGAGTCCATGAGCTAGTGACGTATGGGATATACATTCCTACCAGGAGGGGCAAAGTTTCCCAAACCTCAAAATGCCTATAAATACACCCCTCACCACACCCACAATTCAGTTTAACGAATAGCCAAGAAGTGGGGTGATAAGAAAAAAGTGCGAAAGCATAAAAAATAAGGAATTGGAATAATTGTGCTTTATACAAAAAAATCATAACCACCACAAAAAGGGTGGGCCTCATGGACTCTTGCTAATATGAAAGAAATGAATTTATCAGGTAAGTTCTTACATAAATTATGTTTTCTTTCATGTAATTAGCAAGAGTCCATGAGCTAGTGACGTATGGGATAATAAATACCCAAGATGTGGAACTTCCACGCAAGAGTCACTAGAGAGGGAGGGATAAAAATAAAGACAGCCAATTCTGCTGAAAAACAATCCACACCCCAAAATAAAGTTTCAATCTTATAATGAAAAAAACTGAAATTATAAGCAGAAGAATCAAACTGAAACAGCTGCCTGAAGTACTTTTCTACCAAAAACTGCTTCAGAAGAAGAAAACACATCAAAATGGTAGAATTTAGTAAAAGTATGCAAAGAAGACCAAGTTGCTGCTTTGCAAATCTGATCAACCGAAGCTTCATTCCTAAACGCCCAGGAAGTAGAAATTGACCTAGTCGAATGAGCTGTAATCCTTTGAGGCAGAGTTTTACCCGACTCGACATAAGCATGATGAATCAAAGACTTTAATCAAGACGCCAAAGAAATGGCAGAAGCCTTCTGGCCTTTCCTGGAACCGGAAAAGATAACAAATAGACTAGAAGTCTTTCGGAAATCTTTAGTAGCTTCAACATAATATTTCAAAGCTCTAACTACATCCAAAGAATGCAACGATCTTTCCTTAGAATTCTTAGGATTAGGACACAATGAAGGGACCACAATATCTCTACTAATGTTGTTAGAATTCACAACCTTAGGTAAAAATTCAAATGAAGTCCGCAACACCGCCTTATCCTGATGAAAAATCAGAAAAGGAGATTCACAAGAAAGCGCAGATAACTCAGAAACTCTTCTAGCAGAAGAGATGGCCAAAAGAAACAAAACTTTCCAAGAAAGTAATTTAATATCCAGAGAATGCATAGGTTCAAATGGAGGAGCTTGTAGAGCCCCCAGAACCAAATTTAAACTCCAAGGAGGAGAAATTGACTTAATGACAGGTTTTATACGAACCAGAGCCTGTACAAAACAATGAATATCAGGAAGATTAGCAATCTTTCTGTGAAAAAGTACAGAGAGAGCAGAAATTTGTCCTTTCAAGGAACTTGCAGACAAACCTTTGTCTAGACCACCCTGCAGAAACTGTAAAATTCTAGGAATTCTAAAAGAATGCCAAGAAAATTGATGAGAAGAACACCAAGAAATGTAAGTCTTCCAGACTCGATAATATATCTTCCTAGACACAGATTTACGAGCCTGTAACATAGTATTAATTACGGAGTCAGAGAAACCTCTATGACTGAGAATCAAGCGTTCAATCTCCATACCTTCAAATTTAATGATTTGAGATCCTGATGGAAAAAAGGACCTTGAGATAGAAGGTCTGGTCTTAACGGAAGAGTCCACGGTTGGCAAGTAGCCATCCGAACAAGATCCGCATACCAAAACCTGTGAGGCCATGCTGGAGCCACCAGCAGTACAAACGAACGCTCCTTTAGAATCTTGGAGATCACTCTTGGAAGAACTAGAGGCGGAAAGATATAGGCAGGATGATACTTCCAAGGAAGTGACAATGCATCCACTGCCTCTGCCTGAGGATCCCTGGATCTGGACAGATACCTGGGAAGCTTCTTGTTTAGATGAGAAGCTATCAGATCTATTTCTGGAAGTCCCCAGATTTGAACAATCTGAAGAAAAACTTCTGGGTGAAGAGACCATTCGCCCGGATGTAACGTCTGGCGGCTGAGATAATCCGCTTCCCAATTGTCTATACCTGGGATGTGAACCGCAGAAATTAGACAAGAGCTGGATTCCGCCCATACAAGTATTCGAGATACTTCTTTCATAGCCAGAGGACTGTGAGTCCCTCCTTGATGATTGACATATGCCACGGTTGTGATATTGTCCGTCTCAAAACAAATGAACGATTCTCTCTTCAGAAGAGGCCACGACTGAAGAGCTCTGAAAATCGCGCGGAGTTCCAAAATGTTGATTGGTAATCTCGCCTCCTGATATTCCCAACCCCCCTGCGCTGTCAGAGACCCCCATACAGCTCCCCAACCTGTCAGACTCGCATCTGTTGAGATCACAGTCCAGGTTGGAAGAACAAAAGAAGCCCCCTGAACTAAACGATGGTGGTCTGTCCACCACGTCAGAGAGTGTCGTACAATCGGTTTTAAAGATATTAAATGTGATATCTTTGTATAATCCCTGCACCACTGGTTCAGCATACAGAGCTGAAGAGGTCGCATGTGAAAACGAGCAAAGGGGATCGCGTCCGATGCAGCAGTCATAAGACCTAGAATTTCCATGCATAAGGCTACCGAAGGGAATGATTGAGACTGAAGGTTTCGACAGGCTGAAACCAACTTCAGACGTCTCTTGTCCGTCAGAGACAAAGTCATGGACACTGAATCTATCTGGAAACCTAAAAAGGTTACCCTTGTCTGAGGAATCAATGAACTTTTTGGTAAATTGATCCTCCAACCATGTTCTTGAAGAAACGATACAAGTCGATTCGTATGAGATTCTGCTAAATGTGAAGACTGAGCAAGTACCAAGATATCGTCCAAATAAGGAAATACCACAATACCCTGTTCTCTGATTACAGATAGCAGGGCACCGAGAACCTTTGTAAAAATCCTTGGAGCTGTTGCTAAGCCGAACGGCAGAGCCACAAACTGGAAATGCTTGTCTAGAAAAGAGAATCTCAGAAACTGAAAGTGATCTGGATGAATCGGAATATGCAGATATGCATCTTGTAAATCTATTGTGGACATATAATGCCCTTGCTGAACAAAAGGCAGAATAATCCTTATAGTTACCATTTTGAATGTTGGTATCCTTACATAACGATTCAATATTTTCAAATCCAGAACTGGTCTGAAGGAATTCTCCTTCTTTGGTACAATGAATAGATTTGAGTAAAACCCCAGACCCTGTTCCAGAACCGGAACTGGCACAATTACTCCAGCCAACTCTAGATCTGAAACACATTTCAGAAATGCTTGAGCCTTCACTGGATTTATTGGAACGCGAGAAAGAAAAAATCTTCTTGCAGGTGGTCTTATCTTGAAACCTATTCTGTACCCTTGTGAAACAATGTTCTGAATCCAAAGACTGTGAATCGAATTGATCCAAATTTCTTTGAAAAATCGTGATCTGCACCCTACCAGCTGCGCTGGAATGAGGGCCGCACCTTCATGTGGACTTGGGAGCTGGCTTTGGCTTTCTAAAAGGCTTGGACTTATTCCAGACTGGAGATGGTTTCCAAACAGAAACCGTTCCTTTAGGGGAAGGGTCAGGCTTCTGTTCCTTATTCTGACGAAAGGAACGAAAACGATTAGCAGCCCTATATTTACCTTTAGATTTTTTATCCTGAGGTAAAAAAGTTCCTTTCCCCCCCAGTGACAGTTGAAATAATAGAATCCAATTGTGAACCAAACAATTTATTACCTTGGAAAGAAAGGGAAAGCAAAGTTGACTTAGAAGACATATCAGCATTCCAAGTTTTAAGACATAAAGCTCTTCTAGCTAAAATAGCTAAAGACATATACCTGACATCAACTCTAATGATATCAAAGATGGCATCACAAATAAAGTTATTAGCATGTTGAAGAAGATTAACAATGCTATGAGTATCATGATCTGACACTTGTTGCGCTAAAGCCTCCAACCAAAAGGTTGAAGCTGCAGCAACACCAGCCAAAGATATAGCAGGTCTAAGTAGATTACCTGAACATAAATAAGCTTTTCTTAGAAAAGATTCAATTTACCTATCTAAAGGATCCTTAAAGGAAGTACTATCTGCCGTAGGAATAGTAGTACGTTTAGCAAGAGTAGAGACAGCCCCATCAACTTTAGGGATTTTGTCCCAAAACTCTAATCTGTCAGATGGCACAGGATACAATTTTTTAAACCTTTTAGAAGGAGTAAATGAATTACCCAGATTATTCCATTCCCTAGAAATTACTTCAGAAATAGCATCAGGGACAGGAAAAACATCCGGAATAACTACAGGGGGTTTAAAAACCGTATTTAAATGCTTAGATTTAGTATCAAGAGGACTAGATTCCTCCATTTCTAATGCAATTAAGACTTCTTTAAGCAAAGAACGAATAAATTCCATTTTAAATAAATATGAAGATTTATCAGAGTCAATATCTGAAACAGAATCCTCTGAACCAGAAAAATCATCGTCAGAAACAGAATCAGAATGATGATGTTCATTTAAAAATTCATCTGAAATATGAGAAGTTTTAAAAGACCTTTTACGTTTACGGGAAGGAGAAATAACAGACATAGCCTTCCTAATAGATTTAGAAACAAAATCTCTTATATTAACAGGAACTGCAGGAACATCTGTATTAGATGTTGATGGAACAGCAACAGGTAATGGAACATTACTAATGGAAATACTATCTGCATTAGCAAGTTTATCATGACATTCATCACAAACTACAGCCGGCGGGACAGTTACCACAAGTTTACAAAATACACTTAACTTTGGTAGAGCCAGCATCAGGCAGCGTTTTTTCCAGAAGTAGCTTCTGATCCAGGGTCAATCTGAGACATCTTGCAATATGTAAGAGAAAAAACAACATATAAAGCAAAATCTATCAAATTCCTTAAATGACAGTTTCAGGAATGGGAAAAAATGCTAATGAACAAGCCTCTAGCAACCAGAAGCAAATAAACAATGAGACTTAAATAATGTGGAGACAATAATGACGCCCATATTTTTTTAGCGCCAAAAAAGACGCCCACATTATTTGGTGCCTAAATGCTTTTGGTGCCAAAAATGACGCCACATCCGGCGACGCCGACATTTTTGGCGCAAAACGTCAAAAAAATTACGCAAATACTAACAACTTCCGGCGACAAGTATGACGCCGGAAATGACAAAGAAAATTTTTTTGCGCCAAAAAAGTCTGCGCCAAGAATGACGCAATAAAATGAAGCATTTTCAGCCCCCGCGAGCCTAACAGCCCACAGGGAAAAAAGTCAATTTTAAGGTAAGAAAAATTAATTATTCATATGCATTATCCCAAATAATGAAACTGACTGTCTGAAAAAAGGAATATTGATCATCCTGAATCAAGGCAAATAAATGTTTTAAACACATATATTTAGAACTTTATATAAAAGTGCCCAACCATAGCTTAGAGTGTCACAAAAAATAAGACTTACTTACCCCCGGACACTCATCTACATATAGCAGATAGCCAAACCAGTACTGAAACGAGAATCAGTAAAGGTAATGGTATATTAGAGTATATCGTCGATCTGAAAAGGGAGGTAAGAGATGAATCTCTACGACCGATAACAGAGAACCTATGAAATAGATCCCGTAGAAGGAGACCATTGAATTCAAATAGGCAATACTCTCTTCACATCCCTCTGACATTCACTGCACGCTGAGAGGAAAACCGGGCTTCAGCCTGCTGCGAAGCGCATATCAACGTAGAATCTAGCACAAACTTACTTCACCACCTCCACGGGAGGCAAAGTTTGTAAAACTGAATTGTGGGTGTGGTGAGGGGTGTATTTATAGGCATTTTGAGGTTTGGGAAACTTTGCCCCACTTGGTAGGAATGTAAATCCCATACGTCACTAGCTCATGGACTCTTGCTAATTACATGAAAGAAAACTTCTTACCTTGGAAAGAAAGAGATAGCAATTACTTAGAAGTCATGTCAGCATTCCAAGATTTAAGCCACAAAGCTCTAAAAAATAGCTAAAGACATAGATTTAACATCAATTTTGATGATATAAAAAATGGCATCACAAATAAAATGATTAGCAAGCGAACAATGTTAGACAAATCAGAATCCAATTCTTGTTGCGCTAAATTTTCCAACCAAAAAGTTGATGCAGCTGCAATATCAGCCAAAGAAATTGCAGGCCTGAGAAGATGACCAGAATATAAATAGGCTTTCCTTAGATAAGATTCAAGTTTCCTATCTAAAGGAGCTTTAAAAGAAATGCTATCTTCCATAGGAATAGTAGTACATTTAACAAGAGTAAAGATAGCCCCATCAACTTTAGGGATCTTTTCCCAAAACTCCAATGTAACTGCTGGCAAAAGATACCATTTTTTAAACCTTGAAAAAGGAATAAAAGAAGTACCAGGCCTATTCCATTCTTTAGAAGTCATTTCAGAAATAGCATCAGGAACTGGAAAAAACCTCAGGAGTAACCACAGGAGGTTTATAAACAGAATTTAAACGTTTACTAGTTTTAGTATCAAGAGGACTAGTTTCCTCAATATCCAATGTAATCAACACTTCTTTAACAAAGAACGAATATACTCCATTTTAAATAAATTAGTAGATTTGTCAGTGTCAATATCTGAGGAAGGATCTTTTGAATCAGATAGATCCTCATCAGAGGAGGATAATTCAGTATGTTGTTGGTCATTTGAAATTTCATCAACCTTATGAGAAGTTTTATAAGACCTTTTACGTTTATTAGAAGGCGGGATGGCAGACAAAGCCTTCTGAATAGAATCAGCAATAAATTATTTTAAATTCATAGGTATATCTTGTACATTAGATGTTGAAAGAACAGCAACAGGCAATGTACTATTACTGATGGACACATTCTCTGCATGTAAAAGTTTATAATGACAACTATTACAAACCACAGCTGGAGATATAATCTCCACAAGTTTACAACAAATGTACTTAGCTTTGGTAGAACTGTTATCAGGCAGCAGGGTTCCAACAGTGATTTCTGAGACAGGATCAGATTGAGACATCTTGCAAATGTAAGAGAAAAAACAACATATAAAGCAAAATTATCAATTTCCTTATATGGCAGTTTCAGGAATGGGATAAAATACAAACAGCATAGCCCTCTGATAGAGAAAAAAGGTAAGAGGCATATAGGAATGGGGTTTAAAATAATGAAAATATTTGGCGCCAAGTATGACGCACAACACAAACAGAAATTTTTTTAATTTTTTTTTCCGCTAACAACATTCGGAAATGACACACTCGCCATTGTAATTAAAGATGCAACCTTGTAAAAGGACTCGGTGTCAAGTAAGACGTCAGAAGTGACGAATTTGCGTCATCGAACGTAACTTTGCGCCAAAAAATCTCGCGCCAAAAACAACGCAATATACTTTGGCATTTTGCGCCCTTGCGAGCCTAATTCTGCCCATGAATTTAAAATGACAGTCAACTGAAAAAAGACTATACCCCAGGTAAGAAACACATTTTTCCTAAAAAATGCATTTCCCAGATATGAAACTCACAGTCTGCAAAAGGAAATATACTGAAACCTGAATCATGGCAAATATAAGTACAATACATATATTTAGAATATATATATTTATATAAATACATAAAGTGCCAAACCATAGCTGAGAGTATCTTAAGTAATGAAAACATACTTACCAAAAGACAACCATCCACATATAGCAGATAGCCAAACCAGTACTGAAACGGTTATCAGTAGAGGTAATGGAATATGAGAGTATATCGTCGATCTGAAAAGGGAGGTAGGAAATGAATCTCTACGACCAATAACAGAGAACCTATGAAAACATAATTTATGCTTACCTGATAAATTTATTTCTCTTGTAGTGTGTTCAGTCCACGGGTCATCCATTACTTATGGGATATATTCTCCTTCCCAACAGGAAGTTGCAAGAGGATCACCCAAGCAGAGCTGCTATATAGCTCCTCCCCTCACATGTCATATCCAGTCATTCGACCGAAACAAGACGAGAAAGGAGAAACTATAGGGTGCAGTGGTGACTGGAGTTATAATTTAAAATTTAGAACCTGCCTCAAAAAGACAGGGCGGGCCGTGGACTGAACACACTACAAGAGAAATAAATTTATCAGGTAAGCATAAATTATGTTTTCTCTTGTTAAGTGTGTTCAGTCCACTGGTCATCCATTACTTATGGGATACCAATACCAAAGCTAAAGTACACGGATGATGGGAGGGACAAGGCAGGAACATTAAACAGAAGGAACCATTGCCTGTTGCTTCTTCGGAGGCTGTTTTGGGAGAAAGGTTCTACAGGCAGTGGTTCCTTCTGTTTAATGTTCCTGCCTTGTCCCTCCCATCATCCGTGTACTTTAGCTTTGGTATTGGTATCCCATAAGTAATGGATGACCCGTGGACTGAACACACTTAACAAGAGAAAACATAATTTATGCTTACCTGATAAATTTATTTCTCTTGTAGTGTGTTCAGTCCACGGGTCATCCATTACTTATGGGATATATTCTCCTTCCCAACAGGAAGTTGCAAGAGGATCACCCAAGCAGAGCTGCTATATAGCTCCTCCCCTCACATGTCATATCCAGTCATTCGACCGAAACAAGACGAGAAAGGAGAAACTATAGGGTGCAGTGGTGACTGGAGTTATAATTTAAAATTTAGAACCTGCCTCAAAAAGAAAAGTCATTCCTTTGGACAGATGAACCTGTGACAACCACCAGAGAAGAGAATCTCTGGTCTCCTGGTCCAGATTTAGCAAAGGGGACAGATCTGAGTAATCCCCGTTCCATTGACTTAGCATGCATAGTTGCAGCGGTCTGATATGTAGGCACGCAAATGGCACTATGTCCATTGCCGCGACCATTAAGCCGATTACTTCCATGCACTGAGCTACTGATGGGCTTGGAATGGAGTGAAGGACACGGCAAGCATTGAGAATCTTTGATAACCTGGACTCCGTCAGGTAAATCTTCATCTCTACAGAATCTATAAGAGTCCCTAGAAAAGGGACCCTTGTGAGTGGTAACAGAGAACTCTTTTCCACGTTCACTTTCCACCCATGCGACCTCAGAAATGCTAGAACTATCTCTGTATGAGACTTTGCATTTTGAAAACTTGACGCTTGTATCAGAATGTCGTCTAGGTACGGAGCCACCGCTATGCCTCGTGGTCTTAGTACCGACAGAAGTGAGCCCAGAACCTTTGTAAAAATTCTCGGGGGCCGTAGCTAACCCAAAGGGAAGAGCTACAAACTGGTAATGCCTGTCTAGAAAGGCAAACCTTAGGTACCGATAATGATCTTTGTGAATCGGTATGTGAAGGTATCATCCTTTAAGTCCACTGTGGTCATATATTGACCCTGTTGGATCATGGGTAGGATGGTCCGAATGGTTTCCATCTTGAACGATGGAACCCCTAGGAATTTGTTTAAGATTTTTAAGTCTAAGATTGGTCTGAAGGTTCCCTCTTTCTTGGGAACCACAAACAGATTTGAATAAAAACAGAATTTATGTTTACCTGATAAATTACTTTCTCCAACGGTGTGTCCGGTCCACGGCGTCATCCTTACTTGTGGGATATTCTCTTCCCCAACAGGAAATGGCAAAGAGCCCAGCAAAGCTGGTCACATGATCCCTCCTAGGCTCCGCCTTCCCCAGTCATTCGACCGACGTAAAGGAGGAATATTTGCATAGGAGAAATCATATGATACCGTGGTGACTGTAGTTAGAGAAAATAAATAATCAGACCTGATTAAAAAAACCAGGGCGGGCCGTGGACCGGACACACCGTTGGAGAAAGTAATTTATCAGGTAAACATAAATTCTGTTTTCTCCAACATAGGTGTGTCCGGTCCACGGCGTCATCCTTACTTGTGGGAACCAATACCAAAGCTTTAGGACACGGATGATGGGAGGGAGCAAATCAGGTCACCTAGATGGAAGGCACCACGGCCTGCAAAACCTTTCTCCCAAAAATAGCCTCAGAAGAAGCAAAAGTATCAAATTTGTAAAATTTGGTAAAAGTGTGCAGTGAAGACCAAGTCGCTGCCTTACATATCTGATCAACAGAAGCCTCGTTCTTGAAGGCCCATGTGGAAGCCACAGCCCTAGTGGAATGAGCTGTGATTCTTTCAGGAGGCTGCCATCCGGCAGTCTCATAAGCCAATCTGATGATGCTTTTAAGCCAAAAAGAGAGAGAGGTAGAAGTTGCTTTTTGACCTCTCCTTTACCAGAATAAACAACAAACAAGGAAGATGTTTGTCTAAAATCCTTTGTAGCCTCTAAATAGAACTTTAGAGCACGAACTACATCCAAATTGTGCAACAAACGTTCCTTCTTTGAAACTGGATTCGGACACAAAGAAGGCACAACTATCTCCTGGTTAATATTTTTGTTAGAAACAACTTTCGGAAGAAAACCAGGTTTAGTACGCAAAACCACCTTATCTGCATGGAACACCAGATAAGGAGGAGAACACTGCAGAGCAGATAACTCTGAAACTCTTCTAGCAGAAGAAATTGCAACCAAAAACAAAACTTTCCAAGATAATAACTTAATATCTACGGAATGTAAGGGTTCAAACGGAACCCCTTGAAGAACTGAAAGAACTAAATTGAGACTCCAAGGAGGAGTCAAAGGTTTGTAAACAGGCTTGATTCTAACCAGAGCCTGAACAAAAGCCTGAACATCTGGCACAGCTGCCAGCTTTTTGTGAAGTAAAACAGATAAAGCAGAAATCTGTCCCTTCAAAGAACTTGCAGATAATCCTTTCTCCAAACCCTCTTGTAGAAAGGATAGAATCTTAGGAATTTTTACCCTGTTCCATGGGAATCCTTTCGATTCGCACCAACAGATATATTTTTTCCATATTTTATGGTAAATTCTTCTAGTTACAGGCTTTCTAGCCTGAATAAGAGTATCAATGACAGAATCTGAGAACCCACGCTTTGATAAAATCAAGCGTTCAATCTCCAAGCAGTCAGTTGGAGTGATGCCAGATTCGGATGTTCGAGCGGACCTTGAACAAGAAGGTCCCGTCTCAAAGGTAGCTTCCATGGTGGAGCCGATGACATATTCACCAGGTCTGCATACCAAGTTCTGCGTGGCCACGCAGGAGCTATCAATATCACCGAAGCCCTCTCCTGATTGATCCTGGCTACCAGCCTGGGAATGAGAGGAAACGGAGGGAACACATAAGCTAGGTTGAAGGTCCAGGGCGCTACTAGTGCATCTACTAGAGTCGCCTTGGGATCCCTGGATCTGGACCCGTAGCAAGGAACTTTGAAGTTCTGACGAGACGCCATCAGATCCATGTCTGGAATGCCCCACAATTGAGTTATTTGGGCAAAGATTTCCGGATGGAGTTCCCACTCCCCCGGATGAAATGTCTGACGACTCAGAAAATCCGCTTCCCAATTTTCCACTCCTGGGATGTGGATTGCAGACAAGTGGCAGGAGTGAAGCTCCGCCCAGTGAATTACTTTGGTCACTTCTTCCATCGCCAGGGTACTCCTTGTTCCCCCCTGATGGTTGATATATGCAACAGTCATCATGTTGTCTGATTGAAACCTTATGAATTTGGCCTTTGCTAGTTGAGGCCAAGCCTTGAGAGCATTGAATATCGCTCTCAGTTCCAGAATGTTTATCGGGAGAAGAGATTCCTCCCGAGACCATAGACCCTGAGCTTTCAGGTGTTTCCAGACCGCGCCCCAGCCCACCAGGCTGGCGTCGGTCGTTACAATGACCCACTCTGGTCTTCTGAAGCTCATCCCTTGGGACAGGTTGTCCAGGGTCAGCCACCAACGGAGTGAATCTCTGGTCCTCTGATCTACTTGGATTGTCGGGGACAGATCTGTATAATCCCCATTCCACTGTCTGAGCATGCACAGTTGTAATGGTCTTAGATGAATTCGCGCAAAAGGAACTATGTCCATTGCCGCAACCATCAGACCTATTACTTCCATGCACTGCGCTATGGAAGGAAGAAGAACAGAATGAAGTACTTGACAAGAGCTTAGAAGTTTTGATTTTCTGGCTTCTGTCAGAAAAATCTTCATTTCCAAGGAGTCTATTATTGTTCCCAAGAAGGGAACCCTTGTTGACGGGAATAGAGAACTTTTTTCTACGTTCACTTTCCACCGTGAGATCTGAGAAAGGCTAGGACAATGTCCGTATGAGCCTTTGCTTGTGGCAGAGACGACGCTTGAATCAGTATGTCGTCCAAGTAGGGTACTACTGCAATGCCCCTTGGCCTTAGCACCGCTAGAAGGGACCCTAGTACCTTTGTGAAAATTCTTGGAGCAGTGGCTAGTCCGAATGGGAGTGCCACAAACTGGTAATGCTTGTCCAGAAAGGCGAATCTTAGGAACCGATGATGTTCCTTGTGGATAGGAATATGTAGATACGCATCCTTTAAATCCACCGTGGTCATGAATTGACCTTCCTGGATGGTAGGAAGAATTGTCCGAATGGTTTCCATCTTGAACGATGGGACCTTGAGAAATTTGTTTAGGATCTTGAGATCCAAAATTGGCCTGAATGTTCCCTCTTTTTTGGGAACTATGAACAGATTGGAGTAAAACCCCATCCCTTGTTCTCCTAATGGAACAGGATGAATCACTCCCCTTTTTAAGAGGTCTTCTACACAATGTAAGAATGCCTGTCTTTTTATTTGGTCTGAAGACAATTGAGACCTGTGGAACCTTCCCCTTGGGGGTAGTTCCTTGAATTCCAGGAGATAACCTTGAGAAACTATTTCTAGCGCCCAAGGATCCTGAACATCTCTTGCCCAAGCCTGAGCGAAGAGAGAGAGTCTGCCCCCACCAGATCCGGTCCCGGATCGGGGGCCAGCATCTCATGCTGTCTTGGTAGCTGTAGCGGGCTTCTTGGCCTGCTTACCTTTATTCCAGCCTTGCATCGGTCTCCAGGCTGGCTTGGTTTGAGAAGAATTACCCTCTTGCTTAGAGGATGTAGAATTTGAGGCTGGTCCGTTTCTGCGAAAGGGACGAAAATGTGTTTTATTTTTAGCCTTAAAAGACCTATCCTGAGGAAGGGCGTGGCCCTTTCCCCCAGTGATGTCTGAAATAATCTCTTTCAAGTCAGGGCCAAACAGCGTTTTCCCCTTGAAAGGGATGTTAAGCAATCTGTTCTTGGAGGACACATACGCCGACCAAGACTTCAGCCAAAGCGCTCTGCGCGCCACAATAGCAAAACCTGAATTTTTCGCCGCTAATCTAGCTAACTGCAAAGTGGCGTCTAAGGTAAAAGAGTTAGCCAACTTAAGTGCTTGAACTCTGTCCATAACCTCCTCATAAGAAGATGCTTGATTGAGCGACTTTTCTAGTTCCTCGAACCAGAAACACGCTGCTGTAGTGACAGGAACAATGCATGAAATTGGTTGTAGAAGGTAACCTTGCTGAACAAACATCTTTTTAAGCAAACCCTCTAATTTTTTATCCATAGGATCTTTGAAAGCACAACTATCTTCTATAGGGATAGTGGTGCGTTTGTTTAGAGTAGAAACCGCTCCCTCGACCTTGGGGACTGTCTGCCATAAGTCCTTCCTGGGGTCGACCATAGGAAATAATTTCTTAAATATAGGGGGAGGGACAAAAGGTATGCCGGGCCTTTCCCATTCTTTATTTACAATGTCCGCCACCCGCTTGGGTATAGGAAAAGCTTCGGGGGGCACCGGGACCTCTAGGAACCTGTCCATCTTACATAATTTCTCTGGAATGACCAAATTGTCACAATCATCCAGAGTAGATAACACCTCCTTAAGCAGAGCGCGGAGATGTTCCAATTTAAATTTAAATGTAATAACGTCAGGTTCAGCTTGTTGAGAAATTTTTCCTGAATCTGAAATTTCTCCCTCAGACAAAACCTCCCTAGCCCCTTCAGACTGGTGTAAGGGCATGTCAGAACCATTATCATCAGCGTCCTCATGCTCTTCAGTATCTAAAACAGAGCAGTCGCGCTTTCGCTGATAAGTGGGCATTTTGGCTAAAATGTTTTTAATAGAATTATCCATTACAGCCGTTAATTGTTGCATAGTAAGGAGGATTGGCGCACTAGATGCACTAGGGGCCTCCTGAGTGGGCAAGACTGGTGTAGGCATAGAAGGAGATGATGCAGTACCATGCTTACTCCCCTCACTTAAGGAATCATTTTGGGCAACATTATTATCAGTGGCATCATTGTCCCTACTTTGTTTGTCACATTCATCACATATATTTAAATGGATAGGAACCTTGGCTTCCGAACATACAGAACATCGTCTATCTGATAGTTCAGACATGTTAATAGGCATAAACTTGATAACAAAGCACAAAAAACGTTTTAAAATAAAACCGTTACTGTCTCTTTAAATTTTAAACTGAACACACTTTTTTACTGAATATACGCAAAAGTATGAAGGAAATGTTCAAAATTCACCAAAATTTCACCACAGTGTCATAAAGCCTTAAAAGTATTGCACACCAAATTTGAAAGCTTTAACTCTTAAAATAACAGAACCGGAGCCGTTTTTACATTTAACCCCTATACAGTCCCTGGTATCTGCTTTGCTGAGACCCAACCAAGCCCAGAGGGGAATACGATACCAAATGACGCCTTCAATAAGCTTTTTCAGTGGATCTGAGCTCCTCACACATGCATCTGCATGCCTTGCTTCTCAAAAACAACTGCGCATTAGTGGCGCGAAAATGAGGCTCTGCCTATGACTAGAAAAGGCCCCCAGTGAAAAAGGTGTCCAATACAGTGCCTGCCGTTTTTTTAACAAAATTGCCAAGATTAAAATAACTCTCCAAAGTTATAAACCATTAAATATGCTTATATAGTAATCGTTTTGGCCCAGAAAAATGTCTACCAGTCTTTAAAGCCCTTGTGAAGCCCTTTTATTCTTATATTGAAAATTAAGAAAATGGCTTACCGGATCCCATAGGGAAAATGACAGCTTCCAGCATTACCAAGTCTTGTTAGAAATGTGTCATACCTCAAGCAGCCAAAGTCTGCTCACTGTTTCCCCCAACTGAAGTTAATTCCTCTCAACAGTCCTGTGTGGAAACAGCAATCGATTTTAGTAACGGTTGCTAAAATCATTTTCCTCTTACAAACAGAAATCTTCATCTCTTTTCTGTTTCAGAGTAAATAGTACACACCAGCACTATTTTAAAATAACAAACTCTTGATAGAAGAATAAAAACTACATTTAAACACCAAAAAACTCTGAGCCATCTCCGTGGAGATGTTGCCTGTGCAACGGCAAAGAGAATGACTGGGGAAGGCGGAGCCTAGGAGGGATCATGTGACCAGCTTTGCTGGGCTCTTTGCCATTTCCTGTTGGGGAAGAGAATATCCCACAAGTAAGGATGACGCCGTGGACCGGACACACCTATGTTGGAGAAACCCTTGCCCCTGTTCCGTTCGCGGAACTGGGTGGATCACTCCCATCACTAAGAGGTCTTGTACACATTGTAGAAATGCCTCTTTCTTTACTAGGTTTGTTGATAACCTTGACAGATGAAACCTCCCTTGTGGAGGAGAAGTTTTGAAATCCAGAAGGTATCCCTGAGATATAATCTCCAACGTCCAGGGATCCTGTACATCTCTTGCCCAAGCCTGGGCGAAGAGAGAAAGTCTGCCCCCCACTAGATCCGTCTCCGGCAAGGGGGCCCTGTCTTCATGCTGTCTTAGGGGCGGAAGTAGGCTTTCTGGCCTGCTTGCCCTTGTTCCATGACTGGTTGCCTTTCCAACCCTGTCTGTAACGAGCAGTAGTTCCTTCCTGTTTTGGAGCGGAGGAAGTTGATGCTGCTCCTGCCTTGAAATTACGAAAGGCACGAAAATTAGACTGTTTGGCCTTTGATTTGGCCCTGTCCTGAGGAAGGGTGTGGCCCTTACCTCCAGTAATGTCAGCAATAATTTCCTTCAAGCCGGGCCCGAATAAGGTCTGCCCTTTGAAAGGAATGTTTAGTAGTTTAGACTTAGAAGTTACATCTGCTGACCAGGATTTAAGCCATAGCGCTCTGCGCGCCTGTATGGCGAATCCGGAATTCTTAGCCGTAAGTTTGGTTAAATGCACTACGGCATCCAAAACAAACGCATTAGCCAGCTTAAGGGTTCTAATCTTGCTCAAAGATTCATCCAATGGTGCTGTGCGAATTGCCTCTTCCAGAGACTCAAACCAGAATGCCGCTGCAGCAGTGACAGGCGCAATGCATGCAAGAGGCTGTAATATAAAACCTTGTTGAACAAACATTTTCTTAAGGTAACCCTCTAATTTTTTATCCATTGGATCTGAGAAAGCACAGCTATCCTCCACCGGGATAGTGGTACGCTTGGCTAAAATAGAAACTGCTCCCTCGACCTTAGGGACCGTCTGCCATAAGTCTCGTGTGGTGGCGTCTATAGGGAACATTTTTCTAAATATCGGAGGAGGGGAAAAAGGCACACCGGGTCTATCCCACTCCTTGCTAATAATCTCTGTAAGCCTCTTTGGTATAGGAAAAACGTCAGTACACACCGGTACCGCATAGTATTTATCCAGCCTACATAATTTCTCTGGGATTGCCACCATGTCACAATCATTCAGAGCCGCTAACACCTCCCCTAGCAACACGCGGAGGTTCTCAAGCTTAAATTTAAAATTTGAAATTTCTGAATCCGGTCTCCCCGAATCAGAACTGTCACCCACAGAATGAAGCTCTCCGTCCTCATGTTCTGCAAATTGTGACGCAGTATCAGACATGGCTCTCGTGTCATCGGCGCGCTCTGTCCTTAACCCAGAGCTGTCGTGCTTGCCTCTTAACTCGGGCATATTGTATAATACTTCTTTCATAACATTAGCCATATCATGTAAAGTGATTTGTAAGGGCCTTGATGTACTTGGCGCCTCAATCTTACGCACCTCCCGAGCGGGAGACGAAGGTACTGACACGTGAGGAGAGTTAGCCGGCATAACTTCCCCCTCATTGTCTGGTGATAATTTCTTTATCGGTACAGATTGACTTTTATTCAAAGTAATATCAATACAATTGGTACACATATTTCTATTGGGCTCCACATCGGCTTTTAAACATAATGAACAAGCAGATTCCTCTGTATCAGTCATGTTTAATCAGACTAGCAATGAAGCTAGCAAGCTTGGAAATTACTTCAATAAGTTTACAAGCAATATAAAAAACGCTGCAGCGCTTTTGTAAAAAACACAATTGAATAACAAAGAACTAGTTCAGCTATAGACAACAATTCTTTAAATTTATTAATTATCAGAGGATTGCACCCATTAGCAAAAGGATGATTAACCCCTCAGTACCCAAAAAACGGATATCAAATTAAGATTTAACGCTTTTATCACAGTCCAACACACTGTCACAGGTCTGCTGTGACTGATTACCTCCCTCAAAAACGAATTTTGAAGATCCCTGAGCTGTCTGTAGACGTCCTGGATCAAAGAGGAAGAAGCAGGAAGACTGTGCTAGAATTTTAACTGCGCAACAAGGCGCTAAAAAAAGGTCCCTCCCACTCCTATTACAACAGTGGGAGACCTGATATAACGGTTTCTATGCAGAAATATACGTTAGCCGTGTGGAAAAAAATCATGCCCAAAAAGATTTATCACCAAAGTACCTCACAAAACGAATAACATGCCAGTAAACGTTTTAAAAAACAACATTTCAGATGCTGTGTAAAGTTATTACTAAGCCTGCTACCAGTCGCTTCTACTGCAGTTAAGGCTCACACATTATATCAGTATTAACAGTATTTTTTCAGTCAAATTCTAGTCCCTAGAAAATAACTCTACTGTGCATACATTTATCAGCCTGATACCAGTCACTACTACTGCATTTAAGGCTGTACTTACATCATACGGGTAACAGCAGTGTTTTCTTAGTCAATTCCATTCCCAGAAAATATTGTACTGCACATACCTCATTTGCGGGAGACCCCGCATGCTATTCCCATTTTCTGAAGTTACCCCACTCCTCAGAATGTCGAGAACAGCCAGTGGATCTTAGTTACGCCTGCTAAGATCATAGAAAACGCAGGCAGTTTCTTCTTCCAAATACTGCCTGAGATAGAAAAACAGCACACTCCGGTGCCATTTAAAATAACAAACTTTTGATTGAAGAATAATTAAGTAAAAACTCCAGCTCCTCTCGCGACCTCCTTCTTTGTTGAGGGTTGCAAGAGAATGACTGGATATGGCATGTGAGGGGAGGAGCTATATAGCAGCTCTGCTTGGGTGATCCTCTTGCAACTTCCTGTTGGGAAGGAGAATATATCCCATAAGTAATGGATGACCCGTGGACTGAACACACTTAACAAGAGAAATAGATATCCCGTGAGGAAAACCATTGCATTCAATAGGTGATACTCCCTTCACATCCCTCTGACATTCACTGTACTCTGAGAGGAATCGGGCTTTAAAATGCTGAGAAGCACATATCAACGTAGAAATTTTAGCACAAACTTACTTCACCACCTCCATAGGAGGCAAAGTTTGTAAAACTGAATTGTGGGTGTGGTGAGGGGTGTATTTATAGGCATTTTGAGGTTTGGGAAACTTTGCCCCTCCTGGTAGGATTGTATATCCCATACGTCACTAGCTCATGGACTCTTGCCAATTACCTGAAAGAAAAGAGCCATAACGCTGCTTTTTCACTCATAACGCAAAACTCGTAATCTAGCAGTGTATTACCTGTGCTGTCACTCTTCCTATAACACCTCTCAGGAAGGTTGATTGTAAGCTCACGTGGTTACTGAGATTGTATGGCATGTTACCTGGCATACACTGACTAAACTGGGGTTTAGAGGTTCAGGTAAATGAGTGTAAGTATCAGGGGCCGTGTTTCTGTGGGTTAAGATTTAATTCTGTTAACTATGTAACATGGAAGTTCATGAAGTTATATAAGGTTATATAAGGATACTTGCTATGTATGTATGCTCATTATGGCTAGATTGGGGTTTAATGTCCCTTTTTAAGTAAGTAAACACCTTGTATATACAATACATTTATTTTGTGTTGCTTTACAACAACATATCAGCCAACGTTAAAAAACCCATAGATCTATCTATGGGTTTTAATGTTGAATGCATTTTCTTAATGCCTAAGCACAACTGCCTGTTATGACCCATGATACAGTAACTAATCAAACAAGGTCAACAGATAGTATATATAAACATATATTGTATAAAACAATCTCTACGCCTAATTATTCAAAACATACCAGCCAAGTCTAAATGTTTCTAAGACAAATTTAAACTAGATTTAAAAAACTAAACTAGATTTAAACTAAATTTTCACTAGAATAATTTATCAATAGCCAAACTCCACCTATTTCTTTTGTTATTTGGAGGAGGCAATCTGGGCTTTAGTCAGCTGACTACCAGGCTAGTCACTGTCATAAAGTTTGTATAAAAACATAATTTATGCTTACCTGATAAATTTATTTCTCTTGTAGTGTGTTCAGTCCACGGGTCATCCATTACTTATGGGATATATTCTCCTTCCCAACAGGAAGTTGCAAGAGGATCACCCAAACAGAGCTGCTATATAGTTCCTCCCCTCACATGTCATATCCAGTCATTCGACCGAAACAAGACGAGAAAGGAGAAACTATAGGGTGCAGTGGTGACTGGAGTTATAATTTAAAATTTAGAACCTGCCTCAAAAAGACAGGGCGGGCCGTGGACTGAACACACTACAAGAGAAATAAATTTATCAGGTAAGCATAAATTATGTTTTCTCTTGTTAAGTGTGTTCAGTCCACGGGTCATCCATTACTTATGGGATACCAATACCAAAGCTAAAGTACACGGATGATGGGAGGGACAAGGCAGGAACATTAAACAGAAGGAACCACTGCCTGTAGAACCTTTCTCCCAAAAACAGCCTCCGAAGAAGCAAAAGTGTCAAATTTGTAAAATTTGGAAAAAGTATGAAGTGAAGACCAAGTTGCAGCCTTGCAAATCTGTTCAACAGAGGCCTCATTCTTAAAGGCCCAGGTGGAAGCCACAGCTCTAGTGGAATGAGCTGTAATTCTTTCAGGAGGCTGCTGTCCAGCAGTCTCGTAGGCTAAGCGTATTATGCTACGAAGCCAAAAAGAGAGAGAGGTACCCGAAGCCTTTTGACCTCTCCTCTGTCCAGAGTAAACGACAAACAGAGAAGAAGTTTGTCGAAAATCTTTAGTTGCCTGTAAGTAGAACTTCAGGGCATGGACCACGTCTAGATTATGCAAAAGACGTTCCTTCTTTGAGGAAGGATTAGGACATAATGATGGAACAACAATCTCTTGATTGATATTCCTGTTAGAAACAACCTTAGGTAAAAACCCAGGTTTAGTACGCAGGACTACCTTGTCTGAATGAAAGATCAGATAAGGAGAATCACAATGTAAGGCAGATAACTCAGAGGGGCCCATTTATCAAAGGGCTTGCGGACCTGATCCGACACTGCGGATCAGGTCCGCAAGACCTCGCTAAATGCGGAGAGCAATACGCTCTCCACATTTAACATTGCACCAGCAGCTCACAAGAGCTGCTGGTGCAACGCCGCCCCCTGCTGACTCGCGGCCAATCGGCCGCCAGCAGGGAGCTGTCAATCAACCCGATCGTATTCGATCGGGTTGATTTCCGGCGGTTCCTGTCCGCCTGCTCAGAGCAGGCGGACAGGGTTATGAAGCAGCGTTCTTTAGACCGCTGCTTCATAACTTGTGTTTCTGGCGAGTCTGAAGACTCGCCAGAAACACGGCCCTTCAAGCTCCATACGGAGCTTGATAAATGGGCCTGTATGACTCTTCGAGCCGAGGAAATAGCCATCAAAAACAGAACTTTCCAAGATAAAAGCTTAATATCAATGGAATGAAGGGGTTCAAACGGAACACCCTGAAGAACTTTAAGAACCAAGTTTAAGCTCCACGGAGGAGCAACAGTTTTAAACACAGGCTTAATCCTAGCCAAAGCCTGACAAAAAGCCTGGACGTCTGGATTCTCTGCCAGACGCTTGTGTAAAAGAATAGACAGAGCAGAAATCTGTCCCTTTAGTGAACTAGCGGATAAGCCCTTTTCTAAACCCTCTTGTAGAAAACAGAATTTATGTTTACCTGATAAATTACTTTCTCCAACGGTGTGTCCGGTCCACGGCGTCATCCTTACTTGTGGGATATTCTCCTCCCCAACAGGAAATGGCAAAGAGCCCAGCAAAGCTGGTCACATGATCCCTCCTAGGCTCCGCCTTCCCCAGTCATTCGACCGACGTAAAGGAGGAATATTTGCATAGGAGAAATCATATGATACCGTGGTGACTGTAGTTAGAGAAATTAAATCATCAGACCTGATTAAAAAAACCAGGGCGGGCCGTGGGCCCGACACACCGGTGGGGAAAGTAATTTATCAGGTAAACATAAATTCTGTTTTCTCCAACATAGGTGTGTCCGGTCCACGGCGTCATCCTTACTTGTGGGAACCAATACCAAAGCTTTAGGACACGGATGATGGGAGGGAGCAAATCAGGTCACCTAGATGGAAGGCACCACGGTTTGCAAAACCTTTCTCCCAAAAATAGCCTCAGAAGAAGCAAAAGTATCAAATTTGTAAAATTTGGTAAAAGTGTGCAGTGAAGACCAAGTCGCTGCCTTACATATCTGATCAACAGAAGCCTCGTTCTTGAAGGCCCATGTGGAAGCCACAGCCCTAGTGGAATGAGCTGTGATTCTATCAGGAGGCTGCCGTCCGGCAGTCTCATAAGCCAATCTGATGATGCTTTTAAGCCAAAAAGAGAGAGAGGTAGAAGTTGCTTTTTGACCTCTCCTTTTACCAGAATAAACAAACAAACAAGGAAGATGTTTGTCTGAAATCCTTTGTAGCCTCTAAATAGAATTTTAGAGCACGAACTACATCCAAATTGTGCAACAAACGTTCCTTCTTTGAAACTGGATTCGGACACAAAGAAGGCACAACTATCTCCTGGTTAATATTTTTGTTAGAAACAACTTTCGGAAGAAAACCAGGTTTAGTACGCAAAACCACCTTATCTGCATGGAACACCAGATAAGGAGGAGAACACTGCAGAGCAGATAACTCTGAAACTCTTCTAGCAGAAGAAATTGCAACCAAAAACAAAACTTTCCAAGATAATAACTTAATATCTACAGAATGTAAGGGTTCAAAAGGAACCCCTTGAAGAACTGAAAGAACTAAATTGAGACTCCAAGGAGGAGTCAAAGGTTTGTAAACAGGCTTGATTCTAACCAGAGCCTGAACAAAAGCCTGAACATCTGGCACAGCCGCCAGCTTCTTGTGAAGTAAAACAGATAAAGCAGAAATCTGTCCCTTCAAAGAACTTGCAGATAATCCTTTCTCCAAACCCTCTTGTAGAAAGGATAGAATCTTAGGAATTTTTACCCTGTTCCATGGGAATCCTTTCGATTCGCACCAACAGATATATTTCTTCCATACTTTATGGTAAATTTTCCTAGTTACAGGCTTTCTAGCCTGAATAAGAGTATCAATGACAGAATCTGAGAACCCACGCTTTGATAAAATCAAGCGTTCAATCTCCAAGCAGTCAGTTGGAGTGATGCCAGATTCGGATGTTCGAACGGACCTTGAACAAGAAGGTCCCGTCTCAAAGGTAGCTTCCATGGTGGAGCCGATGACATATTCACCAGGTCTGCATACCAAGTTCTGCGTGGCCACGCAGGAGCTATCAAGATCACCAAAGCCCTCTCTTGATTGATCCTGGCTACCAGCCTGGGAATGAGAGGAAACGGTGGGAACACATAAGCTAGGTTGAAGGTCCAGGGCGCTACTAGTGCATCTACTAGAGTCGCCTTGGGATCCCTGGATCTGGACCCGTAGCAAGGAACCTTGAAGTTCTGACGAGACGCCATCAGATCCATGTCTGGAATGCCCCATAATTGAGTTATTTGGGCAAAGATTTCCGGATGGAGTTCCCACTCCCCCGGATGAAATGTCTGACGACTCAGAAAATCCGCTTCCCAATTTTCCACTCCTGGGATGTGGATTGCAGACAAGTGGCAGGAGTGAAGCTCCGCCCATTGAATTACTTTGGTCACTTCTTCCATCGCCAGGGAACTCCTTGTTCCCCCCTGATGGTTGATATATGCAACAGTCGTCATGTTGTCTGATTGAAACCTTATGAATTTGGCCTTTGCTAGTTGAGGCCAAGCCTTGAGAGCATTGAAAATCGCTCTCAGTTCCAGAATGTTTATCGGGAGAAGAGATTCTTCCCGAGACCATAGACCCTGAGCCTTCAGGTGTTTCCAGACCGCGCCCCAGCCCACCAGGCTGGCGTCGGTCGTTACAATGACCCACTCTGGTCTTCTGAAGCTCATCCCTTGGGACAGGTTGTCCAGGGTCAGCCACCAACGGAGTGAATCTCTGGTCCTCTGATCTACTTGGATCGTCGGGGACAAATCTGTATAATCCCCATTCCACTGTCTGAGCATGCACAGTTGTAATGGTCTTAGATGAATTCGCGCAAAAGGAACTATGTCCATTGCCGCAACCATCAAACCTATTACTTCCATGCACTGCGCTATGGAAGGAAGAAGAACAGAATGAAGTACTTGACAAGAGCTTAGAAGTTTTGATTTTCTGGCTTCTGTCAGAAAAATCTTCATTTCCAAGGAGTCTATTATTGTTCCCAAGAAGGGAACTCTTGTTGACGGGAATAGAGAACTTTTTTCTACGTTCACTTTCCACCCGTGAGATCTGAGAAAGGCTAGGACAATGTCCGTATGAGCCTTTGCTTGTGGTAGAGACGACGCTTGAATCAGTATGTCGTCCAAGTAGGGTACTACTGCAATGCCCCTTGGCCTTAGCACCGCTAGAAGGGACCCTAGTACCTTTGTGAAAATTCTTGGAGCAGTGGCTAGTCCGAATGGAAGTGCCACAAACTGGTAATGCTTGTCCAGAAAGGCGAATCTTAGGAACCGATGATGTTCCTTGTGGATAGGAATATGTAGATACGCATCCTTTAAATCCACCGTGGTCATGAATTGACCTTCCTGGATGGTAGGAAGAATTGTCCGAATGGTTTCCATCTTGAACGATGGGACCTTGAGAAATTTGTTTAGGATCTTGAGATCCAAAATTGGCCTGAATGTTCCCTCTTTTTTGGGAACTATGAACAGATTGGAGTAAAACCCCATCCCTTGTTCTCCTAATGGAACAGGATGAATCACTCCCATTTTTAACAGGTCTTCTACACAATGTAAGAATGCCTGTCTTTTTATTTGGTCTGAAGACAATTGAGACCTGTGGAACCTTCCCCTTGGGGGTAGTTCCTTGAATTCCAGGAGATAACCTTGAGAAACTATTTCTAGCGCCCAAGGATCCTGAACATCTCTTGCCCAAGCCTGAGCGAAGAGAGAGAGTCTGCCCCCCACCAGATCCGGTCCCGGATCGGAGGCCAGCATCTCATGCTGTCTTGGTAGCGGTAGCGGGCTTCTTGGCCTGCTTACCTTTGTTCCAGCCTTGCATCGGTCTCCAGGCTGGCTTGGTTTGAGAAGAATTACCCTCTTGCTTAGAGGATGTAGAATTTGAGGCTGGTCCGTTTCTGCGAAAGGGACAAAAATTTGTTTTATTTTTAGCCTTAAAAGACCTATCCTGAGGAAGGGCGTGGCCCTTTCCCCCAGTGATGTCTGAAATAATCTCTTTCAAGTCAGGGCCAAACAGCGTTTTCCCCTTGAAAGGGATGTTAAGCAATCTGTTCTTGGAGGACACATCCGCTGACCAAGACTTCAGCCAAAGCGCTCTGCGCGCCACAATAGCAAAACCTGAATTTTTCGCCGCTAATCTAGCTAATTGCAAAGTGGCGTCTAAGGTAAAAGAGTTAGCCAACTTAAGTGCTTGAACTCTGTCCATAACCTCCTCATAAGAGGATGCTTGATTGAGCGACTTTTCTAGTTCCTCGAACCAGAAACACGCTGCTGTAGTGACAGGAACAATGCATGAAATTGGTTGTAGAAGGTAACCTTGCTGAACAAACATCTTTTTAAGCAAACCCTCTAATTTTTTATCCATAGGATCTTTGAAAGCACAACTATCTTCTATAGGGATAGTGGTGCGTTTGTTTAGAGTAGAAACCGCCCCCTCGACCTTGGGGACTGTCTGCCATAAGTCCTTCCTGGGGTCGACCATAGGAAATAATTTCTTAAATATAGGGGGAGGGACAAAAGGTATGCCGGGCCTTTCCCATTCTTTATTTACAATGTCCGCCACCCGCTTGGGTATAGGAAAAGCTTCGGGGGGCACCGGGACCTCTAGGAACCTGTCCATCTTACATAATTTCTCTGGAATGACCAAATTGTCACAATCATCCAGAGTAGATAACACCTCCTTAAGCAGAGCGCGGAGATGTTCCAATTTAAATTTAAATGTAATAACGTCAGGTTCAGCTTGTTGAGAAATTTTTCCTGAATCTGAAATTTCTCCCTCAGACAAAACCTCCCTAGCCCCTTCAGACTGGTGTAAGGGCATGTCAGAACCATTATCATCAGCGTCCTCATGCTCTTCAGTATCTAAAACAGAGCAGTCGCGCTTTCGCTGATAAGTGGGCATTTTGGCTAAAATGTTTTTAATAGAATTATCCATTACAGCCGTTAATTGTTGCATAGTAAGGAGGATTGGCGCACTAGATTCACTAGGGACCTCCTGAGTGGGCAAGACTGGTGTAGACATAGAAGGAGATGATGCAGTACCATGCTTACTCCCCTCACTTAAGGAATCATTTTGGGCAACATTATTATCAGTGGCATCATTGTCCCTACTTTGTTTGTCACATTCATCACATATATTTAAATGGAGAGGAACCTTGGCTTCCGAACATACAGAACATCGTCTATCTGATAGTTCAGACATGTTAATAGGCATAAACTTGATAACAAAGCACAAAAAACGTTTTAAAATAAAACCGTTACTGTCTCTTTAAATTTTAAACTGAACACACTTTTTTACTGAATATACGCAAAAGTATGAAGGAAATGTTCAAAATTCACCAAAATTTCACCACAGTGTCATAAAGCCTTAAAAGTATTGCACACCAAATTTGAAAGCTTTAACTCTTAAAATAACGGAACCGGAGCCGTTTTTACATTTAACCCCTATACAGTCCCTGGTATCTGCTTTGCTGAGACCCAACCAAGCCCAGAGGGGAATACGATACCAAATGACGCCTTCAATAAGCTTTTTCAGTGGATCTGAGCTCCTCACACATGCATCTGCATGCCTTGCTTCTCAAAAACAACTGCGCATTAGTGGCGCGAAAATGAGGCTCTGCCTATGACTAGAAAAGGCCCCCAGTGAAAAAGGTGTCCAATACAGTGCCTGCCGTTTTTTTAATAAAATTCCCAAGATTAAAATAACTCTCCAAAGTTATAAACCAATAAATATGCTTATAAAGTAATCGTTTTGGCCCAGAAAAATGTCTACCAGTCTTTAAAGCCCTTGTGAAGCCCTTTTATTCTTATATCGAAAATTAAGAAAATGGCTTACCGGATCCCATAGGGAAAATGACAGCTTCCAGCATTACCAAGTCTTGTTAGAAATGTGTCATACCTCAAGCAGCCAAAGTCTGCTCACTGTTTCCCCCAACTGAAGTTAATTCCTCTCAACAGTCCTGTGTGGAAACAGCCATCGATTTTAGTAACGGTTGCTAAAATCATTTTCCTCTTACAAACAGAAATCTTCATCTCTTTTCTGTTTCAGAGTAAATAGTACATACCAGCACTATTTTAAAATAACAAACTCTTGATAGAAGAATAAAAACTACATTTAAACACCAAAAAACTCTGAGCCATCTCCGTGGAGATGTTGCCTGTGCAACGGCAAAGAGAATGACTGGGGAAGGCGGAGCCTAGGAGGGATCATGTGACCAGCTTTGCTGGGCTCTTTGCCATTTCCTGTTGGGGAGGAGAATATCCCACAAGTAAGGATGACGCCGTGGACCAGACACACCTATGTTGGAGAAAAGACAATATCCTAGGAATCCTAACCTTACTCCATGAGTAACTCTTGGATTCACACCAATATAAATATTTACGCCATATCTTGTGGTAAATTTTTCTGGTAACAGGTTTCCGAGCCTTTATTAATGTATCAATAACCGAATCCGAAAACCCATGCTTTGATAGAATCAAGCGTTCAATTTCCAAGCAGTCAGCCTCAGAGAAATTAGGTTTGGATGGTTGAAAGGACCCTGAATTAGAAGGTCCTGCCTCAGGGGTAGAGACCATGGTGGACAGGACGACATGTCCACTAGGTCTGCATACCAGGTCCTGCGTGGCCACGCAGGCGCTATCAGAATCACCGATGCTCTCTCCTGTTTGATCCTGGCAATCAGTCGAGGTAGCAACGGAAAAGGTGGAAACACATAAGCTATGTTGAAAACCCAAGGGGCTGCTAGTGCATCTACCAGCACCGCTCCCGGGTCCCTGGACCTGGATCCGTAACAAGGAAGCTTGGCGTTCTGGCGAGATGCCATGAGATCCAGATCCGGTTTGCCCCAACGACGAATCAGTTGAGCAAATACCTCCGGGTGAAGTTCCCACTCCCCCGGATGAAAAGTCTGGCGACTTAGAAAGTCCGCCTCCCAGTTCTCCATGCCTGGGATGTAGATCGCTGACAGGTGGCAAGAGTGAGACTCTGCCCAGCGAATTATCTTCGAGACTTCCAACATCGATAGAGAACTCCTGGTTCCCCCTTGATGATTGATGTAAGCCACAGTCGTGATGTTGTCCGACTGAAATCTGATGAACCTCAGTGTTGCTAACTGAGGCCAAGCTAGAAGAGCATTGAATATTGCTCTTAATTCTAGAATGTTTATCGGGAGGAGTTTCTCCTCCTGAGTCCACGATCCCTGAGCCTTCAGGGAGTTCCAGACTGCTCCCCAGCCTAGTAGGCTGGCATCTGTTGTTACAATCGTCCAATCTGGTCTGCGAAAAGTCATTCCTTTGGACAGATGAACCCGTGACAACCATCAGAGAAGAGAATCTCTGGTCTCCTGGTCCAGATTTAGCAAAGGGGACAGATCTGAGTAATCCCCGTTCCATTGACTTAGCATGCATAGTTGCAGCGGTCTGAGATGTAGGCACTATGTCCATTGCCGCGACCATTAAGCCGATTACTTCCATGCACTGAGCTACTGATGGGCTTGGAATGGAGTGAAGGACACGGCAAGCATTGAGAATCTTTGATAACCTGGACTCCGTCAGGTAAATTTTCATCTCTACAGAATCTATAAGAGTCCCTAGAAAAGGGACCCTTGTGAGTGGTAACATAGAACTCTTTTCCACGTTCACTTTCCACCCATGCGACCTCAGAAATGCTAGAACTATCTCTGTATGAGACTTTGCATTTTGAAAACTTGACGCTTGTATCAGAATGTCGTCTAGGTACGGAGCCACCGCTATGCCTCGTGGTCTTAGCACCGCCAGAAGTGAGCCCAGAACCTTTGTAAAAATTCTCTGGGCCGTAGCTAACCCGAAGGGAAGAGCTACAAACTGGTAATGCCTGTCTAGAAAGGCAAACCTTAGGTACCGATAATGATCTTTGTGAATCGGTATGTGAAGGTAGGCATCCTTTAAGTCCACTGTGGTCATATATTGACCCTCTTGGATCATGGGTAGGATGGTCCGAATGGTTTCCATCTTGAACGATGGAACCCTTAGGAATTTGTTTAAGATTTTTAAGTCTAAGATTGGTCTGAAGGTTCCCTCTTTTTTGGGAACCACAAACAGATTTGAATAAAACCCTTGCCCCTGTTCCGTTCACGGAACTGGGTGGATCACTCCCATCACTAAGAGGTCTTGTACACATTGTAGAAATGCCTCTTTCTTTACTAGGTTTGTTGATAACCTTGACAGATGAAACCTCCCTTGTGGAGGAGAAGTTTTGAAATCCAGAAGGTATCCCTGAGATATAATCTCCAACGTCCAGGGATCCTGTACATCTCTTGCCCAAGCCTGGGCGAAGAGAGAAAGTCTGCCCCCCACTAGATCCGTCTCCGGAAAGGGGGCCCTGTCTTCATGCTGTCTTAGGGGCGGAAGTAGGCTTTCTGGCCTGCTTGCCCTTGTTCCATGACTGGTTGCCTTTCCAACCCTGTCTGTAACGAGCAGTAGTTCCTTCCTGTTTTGGAGCGGAGGAAGTTGATGCTGCTCCTGCCTTGAGATTACGAAAGGCACGAAAATTAGACTGTTTGGCCTTTGATTTGGCCCTGTCCTGAGGAAGGGTGTGGCCCTTACCTCCAGTAATGTCAGCAATAATTTCCTTCAAGCCGGGCCCGAATAAGGTCTGCCCTTTGAAAGGAATGTTCAGTAGTTTAGACTTAGAAGTTACATCTGCTGACCAGGATTTAAGCCATAGCGCTCTGCGCGCCTGTATGGCGAATCCGGAATTCTTAGCCGTAAGTTTGGTTAAATGCACTACGGCATCCGAAACAAACGCATTAGCCAGCTTAAGGGTTCTAATCTTGCTCAAAGACTCATCCAATGGTGCTGTGCGAATCGCCTCTTCCAGAGACTCAAACCAGAATGCCGCTGCAGCAGTGACAGGCGCAATGCATGCAAGAGGCTGTAATATAAAACCTTGTTGAACAAACATTTTCTTAAGGTAACCCTCTAATTTTTTATCCATTGGATCTGAGAAAGCACAGCTATCCTCCACCGGGATAGTGGTACGCTTGGCTAAAGTAGAAACTGCTCCCTCCACCTTAGGGACCGTCTGCCATAAGTCTCGTGTGGTGGCGTCTATAGGGAACATTTTTCTAAATATCGGAGGAGGGGAAAAAGGCACACCGGGTCTATCCCACTCCTTGCTAATAATCTCTGTAAGCCTCTTTGGTATAGGAAAAACGTCAGTACACACCGGTACCGCATAGTATTTATCCAGCCTACATAATTTCTCTGGGATTGCCACCGTGTCACAATCATTCAGAGCCGCTAACACCTCCCCTAGCAACACGCGGAGGTTCTCAAGCTTAAATTTAAAATTTCTGAATCCGGTCTCCCCGAATCAGAACCGTCACCCACAGAATGAAGCTCTCCGTCCTCATGTTCTGCAAATTGTGACGCAGTATCAGACATGGCTCTCGTGTCATCGGCGCGCTCTGTCCTTAACCCAGAGCTGTCGCGCTTGCCTCTTAACTCGGGCATATTGTATAATACTTCTTTCATAACATTAGCCATATCATGTAAAGTGATTTGTAAGGGCCTTGATGTACTTGGCGCCTCAATCTCAAACACCTCCCGAGCGGGAGACGAAGGTACTGACACGTGAGGAGAGTTAGACGGCATAACTTCCCCCTCGTTGTCTGGTGATAATTTCTTTATCGGTACAGATTGACTTTTATTCAAAGTAATATCAATACAATTGGTACACATATTTCTATTGGGCTCCACATCGGCTTTTGAACATAATGAACAAGCAGATTCCTCTGTATCAGACATGCAATGAAGCTAGCAAGCTTGGAAATTACTTTCAATAAGTTTACAAGCAATATAAAAAAAAACGCTGCAGTGCTTTTTAAAAAACACAGTTGAATAACAAAGAACTAATTCAGTTATAGTCAACAATTCTTTAAATGTATTAATTAGCAGAGGATTGCACCCATTAGCAAAAGGATGATTAACCCCTCAGTACCCAAAAACGGATATCAAATTAAGATTTAACGCTTTTATCACAGTCAAACACACTGTCACAGGTCTGCTGTGACGGATTACCTCCCTCAAAAACGAATTTTGAAGACCCCTGAGCTCTCTAGAGACGTCCTGGATCAAGGAGGAAGAAGCAGGAAGACTGTGCTAGAATTTTAACTGCGCAACAAGGCGCTAAAAAAGGCCTCTCCCACTCATTTACAACAGTGGGAGACCTGATATAACGGTTTCTATGCAGAAATATACGTTAGCCATGTGGAAAAAAATCATGCCCAAAAGGATTTATCACCAAAGTACCTCACAAAACGAATAACATGCCAGTAAACGTTTTGAAAACAAACTTTTTTTAATGTCATGCAAAGTTATCACTAAGCCTGCTACCAGTCGCTTCCACTGCAGATAAGGCTTAAGCATTATTTCAGTATTAACAGTATTTTCTCAGTCAAATTCTAGTCCCTAGAAAATAACTCTACTGTGCATACATTTATCAGCCTGATACCAGTCACTACTACTGCATTTAAGGCTGTACTTACATCATACGGGTAACAGCAGTGTTTTCTTAGTCAATTCCATTCCCAGAAAATATTGTACTGCACATACCTCATTTGCGGGGGACCCCGCATGCTATTCCCATTTTCTGAAGTTACCCCACTCCTCAGAATGTCGAGAACAGCCAGTGGATCTTAGTTACGCCTGCTAAGATCATAGAAAACACAGGCAGTTTCTTCTTCCAAACACTGCCTGAGATAGAAAAACAGCACACTCCGGTGCCATTTAAAATAACAAACTTTTGATTGAAGAATAATTAAGTAAAAACTCCAACTCCTCTCGCGACCTCCTTCTTTGTTGAGGGTTGCAAGAGAATGACTGGATATGACATGTGAGGGGAGGAGCTATATAGCAGCTCTGCTTGGGATCCTCTTGCAACTTCCTGTTGGGAAGGAGAATATATCCCATAAGTAATGGATGACCCGTGGACTGAACACACTTAACAAGAGAAATACATTTATCTGCAGTTGTCATCAGTTAAAGACAATTAGTGTACGATATGTAGTCGAGTTAGAACTGATAAGTCAGCAGCTGCTTTTCATGTTCTGAGAATTAGAAATTGCTCAAATTTCAGATCATGGGGGCAAAATAAATAATAAAATTATATAGCAAAGTTTTTTGATTATACAGGACATATATTTTATATAAAAATCCCAAGGTGTTTACTGTCCCTTTAAGAACCAAGAAAGGAGACAAGCGCAGCCCGATTCAGGTGCAGATTTTTTATTATACAGTAAGTGAGCACACTCCAGATGGCTACTTACAAGAAATAAAAACAATAACAGCTGGATGTAGTTGGTTCTCCGTGGTTTTCTCCCACCACAGCCATATGCAACTGCACATATATCTAAAAGCCCCTTTCATTAACTCTGCTTATATATGTATATATTTGTGTATCTGTTTTTTGTATTCATATGTTGCTTTTTATTGATGCCGCATCCTCCGGTTTGACTGGAACTCTAATCCACCACTCAATGCTAAAGGAGAGGGGGTCTGATATCAGATTGGTCACTTTTTTTCATGTGACACGGACATTGGCCCTTTTAAATAGCCGGTAGGGAGAATCAATTTTTTATTTCTTTTGACAAAGTCCGATTGGATACTGACAAAAAGCGCGTCAAGATTTCTTACCCACTCATCGGCCACTCTGATTAGGCTTTGCACAGCACCCTCTTCCACACTCGGTTGTACGGAGAACCAACTACATCCAGCAAGGACCGAAGTGACTATACCTACACCATTATGAAATGGTTTTTATGCTGTTATTGTTTTTATTTCTTGTAAGTAGCCATCTGGAGTGTGCTAACTGTATAATAAATAATCTGCACCTGAATTGGGCTGCGCTTGTCTCCTTTCTTTTTTCAGCTTTTCACGATCAAGTGGACCCAGGAAAACATCCACTGTTTTACGAGCAGCAACCGATTGTTCAGGTCACCCACAGAGGCTCTTTGGGAGACGGTATACTACGGAGATTCGTCCTCTCACTTTTCTATATCCATTTGTGATCAACCCGGCGTTACTTTCCAGGCACAGTCTGCGCAGATTCTGGTACTGTATTCCCTTTAATAACCACATTGCTGCACAGTGTATATCTACAGTGAATGGGATGAGGAGAAAAAACAATTTATTTACAATAGACTTAGGGGTAGATTTACCATAGTTCGAGCGGACATGATTCGTAAAATGCTTGTGCAATGCCGCCCCCTGCTCACTCGCAGCCAATCAGCCGCTAGCAGGGGCCATCCGATCAGGATGATTTCAGTCCGCTGCTTAACTTTCATTTCTGGCGAACCAGAAACGATGGGGCATCGATGCAGCATCCGATGCTTAATAAATCAACCACAAAAGGTCACCTCCACAGACTCTTCCCTTTACTTAATATGCGCTAATCACCTGTAGCCGTATTTATAGGAACTTCATCCTCCTCAGTCTTCACCTGATCACACGTAAACAGATCTTCTGTTATCACAACTTTCTCTGTATCACCGTTATCTGTGTCTGTACAAATAAAGCAGATTCAGTTTTTATATCACATGATCTAGTTTTTATAACTTTACCATTAAACAGTTTTGGCCAGATTACGAGTGGAGCGCAAATTTCGCTAGAGCATTAATTGCACTATAAGCAAGCTTTTTGTACACATTGGTTTGCGCTCGTATTATGAGTGGAAAGCCAACTGTTTTCACCCTTGCGCTAACCTGACAAAATCAAAAAGGCGAATTTAGAATATTGCGTGCGCTTTCACGTATTCTCCCATAAAAGTCAATGGAGAAAAAAAAGTGGAAAAAAACCCAAATAATCGTGTTTGCACGCATGAACACAAGTAAACCTCAGACACAACATTCAAGCACATTCATTTGTAGCCAGTATGCTTCGGGGAAAAAATGTGTGCACTCTCACCTTTATTTAAAGGGCCTCTGTTCAGTATGCTTTTGCCCTTGCGTTGTCTCAGACTTGTTTGTTAGTTCCTGTGTTCCAGTTCCTGTGTATTACCTGGCTTGTCGGACGTCCCTTCTGGTTCCTGATCCCTGGCTTGTTTCTGACTGCTGTTTTCCTAGTTCCTGATCCCAGCTCATCTGACTACTCGCTTTGGCTCCTGACTCGGCTCGTCTGACTACCAGCTCTGGCTTTGACTCCTGGCTTGTCATTTGGCTTGTGGAATTTTTATTATTTGTTGTTATTAATAAAGGTGTGATTATTTTTGCACTTCACGTCTCAGTCTGATTCCTGGTACCCCGACAGTCCCTCAAACACCACACGTGCACACTCATCTGTAAATTGAATCCCTCAGACACACCACACGTGCACACTCACCTGAGCTGATACTGTCACTGGATTCCTCATCTGATGCTCCCAGTTGATGCTTCAACCATAGATCTTCTGTTATTTCAACTTTCACTATATCAGTGTCATCTGCATCTGTACAAATAAAGCAGATTCTGTTTTATATCACAAGATCTAGTTTTTAATAACTTTACCATAAAACAGTTTGTGTATTTCCAAGATAGGCATTATCACCAAATACACAAACTAGTAGCAATTTTTAGCTAAAGGGACAGTAAACACCAACTGCTCCATTTATAAAGCTGCGTATGCAGTGTTCCTGCAGCCGATAGTTAAGAAGCAGCGGTCATCAGACACCAACTGTGGCCAACTCTTGGTGGATCAAAATCACCCCAGACCAGTTCGCCCAGGGTGATTGACAGCTCCTACTCACACGCCATTAGGTTAGCATGAGCAGGGGGGGGTATTGCACAGGCGGGTGCTTGTTTAAGGTATCTGCAATACTGGGCAGACTGGTTCGCAGGTGCAAACCCTGTCGGTCCAGGCTTTGATAAATGGGTCCCCAAGTGATTACAACATTTTCTGAAGTCTTGTAATAAATTAACATATTAGGTAAGCATGGCTTATTTTTGGAAAGCGTTGACATTTTGTTTGCTGAAATGGTTTATTTCCAATTGGTTAGAGGAGTTTGTGGAGTTAACAAGGCTAGCTACAGTCATAAATCAGTAAGAATGAAGTACCCGCTAGACACCATCACAACACAATCAGCATTAAACAAGAAGAACACTGGGAAAAAGTACAGAACACCTCCAGCGCCGCACATACTTCTGCCCCAGCTACGCACTGAAGAGCTGCACCATATTGTATATAATAAGTTTATGTAACCAGCGGTAACAGAATATTAGATGCCTGAGTGCTGCACACAGTGACGTTGTCTGTAGACGCACATAGCTAGGGTAAAAAGAAGCACTGCTCCTTATGTTATTACATTTAACTTTTTCTCTTGGTATCCTTTGCTCAAATTTAGTTTTTCCCATAACAAAATAAGTATGCTCAGAAGTGTGCACGTGCCTGAAGCACTGTATGCATATTGTAGTTAAAAGCACTGCTGCCATATATAAATCTTGCTCCTGAGCCTACCTCGGTATGCTTTCCTAACAAACACTGCTGCCTTATATACCTCAGTATGCTCTCATGACAAGCACTGCTGCCTTATATAGAGTGCGCTCTTTAGACTACCTTAGTATGCTCTCATGACAAGCACGGCTGCCTTATATAGAGTGTGCTCTTTAGACTACCTTAGTATGCTCTCATGACAGACATTACTGCCGTATACAGAGCATGCTCCTGAGCCTAACTAGTGCATGCTCCTGAGCGTACCTTAGTATGCTCTCATGGAAATAAACTGAGTTTCAACAAATGAGGCCAAGGGCAAGTGGAAAATGTGATAACAGAATACATTTTTAAGTTAATCACATGCACTAGCTAAATAGTGAAAGATTAATTTTGATTAATGTCTTTATAACAGCTTTATTTGCCTCTGTTCTAATTGTGCACTGATCTAATTACCAGACATAGCATGAATATGTATAAAGATTTATAAAATATCTTTATACATATTCATGCTATGTCTGATAATTAGATCAGTGTATGTATTGGAAGTAAAATAAAAATGACAGCTAAATAGTTTAAATAATCATCCCTTTTGCCCTGTGCTTGTTTTTGTTGAAGGGGTAATATTTTTTATTCATGTGTCTTGAGAAGAAAATAAAATGTTTCCTTCTTCTAGTAGTGTAAACAGCAGATCGCTATTACTTTCTTATAGCGATCCACTCTTTACATTTCTCTGTCAATTGACAGTGATGCTGCAGCACAAGTGCTATCGCATATGGAAGGATCTGTGTGAGCGCGTATTGCAATTAGAGGAGTGGGCGTATGCTTAGTCTAGGCGAACCACCCACTGTAGGTACGAAAAAATTACAGCGAGTCGGGGCGGACTGGGGTAAGAATTAGAACGAAGTTTCCAGGAGCAATTTAAACTTTGAAAAGTGGAATGGATATATTGAAAGTATACCATAATATTAAAATATAAAAAGTATATACGATAAGCTTCATTATAAAGGATTGTTTACTGTCCCTTTAAATACATTTATGTTAAACTATACTGTGCTTTGGATAGCTGAACATGTTATAAATATTAGAAAAGTATTACACCAACCCCAACTACCGATTTCATGATGCCACCAACATTTTCTGTGGAAAACACTGCCTCTTATTAATTATTCATAAGTCAGCACTGATTGGCTAAAATTCAAGTCTGTCAAAAGAACTGAGGTAAGGGGGCAGTCTGCAGAGGCTTAGATACAAAGTAATCACAAAGGTAAAAAACATAATTTATGTAAGAACATTCTTTCATATTGGCAAGAGTCCATGACCTAGTGACGTATGGGATATACATTACTACCAGGAGAGGGCAAAGTTTCCCAAACCTCAAAATGCCTATAAATACACCCCTCACCACATCCACAATTCAGTTTAACGAATAACCAAGTAGTGGGGTGATAAAATAAGGAGTAAAAAAGCATACAAAAAGAGGAACTGGAAAAATAAATGTGCTTTTATACAAAAATCATAACCACCATAAAAAGGGTGAGCCTTATGGACTCTTGCCAATATAAAAGAAATTAATTTATCAGGTAAGTTCTTACATAAATTATGTTTTCTTTCATGTAATTGGCAAGAGTCCATGAACTAGTGACGTATGGGATAGAAATACCAAAGTTGTGGAAGTCCACAGAAGATTCACTAGAGAGGGAGGGATACAATAACAACAGCTATTTCCACTATGAAATTACCGTATTTTTCGCTCCATAAGACGCACCTGACCATAAGACGCACCTAGTTTTTAGAGGAGGAAAACAAGAAAAAAAAAATATATAATTTAATTTCTATTTCCTGATGCCTGATGTGCCAAGGGGAGGGGGCTAACCCTAAACCCCTATCCCTAAACCCCTAACCCTAACCCTTAACCCTAACCAGGGGCATATTTAGGTTTTGTGCTGCCCTAGGCATTTAAGATTCTGCTGGGGAGGGAGATAAGGGAGGGAGGAAGGGAAGGAGGGAGAGGAGTGAGAAGAGGAGAGGAGGGAGGGAGAAGAGGGAGAGGAGGGAGAGGAGGGAGAAGAGGGAGAGGAGGGAGGGAGAGGAAGGAGGGAGAGGAGGGAGGGAGAGGGAGGGAGAGGGAGGGAGAGGAAGGAGGGAGAGGAAGGAAGGAGGGAGAGGAGGGAGGGAGAGGAAGGAAGGAGGGAGGGAGAGGAAGGAGGGAGGGAGAGGAAGGAAGGAGGGAGAGGAAGGAGCCAGGTAGTGCAGGGACACAGCATATTTTTAATTACTAATAAAGAGAAAGAGTAAGGGTCCCATCTTGCTGCAGTCCTGCTTCCCCTCAGCATTCTCTGCTTACTGGACTGGTAGTGTGACACTGTGCCTATTGGCACAGCACGAGAAAAAGAGCCAGTCTCAGATCAGTGTACTCTCTGTCTGTAATCAAACTGGTATCAAACTGTAAGCCGCAGCAGTGCACCACCATAAGAAAAAAATGAGTGGCTCCCGGTCCCGCCTCCAGCAAAGGGAAGAAGAATCATCAAACTACCGTATATAAAGTTAAAAAGAAGCGTTTATTCAAGTACAGTCTGTACTTGAATAAACGCTTCCTTTTAACTTTATATACCGGTAGTTTCTTCCCTTTGCTGGAGGCGGGACCGGGAGCCACTCATTTTTTTCTTATGGTGGTGCACTGCTGCGGCTTACAGATTACACTGACCGGCTCTTTTTGTCGCGCTGTGCTGATAGTAGGCACAGTGTCACACTACCAGTCCAGTAAGCAGAGAATGCTGAGGGGAAGGACTGCAGCCAGCAAGATGGGACCCTCACCCTGCGCCTGGTCACTGGTGATATAAAGTTAAAAATGAAGCGTTTATTCAAGTACAGTCTGTACTTGAATAAACGCTTCATTTTAACTTTATATACCGTAGTTTCTCACTCGTTTGCTGGAGGCGGGACCGGAAGCCTTCTGACTGCAATCCATTATCTGCGGCTTACAATTGATTGTAACTGTAGATGCTTGCTATGCAGAAGCTACCGGTATATATTATCAATATATAGATGCTTGGCCAGGGGTTTAATTGAATGCACAGTAGCGCCTCTCTCTCTCCTGCTTGTGTGTCCGCTTCAATTGATGTTTATGGGTTATTATGGCTATGCAAAATCATCACGAGAAATAGAGCCGGTGTCAGATCAGTCTTATCTGACACCGGCTCTATTTCTCGTGATGATTTTGCATAGCCATAATAACCCATAAACATCAATTGAAGCGGACACACAAGCAGGAGAGAGAGAGGCGCTACTGTGCATTCAATTAAACCCCTGGCCAAGCGTCTATATATTGAAAATATATACCAGTAGCTTCTGCATAGCAAGCATCTACAGTTACCTTACCAGCATGCAGAATTATAAATGGAGCCAGTAGTTTGCTGGGCAGTATGGCGGTATGAAAACAAAAGCTAATGCCAGCAATAAAGTTCCCAAATAGAGTGTGTGGGTCTGTTCAATAAACTACTCACTCACTGTCTCACTCCATATGCTGCCGACTCAAGCATCCTAGCCTCATGCATTAGCGCGCCGTGGACAGTTTTTTCCATCTGTTTTAAGCGCGATGACTGCCTCCAAAAAGTGCCGCCCCCAAAATTTGCCGCCCTAGGTCAAGCGCAGGGCCTGCATTCGCTCCATAAGACGCACAGCCATTTTCCCTTACTTTTGAGTGGGGAAAAAGTGCGTCTTATGGAGCGAAAAATACGGTAAATACACACAATAATTAAGTTTTTCTCAAAAAACTTAAATCAAAAGCAGTAGAATCAAACTAAAACAGCTGCCTTAGGAACTTTTCTACCAAAGACTGCTTCAGAAGAAGCAAATACATCAAAATGGTAAAAACAATAAAAGTATGCAAAGAAGACCAAATGACTGATCTGCAAATTTGATCAACCTGAGCTTCATTCTGAAAAAGCCCAAAAAATGGCGACTGAACTTAGTAGAATGAGCTGCAAATCTCTGAGGTGGAGCCTACCCTGCCTCGAAATAAGCTTTGAAAAACAAAAGCTTTAATCAGGATGCCAAAGAAATGACAGAGGCTTTCTAATCTTTTCTGGAATCAGAAACATAGCAAATAGACTAGAATTCTTCTGAAATCCTAGTAACCTCGATATAGCATTATAAAGCTCTTACCACATCCAAAGGATGTAAAGAACTCTCAAAGAATTCTTTAGGATTAGGACACAAAGAAGGAACAACAACCTTAAGAAAAAAAGAAGTCCACAAAACAACTTATCTAGATGAAAAAATCAGATAAGGAGACTTACAAGAGAGAGCTCATAAATCAGAAACTCTTGTAGCAGACGAGATAGTCAAAAGAAACAACACTTTCCAAGAAAGTAGATAATCTTCAAAGAAAATATAGGTTCAAAAGAAAAGAGCCTGCAAAATCTTTAAACCAAATAAGACTCCAAAAAGGAGAAATTAATAAATGAACAGGCTTGAAACCAACCAAAGCCTGAACAAAACAGTGAATATCAGGAAGGTTAAACAAGCTTTCTTTAAAATAAAACAGAAAGTCTTGTAGGTATAGGTGTACCGCACACCTTTTTGCCCGTCACGCAACGTCAGTACTGCACTTTTAAAAAGTCCTTTTTCAATGGGACTTCCATAGCGCCGGTATTACAGATTTTCCTGGGAGGCCAAAAAGTGAGCGGTACACTCTATACGGACAAGATCCGTACCGCTATCTAAAGTCAGTAGTTATGAGGTTTACGTTACAAATCTGCAGCATAAAACTCATAACTAAAGTGTTAAAAAGTACACTAACACCCATAAACTACCTATTAACCCCTAAACCGAGGCTCTCCCGCATCGCAAATACTAAAATAAATTTATTAACCCCTAATCTGCCGCTCTGGACATCGCCGCCACTATTAAAATGTATTAACCCCTCTTCCGCTCCTCCCCGACATCGTCGTCACTATAATAAATCTGCCGTCCACCCACACCGCCGCTATAATAAACCTATTAACCACTAAACCGCAAGCCCCCCACAACGAAATATACTAAATTAAATTATTAACCCCTAAACCTCTGGCCTCCCACATCACTACATAAATATATTAACCCCTAAACCTAACCCTAATGTAACCCTAAGCATAAGTCTAACCCTAACACCCCCTAACTTAAATATAATTAAAATAAATCTAAATAAACCTTAGAATTATCACCTAAATAATTCCTATTAAAAACTAAATACATACTTACCTGTAAAATAACCTAAGCGAGCTACAATATAGCTAATAGTTATATTGTAGCTATCTTAGATTTTATTTTTATTTCACAGGTAAGTTTGTACAGGTGTCCCTCGGTTTACGATGGTTCAATTTGCGCCGTTTCAGAATAACGCCCTTTTTTTCAGTCATGAGACTGCTATTGAAAAGCATTGACTGCTATTGAAAACCATTGAGAAGCAGTGCATTGATTAAAATAGCCAGTAGGCAGGCTACCAGACCTGAGCAATAGAGCCGTTTTTAAAGGAACAAGATCTAGCAGCCACTTCCCTTAGCTGCAGACCCAATGCAGAGAACTGTTTGCAGAAAAATGCAAGTAAAAAAATGTTTTTGTTCATTAAACTTAGTTTGATGATTATACAGTCTGTTGTGTGATTATTGTATTAGGTGCCGTTTAGCAAATGTTTTTGTTCATTAAACTTAGTTTGATGATGATAAAATCTGTTGTGTGATTATTAGCAAATGTTTTTGTTCACCAAACTTAGTTTGATGATGATACAATCTGTTCTGTGATTATGTTATTAGGTTTATAATGCTGTTTAGCATTTAAAGTCTTAATTTCAAAGCTTTAAAAATAATGTATTAGGTGTTACTTATGACAATTTTGAGAGCGGCCTGGAACCTAACTCCCTCACTTCCCATTGACTTACATTATAAACTGGGTTTCAATTTACAATGGCTTCTATTTACAACCATTCCTTTTGGAACCTAACCCCGGCGTAAACTGAGGGCTACCTGTATTTATTTTAACTAGGTAGACTAGTTAGTAAATAGTTATTAACTATTTACTAACTACCAAGTTAAATAAATACAAATTTACCTGTAAAATAAAACGTAACATGCCTTACAATAACACCTAACATTACAATCAAATCAAATAAATGAATCACATACAATTATCTAAATTACAAAAAAAAAACCACTAAATTACACAAAATAAAAAACGAAATTTTTAAAAAACAACAACAAATTACTCCTAATCTAATAGCCTTATCAAAATAAAAAAAGCCCCCCCAAAAATAATAAAACCCCTAGCCTACACTAAACTGCCAATATCACTTAAAAGGACCTTTTGCGGGGCATTGCCCCAAATATAATGTCAGGGTGCCAGGAATCAGACTGAGAAGAGAAGTGCAAAAATAATCACACCTTTATTAATAGCAACAAATAATAAGTCCACAAGTCAAATAACAAGCCAGGAATCAAAACCAGAGCTGGTAGTCAGACGAGTTGAGTCAGGAGCCAAGCAAGTAGTCAGACAAGCCGGAATCAGGAACAAGGAGAACAGCGGAGTCAGGAACAAGCCAGGGATCAGGAACCAGGAGGGACGTCAGACAGCCAGCTAATACACAGGAGCTCTCACAAACAGGTCTGAGACAACGCAAGGGCAAAGCATACTGAACAGAGGCCCTTTAAATAATAAGTGATGACATCACAATTCTGAGACTGCATCCTGTCTCACACGGATGATGTACACCAGTCTGGCCATAAAAGGAAGTGCAGGAAATGAGCACTGGGATTGTGCTTTTGGAACCAGGGATAACCCGGAATAACCGGAAAATGTGGAGAGTTTATCACCTGGAACTGGAGGGTTTCAAAATGGAGACCCCCAACAGCCATGGATAACGGAGCAGTTTCTTGAGTAACGAGTGCGGGCTGAAGGGGCCTGCCATCAATGGCCTCAATAGTAAGCGGAACGGACCGAAGCAAAACAGGAATGGAGTGCTTTGATACAAAAGCACTGTCAATGAAATAGCCCGCAGCACCGGAGTCAACAAGAGCCTGAGTGACTATGGAGGCATCCACCCAGGAAAGGACAACCGTGACCAAAGGTTTCTCCTTTAGCGGTTCCGGGGACGAGGATAAACCACCCAAGGTCTGCCCCCACAGGTCCTTAGGTGTGAGCGTTTCCCGGCCGTGTAGGACAAGACTTCAAAAGGTGGCCCTGTAAACCACAATAGAGGCAGAGCCCCTCCCTCCTCCTAAAGGCCCTCTCCGCCATGGAGAGACGATTAAATCCGATCTGCATCGGCTCAGCAGTACCTGGTGACTCTGGACCAAGAGGCATGGGAGGAGAGGAAGGCATGGGTGGGAACGAACACGTAGGAGACAACGGAACAGGAGGCTTCTGCAAGTGCTTCTTGAAAGAGGGCCTCTCACTTAGTCTGATGTCAATTAGGATAAAAAAAGACACCAATGCCTCGAGATCTTCTGGTAAATCTCTGGCAGCAACTTCATCTTTAATCGCATCAGAGAGCCCATGAAAGAAGGTGGCAACAAGGGCTTCATTGTTCCAACCTACCTCTGCAGCAAGCGTACGGAACTCAATGGAATACTGAGCAACAGATCTTGTACCTTGCTGAATGGACATGAGTCATTTAGCAGTGGAGGAGGAGCGATCCGGAACATCAAATACCCTTCGAAAGGAGGCCACAAATTCAGGGTAATTTGAAATCACAGGTTTATTAGTCTCCCACAAGGGATTAGCCCAGGCAAGAGCTGTGTCAGAGAGTAACGAGATGAGAAATCCCACCTTAGCTCTGTCAGAGGGAAACGCCTGAGGTAACATCTCAAAGTAAATGCCCACCTGGTTCAAAAACTCTCCGCACTGATTAGGATCGCCTCCATATTGCTGAGGTAGAGGTGCAGAACCGGACATGCTCCTGGTAGGACTAGGTGCAGCAGCGGAAACAGGAGCAGCCATAACTTGCGGGACACTTTGGTCCAAATGTGCAGTGCGAGTCAGCAGGGTTTGCAGGGCTAGTGCAAATTGATCCAAGCGGTGATCCTGTTCATCCATCCTGTAAATTATGGCAGGTAAATGTGGATTATTAGCACCATTAGGATTCATGGCCCTTGCATAATGTCAGGGTGCCAGGAATCAGACTGAGACGACAAGTGCAAAAATAATCACACCTTTATTAATAGCAAAAAATAATAAAAAGTCCACAAGTCAAATAACAAGCCAGGAATCAAAACCAGAGCTGGTAGTCAGACTAGCCGAGTCAGGAGCCAAAGCGAGTAGTCAGACGAGCCGGAATCAGGAACAAGGAGAACAGCAGAGTCAGGAACAAGCCAGGGATCAAGAACCAGGAGGGACGTCAGACAGCCAGGTAATACACAGGAGCTCTCACAAACAGGTCTGAGACAACGCAAGGGCAAAGCATACTGAACAGAGGCCCTTTAAATAATAAGTGATGACATCACAATTCTGAGACTGCATCCTGTCTCAGAATGAAGTTCACTTACATTCCGATTGGCTGATAGAATTCTATCAGCCAATACACGTTTATTAATAGCAAAAAATAATAAAAAGTCCACAAGTCAAATAACAAGCCAGGAATCAAAACCAGAGCTGGTAGTCAGACGAGCCGAGTCAGGAGCCAAAGCGAGTAGTCAGACAAGCCAGAATCAGGAACAAGGAGAACAGCAGAGTCAGGAACAAGCCAGAGATCAGGAACCAGGAAGGACGTCAGACAGCCAGGTAATACACAGGAGCTCTCACAAACAGGTCTGAGACAACGCAAGGGCAAAGCATACTGAACAGAGGCCCTTTAAATAATAAGTGATGACATCACAATTCTGAGACTGCATCCTGTCTCACACGGATGATGTACACCAATCTGGCCATAAAAGGAAGTGCAGGAAATGAGCAGCATCACACAGTATGCACCAGACAGCAAGAGAGGTGAGTAAAAATGGCTGCCAGCAGCACATGGCAAACAAAACAGGGAAAAAAAAAACCCTGACATGCCCATACAAATGCCCTTTTCAGGGCAATGGGGAGCTTATTTTTTTTATTTGGGGGGTTTGGTTGTGTGGGTGGTGGGTTTTACTGTTGGGGGGTGTTTGTATTTTATTTTACAGGTAAAAGAGCTGATTTATTTGGGGCAATGTCCCGCGTAAGGCCCTTTTAAGGGCTATTGGCAGTTTAGTTTAGGCTAGGTTTTTTTATTTTGGGAGCGGCGGGATAGGGGTTAATAACTTTATTAGAGTTGCGGTGGGATCCGGGAGCGGAGGGATGGGGGTTAATAACTTTATTAGAGTTGCAGTGGGCTCCGGGAGCGGCGGGATAGGGGTTAATAACTTTATTAGAGTTGCGGTGGGCTCCAAGAGCGGCGGGATAGGGGTTAATAATTTTATTAGAGTTGCGGTGGGCTCTGGGAGCAGCGGGATGTGGGTTAATAACTTTATTTAGTTGCGGAGGGGTCCGGAAGCAGCGGGATAGGGGTTAAACATTTTAGTATAGTGGCAGTGTTTAGTGACAGGGTATAAATAAAGTTGGGAAAAAGCCGAATAGCAGCGAGATCGATGACTATTAGTTAACAACAGTCCACTGCTCATCGCCCCGTACTTGGTGCGCGGCTTTATGACAGCTTTTTTTATTAATAAGGAGAGCGTATTCAGGTCCGCGGCCGCGATGTTAGGCAAGCGTATTGGTGCCGTCGAATGCAGCATAGTTGACGGCTTGATAAATATCCCTCATAGATTAGATTTGAATAGAAACCCAAACTCCATTCCTGCAGAGGAACTGGAACCATCACCCCTGAAAACTCTAAATCTGAAACACAATTCAGAAAAACCTGAGCTTCCACAGGGTTTGTTATAACATGGAAACAAAATATTCCCATGGGAGGTTTTTATTCTGAAACCTATTCGATACTCCTGAGAAAACAATATTCTGAATCCACTGATTTGAAAAGAAACTGCCCAAATGTGTTGAAATAAATTTAATCTGCCCCCCGTAGAACTGGTTAAAAGGCTGCACCTTCATGCAGTCTTAGGGGCTGAACTTAGTTTAATTATAAGGTTTAGAATAATTCAAATTCAGAAAAAAATCTACAATCAGAGCCAGAGGCCTTAAGGGAATTAAAAAATTATTGGGAGATTAAAAATTACCCTTAGATTTCTTAACTTGGGGCAGAAAAGACTCCCTTTCACCCCAGTAATAGAGGAGATAATAAAATCCAATAGAAAATCTTAATAATAGCTTAATTTAGTTTATGGCGATGTGGGGGGCTGGTGGTTTAGGGGTTAATAGGTTTAGTAAGTGGTAGTGATGTGGGAGGCCAGGGGTTTAGGGGTTAATACATTTATTTAGTTGCGGAGGGGTCTGGGAGCGGCGGGATAGGGGTTAATAACTTTATTATAGTGGCGGTGGGCTCTGGGAGCGGCGGGATAGGGGTTAATAACTTTATTAGAGTTGCGGTGGGCTCCGGTAGCAGCGGGATGGGGGTTAATAACTTTATTTAGTTGCGGAGGGGTCCGGGAGTGGCGGGATAGGGGTTAAACATTTTAGTATAGTGGCAGTGTTTAGTGACAAGGTATAAATAAAGTTGGGAAAAAGCCGAATAGCAGCGAGATCGATGACTATTAGTTAACAGTCCGCTGCTCATGGCCCCGTACTTGGTGTGCGGCTTTTTGACAGCTTTTTGTATAAATAAGGAGAGCGTATTCAAATCCACTGATTTGAAAAGAAACTGTCCAAATGTGTTGAAATAAATTTAATCTGCCCCCCACCCCCCTGGTAGAACTGGTTAAAAGGCTGCACCTTCATGCAGTCTTAGGGGTTGAAATTAGTTTAATTCTAAGGTTTAGAATAATTCAAATTCAGAAAAAAATCTAAAATCAGAGCCAGAGGCCTTAAAGGGACACTGAACCCAATTTTTTTCTTTTGCGATTTAGATTGAGCATGACATTTTAAGCAACTTTCTAATTTACTCCTATCAAATTTTCTTTATTCTCTTGGTATCTTTATTTGAAATGCAAGAATGTAAGTTTAGATGCCGGCCCATTTTTGGTGAACAACCTGGGTTGTCCTTGCTGATTGGTGGATAAATTCATCCACCAACAAAAAAGTGCTGTCCAGAGTTCTGAACCCCCAAAAAAGCTTAGATGCCTTCCTTTTCAAATAAAGATAGCAAGAGAACAAAGAAAAATTGATAATAGGAGTAAATTAGAAAGTTGCTTAAAATTGCATGTTGTGATCTGAATTACAAAAGAAAAAATTTGGGTCCAGTGTCCCTTTAAGGGAATTAAAAAATGGATGGGAGATTAAAAATTACCCTTAGATTTCTTAACTTGGGGCAGAAAAGACTCCCTTTCCCCCAGTAATAGAGGAGATAATAAAATCCAATAGAAAATCTTAATAATAGCTTAATTTAGTTTACGGCGATGAGGGGGGCTGGCGGTTTAGGGGTTAATAGGTTTAGTAAGTGGTAGTAATGTGGGAGGCCAGGGGTTTAGGGGTTAATACATTTATTTAGTTGCGGAGGGGTCCGGGAGCGGTGGGATAGGGGTTAATAACTTTATTAGAGTTGCGGTGGGATCCGGGAGCGGCGGGATAGGGGTTAATAACTTTATTAGAGTTGCGGTGGGATCCGGGAGCGGAGGGATGGGGGTTAATAACTTTATTAGAGTTGCAGTGGCCTCCGGGAGTGGTGAGGAACTGGAACCGTCACCCCTGAAAACTCTAAATCTGAAACCTATTCGATACTCCTGAGAAAACAATATTCTGAATTAGTTAAAAGTCTGCTGCTCATCGCCCCGTACTTGGTACGCGGCTTTTTGACAGCTTTTTTATAAATAAGGAGAGCGTATTCAAATCCACTGATTTGAAAAGAAACTGTCCAAGTGTGTTGAAATAAATTTAATCTGCCCCCCCCCCCCCCCGTAGAACTGGTTAAAAGGCTGCACCTTCATGCAGTCTTAGGGGCTGAACTTAGTTTAATTATAAGGTTTGGAATAATTCAAATTCAGAAAAAAATCTAAAATCAGAGCCAGAGGCCTTAAGGGAATTAAAAAAATATTGGGAGATTAAAAATTACATTTACATACTCCCCTTTCCCCCAGTAATAGAGCAGATAATAAAATCCAATAGAAAATCTTAATAAAATTACTATCCTAAAATAATAAGATAGTAATCGAAATTTAAACGCCAAGCCATAAAACTTTTCTAGTAAAAATGGCTAAAAACAAAGATTTAATATCAGTTAAAATGACATAAAATATAGCATTATAAATTAAATGATTAGCATGTTGAAGTAAAAGAAGAATGCTTAGACAAATCATGATCTGATAACTAAACTGTCCAACAAAAATAGTTGAAACAGCAGCAACATTAGCCATAACAATAGCAGGTTAAAAAAAACATGGCAAATATGTAAATATGATTCTCTTAAGATAGGAAACAAACTTCCTATCTAAAAGATCCTTAAAAGAAGAAATATCTTCCATAGGATAGAAGTACGTTTGGTAAGAGAAGAAAAAGCCCCACCTTTAGGGACTTTTACCTAAAAACACTAACGCCTAGATTTAGAGTTCTGCGGTAGCCGTCAAAAGCAGCGTTAAGGGGTCCTAACCCTTTTGGCCGCCCGCTGGTATTTAGAGTTGTGTAGGTAAGGGTCTAACGCTCACTTTCAAGCCGCGACTTTTCCATACCGCAGATCCCCTTACGCCAATTGCGTATCCTATCTTTTCAATGGGATCTTCCTAACGCCAGTATTTAGAGTCTTGGCTGAAGTGAGCAGTAGACCCTCTACCGACAAGACTCCAGCCGCAGAAAAAACTCAGTAGTTAAGAGCTTTCTGGGCTAACGCCGGTTTATAAAGCTCTTAACTACTGTGCTCTAAAGTACACTAACACCCATAAACTACCTATGTACCCCTAAACCGAGGTCCCCCCACATCGCCACCACTATAATAAATATTTTTAACCCCTAATCTGCCGACCGCACACCGCCGCCACCTACATTATCCCTATGAATCCCTAATCTGCTGCCCCTAACATAGCCGACACCTACATAATATTTATTAACCCCTAATCTGCCCCCCAACGTCACCGCTACCTACCTGCACTTATTAACCCCTAATCTGCCGACCGGACCTCGCCGCTACTCTAATAAATGTATTAACCCCTAAACCGCCGCACTCCCGCCTCGCAAACCCTATAATAAATAGTATTAACCCCAAATCTGCCCTCCCTAACATCGCCGCCACCTAACTTCAAGTATTAACCCCTAATCTGCCAACCGGACCTCGCCGCTACTCTAATAAATGTATTAACCCCTAAAGCTAAGTCTAAAACTAACACCCCCCTAAGTTAAATATAATTTTAATCTAACGAAATAAATTAAATATTATTAACTAAAGTATTCCTATTTAAAGGTAAATACTTACCTGTAAAATAAACCCTAATATAGCTACAATATAATGAATAATTATATTTTAGCTATTTTAGGGTTTATTTTTATTTTACAGGCATCTTTGTATTTATTTTAACTAGGTACAATAGCTATTAAATAGTTATTAACTATTTAATAGCTACCTAGTTAAAATAATTACCAAATTACCTGTAAAATAAATACTAACCTAAGTTACAATTAAACCTAACACTACACTATCAATAAATAAATTAAATAAATAATTAAGTACCTACAATTAAATACAATTAAATAAACTAAACTAAATTACAAAAAAAAAAACCCACTAAATTACAAAAAATAAAAAAAGATTACAATAATATTAGGCTAATTACACCTACTCTAAGCCCCCTAATAAAATAAAAAAGCCCCCCAAAATAATAAAGGTCCCTACCCTATTCTAAATTAAAAAGTAACCAGCTCTTTTACCAGCCCTTAAAAGGGCTTTTTGCGGGGCATGCCCCAAAGTAATCAGCTCTTTTGCCTGTAAAAAGAAACACAATACCACCCCCCAACATTACAACCCACCACCCACATACCCCTACTCTAACCCAAACCCCCTTAAATAAACCTAACACTACCCCCCTGAAGATCTCCCTACCTTGAGTCGTGTTCACCCAGCCGGGCACCGATGGACCAAAAGAGGACATCCGGAGCGGCAGTAGTCTTCATCCTATCCAGGGCAGAAGAGGACATCCGGACCGGAAGACATCTTCATCCAAGCGGCATCTTCTATCTTCATCCATCCGGAGCGGAGCGGAGCCATCTTCTTCCAGCTGACGCGGATCCATCCTTCTTCCCCGACGGACGCCTACTCGCCAAATGAAGGTTCCTTTAAATGACGTCATCCAAGATGGCGTCCCTCGAATTCCGATTGGCTGATAGGATTCTATCAGCCAATCGGAATTAAGGTAGGAAAAAATCTGATTGGCTGATTGAATCAGCCAATCAGATTCAAGTTAAATCCGATTGGCTGATCCAATCAGCCAATCAGATTGAGCTCGCATTCTATTGGCTGTTCCGATCAGCCAATAGAATGCGAGCTCAATCTGATTGGCTGATTGGATCAGCCAATCCGATTGAACTTGAATCTGATTGGCTGATTCAAAAAAAGAATGAATACATTGAATTGAAAGTTTAATTTATCAAAATCAGTCTCTGAAATAGGATCCTCTGAGTCAGAGAAAACCACATCAGCAGAAATACTACAGTATGCTGTTGATCAATACAAACTTAAGAGAATTATGAAAAGTTAGGAGAGATCATTTACGTTAATTGGACACTGAACCCAATTTTTTTCTTTTGTGATTCAGATAGAGCATGAAATTTTAAGCAACTTTTTAATTTACTCCTATTATCAAATTTTCTTCATTCTCTTAGTATCTTTATTTGAAATGCAAGAATGTAAGTTTAGATGCCGGCAAATGTTTGGTGAACAACCTGGGTTGTTCTTGCTGATTGGTGGATACATTCATCCATCAATAAAAAAAGTGCTATCCAAAGTTCTGAACCCAAAAATAAACTTAGATGCATTCTTTTTCAAATAAAGATAGCAAGAGAATGAAGAAAAATTGATAATAGGAGTAAATTAGAAAGTTGCTTAAAATTGCATGCTCTAGAGCTTCCGGGGGAGGAGCACAGGTGTGTGTCTAGGTGCTGCACCTGTTTCGATCTCTCCTGCCTACAAGCTATTGGCAAGGACCACGCCTAAACCCTCTACCTGAGGGCGGCTTGTACTGCTGATTCTTATCGCTGTCGGATGCTCGGTAGTGCCATAACATTGCACTATAGCTGCGTGAAGCAGCTCTGAAAGGGACCCAAATCTGGTGTTAAAGTCAGCCACCTGCATCAATGACTTTGTTGCTACTATTCACTGCCTATTAAAAGGAGGTCTGTGGCTGGGATAAACATCTCCTAAACTAAAGTAGTTTATATGCCCAGCGTCGGGGAACTTCCCTTCCTGGTCATACAGAGACGGACGGCGGACGCTACTGATCTCGCACTGTGGTGTATTTTTGGAACAACGAACTGCTACCTGTTCCTCCTGTGTTGCCCGACAGTGTAACAGGGAGCCGGATCTCTTTTTCATCTTCCGGTGGGCTGCGGAAGGAGAGCGGCGTTTGAGCTGTTGGAATCCCTGGAAAAAGGTTGTGCCCATTGGATCACTCCGCTTCCCTCCTGTTGTGGTGAGAGGGGCTAGGGTCGACATCTCCTGGAGCTGCCCTCGTATCGTACGAGGTGCTTGTGTCGGAGCCCCTATTGCACAGAGTATCGCTCTCTATCCCGGCTGGGCCGCTGCTCTTGATTTGGAAAAGCGCTCCCCCTCCCACCGGTGCTGCGCGAGGGGGGGCTGCTGGTACCAGAGGCTCTCTATCTGGTGGCTGAATTCTGGACACACAGGACGGGTAATGTAGATTATTTACAATGCCCACAGATGCTTAATTCTACCCGGAATGACCAGGCTTATTATTGGACGGTTATCGTCTGATCTCTGTTCGTTTTTTCTGATGTACCCTTCTCTTGCCTGCTCTGTTATCCATCCCTGAAATCTACAGAGTGCAAGCTGCAATAGATGACCGAAGACTGATGTGGTTAGGGCTTCGGGGCCCACATTGGCACTTCACAAACTTTTAGGTTCTTTTGGCTCTTATGTTCATTTTTACAGGACTGGATCCAAATAAGTTGGACTAATTGGGCCATTAAAACTGGGTAACAGGGGTAAAAGTGTTTAAATTTAAAAGATATGAAAAGCTATTTCCACCATAGTTAACTTTTTATAAAGGGAAGAAAGATATTACACCTATTGCATATATATTAGCTAAATTTCTCTGGCTGCATACAGGTGTTATAATCTCTACAGGATATTGAAAGCTAAAATTTTGGCTTATAATACATCTCTTTTTTCTCTTTTTTCCTTTTTATTGTACTGAATGATAATACCCTGTTACACTGCTTCTGGATAAAATAATGTCTGGCTGTGTTAGCCCAGAAGCCGCTGGTTAGTGGTGCTAGAATTAAAACCCATATTCTTGTTTCTTGTAAAGTGTGTAAGATTGTACCTCAATACCTTAGGAATTGAATGTATTGCTCCTATCACGGGGTTTATCGCTGTTATACAGGGTTATTTAAAGGTGCTTGAAAATGTGTGCAGGATGTTGATGGTAAAAATTGGTTGTATATATAAAAATAGAACTGACCTAGTAGGTTATAAAGGTTGATTACTGTATAGAACTATTACAATTGTGGAAAACTGTAACTGTGCTAGGAGTTTACATAAATGTTAGGCTGTGAGTATATGCAGTTATAGCACAGGAACATCTACTGATCACTCCCTTTAGTCACAGACAGGACTGATCTTATTTCACGGTTGACTTGCACACAAAAGAAGGTAGAAAACAAAAGGAGAAAAAGTAAAGTAAACTCAGATAAGACAACACTCTTTCCTCACCCCCTTTCCTTTTTATTTCTTTTCCTTTGGGGTCCTTTCCCCCCTCTATCACTTTAGATTATTTTTTATGTTGTTTGTTTCCCTTCACTTCCTTCCCTCACAAATTAATGGATAAGTTTTTACACTCCCAATCCAAAATCTCACCTTTAGTCATGTCGGCTAGACAAAGGGACAAAAGAACTAAGCCTAGCATTGAGACGGCTGGCGACATACAGCCGGCCCCACGTGATTCCCTTAGTGCTCATGAGTCCATTGACCTACAGACTTTAGTCTCAGATATATCTATGGCCCTCGCACCTAAGTTTGAGTCACTTAAAACTGAGATTAAGTATGAAATTGCCCAGCTAAGCTCAGAGATTAAACAATTCTCAGAGAGATTCTCTGAGGTAGAACAAAGAGTATCGGATCTTGAAGATCTTACCATAGCCCAAAACACTAAATTAGAAGCTACTTCCTCAGCCCTGGTTAAATTACAAAACAAAGTAGAAGACCTGGAAACCCGGGCTAAACGAAATAACTTAAGAATTATAGGGGTTCCCGAGGGGAAGCAGTTTGAAGATTTAATTAAACTGATCACTAAAACACTTCCAACACTGCTGAATATCCCTGAGTCATATCATGATATTGTCATAGAACGAGTACATAGGTTAGGAGCAGCATCCCCTTCAAGAAATAATGTGAGGCCAAGACCAATCCTAGCCAAATTTTTGAATTATCAAGACAAATTGATTTTTTTGCAAGCTTTTCGTAAGAGTCAGCCCATACTCCTGGAAGGAACAAAAATATTGTTGTTCCAGGATTATGCAGCAGATACTGCTTTTAAAAGAAAAGAGTTGGCACCAGTTTGCACCAAACTTATACAGCAGGGATTGCGTGCAACAATTGTTCATCCTGCTAGGCTTCGATTGGTCTATGACAACACCTCATATTTTTTCGAGTCCGCCAAAGCCGCAGAGGCCTTTTTGTCTAAAAATAACATAGTTCAATAGATTGGTTTTTTGAGCATGATTGGATCCATTGGGTCATTACCAGGTTGGGTTCCTTTCAGGTTAGGGTACCAGACGGTCCAAACGTCTGGTTTCTGTTTTTTTGTTGTTTCTGTTTTCGTGTTTTTCTTATGTTTTTTGTGTTGGGGGCGTGTTTTTTGTTTTTGTTTTTTTTTCTCTCTTCTTCTTCCTCCGCTACCGCCTCCCGTCTCGGGTTGTAGAGATTATCTAAAATGAATGGGATTAAATTTGTCTCCTGGAATATAGGAGGTCTTACTTCCCCCATTAAGAGAAAAACGATTATTTCTTACCTTAAAAAAATAGGCGCTTCTATTGCTTTTTTACAAGAAACACATTTGAAAACACAAGAAATCCTTAAACTTAAATCTGCTTGGGTAAAAGAGGTTTTTTTCTCACCTAGTTGCAGTCGCAAAGGTGGAGTTGCTATTCTTTTGGGGAAAAAATTTAATTACAAGGTAATTCAGAGTCAGTCAGATGAAGAGGGGAGATATATTATTTTGAAAATTAAGATTGCTGTTTTTTTGTATACGTTATGTAATGTATATGCCCCAAACGTCTTTGATCTGTCTTTCTGGGATGCGTTGCAGGCCAGGCTTATGACATCTGCAGAAGGCTTCCTCATTTTAGCTGGCGATTTTAACATGGTTCCGCAGTATCCATTAGATAGAATGAGGCAGCAGGAGTTCTCTAAAAAAAACCAAAAGGGATAATCTTGAGACAAAGCTGTTTTCTAGGATCTTTTCTAACTTGAGAGTAAGGGACATTTGGAGACTCCAAAACCCAGATACGCGGGATTTTACGTGTCTTTCAAAGGCACATAAGTCATTGTCCCGGATTGACTTATTTTTGATTGATGAAAGACTATGTAAATCCAAAGGATCAGCTCAAATATTGCCTATTACGGTATCTGATCATGCCCCAATCTGTTTCGAATCTCAAATGGGTACATTCTTGCAGGCCAATAATCGCTTCTCCTATCCTAAGATTTTGTCTTCTGACGTTAAGTTTAGAAATTTTCTGGAAACCAAATTTGCGGATTTCGCTATGTTTAATGCAGAGGCCATGAGTCGGCCTTCTCTGTTCTGGGAAACGGCCAAAGCAGTGATGAGAGGGGAGATTCTTGCTTATACTATTAGGCGTACAAAGAGTCTTAAAAAGCGTGAGAATGAACTGCTTCAGGCAGTCACAAATTCTTATAATCTATACTTACTGGAAAAGACACCCCAGAAGTGGGCCAAATATATTGCTGCATTAGAGGCGAGAGACTCATTGTTGATATATAAAGCCACTCAAAAGGATATACGGTTTTCCGCAAAATTCTATAAGTATGGGAATAAGACGGGAAAACTTTTAGCTAGACTAGTTAAGCAAGATCTAGGATCCCAGTTAATTGACGGTCTCCATAGAAAGGGGCAAATAGCCAGCTCTCCACAGGACCTTCTGCAAATTGTTTTTGATTATTTTCAATCTATTTACTCGGCTAAACCATCTGATACCTTGGAACGTCAGAGGTTTTGGTCAGGCATCACATTCCCATCATTAATAGCATCATTAACGGAAGATCTTGAATCTCCTATTACTGAAGCAGAAGTGGCTAAAGCGATTAATAAGTTGGGATATAATAAAGCATCGGGACCGGATGCAATACCTAATGAATTCTATAGATCGATACCAGATATTATAACACCGTATTTAACTACATTATTTAATCACATATATATATAGAGGGTAATGCTCCTACACCTAGCTTTACCGCATCATTTACGTCCCTGATTTTAAAGAAGGGAAAAGATCCAAAAGCAATAGAATCTTATAGGCCAATTGCCCTCATGAATACGGATTATAAATTGTTAACTACAATCCTTGCACAGCGGCTACAGTCCCTTCTTCCTTCTATTATTAATTCAGACCAGGCCGGGTTCATGAAGAATAGGAATTCTGCTGCCAAGATAAGAGAACCTCTGCTAACCTTGGACTTTTTTTCCAATAATACGATCCCCGATCAAATGGGAGGAGTTAATGAAGCGGATCTGGCAATATTAGCCATAGACGCCGAAAAGGCCTTTGATTCAATCCATCATGATCATCTTTTATTATCTTTAGAGAAGTTTGGGTTTAAAGGCAATTTCACGAATTTTCTAGATAAATTATATCACACGGCCTCTACTAGACTAATAGTTAATGGCCAGCTGTCTCCAGAGATAATTCTTCAGAGAGGAACGAGGCAGGGGTGTCCCCTCTCCCCGCTCCTTTTTAACATCGCTATTGAACCTCTTGCACTAATGATAAGACAGAGGCTTGAGGGGATTGTAGTCGCTGGACGTGAACTACGAATAGCATTATATGCGGATGATATTCTTCTGTACTTAGCTAATATCCGTAGGAATTTACCAATTTTGATGGCTATTATACAACAGTTTGGATCCTTTTCAGGGTATAAGGTAAATATAAGTAAATCTGAATTTCTTTGGGTTAGGCAGACAAGTAATTCTCCTATAAACATACCCTTTTCCATAGTGAAGGACTCGTTTAAATACCTGGGCATAAATATCTCTAGTAACCCCGACACCTGGTACGCGCTGAATATCCCTCCTGTTTTAAACAAGGTTAGAGCAGCCCTCAAGAACTGGCAGAATTTACCTCTGTCATTATCTGGACGCATAGCAGTATATAAAATGATCCTACTACCTAAAATATTGTATGTTCTACAGAACATCCCTGTATTATTGAAGAAAAAGGATATTACTTTATTGAATTCATCTCTTCGATCCTTCTTATGGCAGGATAGGAAGCCCAGAATGTCACTGGCAAAACTCTCTTTCCCAATAGGAGTTGGGGGTCTGGCTCTACCTGATTTGAGGGCATAACTATGCTTTTCTAATTCGCATTGTAGCGGACTGGTTATTTCAGCGCAACTATGTTACAAATACTGATCTTGAGACTAGCATCATGTATCCTTATGTACCGGCGGCACTTATACATATGGACACGCCCAATATTCCGTTCCACATTAGAAGATATAAAACAATACATAACATAATCCTGGCCTGGAAAAAAGTATGTAACCTGCTTGGAATAGAATATCACGTATCCCGATATTTGCCACTTGTAGGGAATCCACAATTCCAGGATGGTTCACACTCTTTAATTTTTTCAAAATGGAATACTCGAGGGCTCACTAACGTTTTTCAGCTGCTCGATATAGAAGAAGGCTGTATCCAATCATATGATGCACTAAGATTGAAATTTAATCTTCCACATAGTAATTTTTACGCTTACCTCCAAGCTAGACACTATGTCATGAAGTTAGTAAATGAGTTCGGCTGGAACTGGTCTCTAGGGCAGCCGGACAAGTGGCTTATTCTGGCAAAGAATGGAATTACGTCAATCTCCCCATGCTATATGATACTGGTATCGGACAGAGGTACAATCAATCTCGATAAGATTGCGGGCAACTGGGCTAAGCTCTTGGATAGAGAAGTTGATTCTAAAATACCTTCTATTTCAATTCAAGAGGTTGCTCGGACAACTCTCTCGTCTACATGGAGAGAATCCCATGTTAAGTTACTACATAAGACATATTTTACACCAGAAAAGGGAACAAGATGCGGGAAAACTAATTTTACTATCTGTCCTAAATGCTCACTTCCTTCTGCAGATCTTTTGCATATGTTATGGACTTGTCCAAAAATTAGGAACATATGGTTTAAAGTTCAATTTTGGCTTTGTAGAATACTGGGTCTCCCCTCGATAAGTCTGACAGATCTGAATGTAGTCTTTCTTCTTTCCAATCCAGAAGATAAGCAGCTTAATACTAAATTGATTAATATAACTATACTGGCTGTCAGATATCTGATTTTTTAAAAATGGAAAATGAACACTGGTCCCAGTATATCTGAAATTAAAAATTGCTTAAAAAAGCAATGTATTCTCGAACAACATAATGTTAATATCGATAATGACAATGATATTTCTAGTTTTTTTTTTTAAATGGTCAGCATTTATTAAAACATTTCCCCTCGCTGAAAGGGAATGTTTGATATACCCTTTACGTAACACTGAACTAGTCCTCTTAGGGAGGTGGTGACGGGGGTCTGAAGATTTGTGTGTAGGGGTCCTTTTTTTTTTTTTCTCTCTCTCTCTTTGTATTATTGTTTTGTATTGTCTTGTGTTGTTTTTTTTCCCTTGTTTGTTGCATAGTGTGGGGTTAGTTATGTCTGGGTAAAATTAATACAAAATCATCCAACAAGGAATTGAGTACTATTGTATTGAAGGAAAACTATTATATTTTGGGGCAAGCCTTAGTTAATGAATGCTATATAGTCATTTTGTTCGTTTTTTTTTTCTTTTTCTTTTTTTGTGTTATGCTGTAAACACCTGAGGTTTTCTTTATGGTCATGTCTATTCTATGCCTGTTGTTATGACGTCTAATTACTGGTCCATTATCTAAAATGTATTTACCTGAAACCCAGAGTGGATTGCTCGTTTGATTTTTTTTTTTTTTTCTCTTTTCCTTGCCACTGATTGTCAGCGTATCTTGTTGGATATAAATAAAGACTTTAAAAAAAAAAAAAAAAATTGCATGCTCTATCTGAACTACAAAAGAAAAAATTTGGGTTCAGTGTCCCTTTAATTTGAAGGTGGAAAAGCAGTCATAGCCTTCTCTATGTCTTTAGCAATATACGGTAATCCTTTATATCAACAGTAATATCATGTACATTAGACTGTGAAGGTAAAACAGTAGATGCATGTGTACTATAGAAACATTATCAGTATGAATAATAAAACATAACAAGTGCCAGATATTTGAGCTGAAGAAATAAAATCAGCTAAGTAAACAATATACACATTTAGCGTTTGGAAGAAATTGTGTACAAGCATACAAGCATCATAGTTTCTACAGTAACATCAGAGACAGGATCAACAAAAAAGAAAAAATAACATTTAAACAAAATATCCAATTTCCACAAAATAGCAGTTTCAGGAATTGGAAAAAATGCTTATATGAAAAACAAAAGCAAATATCATAGCCCTCTGTAACAAATAAAAGCAGAGAGCAAAAGAGGGAGATACTTAATATAAAAAAATTTTTGGAGCCGAAAATGATGCCAACAAAGATGACGCAAATGCTGAGAAAAAACTTTTGGTGCCAAGGTTAACAGGAAATGAAATGATTTGCGTCATAACAGGCACGATTTCTCGCCAAAAAAATCTGCGTCAACAAAGAAGCAAGAAATTTTGTAACTCGCGTCACAACAAACGCAACCTTCGCGCCAAAAAAATTTGCCACAAGAATGACGCAATAAATAGAAGCATTTTGCACCATTGCAAGCCTAATTTGCCTGCAAAAAAATGAAAAAAACAAGCCCGAAGTTACAACTAGCTGGAACCTCAGGTAAGAAAAAATGTACAAAATTTCTCCCAAACATAATTTTCCATCCTGAAACAGACTGCAAAAGGAAATAAACATAGACCTGACTCATGGCGAATATATGCAATATATATATATTTAAAACTTTAAAATATTAAGTGCCAAACATAGCTGAAAGTGTCTTAAAAAAGATATATACTTACCTGAAGACATCCATCCACATATAGCAGACAGCCAAACCAGTACTGAAACATATCAGCAGAGGTAATGGTATAGGAGTATAATGTCGATCTGTAAAGGGAGGCAGCAGATGAATCCCCACGACCAAATTTACAGAGAGTCTTAGAATAGATTTCCCATAGGTGAAAACATGGCATCATTAGGCAATACTCCCTTCATATCCCTCAGACAAACACTGCACTTTGAGAGGAACTGGGCTTCAAAATGCTTAGAAGTGCCTTTCACAGAAGAAATCAAGCACAACCTGCTTCACCATCCTCCAACAAAGGCAAAGTTTGTAAAACTGAAGTATGAGTGAGGTGGGAGGTGTATTTATAGGCATTTTGAGGTTTGGGAAACTTTGCCCTCTCCAGGTAGGAATGTATATCCCATACGTCACTAGCTCATGGACTCTTGCCACTTACATGAAAGAAAACAAAAAAACCTTTGAGTGGAGGTCACATGTTTCCGGTCTAGAGTGGAGCTCCAGTCTGCAGCCAGACACCTTTGTTTACAGTAGCCTAACACGGAGCAACCCCCCTCTACACAGCTGTAAATCAAACCTCCCATTGTCTTTAACAGAGCTGAACCCCTGAACCAGAGCAGCTCTTCCTCCACACAAACAGTAGGTACACATCCTGCCTATAGCTGCTAAGCAGCAGCAGTCAACCCTGTGGCAACAAAAACAGCAATACTCTGTAGTCATCAAAGTCCCATTGGCAGGATAATACCATATACGTGAAACCTTCCTGACTTCATTTTAGTCAGCTGACATGGGAACTGAAATTGCAGAATATTACTAATGCTGCTTTTAAGGATCCACTATTTGTTATGTTTTGTTAGAGAGCACAAGTATTTAGCAAATGTTAAACTATTAGAACTATCATTTACATAAGTGCCTTAAACAGACAGCTGTCATTCACATAAGTGCCTTAAACAGAGAGCTGTCATTCACATAAGTGCCTTAAACAGAGAGATGTCATTTACATAAGTGCCTTAAACAGACAGCTGTCATTCACATAAGTGCCTTAAACAGACAGCTGTCATTCACATAAGCGCCTTAAACAGAGAGCTGTCATTCACATAAGTGTCTTAAACAGAGAGATGTCATTCACATAAATGCCTTAAACAGAGAGCTGTCATTTACATAAGTGCCTTAAACAGAGAGCGGTCATTCACATAAATGCCTTAAACAGAGAGCTGTCATTTACATAAGTGCCTTAAACAGAGAGCGGTCATTTACATAAGTGCCTTAAACAGAGAGATGTCATTTACATAAGTGTCTTAAACAGAGAGATGTCATTTACATAAGTGCCTTAAACAGAGAGATTTCATTCATATAAGTGCCTTAAACAGAGAGAGCTGTCATTTACGAAAGTGCCTTAAACAGAGAGAGCTGTCATTTACATAAGTGTCTTAAACAGAGAGAGCTGTCATTTACGAAAGTGCCTTAAACAGAGAGAGCTGTCATTCACATATGTGAATGACAACTCTCTGTATAAAGCATTTATGTTACTGTCTTCTCTCTGTATAAAACACTTCTGTAAATTACAGCTCTCTGTATAAGCCTCTTCCGTGAATGACAGCTCTCTGTATAATGCACTGCTGCTTATTACAGCTCTCTCTATTATATAGGGCACTCATGTGACTGACAGCTCTCTGAATAATGCACTTCTATTACTAATAACATCTCTCTGTATAATGATCTTATGTTACTATAAGCTCTCTGTATAAGGCACATCTGTTACTGACATCACTTTGTTGTATAAGGCTCTTCTGTTACTGTCTGCTCCCTGTATAAGGAATGTCTGTTACTGTCTGCTCCCTGTATAAGGAACGTCTGTTATTGTCTGCTCCCTGTATAAGGCACTTATGTTACTGGCTGCTCTCTGTATAAGGCACTTCTGTTACTGTCTGCTTCCTGTATAAGGAACATCTGTTACTGTCTGCTCCCTATATAAGGCTCTTCTGTTACTTTCTGCTCCCTGTATAAGGAACTTCTGTTACTGGCTGCTCTCTGTATAAGGCACCTCTGTGAATTACAGCTATGTGTACTGTGAATGACAGCTCTCTGTATAAGGCACTAAGGGGCCTTATACAGAGAGCTGTCATTCACACAAGTACACATAGCTGTAATTCACAGAAGTGCCTTATACAGAGAGCAGCCAGTAACAGAAGTTCCTTATACAGGGAGCAGCCAGTAACATAAGTACCTTATATAGAGAGCAGCCAGTAACAGAAGTTCCTTATACAGGGAGCAGACAGTAACAGAAGAGCCTTATACAGAGAGCAGCCAGTAACAGAAGTTCCTTATACAGGGAGCAGCCAGTAACATAAGTACCTTATATAGAGAGCAGCCAGTAACAGAAGTTCCTTATACAGAGAGCAGCCAGTAACAGAAGAGCCTTATACAGAGAGCAGCCAGTAACAGAAGTGCCTTATACAGAGAGCATCCAGTAACATAAGTGCCTTATACAGAGAGCAGCCAGTAACATAAGTGCCTTATACAGGGAGCAGACAGTAACAGAAGAGCCTTATACAACAAAGTGGTGTCAGTAACAGATGTGCCTTATACAGAGAGCTTTTAGTAACATAAGATCATTATACAGAGAGATGTTATTAGTAATAGAAGTGCATTATTCAGAGAGCTGTCAGTCACATGAGTGCCCTATATAAAAGAGAGAGCTGTCATAAGCAGCAGTGCATTATACAGAGAGCTGTCATTCACAGAAGAGCCTTATACAGAGAGCTGTCATTCACAGAAGAGGCTTATACAGAGCTGTAATTTACAGAAGTGTTTTATACAGAGAGAAGACAGTAACATAAGTGCTTTATACAGAGAGCAGCCAGTATCAGAAGAGCCTTATACAAAGTGCTGTCAGTAGCAGATGTGCCTTATACAGAAAGATGTCTGTAACAGAAGAGCCTTATACAGAGAGATGTCAGTAACAGAATAGCCTTATACAGAGAGATGTCAGTAACAGAAGAGCCTTATACAGAGAGATGTTAGTAACAGGAGAGCCTTATACAGAGAGATGTTAGTAACAGAAGAGCCTTATACAGAGAGATGTTAGTAACGGAAGAGCCTTATACAGAGAGATGTTAGTAACAGAAGAGCCTTATACAGAGAGATGTTAGTAACAGGAGAGCCTTATACAGAGAGATGTTAGTAACAGAAGAGCCTTATACAGAGAGATGTTAGTAACAGAAGAGCCTTATACAGAGAGATGTTAGTAACAGAAGAGCCTTATACAGAGAGATGTTAGTAACAGGAGAGCCTAATACAGAGAGATGTTAGTAACAGGAGAGCCTTATACAGAGAGATGTTAGTAAAGGAAGAGCCTTATACAGAGAGCTGTTAGTAACAGAAGAGCCTTATACAGAGAGGTGCTAGTAACAGGAGAGCTTTATACAGAGAGATGTTAGTAACAGGAGAGCCTTATACAGAGAGATGTTAGTAACAGGAGAGCTTTATACAGACAGATGTTAGTAACAGAAGAGTCTTATACAGAGAGATGTCAGTAACAGGAGAGCCTTATACAGAGAGATGTTAGTAACAGGAGAGCCTTATACAGAGAGATGTTAGTAACAGAAGAGCCTTATACAGAGAGATGTTAGTAACAGAAGAGCCTTATACAGAAAGATGTTAGTAACAGGAGAGCCTTATACAGAGAGATGTTAGTAACAGGAGAGCTTTATACAGACAGATGTTAGTAACAGAAGAGTCTTATACAGAGAGATGTCAGTAACAGGAGAGCCTTATACAGAGAGATGTCAGTAACTGAAGAGTCTTATACAGACAGATGTTAGTAACAGAAGAGTCTTATACAGAGAGATGTCAGTAACAGGAGAGCCTTATACAGAGAGATGTCAGTAACTGAAGAGCCTTATACAGAGAGATGTTAGTAACAGGAGAGCTTTATACAGAGAGGTGCTAGTAACAGGAGAGGTTTATACAGAGAGACGTTAGTAACAGAAGAGTCTTATACAGAGAGCTGTCAGTAACAGAAGAGTCTTATACAGAGAGCTGTCAGTAACAGGAGAGATTTATACAGAGAGCTGTTAGTAACAAGAGTCTTATACAGAGAGCTGTTAGTAACAGAAGAGTCTTATACAGAGAGCTGTCAGTAACAGGAGAGATTTATACAGAGAGCTGTTAGTAACAAGAGTCTTATACAGAGAGCTGTCAGTAACAGAAGAGTCTTATACAGAGAGCTGTCAGTAACAGGAGAGATTTATACAGAGAGCTGTTAGTAACAAGAGTCTTATACAGAGAGCTGTTAGTAACAGAAGAGTCTTATACAGAGAGCTGTCAGTAACAGGAGAGATTTATACAGAGAGCTGTTAGTAACAAGAGTCTTATACAGAGAGCTGTCAGTAACAGGAGAGCCTTATACAGAGAGCTGTTAGTAACAAGAGCCTTATACAGAGAGATGTTAGTAACAAGAGCCTTATACAGAGAGCTGTCAGTAACAGGAGAGCCTTATACAGAGAGCTGTTAGTAACAGAAGAGTCTTATACAGAGAGCTGTCAGTAACAGGAGAGTCTTATACAGAGAGCTGTCAGTAACAGGAGAGATTTATACAGAGAGCTGTTAGTAACAAGAGTCTTATACAGAGAGCTGTTAGTAACAGAAGAGTCTTATACAGAGAGCTGTCAGTAACAGGAGAGATTTATACAGAGAGCTGTTAATAACAAGAGTCTTATACAGAGAGCTGTCAGTAACAGGAGAGCCTTATACAGAGAGCTGTTAGTAACAAGAGCCTTATACAGAGAGATGTTAGTAACAAGAGCCTTATACAGAGAGCTGTCAGTAACAGGAGAGCCTTATACAGAGAGCTGTTAGTAACAGGAGAGCCTTATACAGGGAGCTGTCAGCAACAGGAGAGCCTTATACAGAGAGCTGTTAGTAACAGGAGAGCCTTATACAGAGAGCTGTTAGTAACAAGAGCCTTATACAGGGAGCTGTCAGTAACTAAAGAGCCTTATATAGAGAGCGGTTAGTAACAGGAGAGCCTTATACAGAGAGCTGTTAGTAACAGGAGAGCCTTATACAGAGAGATGTTAGTAACAGGAGAGCCTTATACAGAGAGCTGTTAGTAACAGGAGAGCCTTATACAGGGAGCTGTCAGTAACAGGAGAGCCTTATACAGAGAGCTGTTAGTAACAGGAGAGCCTTATACAGAGAGCTGTTAGTAACAAGAGCCTTATACAGGGAGCTGTCAGTAACTAAAGAGCCTTATATAGAGAGATGTTAGTAACATAAGAGCTTTATACAGAGAGAAGTCAGTAACATAAGAGCTTTATACAGAGAGCTGCCAGTAACAGGAGAGCTTTATACAGAGAGGTGCTAGTAACAGGAGAGCCTTATACAGAGAGCTGTCAGTAACTGAAGAGCTTTATACAGAGAGCTGCCAGTAACAGGAGATCCTTATACAGAGAGGTGTTAGTAACAGGAGAGCTTTATACAGAGAGATGTCAGTAACAGGACAGCTTTATACAGAGAGATGTCAGTAACAGGAGAGCTTTATACAGAGAGGTGTCAATAACAGAAGAGCGTTATACAGAGAGGTGTCAGTAACAGGAGAACTTTATACAGAGAGCTGCTAGTAACAAGAGAGCCTTATACAGAGAGCTGTCAGTAACAGGAGAGCCTTATACAGAGAGCTGTTAGTAACAAGAGCCTTATACAGAGAACTGTCAGTAACAGATGAGCTTTGAACAAATAAATATCAATAGCAAACTTAGAAGAGTCTGATACAGAGATTTGTTTAAAGGGATTTGTAACCCAAAATGTTTCTTTCATTAATCAGATAGAGCATGTGATTTTAAACAACTTTCTAATTTACTTCTATAAATTTTTCTTCGTTCTCTTGGTATATTTTGTTGAAAAGCAGGGACGTTAGCATAGGAGCCGGCCCATTTCTTTAGCACTATTTAATAAAAACAATATATTATTCTTCATTCAGTCCTATATAACAGAAACAGATTTAACAGATTTTTATTTATATTGGTTTATTAAGTTATTTTCTGTCTAATGTTTGTGAGTTACTTTCAATAAAAGTGCGGTTATTTATTTTATTGGCGTGTAGTTTTTCATTTCACATTAATTAAATTCATTAAAAGTCTAATATTAATACAATTATAGAAAAAAACATAATTTATGTAAGAACTTACCTGATAAATTCATTTCTTTCATATTAGCAAGAGTCCATGAGCTAGTGACGTATGGGATATACATTCCTACCAGGAGGGGCAAAGTTTCCCAAACCTCAAAATGCCTATAAATACACCCCTCACAACACCCACAAATCAGTTTAACGAATAGCCAAGAAGTGGGGTGATAAGAAAAAAGTGCGAAAGCATAAAAAATAAGGAATTGGAATAATTGTGCTTTATACAAAAAAATCATAACCACCACAAAAAAGGGTGGGCCTCATGGACTCTTGCTAATATGAAAGAAATGAATTTATCAGGTAAGTTCATAAAGAAATTATGTTTTCTTTCATGTAATTAGCAAGAGTCCATGAGCTAGTGACGTATGGGATAATGACTACCCAAGATGTGGATCTTTCCACGCAAGAGTCACTAGAGAGGGAGGGATAAAATAAAGACAGCCAATTCCGCTGAAAAATAATCCACACCCAAAATAAAGTTTAAATGATAAGCAGAAGATTCAAACTGAAACAGCTGCCTGAAGTACTTTTCTACCAAAAACAGCTTCAGAAGAAGAAAACACATCAAAATGGTAGAATTTAGTAAAAGTATGCAAAGAAGACCAAGTTGCTGCTTTACAAATCTGATCAACCGAAGCCTCATTCCTAAACGCCCAGGAAGTAGAAACTAACCTAGTAGAATGAGCTGTAATCCTTTGAGGCGGAGTTTTACCCGACTCGACATAAGCATGATGAATTAAAGATTTCAACCAAGATGCCAAAGAAATGGCAGAGGCCTTCTGACCTTTCCTAGAACCGGAAAAGATAACAAATAGACTAGAAGTCTTTCGGAAATTATTAGTAGCTTCAACATAATATTTCAAAGCTCTAACAACATCCAAAGAATGCAATGATCTCTCCTTAGAATTCTTAGGATTAGGACAGAATGAAGGAACCACAATTTCTCTACTAATGTTGTTAGAATTCACAACCTTAGGTAAAAATTTAAAAGAAGTTCGCAACACCGCCTTATCCTGATGAAAAATCAGAAAAGGAGACTCACAAGAAAGAGCAGATAATTCAGAAACTCGTCTGGCAGAAGAGATAGCCAAAAGGAACAAAACTTTCCAAGAAAGTAATTTGATGTCCAACGAATGCATAGGTTCAAACGGAGGAGCTTGAAGAGCCCCCAGAACCAAATTCAAACTCCAAGGAGGAGAAATTGACTTAATGACAGGTTTTATACGAACCAAAGCTTGTACAAAACAATGAATATCAGGAAGATTAGCAATCTTTCTGTGAAAAAGAACAGAAAGAGCAGAGATTTGTGCTTTCAAGGAACTTGCAGACAAACCTTTATCCAAACCATCCTGAAGAAATTGTAAAATTCTCGGAATTCTAAAAGAATGCCAGGAAAAATGATGAGAAAGACACCAAGAAATATAAGTCTTCCAGACTCTATAATATATCTCCCTAGATACAGATTTACGAGCCTGTAACATAGTATTAATCACAGAGTCAGAGAAACCTCTTTGACTAAGAATCAAGCGTTCAATCTCCATACTTTTAAATTTAAGGATTTGAGATCCTGATGGAAAAAAGGACCTTGCGACAAAAGGTCTGGTCTTAACGGAAGAGTCCACGGTTGGCAAGAGGCCATCCGGACAAGATCCGCATACCAAAACCTGTGAGGCCATGCTGGAGCTACCAGCAGAACAAACGAGCATTCCTTCAGAATCTTGGAGATTACTCTTGGAAGAAGAACTAGAGGCGGAAAGATATAGGCAGGATGATACTTCCAAGGAAGTGACAATGCATCCACTGCTTCCGCTTGAGGATCCCTGGATCTGGACAGATACCTGGGAAGTTTCTTGTTTAGATGAGAGGCCATCAGATCTATTTCTGGAAGTCCCCACATTTGAACAATCTGAAGAAATACCTCTGGGTGAAGAGACCATTCGCCCGGATGTAACGTTTGGTGGCTGAGATAATCCGCTTCCCAATTGTCTATACCTGGGATATGAACCGCAGAAACTAGACAGGAGCTGGATTCCGCCCATACCAGAATTCGAGATACTTCCTTCATAGCCAGAGGACTGTGAGTCCCTCCTTGATGATTGATGTATGCCACAGTTGTGACATTGTCTGTCTGAAAACAAATGAACGATACTCTCTTTAGAAGAGGCCATGACTGAAGAGCTCTGAAAATTGCACGGAGTTCCAAAATATTGATCGGTAATCTCACCTCCTGAGATTCCCAAACCCCTTGTGCTGTCAGAGACCCCCAAACAGCTCCCCAACCTGTCAGACTTGCATCTGTTGAAATTACAGTCCAGGTCGGAAGAACAAAAGAAGCCCCCTGAACTAAACGATGGTGATCTGTCCACCACATCAGAGAGTGTCGTACAATCGGTGTTAAAGATATTAATTGAGATATCTTTGTGTAATCCCTGCACCACTGGTTCAGCATACAGAGCTGAAGAGGTCGCATGTGAAAACGAGCAAAGGGGATCGCGTCCGATGCTGCAGTCATAAGACCTAGAATTTCCATGCATAAAGCTACCGAAGGGAATGATTGTGACTGAAGGTTTCGACAAGCTAATATCAACTTTAGACGTCTCTTGTCTGTCAAAGACAGAGTCATGGACACTGAATCTATCTGAAAACCTAAAAAGGTTACCCTTGTCTGAGGAATCAATGAATTTTTTGGTAAATTGATCCTCCAACCATGATCTTGAAGAAACAACACAAGTCGATTCGTATGAGATTCTGCTAAATGTGAAGACTGAGCAAGTACCAAGATATCGTCCAAATAAGGAAATACCACAATACCCTGTTCTCTGATTACAGACAGAAGGGCACCGAGAACCTTTGTAAAAATTCTTGGGGCTGTAGCTAGGCCAAACGGTAGAGCCACAAACTGGTAATGCTTGTCTAGGAAAGAGAATCTCAGAAACTGATAGTGATCTGGATGAATCGGAATATGCAGATATGCATCCTGTAAATCTATTGTGGACATATAATACCCTTGCTGAACAAAAGGCAGGATAGTCCTTATAGTTACCATTTTGTTTTGAATGTTGGTATCCTTACATAACGATTCAATATTTTTAGATCCAGAACTGGTCTGAAGGAATTCTCCTTCTTTGGTACAATGAAGAGGTTTGAATAAAACCCCAGCCCCTGTTCCAGAACTGGAACTGGTATAATTACTCCAGCCAACTCTAGATCTGAAACACATTTCAGAAATGCTTGAGCCTTCGCTAGGTTTACTGGGACACGGGAAAGAAAAAATCTCTTTGCAGGAGGCCTTATCTTGAAGCCAATTCTGTACCCTTTTGAAACGATGTTCTGAATCCAGAGATTGTGAACAGAATTGAACCAAATTTCTTTGAAAAAACGTAATCTGCCCCCTACCAGCTGAACTGGAATGAGGGCCGCACCTTCATGTGGACTTGGGAGCTGGGTTTGGTTTTCTAAAAGGCTTGGATTTATTCCAGACTGGAGATGGTTTCCAAACTGATACCGCTCCTGAGGATGAAGGATCAGGCTTTTGTTCCTTGTTGTGACGAAAGGAACGAAAACGATTATTAGACCTAAATTTACCTTTAGATTTTTTATCCTGTGGTAAAAAAGTTCCTTTCCCTCCAGTAACAGTTGAGATAATAGAATCCAACTGAGAACCAAATAATTTATTACCCTGGAAAGAAAGGGAAAGCAGAGTAGACTTAGAAGACATATCAGCATTCCAAGTTTTAATCCATAAAGCTCTTCTAGCTAAAATAGCTAGAGACATATACCTGACATCAACTCTAATGATATCAAAGATGGCATCACAAATAAAATTATTAGCATGTTGTAGAAGAATAATAATGCTATGAGAATTATGATCTGTTACTTGTTGCGCTAAAGCTTCTAACCAAAAGGTTGAAGCTGCAGCAACATCCGCTAAAGATATAGCAGGTCTAAGAAGATTACCTGAACACAAGTAAGCTTTTCTTAGAAAGGATTCAATTTTCCTATCTAAAGGATCCTTAAAGGAAGTACCATCTGCCGTAGGAATAGTAGTACGCTTAGCAAGAGTAGAGACAGCCCCATCAACCTTAGGGATTTTGTCCCAAAATTCTAATCTGTCAGATGGCACAGGATATAATTGCTTAAAACGTTTAGAAGGAGTAAAAGAATTACCCAAATTATTCCATTCCCTGGAAATTACTTCAGAAATAGCACCAGGGACAGGAAAAACTTCTGGAATAACTACAGGAGATTTAAAAACCTTATCTAAACGTTTAGATTTAGTATCAAGAGGACTAGAATCCTCAATTTCTAATGCAATTAGGACTTCTTTAAGTAAAGAACGAATAAATTCCATTTTAAATAAATATGAAGATTTATCAGCATCAACCTCTGAGACAGAATCCTCTGAATCAGAAGAACCAATATCAGTATCAGAATGATGATGTTCATTTAAAAGTTTTAAAAGACTTTTTACGTTTACTAGAAGGAGGAATAACAGACATAGCCTTCTTAATGGATTTAGAAACAAAATCTCTTATGTTATCAGGAACACTCTGAGTATTAGATGTTGACGGAACAGCAACAGGTAATGTAACAGTACTAAAGGAAATATTATCTGCATTAGCAAGTTTGTCATGACAAACAGTACAAACAACAGCTGGAGGAACAGATACCAAAAGTTTACAGCGGATACACTTAGCTTTGGTAGCTCCAGCACCAGGCAGGGATATTCCAGAAGTATCTTCTGACTCAGCTTCAACGTGGGACATCTTGCAATATGTAATAGAAAAAACAACATATAAAGCAAAATTGATCAAATTCCTTAAATGACAGTTTCAGGAATTGGAAACAAATGCCATAGAACAAGCTTCTAGCAACCAGAAGCACAAAATAATGAGACTTAAATAATGTGGAGACAATAGTGACGCCGATATTTTTTTAGCGCCAAAAAAGCCGCCCACATTATTTGGCGCCTAAATGCTTTTGGCGCCAAAATGACGCCACATCCGGAACGCCGACACCTTTGGCGCAAAAAAACGTCAAAAATGACGCAACTTCCGGCGACACGTATGACGCCGGAAACAGAAAAAAAATTTGCGCCAAAAAAGTCCGCGCCAAGAATGACGCAATAAAATGAAGCATTTTCAGCCCCCGCGAGCCTAACAGCCCACAGGGAAAAGTCAAATTTTTAAGGTAAGAAAAAATGATTTATTCATATGCATTATCCCAAATATGAAACTGACTGTCTGAAATAAGGAATGTTGAACATCCTGAGTCAAGGCAAATAAATGTTTGAATACATATATTTAGAACTTTATATAAAAATGCCCAACCATAGCTTAGAGTGTCACAGAAAATAAGACTTACTTACCCCAGGACACTCATCTACATGTAGTAGAAAGCCAAACCAGTACTGAAACGAGAATCAGTATAGGAAATGGTATATATAAGAGTATATCGTCGATCTGAAAAGGGAGGTAAGAGATGAATCTCTACGACCGATAACAGAGAACCTATGAAATAGACCCCGTAGAAGGAGATCACTGCATTCAAATAGGCAATACTCTCCTCACATCCCTCTGACATTCACTGCACGCTGAGAGGAAAACCGGGCTCCAACCTGCTGCGGAGCGCATATCAACGTAGAATCTAGCACAAACTTACTTCACCACCTCCATAGGAGGCAAAGTTTGTAAAACTGATTTGTGGGTGTGGTGAGGGGTGTATTTATAGGCATTTTGAGGTTTGGGAAACTTTGCCCCTCCTGGTAGGAATGTATATCCCATACGTCACTAGCTCATGGACTCTTGCTAATTACATGAAAGAAAACAGAATTTATGTTTACCTGATAAATTACTTTCTCCAACGGTGTGTCCGGTCCACGGCGTCATCCTTACTTGTGGGATATTCTCTTCCCCAACAGGAAATGGCAAAGAGCCCAGCAAAGCTGGTCACATGATCCCTCCTAGGCTCCGCCTACCCCAGTCATTCGACCGACGTTAAGGAGGAATATTTGCATAGGAGAAACCATATGGTACCGTGGTGACTGTAGTTAAAGAAAATAAATTATCAGACCTGATTAAAAAAAAAAACCAGGGCGGGCCGTGGACCGGACACACCGTTGGAGAAAGTAATTTATCAGGTAAACATAAATTCTGTTTTCTCCAACATAGGTGTGTCCGGTCCACGGCGTCATCCTTACTTGTGGGAACCAATACCAAAGCTTTAGGACACGGATGAAGGGAGGGAGCAAATCAGGTCACCTAAATGGAAGGCACCACGGCTTGCAAAACCTTTCTCCCAAAAATAGCCTCAGAAGAAGCAAAAGTATCAAACTTGTAAAATTTGGTAAAAGTGTGCAGTGAAGACCAAGTCGCTGCCCTACATATCTGATCAACAGAAGCCTCGTTCTTGAAGGCCCATGTGGAAGCCACAGCCCTAGTGGAATGAGCTGTGATTCTTTCGGGAGGCTGCCGTCCGGCAGTCTCATAAGCCAATCTGATGATGCTTTTAATCCAAAAAGAGAGAGAGGTAGAAGTTGCTTTTTGACCTCTCCTTTTACCGGAATAAACAACAAACAAGGAAGATGTTTGTCTAAAATCCTTTGTAGCATCTAAATAGAATTTTAGAGCGCGAACAACATCCAAATTGTGCAACAAACGTTCCTTCTTCGAAACTGGTTTCGGACACAGAGAAGGTACGATAATCTCCTGGTTAATGTTTTTGTTAGAAACAACTTTTGGAAGAAAACCAGGTTTAGTACGTAAAACCACCTTATCTGCATGGAACACCAGATAAGGAGGAGAACACTGCAGAGCAGATAATTCCGAAACTCTTCTAGCAGAAGAAATTGCAACTAAAAACAAAACTTTCCAAGATAATAACTTAATATCAACGGAATGCAAGGGTTCAAACGGAACCCCCTGAAGAACTGAAAGAACTAAATTGAGACTCCAAGGAGGAGTCAAAGGTTTGTAAACAGGCTTAATTCTAACCAGAGCCTGAACAAAAGCTTGAACATCTGGCACAGCGGCCAGCTTTTTGTGAAGTAACACAGACAAGGCAGAAATCTGTCCCTTCAGGGAACTTGCAGATAAACCTTTCTCCAATCCTTCTTGAAGGAAGGATAGAATCCTAGGAATCTTAACCTTGTCCCAAGGGAATCCTTTAGATTCACACCAACAGATATATTTTTTCCAAATTTTGTGGTAAATCTTTCTAGTTACAGGCTTTCTGGCCTGAACAAGAGTATCGATAACAGGATCTGAGAACCCTCGCTTCGATAAGATCAAGCGTTCAATCTCCAAGCAGTCAGCTGGAGTGAAACCAGATTCGGATGTTCGAACGGACCCTGAACAAGAAGGTCTCGTCTCAAAGGTAGCTTCCAAGGTGGAGCCGATGACATATTCACCAGATCTGCATACCAAGTCCTGCGTGGCCACGCAGGAGCTATCAAGATCACCGACGCCCTCTCCTGATTGATCCTGGCTACCAGCCTGGGGATGAGAGGAAACGGCGGGAACACATAAGCTAGTTTGAAGGTCCAAGGTGCTACTAGTGCATCCACTAGAGCCGCCTTGGGATCCCTGGATCTGGACCCGTAGCAAGGAACTTTGAAGTTCTGACGAGAGGCCATCAGATCCATGTCTGGAATGCCCCACAGCTGAGTGACTTGGGCAAAGATTTCCGGATGGAGTTCCCACTCCCCCGGATGCAATGTCTGACGACTCAGAAAATCCGCTTCCCAATTTTCCACTCCTGGGATGTGGATAGCAGACAGGTGGCAGGAGTGAAACTCCGCCCATAGAATGATTTTGGTCACTTCTTCCATCGCCAGGGAACTCCTTGTTCCCCCCTGATGGTTGATGTACGCAACAGTTGTCATGTTGTCTGATTGAAACCGTATGAACTTGGCCCTCGCTAGCTGAGGCCAAGCCTTGAAAGCATTGAATATCGCTCTCAGTTCCAGAATATTTATCGGTAGAAGAAACTCTTCCCGAGACCAAAGACCCTGAGCTTTCAGGGATCCCCAGACCGCGCCCCAGCCCATCAGACTGGCGTCGGTCGTGACAATGACCCACTCTGGTCTGCGGAATGTCATCCCTCGTGACAGGTTGTCCAGGGACAGCCACCAACGGAGTGAGTCTCTGGTCCTCTGATTTACTTGTATCTTCGGAGACAAGTCTGTATAGTCCCCATTCCACTGACTGAGCATGCACAGTTGTAATGGTCTTAGATGAATGCGTGCAAAAGGAACTATGTCCATTGCCGCTACCATCAACCCGATCACTTCCATGCACTGAGCTATGGAAGGAAGAGGAACGGAATGAAGTATCCGACAAGAGTCTAGAAGTTTTGTTTTTCTGGCCTCTGTCAGAAAAATCCTCATTTCTAAGGAGTCTATTATGGTTCCCAAGAAGGGAACCCTTGTTGACGGAGATAGAGAACTCTTTTCCACGTTCACTCTCCATCCGTGAGATCTGAGAAAGGCCAGGACAATGTCCGTGTGAGCCTTTGCTTGAGGAAGGGACGACGCTTGAATCAGAATGTCGTCCAAGTAAGGTACTACAGCAATGCCCCTTGGTCTTAGCACAGCTAGAAGGGACCCTAGTACCTTTGTGAAAATCCTTGGAGCAGTGGCTAATCCGAAAGGAAGCGCCACGAATTGGTAATGTTTGTCCAGGAATGCGAACCTCAGGAACCGATGATGTTCCTTGTGGATAGGAATATGTAGATACGCATCCTTTAAATCCACCGTGGTCATGAATTGACCTTCCTGGATGGAAGGAAGAATTGTTCGAATGGTTTCCATCTTGAACGATGGAACCTTGAGAAACTTGTTTAAGATCTTGAGATCTAAGATTGGTCTGAACGTTCCCTCTTTCTTGGGAACTATAAACAGATTGGAGTAGAACCCCATCCCTTGTTCTCTTAATGGAACAGGATGAATCACTCCCATTTTTAACAGGTCTTCTACACAATGTAAGAATGCCTGTCTTTTTATGTGGTCTGAAGACAACTGAGACCTGTGGAACCTCCCCCTTGGAGGAAGTCCCTTAAATTCCAGAAGATAACCTTGGGAGACTATTTCTAGCGCCCAAGGATCCAGAACATCTCTTGCCCAAGCCTGAGCGAAGAGAGAGAGTCTGCCCCCCACCAGATCCGGTCCCGGATCGGGGGCCAACATTTCATGCTGTCTTGGTAGCAGTGGCAGGTTTCTTGGCCTGCTTTCCCTTGTTCCAGCCTTGCATTGGTCTCCAAGCTGGCTTGGCTTGAGAAGAATTACCCTCTTGCTTAGAGGACGTAGCACCTTGGGCTGGTCCGTTTCTACGAAAGGGACGAAAATTAGGTTTATTTTTTGCCTTGAAAGGCCGATCCTGAGGAAGGGCGTGGCCCTTACCCCCAGTGATATCAGAGATAATCTCTTTCAAGTCAGGGCCAAACAGCGTTTTCCCCTTGAAAGGAATGTTAAGTAGCTTGTTCTTGGAAGACGCATCAGCCGACCAAGATTTCAACCAAAGCGCTCTGCGCGCCACAATAGCAAACCCAGAATTCTTAGCCGCTAACCTAGCCAATTGCAAAGTGGCGTCTAGGGTGAAAGAATTAGCCAATTTGAGAGCATTGATTCTGTCCATAATCTCCTCAAAAGGAGGAGAATCACTATCGACCGCCTTTATCAGCTCATCGAACCAGAAACATGCGGCTGTAGCGACAGGGACAATGCATGAAATTGGTTGTAGAAGGTAACCCTGCTGAACAAACATCTTTTTAAGCAAACCTTCTAATTTTTTATCCATAGGATCTTTGAAAGCACAACTATCCTCTATGGGTATAGTGGTGCGTTTGTTTAAAGTGGAAACCGCTCCCTCGACCTTGGGGACTGTCTGCCATAAGTCCTTTCTGGGGTCGACCATAGGAAACAATTTTTTAAATATGGGGGGAGGGACGAAAGGAATACCGGGCCTTTCCCATTCTTTATTAACAATGTCCGCCACCCGCTTGGGTATAGGAAAAGCTTCTGGGAGCCCCGGCACCTCTAGGAACTTGTCCATTTTACATAGTTTCTCTGGGATGACCAACTTGTCACAATCATCCAGAGTGGATAATACCTCCTTAAGCAGAATGCGGAGATGTTCCAACTTAAATTTAAATACAATCACATCAGGTTCAGCTTGTTGAGAAATGTTCCCTGAATCAGTAATTTCTCCCTCAGACAAAACCTCCCTGGCCCCATCAGACTGGGTTAGGGGCCCTTCAGAAATATTATTATCAGCGTCGTCATGCTCTTCAGTATCTAAAACAGAGCAGTCGCGCTTACGCTGATAAGTGTTCATTTTGGCTAAAATGTTTTTGACAGAATTATCCATTACAGCCGTTAATTGTTGCATAGTAAGGAGTATTGGCGCGCTAGATGTACTAGGGGCCTCCTGAGTGGGCAAGACTCGTGTAGACGAAGGAGGGAATGATGCAGTACCATGCTTACTCCCCTCACTTGAGGAATCATCTTGGGCATCATTGTCATTGTCACATAAATCACATTTATTTAAATGAATAGGAATTCTGGCTTCCCCACATTCAGAACACAGTCTATCTGGTAGTTCAGACATGTTAAACAGGCATAAACTTGATAACAAAGTACAAAAAACGTTTTAAATTAAAACCGTTACTGTCACTTTAAATTTTAAACAGAACACACTTTATTACTGCAATTGCGAAAAAACATGAAGGAATTGTTCAAAATTCACCAAATTTTCACCACAGTGTCTTAAAGCCTTAAAAGTATTGCACACCAAATTTGGAAGCTTTAACCCTTAAAATAACGGAACCGGAGCCGTTTTAAACTTTAACCCCTTTACAGTCCCTGGTATCTGCTTTGCTGAGACCCAACCAAGCCCCAAGGGGAATACGATACCAAATGACGCCTTCAGAAAGTCTTTTCTAAGTATCAGAGCTCCTCTCACATGCGACTGCATGCCATGCCTCTCAAAAACAAGTGCGCAACACCGGCGCGAAAATGAGGCTCTGCCTATGCTTTGGGAAAGCCCCTAAAGAATAAGGTGTCTAAAACAGTGCCTGCCGATAATATTATATCAAAATACCCAGATAAAATGATTCCTCAAGGCTAAATATGTGTTAATAATCAATCGATTTAGCCCAGAAAAAGTCTACAGTCTTAATAAGCCCTTTTTGAAGCCCTTATTTACGATCGTAATAAACATGGCTTACCGGATCCCATAGGGAAAATGACAGCTTCCAGCATTACATCGTCTTGTTAGAATGTGTCATACCTCAAGCAGCAAGAGACTGCTCACTGTTCCCCCAACTGAAGTTAATTGCTCTCAACAGTCCTGTGTGGAACAGCCATGGATTTTAGTGACGGTTGCTAAAATCATTTTCCTCATACAAACAGAAATCTTCATCTCTTTTCTGTTTCTGAGTAAATAGTACATACCAGCACTATTTCAAAATAACAAACTCTTGATTGAATAATAAAAACTACAGTTAAACACTAAAAAACTCTAAGCCATCTCCGTGGAGATGTTGCCTGTACAACGGCAAAGAGAATGACTGGGGTAGGCGGAGCCTAGGAGGGATCATGTGACCAGCTTTGCTGGGCTCTTTGCCATTTCCTGTTGGGGAAGAGAATATCCCACAAGTAAGGATGACGCCGTGGACCGGACACACCTATGTTGGAGAAAACTATTTTAAAATCATTTGGGAAAAAAAGTCATTTTTGGTTTCGGCCAAGGGCAATTTTCAGTTTCGGTCCAGAATTTTTATTTCGGTCCAGAATTTTCATTTTGTTGCATCCCTTATTTAAAGTGAATGTAAACTTTCATGAATCAGTGCCCGGTTTTTAAAAATACTATTAAAAACAGGGGCACTTTCATTAATGAAACTTTACATTGCAGCAGTTTTTTTTAAATACTTTTCTGCAGCAAAGCCGGATCGGCGATCCCCCTTCCGCTTCTCATGCTGTACTTAGCACAGCAATGACGAAACTGGCTTCATCCAATCACGGCATGGCCTCACGAGATGGACGCTCTGGGGTGCATGCCATGATTGGAGGAAGCCGGATTCATCATTGTTGACGTAAGTACAGAGGAGCTGCGGGGGGGGGTCGCCGATCCGACTTTGCTGCAGAAAAAGGTGGCGATTGTTGGTGGCGTGGGAGGGATACGAGGGAGGCGGGTGGGCGGCCCATTGCTGCAGGCGAGTTCCGGATCCGGGAGTGCCGGCAGAAGGAGAGCGGGCGTGCGCGAGGGGTGGGAGCGCGCTACTGTGATCGAGGGTGAGAGAGGGAGGGGGGAAATAAGTGTTGGGAAAACAGATCTGGGAGGTGGAGGTGGGGAGTGTATTGAGGGGGGCAGCTACACTACAGAAAAATGGGAGGTTTATTTTTTTTTTCATAAAAACAAGCACATATTGTAGCAAACTGGATACTGGCAGACAGCTGCCAGTACCCAAGATGGTGACAAATAGGTAGAGGGGGGAGGGTTAAAGAGCTGTTTGGGGGGGGATCAGGGAGGTTGGGGGCTTAAGGGGGAACCGACACTGCAGAATATATATGAAAAAAAATAATTAAAAAACAAACAAAAAAACTTTTATTTTAGTACTGGTAGACTTTCGGTGACAATTGTGGAGTCGGGGAGGGAAGGGAGCTGTTTGAAAGGGGAGGGATCAGGGGGTGGGATGTTACAGGTGGGAGGCTGATCTCTACACTAAAGCTAAAATTAACCCTACAAGCTAACTAATTAACCCCTTCACTGCTGGGCATAATACAAGTGTGGTGCGCAGCGGCATTTAGCAGCCTTCTAATTACCAAAAAGCAAAGCCAAAGCAATATATGTCTGCTATTTCTGAACAAAGGGGATCCCAGAGAAGCATTTACAACCATTTGTGCCATGATTGCACAAGCTGTTTGTAAATAATTTCCGTGAGAAACCTAAAGTTTGTGAAAAAGTTAACGATTTTTTTTATTTGATCGCACTTGGCGGTGAAATGGTAGCATGAAATATACCAAAATGGGCATACATCAATACTTTGGGTTGTCTACTAAAAAAATATATATACATGTGAGGGGTTATTCAGAAATTTCTGACAGATATCAGTGTTAAAATGTAACTATTGCTAATTTTGAAAAAAAAAATGGTTTGGAAATAGCAAAATGCTACTTGTATTTATTGCCCTATAAATTGCAGAAAAGCAAAGAACATGTAAACATTGGGTATTTCTAAACTCAGGACAAAATTTAGAAACTATTTAGCATGGGTGTTTTTTTGATGGTTGTAGATGTGTAACAGCTTGTGGGGGAAATGTGTTTTTTTTTCAATTTTTTCATCATATTTTATATATTTTTTTATAGTAAATTATAAGATATGATATAAATAATGGTATCTTTAGAAAGTCCATTTAAGGGTGATACAATGGTATATCATATGTGTGGGTACAGTAAATGAGTAAGAGGAAAATTACAGCTAAACACAAACTCCTGGTCCCAAACGGTAAGAACATTGAAAAGTGCTGTGGTCACTAAGGGGTTTAAAATTGAATTACCATTTATAAAAAAAAATATTGAAAATTGAATTAGCCAGTTATAATGTCTAAATAACATAACTGGAAAAAACACTTTCCAAAGAAATGAAAATATAAAAGATAATTCTAAGGACTCACAATATAGAAAAAGAGAAAAAGAGTCACAATAAATATATTAAAACATATTTAAATTCTACCTTGGATCAGCTTAACTTCAGCTAAAACTTAACTTTTAATTAATAAATCTATAAAAAAGTTAACATAAAACACTTTAAAATGCAATAACTAAAATAACCAAAACACAAAATAATTAACAGGCAATTCCTGAACCATGTGAAAGTTGTCCGGTGTTCTTTTTAATCAGATAACAAACTAAAGTTTACTGCATTAACAGTCTACTGGGGACATTTCCTACACCTGAAACAACAAATGGAATACAGCACCCACCAGTCACAGGAACACGGAAAAGGCTTACCAAGCCCAGCAGAACATCCACAAACAAAGAGTTTCTCCAGCTGTGATATAAAAAGACCTTTATGGCTTATGCAGGGTCTATAGACAAAGCAACGTTTCGGGCTAACACTTAGCCCTTTCTCAAAAAGGAGAGGGCCAAGTGTTAGCCCGAAACGTTGCTTTTTTATTTAGGGACATTCCCTACACCATTAGCACTATGATTCTGTGAAATCCGATAAACTTGGGATTCTCAAAGGCGGCTTTGAGAAAGCTCTGACTGGTGAAACGCGCGTCAGCCATGAGCCAAGAGCTATGGGGGTATGAGAAGAGTCTATTGATATTTATTGGTATTTTGACGGTTTGATAATGGTTTATTTGCCTTTTTTTTCTACACATCATATTCATAATGATAAGCCTACTACAGTATGCTAACTTGGGTATTGGTACGAATAAGAATGTATTTTTCTTTTTTTAATGATATTTATTGTGAGATTGTTTTGCAATATTGTGAGTGCCTAGAAATGTCTATATTTCCATCACTTTAAAGATCACACCTTGTATACTGTGCACAGATCCGGAGACATTTATAAAAATACATTACACATTTGTTAAAGGGACATTCAATTTGTCTTTTATGATTCAGACACACCATCCAATTTTAAACAACCGTCCAATTTACTTCTATTATCACATTTTCTTTGTTCTCTTGGTATCCTTTGTTACAAAGCAGGGAAATAAGCTCAGGAGCGTGCACGTGTCTGCAGAACTACATGGCAGCAGTTTAGCAAGAATATTATAGCAAGAGCACAAGATGGTAGCACATTTTTTTTCTGCCATGTAGTGCTCAAGCCACGTGGACGCTACCTACCTAGATATCTCTTCAACAAAGAATGACATGAGACTGAAGCAATTTTGATAATAGAAGTAAATTGGAAACCTTTTTAAAATTGTACTCTAAATCTGAATCATGAAATAAAAAGGCTGGGTTTTATATCCCTTTAATAGAAGTTTATAAAAACATGACAGAGTTTCTAAACTATAATTTATTTTTTAAATAAATAAAAAGAAAGGGCTCACTTATGTTAACATGTATTGCTTGTGGGGGAGAATATAACAAAGTGATATAACTGAAGATATCAGATATATTAAGGGATTTAATAAAGGTCAGACAATTGTTTTCTTTCTTTAATAATTTAGACTTGAATACAGTTCTACAAAAATTATATCACAATCACCTACAAATAACAGGGGCATTTTTATCTGTGTGTTTTACTGGAAAGAGATGATGGCTCCTTTTCTGTAATAAAAACCTCCCTGTGACTAGTAGGGAAGCTGATTTGTTTCCCTCAGGCACATCACTCACGTGCACTCACCTGTACTGATATTGTCACTGATTTCCTGCTTCACAGCTTCCTGCTGACTCTTTACATACAGATCATTTGCTTGTTCAGCATTAAGTGTAACTTCAGTCTTAACATCACCTGCATAGAACATATAAAATATGGTCACAGTTTAGCTTTTTAGCACTGCACAAGGAAGTTGTAATATTAGACGCACACACACTCACTAGCACAATGTTCCCCTCAGACACATCAGACATGTACACTCACTTGGTCCATGCACTACTCAGACACATCACACACGTACACTCACCTGTACTGATATTGTCACTGGTTTCCTGCTTCAAAGCTTTCAGGTCATTAGTCTGTTCAGCATTAAGTGTGACTTCAGTCTTTTTTCAAAAATAGTTTTATTTTACAGATAATAAAGTTATACATCATAAGTGCACTTTTGATAGGATTACAAGTCAATATGACTTTACAGCTGTATGGGTTGTACATGTACAGTGCTGTTTACAAATATGCATGTAGTGAGAAAGGTAATGAACAATAAATCATATAGTAACAGATTAAACGAATAAACAACAAACACAACAAAAAACAACACATTGTGCTTCCTGTGGCCCCTCATGTTTTCCCCCTCTGGTATCTCATGGTCGGTTTCCACCTCCTCTGACAGTATCTAGTGTCGTATGTTTCAGTGTTTTATATCCTATTGGTATCAAACTTATTCCTCAAGTATTCTTCCCATAAAATCTTAATCTGTATGTACTTGTCTAACCTTCGTTGTTTAAGGTAGTGGTATTCCTCTAGCTGTATAGTGCGATTGCACTCCTGAACCCATTGCGCAGCGGTTGGGATTATAGAACTTTTCCAGTTCTTGACTATTAGTTTCTTAATGCTGTTACTTGCTATGTTAAATAATTTAGTTTGTTCTGAAGTGAATTTTTTGGGGACTAAGTGAAATAGCCACAAGAGTGGGTCTATTGGTAAGGCTTTATCTAGTAACTTTGATGTTTCCTTTGAGATTTCATCCCATATTGGGGTTATTTTAGGGCAAAGCCACCAGATATGTGCCATATGGCCGATTTGATCATGGCACCTCCAGCAGAGGTTGGAGGCTTCTCTGAATATTTTCTGGCATCTTGATGGAGTAAGATACCATCTATGGAGAATTTTCAGGTTTAACTCAATGAGATTACTAGATGTGGCGGATCTCTTAATGGCTATAAATATCTTAGAGGCGTCGATGTGTGATATCTGAATTCCCAATTCCTCCCCCCATCTGTTGATGAAGTGAGGGGTGTGACCTGGTGGATTTTGTTTCAGTAGTGCATAAATCATTGATAAGGTGTGTTTTGTAGGAGATTCTTTATGGCATAGGGACTCGAATGTCGTTAGTGGCCTCAGCATATTCCTTTTATGCGGATGTCCTGACAGGTAATTGTAACACTGCATATAAAAATACCAATCTCTGAAGCAATTAAAGCCTTGTTTAAGTGTGACTTCAGTCTTAACATCACCTGCATAGATCATGTAACTATAGTCACAGTTTAGCTTATTAGCACTGCACAAGGAAGTTGTAATATTATACACTGACATACACTTACCTGCGCCCTGTGACTAGTAGGGAAGCTGATTTGTTTCCCTCAGTCAAATCACTCACGTGCACTCACCTGTACTGATATTGTCACTGATTTCCTGCTTCACAGCTTCCTGCTGACTCTTTACATACAGATCATTTGTTTGTTCAGCATTAAGTGTGACTTCAGTCTTAACATCACCTGTATAGATCATATAAATATGGCCAAATTTTAGCTTTTAGCACTGTGCAATGAAGATGTAGACACACACATACACTCACCTGTGACCTTCGTCCCTCAGACTCGACTCACACATACACTCACTTGTGCCCTGCACCCCTCAGACATATCATGCATGTACACTCACCTGTACTGATATTGTCACTGATTTCCTGCTTCAGAGCTTCCAGGTCATTAGTCTGTTCAGCATTAAGTGTGACTTCAGCCTTAACATCACCTGCATAGATCATATAAATATGGTCACAATTTAGCTTTTTACAAGAAGTTGTAATATTAGACGCACACAAATACTCACCTGTGCAATACCACATCCCTCAGGCACATCACACATACACTCACCTGTACTCTGCAAACCAAGACACATCACACACATATACACTCACCTGTACTCTGCAACCCTCAGACATGTACTACACGTACACTCACCTGTGGCCTGCTTCCCTCAGACACGTCACACGAATACACTTACAGGTGCCATGCGTCCCTTGGATAGGTGACACACATACACTTTCCTTGCCTTGATTTGCTCAGACACGTCACTAATATACATTTGTTTGTGCCCCTTAGATACATCATACACTCACTTGTACCCTGTGTTCCTCAGGCACATCACACACTTGTACATTTACCTGAACCCTTAAACCTGCAAATGTCTGCAGAACTAGATGGCAGCAGTTTTGTAAGAATATTTTGCATTCGCAACAGTACTAGATGGAAGCACATTTATTGGGCATGTTGTGCTCAGAACATGCGCACGCTACCTATCTAGGGAACCTTTTTAAAATTGTCTGAATCATGCACGAAAAATATTGGGTTTCAAGTCCCTTTAATAGAAGCTTCAAAAACATGACAAGGTTTGTAAACTATAATTTATATATAAAATTATACCCTGCACCCCTCAGACATCACACGTACACTCACCTGTACCCTGCATCCCTCAGACACATCATACACATATACTCACCTGTATCCTGCACCCCTCAGACACATCATACACATATACTCACCTGTACCCTGCACCCCTCACACACATCATACACATATACTCACCTGTACCCTTCACCCCTTAGACACATCATACACATATACTCACCTGTACCCTGCACCCCTCACACACATCATACACATATACTCACCTGTACTCTGCACCCCTCACACACATCACACACGTACACTCACCTGTACCCTGTATCCCTCAGACACATCACACACGTACACTCACCTGTACCCTGTACCCCTCAGACACATCACACACGTACACTCACCTGTACCCTGTATCCCTCAGGCACATCACACATGTACACTCACCTTTGCCCTGTATCCCTCAGACACATCACACATGTACACTCACCTGTGCCCTGTATCCCTCAGACACATCACACACGTACACTCACCTGTGCCCTGTATCCCTCAGACACATCACACACGTACACTCACCTGTGCCCTGTATCCCTCAGACACATCACACATGTACACTCACCTGTGCCCTGTATCCCTCAGACACATCACACACGTACACTCACCTGTACCCTGTATCCCTCAGACACATCACACATGTACACTCACCTGTGCCCTGTATCCCTCAGACACATCACACACGTACACTCACCTGTACCCTGTATCCCTCAGACACATCACACACGTACACTCACCTGTGCCCTGTATCCCTCAGACACATCACACATGTACACTCACCTGTACCCTGTATCCCTCAGACACATCACACACGTACACTCACCTGTGCCCTGTATCCCTCAGACACATCATACACGTACACTCATCTGTGCCCTGTATCCCTCAGACACATCACACATGTACACTCACCTGTACCCTGTATCCCTCAGACACATCACACACGTACACTCACCTGTGCCCTGTATCCCTCAGACACATCATACACGTACACTCATCTGTGCCCTGTATCCCTCAGACACATCACACATGTACACTCACCTGTGCCCTCAGACACATCACACATGTACACTCACCTGTGCCCTGTATCCCTCAGACACATCACACACGTACACTCACCTGTGCCCTGTATCCCTCAGACACATCACACATGTACACTCACCTGTGCCCTGTATCCCTCAGACACATCACACACGTACACTCACCTGTGCCCTGTATCCCTCAGACACATCACACACATAGTTACAAGAATAGTCTATACCCTAAGTAGGTAGAGACTGAAAGAATGCACTTGGGTAGCACTTCTGTTCCCAAAATTATGATTAGGATTGAAATGAAACTTAAACAACCACTGTAAGCCAAAGGGTTGATGGAGAAATTAAAACATAACTTTTATTAACTCTTTACTGGATAAAAATATAATGTGTAAATGTGTGCACTTTAAAAACACATAGTAACTCTACTGAGGATAAGAGTGGCTCTGAGTATTAGGTAGATAAATTGCCTCGGACTTGAACTATTGTTGAGGTATGTTTGTATTAAATAATGTAAATCTTCCAAGTAGGTAATGTACTTTTATTAATCGATGTTTTACACCACTGCATGGTTCAAGATTCTCTAATACAGCTATTCACATATAAAATTGGGCAGCCATATGTGGATTGTATATACTTTGCTGAAAGGATTATTTCTCTCCTTTCTTATTATTATCTTGTTGTTGGGTCAATCCTCCTTAGGTTGTAAGATAAATTAAGGATTAGTATCTGTGAGGAATACTAGTAACTATTGTCCTGAATCAAGTTTATGGTTAATATATATCAGGATAGAAAAATCTCTATAAATGAGTTGTTCAATCCTCAAGTTAGATTACTAGGTCCAAGAAAGCTGTAGATTCACAATTAGTATTAAACTCAATAGTTATTTGTTTTCCCCTTGTCACTTCAATTGCAGTAAATTATACTATTAGTTTATATATATAGTAACAGTATATATTGTTTTCTCACAATTCCATTTTTGTATTCAGTGGACCACAGAGGTGGCTCAAATGGCCTTATTGTATATCTATTTTTTATTTTTTAATATATACTGTATAATTGAGCTATTATTGCAACAGGGGTTATAGACAGTTTAATTAACATATGAAATGTATAGGTGCTTGGTGTACTTTAACACAACTTTGTCTTACAAGTAGACAGTTTGTGCTTTAATTAATAGTGGTGTTAATACTTCACTGGTTTTGAACTCCAGTGATTTATATTCAGTGGTCAATGTTGTCAGGCTCTCTCTATCAACTGTTATATCTTAGGTCTCCTGACAGACTGATTTGGTAATATTATTACACTTACAATCGCCCACAATTAACAAATATTGGCACGGTACTTTAGATTGCAGCTGTCATCTCCTATATTGTAATGTTGGAGATGGGGTAGTTAGGACGATCTGTATGAGATAAGTTTAATTATCAAGAGTACTTTGTCTAGCTAGCTTTTATACTATACGGTGTTCACTTTATAGGCAGCAACATTTTTGAATGTTAAATCTAATGATTTATTTATAATTGTATATAGTAATTGTTGTAGCAGCAATATCTTTACAATATTGTATCTTGGGTAACCCTCATAAATATGTGTCTACAACTAATTACTAGTTGAATACATGCAGATATGTTATCAAAGTGTACACTGAAGTAGTCAAAGTAAGCGGCTAGCTGCTATGACTTTAAAGTATTAGACAATGATTTGTCTGTAATTTTTTATCTAAAGTAACCCTTATAGGGATTAGCCGTTATGATATTGAGCGACTATAACGTTTAGGATACTTGTGATTAAATAATCAAAAGAAAAAGCTAAACCGGCCGGTATAGACGACTAGCCGCTGTAATCTTGTATTATTAACAGAGGATTCTTTAGTATATATCAGGGCTGTCAATTCACGCAACTAGCAGTTGTAGTTTTATAGTATCAACTAGCCACTGAAATCTTGTATTATTAACAGAGGATTCTTTAGTATATGTCAGGGCTGTCAATTCACGCAACTAGCGGTTATAGCTTTATAATATCAACTAGCCACTGAAATCTTGTATTATTAACAGAGGATTCTTTAGTATATGTCAGGGCTGTCAATTCACGCAACTAGCGGTTATAGCTTTATAATATCAACAAGTGATTTGCCCTTAACACTTTGCCACTGACACTTAGAAAGATTACTTAAATTCTGGTCCAAGTTGCCACTATATTAATAAGTTAATTCGAGTTAGCTATGCTGTTAAAAAAGAAACTAAACAGGGTATTAACAGATACCCATCCCTAACATGTTTCGCCGATAGCGTTTCGGCTTTTTCAAAGGTGACGCGCGCCGGCGTCTCAGGGTATTTTAATTCTTAGGCATCAGCCCATTGGCTATAATTGAACCAATCGTGGGGCTCTGAAAAACTGGAGGAGGCGTAATTTACACTTGATTGACAGTTGTGACTTGAAACATTTTGCCGTGCTGATTGTTTGCTATTGATTCAGTGAATGGCAACAGTCAAGTGACATTAGAGTAATATCTAATGCACTATCCACGGAGGATTTTGTTTTGATTCTTGTTGAACTAATACTGCATTGGGAGATTTTTTTTATTTATCCCAAGCTTATATACACATTGGTTATTTGACAAAAGTTTTTCTCTATCTAAGGGAGGAATATGTTAATCAGAATAAATTTATTGTTTTCTTCTTCCCAAGGTTATAAACCAGTGGTAATGGTATCAAAATTACATGCATTTATTTTGGAAAGTTCACTTGTTACAAGTTGTTGTTTTGTCATATATTATAAATCCTTCCCTATATGTTGTCAATTTCAACGTATTGTTTATTTTTAGGCTTTTTTTGCTACTGTTGTTAATAAAGACTGTACTTATTAATAAAATTGCTACAGTTAAGATGGAGTTAGAATAGCTGTAACCTAATATCTATTATTGAAAATTTGTAATAATCCTATTATATAATAGTGGAGCTATTATTCTCTCATATTATAAAATATTGGCTTTTCATGTTTAATGAATGCAACATGCCATGTCACGAGTAATAGTGGAGAGATGGAATATTTTCCAATAAACCAGTAAAAAGAATATATATATATATATATATATATATATATATATATATAAAAGCAAGAAAGATTGCGTGATTCTTAATCCTAGGATACGAATGATCCAAAGTGATAAAGGTGGTATACAGGTGTACGTGTCCACTTGTTGTGTCTATTTATAAATTACTGTGTGTCAAAATATAGAGCAGTTAAATACAAGGGGGTGAGGGGAATATAGGGGGTAAATGAGATAAAGTGTTATCAAATAAATAATGGTGAAAATTGTTTAGTAAGTGTACAACAAGGTGCCAGATGGGTTTGTAGATTATATTACACTAGTGAAGTGAACTCTATACTAAATGGAGACTTGTGGAGATAGGTTAGACAGAAGGGAAAGATGCTCGTGATATATTAATAAATGTGAGAAAATAAAATAAAAATAAATAAATGTGGATACAATCGTATGATGGTTAGAGGAGATATAAAAATATCCATCAAAGGTTAATTGGAGTATCTCTCTTATACTACTAATGTGGGAGATATTTTGAAAAAATGAAAAAAGTTTTTTGAATGAAAAAAATCCCAATCAGATTTACTTGGTTCATTTAGGCATTAGTATTTTATTTTAATCATGCAATTTTATATTAACTGGCTGTTTATTTAAAGATTTGTATTAGATAAACTGTTCTTAAATTATAAACCTAGTTTTATTTTTTTTATATTTTTTTATATTTTTCTGAAAAATTTTTTTATACTGTTGTACACATTTACAGTACTTTTTATATGGTTTGCATGCCAATGGTGTGTTATTAATTTATATGAACATAGAATAATTGTTCTGTTCATTCATGCCTTTAGGATATACGCTATCCATTAAGTATATCCATTTTGCTTCTGCCTTGAGCAACACTGTTTCAAGATTGCCTCCTTTTAAACCCAGGGATATCTTCTGGATTCCAAAGCATTTTAATTCAGAGGTTTTAGATTGGTGGTGTTTGAAGAAATGAGAAGCTACGGACGTGATTTTTTTGTCTTTAGATAGGTCTTTAGGGGCATTACGGATGTTTCGCAAATGTTCCATCAATCGGGTATGTACAGTTCTAGTAGTCATACCGATATATACTTTAGGACATTTGCATTGAAGGACATATATTACTCCACTAGAATTACAATTAATATAACTCATAATTTGATGGTGTTTACCAAACCTGTCAGTGATGGATTTCTTTTTAACCATGTTGCCGCACGAGGAGCAGTTTCCACATAGAAACAAACCTCTTTCAGGTGGTCTAGTTTTGGTGGATTTTTGTACAAAATGACTGGGGCTCAGCCTTTCCTTTAGATTTTTATTTCTCTGATAGCTTAGTTGGACCCTTTCGCCTATTAAGTCCTTTAAATAGGGGTCCGCTTGTAGTATATGCCAGTTGTTATTAATTATATTCACAATTTGCTGTGTTTGCTGATTATACGTTAATACTAGTCTGGTTTTATTATCACCCTTTTTAGTTTTTGTTTTTAATAGTTCAGATCTAGCAGTTTTTAATGCTTTAGTTTTAGCCTTGTGAATAGATCTCTTGCTGTAGCCTCTTAAGAGTAAACGATTTTCCAATTCTGTGGCTCTCATCTTGAAGGTCGTGTCTTGTGAGCAGTTCCTCCTTAATCTCAAAAATTCTCCAATTGGTAGAGACTTTGTGGTATTGGGTGCATGGGCACTGGTAGCAAATAAGACATTGTTGGTAGCTGTTTCTTTTCGATACAGGTCTGTGCTTAGGCAGCCGTCTTCTTCCTTACGGATTAATAAATCCAAAAAGGAAATGTTTGTCTGACTTTTGTGATGAGTTAATCTGATGTTCAAATTGTTTTGATTTAACTTTAATAGAAAGGTATCAAGATCTTCTTCTGTGCCTTCCCATAAGAACAGGATGTCGTCTATGTATCGAATCCACACTGGAATCTTATCTGAGTATTCGTCATTTGTATCGCAGAATACTGTGGTTTGCTCCAACCACCCTAAGAAAAGATTTGCGTAGGTGGGAGCACAGGCCGTGCCCATGGCAGTGCCCTGAGTTTGGAGGTAGAACTTGTTGTTGAAGAGAAAATAATTTTTAGTTAGCACGAATTTGAGTAGATTAAGTGTGAATTGGTTATGGTCTGGGCTTTCATCAGATGACATATTGAGGAAGTATTGGACGGCTTGTAATCCTAGTTTGTGGTCAATGCTAGTATACAGGGATTCCACGTCACAAGAGACTAGCCAGGTGTTTTTGGAGATGTTAATGTCCTGTATTATTTGTAACACTTCCATGGTGTCTTTCACATAGGACGATAGTTGTGTTAGGAACGGTCTTAGCCTTAAATCTACATATTGACTCGCCTTTTCCGTTAGGTTTTCATTACCGGAGACGATGGGCCTGACAGGTGGTTTTTGGCTATTTTTATGAACTTTCAGAATTAGATAGAATGTTGCGACTTTAGGATGCATAATAGTCAGAAACTTAGTATTAATTAAGCCATTTTTAAAGGCTGAGTCAATCAATTTATTGTATTGAGCGTGGAAATCCCCTGTGGGGTTATTCCATAATTCTTTATAGCAGATTTTATTCTTCAATTGAAGGTTGGCCTCTTCCAAATACATTTCTATGGACCATATTACAATATTACCGCCCTTGTCGGCGTTGCGAATTATGACATCATTCCAAGATTCTATTTCTGAGAGAGTATCCCTTTCCCTTTTGGATAGATTTTGTTGTTTAGAAGTGATGTCTAATTTGTTGATACTTTGACATACAATTTAATTGAAGACTTCAATATTGGGACATGTCTTGTTGGGGGGAACATATTTCGATTTGATTTTCATCGTCTTTCGCCAGTTAGGTCTTTCACATTCATCTTGTTCTGAGTTGAGATCATTTAATATTTGTAAGGTTTCCAGTTCATCTTCAGTACAGTCAACAGATGGAATATCTGGTTCTTTATTAGTGAAGTGTCTTTTTAGAAGAAGTTTGCGCAAAAATAGTTGTATATCTTTAATTACCTCAAATCTGTCCAGATTGTTGTGTGGACAGAAGGACAAGCCTTTGGATAATACATTAATGTGAAGGGAGGTTAGTGTCCGATTAGACAGATTTATGATTCTTAGTTTCTCATCCTTATTAGGGAGAATGGGCTCGGATTCCTTTTGGGTGGTTTGTTTGTCTGTTGTTTGTCTTTCTGATTCTTTTTGTTTCTGGTCTGTCTCACCTGTGCCCTGTATCCCTCAGACACATCACACATGTACACTCACCTGTGCCCTGTATACCTCAGACACATCACACACGTACACTCACCTGTGCCCTGTATCCCTCAGACACATCACACATGTACACTCACCTGCACCCTGTATCCCTCAGACACATCACACATGTACACTCACCTGTGCCCTGTATCCCTCAGACACATCACACATGTACACTCACCTGTGCGCTGCATCCATGAGACGCAAGTGGAGCAAAACCGTTAACGTTGCCCTTAGTGTGACCTTGCTCACAATCATCATCAGAGACATGACATTTTAAGATAGATTCAGAGAGAATACAATTTTAAACAACTTTCCAATTTACTTCTATTGTCTGATTTTTTTTTGTTCTCTTGGTATCCTTTGATACCAAGAGAATGAAAACAATTAGATTATAGAAGTAAATTGGAAAGTTATTTAAAATGGTATTCTCTCGGTATCTATCTGAAAATGTCATGTCTCTGATGATGATTGTGCACAAGGTCACAGAAAGTGTAACGTTAACGGGTGTGCTCCCCATTTTCTCTCTGAATCATGAAAGAAAAATTAAGGGTTTCATTCCCCTTTAAAGGACCACTAAACACAGTAGGTTTGCATAATCAACAAATTCAAGACAATGCAATAGCACTTAGTCAGAACTTCAAATGTGTAGTAGAATTTTTTTTTTTGACAATTTTAAAACTTATGTCTATTTCTACTCCCCCTGTACCATGTGACAGCCATCAGCCTATCAAAAATGCATACATGTACCATGTGACAGCCACCATCCAATCACAAATTAATATACGTTTATTCTGTGAATTCTAGAACGTTCAGTAGGAGCTGGTGACTCAAAAAAATTAAATATAAAAAGACTGTGCACAATTTGTTAATGGAAGTAAATTGGAAAGTTGGTTAAAATTGCATGCTCTATCTGATTTATGACTGTTTAATTTTGACTTGAGTGTCCCTTTAACGAGGCTGACATTTATTTAGCGCACCCTATACTTTGAATGGATAGCGCAGGATTTGCTACTATCGCTTATATTACTTGATGACATAAATGTGTTACACTCGTGCACATTACAAAATAGCACTGAAAACTTAGTGCTTTTGGAGACCTGAAGTAAAATGTAAAAAACAAAAAAAGAAATAATTTCATGATTCAGATAGAGAGTGTCATTTTATACAACTTTACAATGTACTTCTGTTACCAAGAGAATGAAGCACATGTTGTTATCTTTTGTTAAAGGAGCAGCAAAGCACTACTGGGAGCTAGCTGTAAACATCTGCTGAGCCAATGACAAGAAGCATATATGTGCAAGAACCAAACATCAGCTAGCTAGTAGTGCACTGCTACCCCTGAGCCTATCTAGGTATGCTTTTCAACAAAGGATACCAAGAGAAAACAGAACATTAGATAATATAAGTAAATTGCAAAGTTGTTTAAAAAGTTTAATTTTGACTTTACTGTCCCCTTAACTCTTAAAAACATGTATATTATATTAAAATAAAGTATTTCACTCAAAGTTAAATATAAAAAAAACAAAACAAGTTTTATTATTGAAATAAATGTTCAATATGGGTAAGGTCTATGATCTGGTACACAAAGGTATATATGTATGTGTTTTTACTTATTTATGGGTATAAATATACAGGAGTCTATGCGGCAAGGGACTTAGCAAGGTCACAATATCCGACCTCCAGATGTTACCGCGCCTGAGGCTTTGGCTCTTGCGGTAACATTTTACTTTCAACTTGTAATACGAGTACAAGAATAGGAGCACTATATATTTATCTTGAGCGGAGTTAACACTCAGTAGTGCTTATATTTCTTTTACAAGGTATGACGAGTCCACGGATTTCATCCTTACTTATGGGATATCGCCTCCTGGTCAGCAGGAGGAGGCAAAGAGCTCCACAGCAGAGCTGCATAAATAGCTTCTCCCTTCCCCCCCACCCAGTCATTCTCTTTGCCTGTGTTAGTGATAGGAAGAGGTAAAGTGAGGTGTTAGTTTAAATTCTTCAATCAAGAGTTTTTTATTTTGAAATGGTGCCAAAGTGTACTATTTTGTTACAGGGCAGCTTCTGGATAGTCGTTTTTAGACTATGGGAACTGGTGGATTTTTGTCTCCACTGCGCCTCCCAAGACTGTGCTGCTTTCTCTGTATATGGTCTTAGAGGTTGTAACCAAGACCCTTCTGCTTTCACATGACCTCAGGAGGAAGAGTGGACCTCTTGATACTGTGAGCTTGTCATGCTGTTCCTCAGCATGGAGGTAGGTGCAGTTTATTATTCTGGAGCGCTGCAGCATATTTCAGAAAAACTGTGCTTATACTGTTATACAGGGGCTAGCTTGAAAGGGCTTCCTTTTAACATTTTCTTTAATACCCAGACACTCTCATATTATAATAGCCTAGAAGCGCTGGGGTGTGTAAAGAAAACTGACATTTATTGTTTATCCAGACACTCAGGCATGTTATAGCCTTGAAGCGCTGGGACCTAGTGTATGTGTATTCACGATAACGGGCATGGAATAGAAGGTTCCAGTTTGTTTATTAAAGGTGGCTGATGCTGGGGACAATTCCGGAGGGGATATGTTTTCACTATATAGCTCTGGTACATGGGGGTATCCTGATGTGAGGACTGTTATGGCCTATGTTTTCGCGCGCTTAGGATAGCGCAGTTCATACTTCAGTTGTCCGGTGCAGCATTTCCTCACGGCTCCTAAGTCTGCTTGTAGCGATATTTTACAATCGACTTTAGGTGCGCCGTGCTTAAGGAGTCTAGTGTGGTCATGTGGAGGAAGGTAGGAGCCACAGCGGAGCTGCGGCGTGGTGACTGGGTTATATTTTAAAAGTTTACCAGTGTATTATTCTGAGGCCTTCGTGCAGGCTATGTGAAATTTGCACCCTGCCTTAGGGACCAAGATTGTTTTATTTTGTTTTTGTATTTAAAGATACAGTGCTCCGAAGTGTTTTTTATTATTAGACTAATATTTGCTATACTAATTATCAGTGATTCTGACCAAGATTGCATTTTGTTCAGGTTATAAAAGATGGATGACCGTGAACAAAGTACATGTCCTATGTGTTTAGATGCCATTGTGGAACCCCCTGTTACACTTTGTCCCCCATGTATTGAGAGGGCTTTACAGTGTAAAGAACAAATTTTCTTTAATAAAGATATATCTAATGAATGTCCTCAGACTGATGAAATTCAGGGTATGCCGCATCTTTCTCCCCAAGCGTCACAGCCTTTAACGCCCGCTCAGGTGAAGCCATGTTCATCAACGGCGTCTGCTTCATTTACTCTGCAGGATATGGCTGCAGTTATGTAATCCACTCTTACAGAAGTTTTATCTAAGTTGCCAGTGTTACAAGGCAAACACAGCAGGACAGAAACTCACGTGGTCCCTGCAACTGATGCTTTAATGGCTATCTCCGATATACCTTCCCAGGGTTCTGAATTTGGGGGTAGGGAGGCCCTGTCTGAGGGGGAACTGTCTGACTCAGGAAGTGCATTACCCCAGACAGATTTGGACGTCATGTCCTTCAGGTTTAAGCTTGAACACCTCCGCCTTTTGCTACGAGAGGTTTTGGCAACTCTGGACGACTGTGACTCTATTGTGGTTCCACCCGAGAAATTGAGTAAGTTGGACAAATACTTAGAGGTCCCTTTTTATTCCAATGTGTTTCCAGTTCCTAAGAGAATTTCGGAAATTATTACAAGGGAATGGGAGAGACCGGGTATCACGTTCTCCCCTTCCCCTATTTTTAAGAAAATGTACCCTATAGCTGACACCGTTTGGGACTCTTGGCAGACGGTCCCAAAGGTGGAGGGAGCTATCTCTACCCTGGCTAAGCGTACGACTATCCCTATTGAGGACAGTTGTGCTTTCAAAGACCCTATGGATAAAAAGTTGGAGGGTCTTCTAAAGAAGCTATATATTCAAGGGTTTCTATTACAACCGACGGCCTGCATTGTAACAGTCACAAGTGCAGCTGCCTTTTGGTTTGACGCTCTAGAAGAGTCCCTTAAGACTGAGACTCCTTTAGAAGAAATAATGGATAGAATTAAGGCCCTTAAGCTGGCTAATTCTTTTATTACGGATGCTGCCTTTCAGATCGCCAAATTGGCGGCTAAGAATTCAGGATTTTCCATTTTAGCGCGCAGAGCCTTATGGTTAAAATCTTGGTCTGCGGATGTGTCCTCTAAATCAAAGCTTTTGGTTATTCCCTTCAAGGGAAAGACCCTATTCGGGCCTGATTTGAAAGAAATCATTTCTGATATTACGGGAGGTAAGGGTCATCTTCTCCCTCAAGACAAAGCATCTAAGCAAAGGGGGCGACCGAGTCATTTTCGTTCCTTTCGTAATTTCAAAGGAGTCCCCCTTCCTCTGCCGCTAAACAGGAAGGGAACTTTTCTCAAGCCAAAGCCATCTGGAGATCCAACCAGGCTGGGAACAAGGGTAAACAACCCAAGAAGCCCGCTGCTGCTCCCAAGACAGCATGAAGGGGCGGCCCCCGATCCCGGACTGGATCTAGTAGGGGGCAGACTTTCTCTCTTTGTCCAGGCTTGGATAAGAGACATTCAGGATTCCTGGACACTCAAATCTTTTTGTGGTTCCCAAAAAAGAGGGAACGTTCCGACCCATTTTAGATCTCAAGAGTCTAAACAAGTTTCTCAGAGATCCATCCTTCAAGATGGAGACTATTCGGTCAATTCTCCCATTGATCCAGGAGGTTCAATATATGACTACCGTGGACTTAAAGGATGCATATCTTCATATTCCTATCCACAAAGATCATCACCAGTTCCTAAGGTTTGCCTTCCTGGACAAACATTTTCAGTTTGTGGCTCTTCCCTTCGGGCTGGCCACGGCACCCAGGATCTTCACGAAGGTTCTAGGGTCTTTGCTAGCAGTTCTCAGACCGTGGGGCATTGCAGTGGTGCCTTATCTGGACGATATTCTAATCCAGACGTCGTCTTACTAACTGACAAAGTCTCATACTGACATGGTTCTGTCCTTTCTAAGGACTCATGGGTGGAAGGTGAATCTAGAAAAGAGTTCACTAATTCCACAGACAAGGGTTCCTTTCCCTAATAGATTCTATATCCATGAAAATCTTCTTGACGGAAGTCAGAAAGTTAAAGATTCTGAATACATGCCGAGCCCTTCAGTCCAATCCTCAGCCATCAGTGGCTCGGTGCATGGAGGTAATTGGACTGATGGTAGCGGCAATGGACATCATTCTGTTTGCTCGTTTTCATCTCAGACCTCTACAACTGAGCATGCTCAGACAGTGGAATGGAGATTATGCAAATTTGTCTCCTCAGATAGATCTGGATCAGGAGACAAGAGACTCTCTTCTTTGGTGGTTGTCGGCTGGATCATCTGTCCCAAGGGACGTGCTTATGCAGACCTTCATGGGTGATAGTGACAATGGACGCCAGTCTACTAGGATGGGGTGCAGTCTGGAATTCCCTGAAAGCTCAGGGTGTGTGGACTCGGCCGGAGTCCCTACTTCCAATCAATATTCTGGAGTTGAGAGCAATATTCAATGCGCTTCAGGCTTGGCCTCAGTTGGCTTCGGCCAAATTCATCCGATTTCAGTCGGACAAAATCACGACTGTGGCTTACATCAATCATCAGGGAGGAACAAGGAGTTCCTTAGCGATGACAGAAGTATCCAAGATAATTTGGTGGGCGGAGGCTCACTCTTGTTATCTGTCAACAATCTACATCCCAGGAGTGGACAACTGGGAGGCGGATTTTTTGACATTTCATCCGGGGGAATGGGAACTCCATTCGGAGGTCTTTGCCACCCTGATTCTCAGGTGGGGCAGGCCGGAATTGGATCTGATGGCACCTCGTCAGAATGCCAAGCTCTCGAGATACGGATCCAGGTCCAGGGATCCTCAGGCCGAACTGATAGATGCCTTGGCAGTGCCTTGGTCATTCAACCTAGCTTATGTGTTTCCACTGTTTGCACTCCTTCCCTGGGTGATTGCACGGATCAAACAGGACAGGGCTTCGGTGATTCTAATCGCTCCTGCGTGGCCTCACAGGACTTGGTATGCCGATCTGGTGGACGTCCTCTCTGCCGCCGTGGAAGCTTCCATTGAGGCAGGACCTTCTAATTCATGGACCCTTCCATCATCCAAATCTAATTTCTCTGCAGCTGACTGCTTGGAGATTGAACGCTTGATTTTATCTAAGCAGGGGTTCTCTGATGCGGTCATTGATACCTTGATTCAGGCACGCAAGCCTGTTACTAGAAATATTTACCATAAGATATGGCGTAAATATCTTTATTGTTGGATTGGACAAAGGGTTGTCAGCAAGTTCCTTAAAGGGACAGATTTCTGTTTTGTCTATTTTGTTACACAAGCGCCTGGCAGATGTTCCAGATGTTCAATCTTTTTGTCAGGCCCTGACTAGAATCCGGCCTGTGTTTAGACCGATTGCTCCTCCTTGGAGTTTGAATTTAGTTCTTAATGTTCTTCAAGGGGTTCCGTTTGAACCCATGCATTCCATAGATAGTAAGTTATTATCTTGGAAAGTTTTATTTTTGGTTGCTATTTCTTCTGCTCACAGAGTTTCTGAGCTTTCGGCTTTACAATGTGATTCTCCTTATCTTATTTTCCATTCTGATAAGGTGGTGTTACATACCAAACCTGGTTTTCTTCCTAAGGTTGTTTCTAACAAGAATATTAATCAGGAAATTGTTGTTCCTTCCTTGTGTCCTAACCCTTCTTCTAAGAAGGAGCGTCTGTTACATAATCTGGATGTAGTCTGTGCCTTGAAGTTCTACTTGCAGGCAACTAAGGATTTTCGTCAAATATCTTCATTATTTGTTGTTTTTGCTGGAAAACGTAGAGGTCAGAAAGCTACAGCTACCTCTCTTTCTTTTTGGCTGAAGAGTGTCATCCGTGTTGCATATGAGACTGCTGGACAGCAGGCTCCCGATCGAATTACGGCTCATTCTACTAGGGCTGTGACTTCCTCATGGGCATTTAAAAATTATGCTTCTGTTGAACAGATTTGCAAGGCTGCAACTTGATTGTCTCTTCACACTTTTTCCAAATTTTACAAATTTTATACTTTTGCCTCATCTGAGGCTGTTTTTGGGAGAAAGGTTCTTCAAGTAGTGGTGCCTTCCGTTTAGGTTCCTGTCTTGTCCCTCCCTTTCATCCGTGTCCTATAGCTTTGGTATTGTATCCCATAAGTAAGGATGAAATCCGTGGACTCGTCATATCTTGTAAAAGAAAAGGAAATTTATGCTTACCTGATAAATTTATTTCTTTTACGATATGACGAGTCCACGGCCCACCCTGTTGTTTTTTTCTAAAGACAGGTTTTTATTTTTGTTAAAATTCAGTAACCTCTGCTCCTTGGCTTTTATCCCATAAGTAAGGATGAAATCGGTGGACTCGTCATATCGTAAAAGAAATACATTTATCAGGTAAGCATAAATTTCCTTTTTTATGCTTCATTTGTAATCTAGGCCTTAGTTATTCATAAATGCTTCATGGGCTGCACACAGACTTGTGTCTGCTATGTAACCATCTGAGTAAATATAACTGCTAATTACATGAGGCAAAATGTCACCATCACAAAATATTCCCTTTACTTAACCCTTTAATGACAGACGTACCCTGTACGTAGGACTTCGCTAAGACTGCGCTAAGACTGCATGCCTTAGGTCTGCGCTATATCCGGCAGATATTTGAGGGTAATGTGTTAATTAGTGCTAATCACCTGTAGCTGGTTTTATAGGAAGTTCATCCTCCTCAGTCTTCATGTGATCACACACATACGGTTCTCCTCCGTGCTCAACTACTAAGCCATCTGTAGGCGTCACATCCATACGACCTGAACAATAAGAATATACATGCATATGTGTAAGTTGTTTGTAGTGCTCGTGGGATGTATCAATTTCTCTCTCATTATATATAAACATAAATCATGTGATGGCCCGAAAAGTACTATGTGCACACAAGAGAATTATTTAGTAGACTATCACACTTACTATGTACACTCACCTGTAACCCACGTACCTCACACATAATATATATGCACACCTACCTGTAACCCACGTAACACACACAATATACGTGCACTCACCTGTAACCCACATACCTCACACACAATATGGCCTCCATTACATACGCAACGTCGCCCGCAAAATCCTCCGCCGCCAGATTTTACGCGATTTTGGTATTACATATACGGCGTAGCATACAAGTTACGCGCGTATATTTCACCCTTCGGACGTATTTTTTTTACCCATAGACTAACATAGAACAGCCGCGCAATTTGGTATCCAATATACAGCGTAAGGACTTACGCTCGCAGAATTCAGAAAATCTACTCCATTCTCATCTCGCCACATATTGCAGGCGCAGCAACCCTTGCACTGACTAAAAAAGCAACGTAACTCCTTGGAAGCCTTAACAAACACATACATTTAAGCAGCATCTCAAGCCGGACAGATAGCTCAGCATGCTAAGGCATTGTGGCTGAGCTCTGTAGCAACTCAAGGGTTGCAGGTTCGATCCCCGGCGAGGTCCCCTCAGCCTTTCATCCTTCCAAGGTTGATAAAATGAGCAGCGCCTTGAGACCCTTATGGGTGATTAGCCGTGCTTTACAAGTACCCAATACATACATACATACATACAAAGGGACAGTATACTATGATATTGGTTTTTTAAGGTTTATTTGTGTATTTGAAATAGTTTGAAGCCACAACATAATCAAATGGATTGAGCTTGTAGGTACTTTATCACATTGTGGATATATACTTGCTTATAACAATCAACAATACTTGGAGGAGAGAACAATGGGAAATCATAATTGTATTACCTTCATCTCTTTATATATGGGTTTATATATGAATTTTGAATAGCGTAATTACGTGTTGCATTTTTATATGAAATCGCGGTTCATTTTTACGAGTGTTATCCTAATTTGCATAGAACTACTCTTCATTGACACTTTCCGTTGACAAAATACTGGCCTAAGTTACTTACGACGACTGAAATGTGTATTTGCGCACATTTCAGAAGATCGCCAGTTTAGCATCTAACGGCGCAGTATATGTAATACCCCGATGTGCAAGGTGAAATTACGACCGGCGCAGGTTCCCACGCTTGCGCCGAAACCTGCGCCATATATGTGATCGTGTCCTATATGTCCACACTCACCTGTAACCCACGTACCTCACACACACAACATACATGCACACTTACCTTTATCCCATTCCTCAAATACAACATACATGCACACTTACTTGCATCTCATGTACCTCACACATAACATACGTGCACACTTACCCGTGACCTGCATCCCTCTAGCACAAAATATGTGCACACTCACCTGTAACCCGCATACCTCACACACAACACCCATGCTATTTTCATCCCTCAGACACAATATACACGCACACTCACTTGTAAACCTGTGTCCCTGAGACACAAAATGCATGCACTCTTACCTTTGACCTACATCCCTCTAGCACAACATATGTGCATACTCACCTGTCTCCTGTGTCCCTCAGACACACCAGACGTGCTCACCTGGGCTGATACGGTCACTGGTTTCCTCAACCGGGGCTCCCAGCTGATGCCTCACACTCAGATCTTCTGTTATCTCAACTTTCACTATATCAGCGTTATATTCATCTGTACAATAAAGCAGATTCAGTTTTATATCCCATGATCTCGTTTTTATAACTTTACCATAAAACAGTTTGTGTATTTCCCAGACAGACAATAGCACCAAATTCACACATTCTCCTCCTTTTTCCTCTCATCATTTTTTGACCATGATCCTCAATATTCCAGTATAAAAATACAACATGAACTAAACAAGGGTTAAACTCATGTTGTTATCTGTGCTTATAAACCAGACAGTAAACTACAAGGGAGAGCAGTAAGTAACTGTGTGCACAGCCCCGGCAGACTCTCACGTATTACTACTCACCGGCAGGGAGGGAGAGCAGTAAGTAACTGTGTGCACAGCCCCGGCAGACTCTCACGTATTACTACTCACCGGCAGGGAGGGAGAGCAGTAAGTAACTGTGTGCACAGCCCCGGCAGACTCTCACGTATTACTACTCACCGGCAGGGAGGGAGAGCAGTAAGTAACTGTGTGCACAGCCCCAGCAGACTCTCACGTATTACTACTCACCAGCAGGGAGGGACCAATGTATTTCAGTCTGATGACTATTCATGTCATCTGTCTCATCTTCTTCCTTCACATTTAATAGCCCAGTGCCCGGGTTTTCCTCTAGACGCCCTGTAATTATAGCAGGGAGTTACCTAAACTTATAAACTTAAACCATAAACTTATAAAACAGAAGTTTGTTCTTTCTGATTTAGTTTATTACACAATTAGTGCAAGTCTAATCATTTAGCTAATAAAAAAAAAATTAGGAGTGTGTTTGTGTTTGGAGCACTATATGGCAGTAGTTTTGCAAGAATGTTATCCATATGCAAGAGCACTAGATGGCAGCACTATTTCCTGCTCCAGACTACTACCTAGGTATTTTTTTTGACAAAGAATATTATGGTAACAAAGCAAATTTGGGAAGCATGTTTTAGGACGTTATTTTTCTTACCTGGGGTATAGTCCTTTCTTTCAAACAGACTGTTTTTTCTTTAAATTTCGCGTGCAAAATTAGGCTCGCAAGGGCGCAAAATGCTGTTATTTATTGCATCATTTTTGGCGCAAGAATTTTTTGGCACGAAGGTACGTCTTTAATGACGCAAGTACGTAATTTCCGGTGTCTTAGTTGACGCCAGGTTTCCTTGCATGAGGTTGTGTCATTTCCGGATGTTGTTGGCGCCAAAACAATTTTTCAACTTCCTTTTGCGCTGTGCGTCATTCTTGGCGTCAAAAAAATTTGTTTATTTTTTACCCCACTTCCTATATGCCTCGTGCCTTCTATATGCTCAGAGGGCTATGCTGTTTGCATTTTTTTCCCATTCCTGAAACTGCCATATAAGGAAATTCTAAATTTTGCTTTAATGTTGTTTTTTTATTTACATTTTGCAAGATGTCTCAATCTGATCCTGTCTCTGAAGCAACTGTTGAAACTCTGCTGCCTAATCACAGTTCTATCAAAGCTAAATGTATCTATTGTAAGTTAGTTGAGATTATATCTCCAGCTGTAGTATATAACAGTTGTCATGATAAGCTTTTGCACGCAGAAAATGTTTCCATCAGTACCAGTACAGTTTCTGTTGTTCCTTCAACATCTAATGTACATGAAATCCCTGTTGATATGAAAAATTATATTGCTGATGCGATACAGAAGGCTTTGTCTGCTATTCCGCCTTCTAATAAACTTAAAGGTCTTTTAAAACATCTTATAAATTTGATGAAATTTCTAATGACCGACAACATACTGAAATATCCACCTCTGATGAGGATCTCTCTGATTCAGAAGATCCTACCTCAGACATTGACACTGACAAATCTACTTATCTTTTCAAGATTGAGTATATTCGTTCCTTGTTAAAAGAAGTGTTGGTTACTTTGGATATTGAGGTGTCTAGTCCTCTTGATATTAAAACTAGTAAACGTTTAAATTCTGTTTATAAACCTCCTATGATTACTCCTGAGGTTTTTCCAGTTCCTGATGATATTTCTGATGTGATTGCTAAGGAATGGATTAAGCCTGGTACTTCTTTCATTCCTTCTTCTAGGTTTAAATGATTTGCCAGTGGCTAGATTAGAGTTTTGGTAAAAAATCCCCAAAGTTGATGGGGCTATTTCTACTCTTGCCAAACGTACTACTATTCCTATGGAAGACAGTACTTCTTTTAAAGATTCTTTAGATAGGAAACTTGAATCTTATCTAAGGAAAGCTTATTTATATTCTGGCTATATTCTCAGGCCTGCCATTTCTATGGTTGATGTTGCGGCTGCATCAAACTTTTGGTTGGATAGCCTATTGCAACAGGAAAGAGATCCCGATTTGTCTAGCATTGTTCATTTGCTTCAACATGCTAATCATTTTATCTGTGATGCCATTTTTGATATCATCAAAATTGATGTTAAATCTATGTCTTTAGCTATTTTAGCTAGAAGAGCTTTATGGCTCAAATCTTGGAATGCTGACATGGTATCTAAGTCTAGATTACTATCTCTTTCCAACTTAACAATTTATTTGGTTCTCAGTTGGATTCAATTATTTCAACTATCACTGGGGGAAGGGAGTTTTTTTGCCTCAAGATAAAAGATCTAAGGGTAAATCTAAAGCTTCTAATCGTTTTCGTTCTTTTTTCGACAGAATAAGGAACAGAAAACCAATCCTTCCCCTAAAGACTCTGGTTCCAATTGGAAACCTTCTTCAAGTTGGAATAAATCAAAGCCTTTTAAGAAACCAAAGCCAGCCCCCAAGTCTGCATGAAGGTGCAGCCCTCGATCCAGTTCAGCTGGTGGGGGGCAGATTGAAAATATTCCAAGACATTTGGGCAGATTCTGTTCAAAAGCAGTGGATTCAGAGCATTGTATCTCAAGGGTATCGAATAGGATTCAGAGTAAGACCTCCTGTGAGAAGATTTTTTCTCTCTCACGTTCCAGTAAATCCGGTGAAGGCTCAGGCTTTTCTGAAGTGTGTTTCAGATCTAGAGCTTTCAGGGGTAATCATACCAGTTCCGTTTCAGGAACAGGGTCTGGGGTTTTATTCAAATCTATTCATTGTCCCAAAGAAAGAAAATTCATTCAGGCCAGCTCTGGATCTGAAGTTTTTGAATTGTTTTGTAAGAGTCCCAACTTTCAAGATGGTGACTATAAGGACTATTTTGCCTTTTGTTAAGCAAGGTCATTATATGTCCACGATAGACTTACAGGATGCATATCTTCACATTCCGATTCATCCAGACCACTATCGATTTCTGAGTTTCTCTTTTCTAGACAAACATTACCAATTTGTTGCTCTTCCATTTGGCCTAGCAACAGCTCCAATGATCTTTTCGAAGGTTCTCGGTGCCCTTCTATCTGTAATCAGAGAACAGGGTATTGCAGTGTTTCCTTATTTGGACGATATCTTGGTACTAGCTCAGTCTTTACATATAGCTGAATCTCACACAAATCAACTAGTGTTGTTTCTTCAAAGACATGGTTGGAGGATCAGTTTACCAAATAATTTCTTGATTCCTCAGACAAGGGTCACCTTTTTAGGTTTCCAGAAAGATTCAGTGTCCATGACTCTGTCCTTAACAGACACGAGACAAATTAAATTGGTTTCAGCCTGTTGAAGCCTTCAGTCTCAATCATTCCCTTCAGTAGCTATGTGCATGGAAATTTTAGGTCTCATGACTGCAGCATCGGACGCGATCCCCTTTGCTCGTTTTCATATGAGACCTCTGCAGCTTTGTATGCTGAATCAATGGTGCAGGGATTATACTCGGATATTGATATACTTAAATCCCAACATTCAACTCTCTCTGACTTGGTGGTTAGACCATCATCGTATAGTTCAAGGGGCTTCTTTTGTTCATCCCACCTGGACTGTGATCACAACAGATGCAAGTCTTTCAGGTTGGGGAGCTGTCTGGGGATCTCTGACAGCACAAGGGGTTTGGAAACCTCAAGAGGCGAGCTTACCAATCAATATTTTGGAACTCTGTGCTATTTTCAGGACTCTTCAGGTTTGGCCTCTGTTAAAGAGAGAACCATTCATTTGATTTCAGACGGACAATATCACAACTGTGGCATATGTCAATCATCAGGGTGGGACTGGCAGTCCCTCTAGCTAATTTCTGTGGTGCATATTCCAGGTGTAGACAATTGGGAAGTGGATTATCTCAGCCATCAGACCTTACATCCAGGGGAATGGTCTCTCCATCCAGATGTATTTTGTCAGATTGTACAGATGTGGGGTCTTCCAGAATTAGATCTGATGGCTTCTCATCTAAACAAGAAACTTCCCAGATACATATCCAGGTCAAGGGATCCTCAGGCAGAGATGGTGGATGCTTTATTAGTTCCTTAGTTTTACTAACCTGCTTATATTGTTCCGCCTCTAGTTTTTCTTCAAAGAGTGATCTCCAAGATCATTATGGAAAAATCGTATGTGTTTCTGATAGCACCAGCGTGGCCTCACAGGTTTTGGTATGCGGATCTTGTCCGGATGTCTAGTTACCAGCCTTGGCCACTTCCTCAAAGACCAGACCTTCTGTCTCAAGGGACGTTTTTCCATTAGGATATCAAATCGTTAAATTTGAAGGTATGGAAATTGAACGCTTAGTGCTTAGTCATAGGGGTTTCTCTGTCTCAGTGATTAATACTATAGTACAGGCTCGTAAGTCTGTTTCAAGGAAGATTTATTATCGAATTTGGAAGACCTATATTTCATGGTGTTCTTCTCATAAATTCTCCTGTCATTCTTTTAGAATTCTTAGAATGTTACAGTTTCTTCTGGATGGGTTGTCTGCAAGTTCCTTAAAGGGACAAATCTCTGCTCTTTGTGTTTTATTTCATAGAAAGATTGCTAAGCTTCCTGATATTCACTGTTTTGTTCAGGCTTTGGTTCGTATCAAGCCTGTTATTTAATCAATCTCTCCTCCTTGGAGTCTTAATTTGGTTTTGAAGACTTTGCAGGCTCCTCCTTTTGAGCCTATGCATTCTTTGGATATTAAACTACTTTCTTGGAAAGTGTAATTTTTTTAGGCCATCTCTTCAGCTAGAATAGTTTCCGAATTGTCTGTTCTCTAGTGTGAGTCTCCTTTTCTGATTTTTCATCAAGATAATGCTGCTTTGCGGACTTAGTTTACATTTCTTCCTAAGGTTGTGAATTCAAACAACATTAGTAGGGAAATTGTTGTTCCTTCCTTGTGTCCTAATCCCAGAATACTCTTGAAAGATCTTTGCATTCTTTGGATGTTGTAAGAGCTTTGAAATATTATTTTGAAGCTACTAAAGATTTCAGGAAGACTTCTAGTCTATTTGTTGTCTTCTCTGGTTCTAGCAAAGGTCAGAAAACTTCTGCCATTTCTTTGGCATCTTGGTTAAAAGCTTTTGATTCATAAGGCTTATTTGGAGGCAAGACAGTCCACGCCTCAGAGGATCACAGCTCATTCTACTAGATCAGTCTCCACTTCTTGTGCTTTTAAGAATGTAGCTTCAGTTGATCAGATTTGCAAAGCAGCAACTTGGTCTTCTTTGCATACATTTACTAAATTTTACCATTTTTATGTATTTGCTTCTTCTGAAGCAGTCTTTGGTAGAAACGTTCTTCAGGCAGCTGTTTCAGTTTGATTCTTTTGCTTATGTTTTAAGCAGCGGAAAATGGCTGTTCTTATTTTATCCCTCCCTTTCTAGTGACTCTTCTGTGGACTTCCACATCTTGGGTATTTATATCCCATACGTTACTAGCTCATGGACTCTTGCCAATTACATGAAAGAAAACATACTTTATGTAATAACTTACCTGATAAATTAATTTCTTTCATATTGGCAAGAGTCCATGAGACCCACCCTTTTTCTGGTGGTTATGATTTTTTGTATAAAAGCACAATTATATTTCCAGTTCCTCTTTTTTGTATGCTTTTTTACTCCTTTTTCTATCACCCCACTACTTGGCTATTCATTAAACTGAGTTGTGGGTGTGGTGAGGGGTGTATTTATGGGCATTTTGAGGTTTGGGAAACTTTGCCCCTCCTGGTAGGATTGTATATCCCATACGTCACTAGCTCATGGACTCTTGCCAATATAAAAGAAATTAATTTATCAGGTAAGTTCTTACATAAATGATGTTATTTTGTTTGTATGTAACTCCTTGATCTCCCACTCTCTGGTAAATGACCTTACATGAGAAAGTCTATACCAGCACACTGTGAGGCTTTACATGACTGATATAATAAAAGCTGCAAAAATAAACCTAAAGGAAGAGCTTGCTGCCTTTTTTACTTTTGTATCTGTACACACGCAGTTGTGATCCTAATAGAGGTGTCAGCATGCAGTAAACCCGGGAAACTGGATAGCTAATAACACTGTATAAAAATTAGTTAGAATAAGTACCATTCAAAAAGGAGGAAAGGCCGGCTCAGGACTACATAAAACTTGCAAATAGGAAGCAGCATGTTGTGTGCACCAGAAAGATCAGACAGACAAGCAGGATATTAGTGATAGGAAGTACCGGCTAGACACCATCACAATATTAGCAGCACCTCCAGCGCCGCACATACTTCTGCCCCAGCTACCCACTGAAGAGCTGCACCATATTGTATATAATAAGTTTATGTAACCAGCGGTAACAGAATATTAGATGCCTCAGTGCTGCACACAGTGACGTTGTCTGTAGACGCACACAGCTAGGGTAAAAACAAACAATGCTTCTTATGTTATTTACCTTTTTCTCTTAGTATCCTTTGTTCAAATTTAGCTCCTTCCCATGACAAAATACCCAAGTATGCTCAGAAGTGTGCATGTGTCTGGAGCACTGTTTTTACTGCACTCTCCTCAGCCTACTTCAGTATACTCTCATGATAAACATTGCTGCCATAAACTCGATTTATCAAGTTACGGCAGACAGGGGCATACATATGCGCCCCTGTCCACTGAAGCTTGCCTCTGGTGGACAGAATTCCGCTGGCGGACTTTAACATTGCATGCAAACGCTATTTTGCGCTTGCGTGCAATGCCGCACCCTGCCCCTGCACAGCCAATCACGCGCGGGCAGGAGCTGTCACTGCTACCATATATACAGCACACTCCTGTGCCTACCTCAGTATGCTCTTCTTACAAGCACTGCTGTCATATATAGAGCATCCTCCTTAATCATACTGCCTATCTAAAAAGTGTCAGTGTAATTTTTAAATCCATGATCCTACAACATGTTTAATTGTTGCCATTGTTATGGTATAACCCGGATATCAAGGGTTAATACCAGATGAAAGATGCCCTGAATACGGGATCAGCAACACATGAACCCAGTTAATTCCCCCCAAACATGAGACCAAGCTCCATCTTGAGAGTAAAACAGAATGTGTTTTATTGAGGGCTATATGCCCAGTATTTATGCAGGTCTCCCACCTGGTTGACACTCCCTAGGTGGGGGATTGGAAGAGTATAGTACATTAGATAGAGGGAAGACGCCCTTTTACAGGATACAATAGATTACATTACTTAACCAAATAAACAATTAAACACAAGAAAACAAGGGAGTCCTTCTTGACACCTGGCAGTCTGATTAAACAATGTGAACGCTTATCACTTAAACTTAATTATAGTAAACAATAGCTGATGTCAGGAAACCTGTTTTCAGAAAATAGTTTCTCAAAGCTGAACAAAGTTAACCCTTCCAGTACTGACAGAGGGGTCTTTCACATGGCTCCCTCCTGGTGGGAACTCCGGCAGACCCGGCTTGACCCTTTGGCGGGTCAACTTGGGGATGACAGGACTAGGGGGTGGTAAAAACATAATTTATGCTTACCTGATAAATTCCTTTCTCCTGTAGTGTAGTCAGTCCACGGGTCATCCATTACTTATGGGATTATATCACCTCCCTAACAGGAAGTGCAAGAGGATCACCCAAGCACAGCTGCTATATAGCTCCTCCCCTCTACGTCATACCCAGTCATTCGACCAAAACCAAACGAGAAACTATAGGGTGCAGTGGTGACTGGAGTTTAATTTAAAATTTAGACCTGCCGTAAAAACAGGGCGGGCCGTGGACTGACTACACTACAGGAGAAAGGAATTTATCAGGTAAGCATAAATTATGTTTTCTCCTGTTAAGTGTAGTCAGTCCACGGGTCATCCATTACTTATGGGATACCAATACCAAAGCTAAAAGTACACGGATGACGGGAGGGACAGGCAGGACCTTTACACGGAAGGAACCACTGCCTGAAGAACCTTTCTCCCAAAAACAGCCTCCGAAGAAGCAAAAGTGTCAAATTTGTAAAATTTTGAAAAGGTGTGAAGTGAAGACCAAGTTGCAGCCTTGCAAATCTGTTCAACAGAGGCCTCATTTTTAAAGGCCCAAGTGGAAGCCACAGCTCTGGTAGAATGAGCTGTAATTCTTTCAGGAGGCTGCTGTCCAGCAGTCTCATAGGCTAAACGTATTATGCTACAAAGCCAAAAAGAGAGAGAAGTAGCCGAAGCCTTTTGACCTCTCCTCTGTCCCGAATAAACGACAAAACAGGGAACTTTGTCGAAAATCTTTAGTTGCCTGTAAATAGAATTTCAGGGCCCGGACAACGTCCAGATTGTGCAGAAGTCTTTCCTTCTTTGAGGAAGGATTAGGGCACAATGAAGGAACAACAATCTCTTGATTGATATTCTTGTTAGTGACTACCTTAGGTAAGAACCCAGGTTTAGTACGCAGAACTACCTTGTCTGAATGAACAATCAGATAAGGGGAATCACAATGTAAGGCTGATAACTCAGAGACTCTTCGAGCCGAGGAAATAGCCATTAAAAACAGAACTTTCCAAGATAACAGCTTGATATCAATGGAATGAAGGGGTTCAAACGGAACACCCTGCAAAACGTTAAGAACTAAGTTTAAGCTCCATGGCGGAGCAACAGTTTTAAACACAGGCTTAATCCTGGCCAAAGCCTGACAAAAAGCCTGAACGTCTGGAACTTCTGACAGACGCTTGTGCAAAAGAATGGACAGAGCTGAGATCTGTCCCTTTAACGAACTAGCAGATAAACCCTTTTCTAAGCCTTCTTGTAGAAAAGACAATATCCTAGGAATCCTGACCTTACTCCATGAGTAACTCTTGGATTCGCACCAATGTAAGTATTTACGCCATATTTTATGGTAAATTTTCCTGGTAACAGGTTTCCTAGCCTGTATCAAGGTATCAATCACTGACTCCGAGAATCCACGCTTTGATAGAATCAAGCGTTCAATCTCCAAGCAGTCAGCCTCAGAGAAATTATATTTGGATGTTTGAAAGGACACTGAACCAGAAGGTCCTGTCTCAGAGGCAGAGACCATGGTGGACAGGACGACTTGTCCACTAGTTCTGCATACCAGGTCCTGCGTGGCCACGCAGGCGCTATTAGAATCACCGATGCTCTCTCCTGTTTGATCCTGGCAATCAAACGAGGAAGTATCGGGAAGGGTGGAAACACATAAGCCATGTTGAAGACCCAGGGTGCTGTCAGAGCATCTATCAGAACCGCTTCCGGATCCCTGGATCTTGATCCGTAACAAGGAAGCTTGGCATTCTGGCGAGACGCCATGAGATCCAGATCTGGTTTGCCCCAACGCCGAAGCAGTTGTGCAAAAATCTCCGGGTGAAGTTCCCACTCCCCCGGATGAAAAGTCTGGCGACTTAGGAAATCCGCCTCCCAGTTCTCCACGCCTGGGATGTGGATCGCTGACAGGTGGCAAGAGTGAGACTCTGCCCAGCGAATTATCTTTGAGACTTCCATCATCGCTAGGGAACTCCTTGTCCCTCCCTGATGGTTGATGTAAGCCACAGTCGTGATGTTGTCCGACTGGAACCTGATGAACCTCAGAGTTGCTAGCTGAGGCCAAGCCAGAAGAGCATTGAGAACTGCTCTCAATTCCAGAATGTTTATTGGAAGGAGACTCTCCTCCTGAGTCCATGATCCCTGAGCCTTCAGGGAATTCCAGACAGCGCCCCAACCTAGTAGGCTGGCGTCTGTTGTTACAATTGTCCAGTCTGGCCTGCTGAAGGGCATCCCCCTGGACAGATGTGGCCGAGAAAGCCACCATAGAAGAGAATCTCTGGTCTCTTGATCCAGATTCAGCATAGGGGACAAATCTGAGTAATCCCCATTCCACTGACTTAGCATGCACAATTGTAGTGGTCTGAGATGCAGGCGTGCAAAAGGTACTATGTCCATTGCCGCTACCATTAAGCCGAATACCTCCATGCATTGAGCCACTGACGGGTGTTGAATGGAATGAAGGACACGGCAAGCATTTAGAAGTTTTGTTAACCTGTCTTCTGTCAGGTAAATTTTCATTTCTACAGAATCTATAAGAGTCCCCAAGAAGGGAACTCTTGTGAGTGGCAACAGAGAACTCTTTTCTACGTTCACCTTCCACCCATGCGACCTTAGAAATGCCAGAACTAACTCTGTATGAGACTTGGCAGTCTGGAAACTTGACGCTTGTATCAGAATGTCGTCTAGGTATGGAGCTACCGAAATTCCTCGCGGTCTTAGTACCGCCAGAAGAGAGCCCAGAACCTTTGTAAAGATTCTTGGAGCCGTGGCTAACCCGAAGGGAAGAGCTACAAATTGGTAATGCCTGTCTAGGAAGGCAAACCTTAGGTACCGATAATGATCCTTGTGAATCGGTATGTGAAGGTAGGCATCCTTTAAATCCACTGTGGTCATGTATTGACCCCTTTGGATCATAGGTAAGATTGTCCGAATAGTTTCCATTTTGAACGATGGAACTCTTAGGAACTTGTTTAGGATCTTTAAGTCCAAAATTGGTCTGAAGGTTCCCTCTTTTTTGGGAACCACAAACAGATTTGAGTAAAACCCTTGTCCGTGTTCCGACCGCGGAACTGGATGGATCACTCCCATTAGTAAAAGGTCTTGTACACAGCGTAGAAACGCTTCTCTCTTTAGCTGGTTTGCTGACAGCCTTGAAAGATGAAATCTCCCTTTTGGAGGAGAAGCTTTGAAGTCCAGAAGGTATCCCTGAGATATGATCTCTAACGCCCAGGGATCCTGGACATCTCTTGCCCAAGCCTGGGCGAAGAGCGAAAGTCTGCCCCCCACTAGATCCGTTTCCGGATCGGGGGCCCTCACTTCATGCTGTCTTAGGGGCAGCAGCAGGTTTTCTGGCCTGCTTGCCCTTGTTCCAGGACTGGTTAGGTTTCCAGCCCTGTCTGTAGCGAGCAACAGTTCCTTCCTGCTTTGGGGCTGAGGAAGTTGATGCTGCTGCTGCCTTGAAGTTACGAAAGGCACGAAAATTAGACTGTCTAGCCCTTGGTTTGGCTCTGTCTTGAGGCAGGGCATGACCCTTACCTCCAGTAATGTCAGCGATAATTTCTTTCAAACCGGGCCCGAACAATGTCTGCCCTTTGAAAGGTATGTTAAGCAATTTAGATTTAGATGTCACATCGGCTGACCAAGATTTAAGCCACAGAGCTCTGCGCGCCTGAATGGCGAATCCTGAATTCTTAGCCGTAAGTTTAATTAAATGTACTACGGCATCGGAAATAAATGAATTGGCTAGCTTAAGTACTCTAAGCTTGTCTGTAATCTCATCCAATGTAACTGAGTTAATGGTCTCTTCCAGAGACTCAAACCAGAATGCCGCCGCAGCCGTGACAGGCGCAATGCATGCAAGGGGTTGTAATATAAAACCTTGTTGAACAAACATTTTCTTAAGGTAACCCTCTAACTTTTTATCCATTGGATCTGAAAAAGCACAGCTATCCTCCACCGGGATAGTGGTGCGTTTAGCCAGAGTAGAAACTGCTCCTTCCACCTTAGGGACCGTCTGCCATAAGTCCCGTGTGGTGGCGTCTATTGGAAACATTTTTCTAAATATAGGAGGGGGAGAAAAGGGCACACCAGGTCTATCCCACTCCTTGTTAATAATTTCTGTAAGCCTTTTAGGAATAGGAAAAACGTCAGTACACGTCGGTACCGCAAAATATTTATCCAGCCTACACATTTTCTCTGGAATTGCAACCGTGTTACAATCATTCAGAGCCGCTAATACCTCCTCTAACAATACACGGAGGTTCTCAAGCTTAAATTTAAAATTTGAAATGTCTGAGTCCAGTTTACTTGGATCAGATCCGTCACCCACAGAATGAAGCTCTCCGTCCTCATGTTCTGCATATTGTGACGCAGTATCAGACATGGCTCTAATATTATCAGCGCACTCTGTTCTCACCCCAGAGTGGTCGCGTTTACCCCTAATTTCTGGCAATTTAGATAATACTTCAGTCATAACATTAGCCATGTCTTGCAAAGTGATTTGTATGGGCCGCCCTGATGTACTTGGCGCCACAATATCACGCACCTCCCGAGCGGGAGATGAAGGTACTGACACGTGAGGAGAGTTAGTCGGCATAACTTCCCCCTCGTTGTCTGGTGAAATTTTCTTTACAAGTACACTTTTATTTAAAGTAGCATCAATGCAATTAGTACACAAATTTCTATTGGGCTCCACATTGGCCTTTGAACATATTGCACAAAGAGTTTCTCCTCTCACAAGTCCTATCTATTAGTTAGGTGCAAGAGAATGACTGGGTATGACGTAGAGGGGAGGAGCTATATAGCAGCTCTGCTTGGGTGATCCTCTTGCACTTCCTGTTAGGGAGGAGATATAATCCCATAAGTAATGGATGACCCGTGGACTGACTACACTTAACAGGAGAAATGTCAGTTTGCCGGGACAATCCATCTGCATTCCCATTATGAGAGAGAATTCCTGTCCGTATAAATAAGGGTTCAAATTCTTCAGTGCCCAGACCAGGGCTAAACAGTCCTTCAAGTTTTTGTTTTCAGAGACGCTTCTTTTGCAGTTGGAGACAAATCTCATCGGCTTCTTTACGAGTTTTTTGTACCTGCTCTTTATAGGTATCCACAAGCCCTTCATACTGACGTAAGTTGCCCTTGAGTTGCTGCACCTCACTATGAGCCAGAGTCAGCTTTTTCTCCAGTGTCGCTAAGTTTGTCTTTACTGTTTCATGTTCCACTCTGAAGCTGGTGTTTTCTGCGGTCTGTCGGTGCAGCTTGTCTAGCAAAGATTCCCGTTCTAAACACACTTTTCCTCTGCGCTCCTCTTCTCTCCCGCTAGCACTGTTACGTGATTGTTTAACGTGACCATTTCATCCTCTACTTGACTCTTCTCCTTCATCACCGCGTTGTAACGGGACTTCCACGTATCAACAGTGGATAGAGATTTACTGAGCTCAGCATCCTGGGGATTAGCAGCAGGTGGGTCGGTCTCGGTGGCACGGATCTAGGCACGGGTAGTCACAGGGTTAACATCGGCGGGACCCATGGGAGCGTAGGCAGAAACAAGGGGGGCCAAGTCATTTCCAAGGAGAACATCAGCTGGTAAGTCCTTTATGACCCCCACATTCACATGTCTAGAGCCCACTCCCCAATCCAAATGTACCCGGGCAACAGGTAGGCGGAACACAGCGCCCCCTGCTACCCTCACAGCCACAGTGTCTCTGGTGTGCTGGTTCTCAGACACCAAGTTCTTTTGGAGCAAGGTCATGGTAGCACCAGTATCCCGTAGACCACTGACCTCCTTCCCATTCACTTTAACCAGTTGCCAGTGCTGTTGCCGGTTATCCCTGTGGGCAGCTTGCACGGGGTATGCTTCATGTAGGATGCCCCAGCATTCTTCCTCCTCTACGCAGTGGGCAGCAGGTGGAGGGTTACGTGGGTTTCCGCCGGCGGGTCTCCTCCAGGACTGTGCTTGGTTCGCTGTGTTTAGGGGACACTCTGGTCTTTTGTGCCCAAGTTGCTTACATCCAAAGCACCAAATAGGATGTGAGTAGTCCCGTGAGTTGAACCGGGCTGTCTGAGGATAGCTTGTGGCTGGAGGCGGTGTGGTAGAGCAGTGCGCCGGGGGTTGGTAACTGGTAGCTGCTGGTGTGACTGTGGGTCGGTACTCCACTCTGGCAGGGGGCTTAGTGGCAGCAGTGTCCAGTTTGCGGGCATCCGTATACTCATCTGCTAGGCGAGCAGCTTCATGCAGGGTGGAGGGTTTACGGTCTCGAACCCACTCTATAACTCCTGCTGATAACTTGTCAAAGCAATGTTCCAACAGGAATAGCTGCAGCACCTCTTCCCCAGATACGGCTTGACACCCTGCCATCCAGTGAGCTGCTGTGCGGTGCACCTTACATGCCCACTCAACGTAGGAATCTCCAGCTAGTTTAACAGTGTCTCTGATCCGCCTCCTATATGCCTCCGGTGTAATCGCATACCTGGAGAGCAGCGCCTCTTTTACAGCATTATAATCCCCGACTTCCTCATCCGGAATGGCCCGAAAAGCCTCGCTGGCCCGGCCGGATAATATCGTGACCCAGTCCTCTGCGGGTACTTTTCGGGCCATCAATCTCTCCTTCTGTTTCCAGGAAGTTTTTAAAAGCTGCCAAATGTACCTTTCTCTTTTCCACTGGGGTTGCTGTGACTTGGGCTGCTGCAGCGCCGCTTTGGTGAAGTAGGTTGGCCTCCACGGCTGCTATGACCCGGTCGATAATTTCGGCAGACGGGTTGGGGCCATAATGTGCCAGTCTTATTTTAACCGCCCGGTCAAAGCTTGCTTCTTCGGGGGTTCTGTCTGATATGCTGGGCTCATTGGTTCCTTCGGGCCCTGGTACTCCGACCATCTCGGTCAGTATTGTAATAATCTCCCTCTTCCTGAGGTTACTGGCTTGTCGGCCCCGTTGTTCTAGCAGGCCTTTAAGGTTAGCTCTTCTGGGCGATGCGGTTCATCCCGTCACTTGCCACCAGTTATTATGGTATAACCCGGATATCAAGGGTTAATACCAGATGAAAGATGCCCTGAATACGGGATCAGCAACACATGAACCCAGTTAATTCCCCCCAAACATGAGACCAAGTTCCATCTTGAGGGTAAAACAGAATGTGTTTTATTGAGGGCTATATGCCCAGTATTTATGCAGGTCTCCCACCTGGTTGACACTCCCTAGGTGGGGGATTGGAAGAGTATAGTACATTAGATAGAGGGAAGACGCCCTTTTACAGGATACAATAGATTACATTACTTAACCAAATAAACAATTAAACACAAGAAAACAAGGGAGTCCTTCTTGACACCTGGCAGTCTGATTAAACAATGTGAACGCTTATCACTTAAACTTAATTACAGTAAACAATAGCGGATGTCAGGAAACCTGTTTTCAAAAAATAGTTTCTCAAAGCTGAACAAAGTTAACCCTTCCAGTACTGACAGAGGGGTCTGTCACAGACATCCTGTTGTGTCTACTGCTCTCTTCAAAGATAATCTCTTATTTTAACCCTTTACAGGTGCCAGTTGCTGATGCCCCACATGTTTACACTGGGTGCCGCCATCTTGGAGTGTAGGTATTCTCGCACCCTGGGACAGTAGCCATGCGCATTCATAGAACAGTGATGTTGCCAGCTTTTTACCATCTGTACTGTACTGTGCACCTGGGGTTAGTGTGTTTGACTAACCTGGAGATTTACATTTGTGCAGCCGCTGCATTGCTCTATATTATTCATGTGGCTTTTTATACAAGTTATTTAACTTTTACACTGTGTATAAAAATGGTTAAAATATATGAAACCTCACACACTGTATTATGCGATTACATAAAGCGCACAATACTGACAATAGCTGTCAGCTTACCACACTGCACTGGAAACACTTCCTGCAAACACGCCGTTTCTCAGCGTCTCCACTCTCTGCCTGCTGGGACTCATTCAAAACCGCAAGTACATTGCTACTCATATTCGGCTAGATTTAGAGTTTGGTGTTAGCCGTCAAAACCAGCGTTAGAGGCTCCTAACGCTGGTTTTGGGCTACCACTGGTATTTAGAGTCAGTCAGGAAAGGGTCTAACGCTCACTTTCAAGCCGCGACTTTTCCATACCGCAGATCCCCTTACGTCAATTGCGTATCCTATCTTTTCAATGGGATCTTTCTAACTCCGGTATTTAGAGTCGTGGCTGAAGTGAGCGTTAGAAATCTAACGACAAAACTCCAGCCGCAGAAAAAAGTCAGTAGTTAAGAGCTTTCTGGGCTAACGCCGGTTTATAAAGCTCTTAACTACTGTGCTCTAAAGTACACTAACACCCATAAACTACCTATGTACCCCTAAACCGAGGTCCCCCCACATCGCCACCACTCTATTAAAAAATTGTAACCCCTAATCTGCCGACCGCACACCGCCGCCACCTACGTTATCCCTATGTACCCCTAATCTGCTGCCCCTAATTCCGCCGACACCTACATAATATTTATTAACCCCTAATCTGCCGCCCCCGCTATCGCTGACACCTGCATATTTTTTTTAACCCCTAATCTGCCGCTCCGTACACCGCCGCAACCTACATTATACCTATGTACCCCTAATCTGCTGCCCCTAACACAGCCGACCCCTATATTATATTTATTAACCCCTAATCTGCCGCCCCCCAACGTCGCCTCCACCTACCTACAATAATTAACCCCTAATCTGCCGACCGGACCGCACCGCTACTCTAATAAATGTATTTACCCCTAAAGCTAAGTTTAACCCTAACCCTAACACCCCCTAAGTTAAATATAATTTAAATCTAACGAAATAAATTAACTCTTATTAAATAAATTATTCCTATTTAAAGCTAAATACTTACCTGTAAAATAAATCCTAATATAGCTACAATATAAATTATAATTATATTGTAGCTATTTTAGGATTAATATTTATTTTACAGGCAACTTTGTAATTATTTTAACCAGGTACAATAGCTATTAAATAGTTAAGAACTATTTAATAGTTACCTAGTTAAAATAATTACAAAATTACCTGTAAAATAAATCCTAACCTAAGTTACAATTAAACCTAACACTACACTATCAATAAATAAATTAAATAAACTACCTACAATTATCTACAATTAAACCTAACACTACACTATCAATAAATTAATTAAAGGGACAGTCTACACCAGAATTTTTATTGGTTTAAAAGATAGATAATCCCTTATTACCCATTCCACAGTTATAATAATATACTTTTAACCTCTGTGATTATCTTGCATCTAAGCCTCTGCAAACTGCCCCTTTATTTCAGTTCTTTTGACAGATTTGCAGTTTAGCCAATCACTGCCTGCTCCCAGATAACTTTACGTGCACGAGCACAGTGTTATCTATAGGAAATACGTGAACTTACACCCTCTAGTGGTGAAAAACTGTTCAAATGCATTCTGAAAAGAGGTGGCCTTCAAGGTCTAAGAAAGTAACATATGAACCTTCTAGATTAAGCTTTCAACTAAGAATACCAAGAGAACAAAGCAAAATTGGTGATAAAAGTAAATTGGAAAATTGTTTAAAATTACATGCTCTATCTGAATCATGAAAGTTTATTTTGGCCTAGACTGTCCCTTTAAATAAAATACCTACAAATAAATACAATGAAATAAACTAACTAAAGTACAAAAAATAAAAAAGAACTAAGTTACAAAAAATAAAAAAATATTTACAAACATTAGAAAAATATTACAAAAATTTTAAACTAATTACACCTACTCTAAGCCCCCTAATAAAATAAAAAAGACCCCCAAAATAAAAAAATGCCCTACCCTATTCTAAAATTATAATAGAAAAGCTCTTTTACCTTACCAGCCCTGAAAAGGGCCCTTTGCGGGGCATGCCCCAAAGAATTCAGCTCTTTTGCCTGTAAAAAAAACCCATACAATACCCCCCCCCCAACATTACAAACCACCACCCACATACCCCTAATCTAACCCAAACCCCCCTTAAATAAACCTAACACTAAGCCCCTGAAGATCTCCCTACCTTGTCTTCACCACGCCGGGTTCACCGATCGATCCAGAAGAGCCTCCGATGTCTTGATCCAAGCCCAAGCGGGGGGCTGAAGATGTCCATGATCCGGCTGAAGTCTTCATCCAAGCGGGAGCTGAAGAGGTCCATGATCCGACTGAAGTCTTCTATCAAGCGTCATCTTCAATCTTCTTTCTTCCGGATTCATGTAGTTCATCCCGCCGACGTGGAACATCCATCTTCACCGACGACTTCCCGACGAATGACGGTTCCTTTAAGGGACGTCATCCAAGATGTGTTGCTACTTACAGCCTTGGTATATGTGGTTTCTATTACTCATCACTGATGTCCTGGCTTTGAGTGCTACCATCCTATTGAATGTGACTTTATATCTGGGACAATTTCTCTTATTTATTACTTTATCCTTGAAGCCCAGTATATTACTCACACTCTGGATTTGAGGACTGTGTGTTTTTCTTGTTCATCTGTAACATTTATCCAAGCAATATGGAAGCATCGGGTAATACACAGTATTACTCCCTCTTACCACCTAATGACTCAGATTATGAAGGCCTAGAATTAGAGGACTTTTTCAAGAAAGAATCTCAAGATATTAAACTGGGGGATTTGTTTTACTCCCTGGAGATCCTGAGGTTTAAGGAAATACGTTTAAAGCTTGATACTTGGCTCATAAATAAATACTTGGACTTAAGTATGATTCCTAGGGGTCTAAGGGTTAGAAAATTCCCCAATTTTGATGTTGGTAATAATGAAGAATTGATTTGTGAATGGAATAGCGTTTTGTCTGAATGCTCACTCAGATTAATGGGAATTCTTGTTAGGCTGAAAAATGAGCAGCTGCAAACAGTTAGACATGAAATTACTGCATTACAAATAGAACTTGGTAAATTTAAGGAAGCGAGTGAGTATTGTGAATTTGACAGAATGTTAGTTGAAGTAGTTGAAACATCTAGGAAAGAACATATTAACATAAAGCATACCAAATTTCTGCGGGATCAGAGGGACTACCATGAGAATAAGGTTTACATTTGGCATTGATAAAAACAACCCTGAGTCAGATATAGAGACCAGGGAGGTAAAAAGTGGTCCCTCTAATAAACACAGAAAGAATAAACAAAAGAAAAAGGTTACCTTTGTGACAACTGACACAACAGATGATGATCAGTCTTCTTTTGCTGCTTCTACATCTGGTGAAGACAATTCAGGATCAGATGGGGAGGGTATTTTAATGTTACCAACCCCTGAAATACTTACACAAGTAAGCATGACAAATGCTAATGAGAACTCAAATAGTATGGCAAAAAGAGGCGCTAGGTCTAAGATCAGTAGCTCTCCAGCACACAGACCATCAATTGGTGCCACAGCAACAGATACTATTAGTTCCAGGGAACATATCACAACAGGAGTGACCCCAGAGAATTACACTCAGGTTTTTCGGCCGGCCCTAAAACAAAAAACAGGGGGAGGGAAGGGCCCCAAGCATGTACAACACAGATATACCCTCAGGGACAACAAGAACGGCAGCAAGCCCAAGTAGGCAATGTAGTAAATTTATCAACACATATACTTACAAAAGCAGAGTACAAAGTGTTAAACTATGGTTTAGGGTTTTGTCCTAATAACAGCTTTAACTTGTTCAACACTATTATTGACTTAAATAAGTTTATTAGAAAGCTTACTTTGGACAAACATTTCTCTCTGGAGACAGAGAATAATATCGCCAGTAGTCCTACCACACAAGAGGTTGCTAATGCGATATCAAGTGATGTAAAGGAAAATCTTAATTTTTCGGACACTTGTGATATTATTACTCTGGAAAGTCTTCAGTCAGAGGCCTATCATAGTGAAAATTCTAATAACATTAATTTTCCCAGATTTAAGGGACAATCTACTTTTTATCCCATACATAGTCGTGGGAAGTCCCTTGAACTGTTCCACAAACGAGTAGTGGAGGATCTCACATCACTACACCAGTCTAAAAGTGTGAAAAAACATAATCTAACAGTAAATGAAAAATTGGCATTAAATAGTCTTAAAAGTAATGAGTCCATCGTCATAAAGAACTCTAATAAAGGCGGAAGTGTTGTTATTATGGACAAAGTGTCATATATCTCAGAGGCCAAAAGGCAACTCGAGGATACAAGTACATATACCACACTGACATGTAATCCAACTGCTAGATTCCAAAGAGAACTGTATAGTCTATTGGATGATGGTGTACAATATGGCATTATGGATGGTGAAACACTGAAGTATCTCAATGTGGTAAACCCTATTACTCCAGTGTTTCACCACTTACCCAAAGTACATAAAGGATTGACAAATGTAAAGGGGCGCCCGATCGTTTCAGGCATCGGCTCCCTTTTGGAGCCGTTGTCTGAATGGTTGGATGCCATTTTGCAACCCATTGTCCTTGATCTACACAGTCACATCAAGGACACTACTCATGTTTTGCAACTCTTTGATGATTTTACATGGACAGCTGACCACAGCTGGTTAGCTGTGGATGTGATATCTTTATATTCCAGTATCCCTCACGATTTGGGTATTAAGGCCATAAAGTACTTTCTAGAGTTACACTACAATATTGAGGAATATGTAATGGAATATATACTTAAAGTCACATCCTTTCTGTTGCAACATAACTATTTCTATTTTGAGGGCACTTTTTATCTGCAGAGACAAGGCACGGCAATGGGGGCTAAGTTTGCCCCCTCATATGCTAACATCTTTATGGGTTGGCTAGAAAGATGTTTTGTCTATTCAGATAGCAATCCCTATAGGAAACACATTAGCCTATATAAACGTTTCATTGATGACCTGCTTTTGGTATGGACATCTAGTGAAACGGAGGCTGAAAGTTTTGTGCGTTACCTCAATGAGAGTGACAATGGGGTTAATTTCACCAGTGAATGGAACAGAAAGACGATTAATTACCTGGATATCTCCCTAGAGGGAGAGATCGATACAGGAAAGGTAATTACCCGTCTGTACAGGAAGCCTATTTCTGGTAACACGCTCTTGCATAGTAAGAGTGCTCACCCGAAACATGTCTTCAGGGGAATAGCCAAGGGACAGCTATTACGGACTAGACGAATTTGTAACACAGACACAGACTTCAAGAAAGAGAGCAAACATATGGCAGACAGATTGATTGAGAGGGGATACCAGCCCAGCATGATCAATAATGTGGCTAAGGAAGTGGGTAGTGTGGATAGGCAGGACACTCTTACACCTAGGCCAAATAAAGGGGATGACAATAGAACTCTTTTTATTACACAATATTCATCGGAATACAATGAAGTTTGTAATATTATAAGAAAATACTTCCCAATACTGCGTGGAGACAAGGCTTTAAAAAGAACTGTGGACAAAGGTTTTAAATGTGTTTATTCCAGAGGTGTCACCTTAGGTAACATCTTGTCCCCTTCCCTTTTACCACAAAAGGAAGTATCAGCTACATGGTTGGCCGTAAATGGCACATACAAATGTAGCAATGGTAGATGTAAGGCCTGTGACTACATAGCAGAGGGAAGAAACTTCTATTCTCATGTCACTAATGAAACATTTGAGACTAAAGGATGTATTAGATGCTCTACTCATTTCGTCGTGTACCTCATTGAATGTAGCGAGCATTGCCGGCAGTATGTGGGCATGACTACCAGGGATGTCCGTACGAGAGTACGAGAACACCTGGGTTACATCAAAAATGAGAAAACAGTCTCAGCACTGTCAAGACATTTCATTGAGGTACACGGAGGTGATGTTAGAGCATTTAACTGGAGGGCAATTGAACAGGTTAAGCAACCATTCAGAGGTGGGAATAAAGATGAAATTTTGGCCAGACAGGAAGCCTTTTGGATTTTCAAACTTCAAACTCAGGTACCAAGGGGCTTCAATTCAGAATTTGATCTCATCAACCACTGGCATTGATATATGGTTTGTGACACTGTGATTTACTTTATTTTATTTTATTTTATTCTATGGGCCTATTCCCTGTCCCACAAATGCCACACTGGTACCCTTTGCATATTGTTTCACATGCTGGGTAGGTATCCAATCAATTCAACACCACTATTTTTTGGTGGTTACCAAATGATGCTAACAGTTTACACTGACTTACCTTTCATAAAAATCATAAAAATAAGAGGGAATTCTGCTCTGGGCCACTTTTCATACATCCTAGTATTTAGGGATATTTACTTATGCACTACTCTCAAACATACACTAGTACTTTGTTTACAAACACATATGTCTATAGATTTTGGGTATAATATTATACAATTTGCATAACATACTTTAAGCACATTATATGAGTTTAATTCCATAGCCAAAATAATGGAATATTTAGCTTATAGACTATTAGTTTTGAGTTTTGAACTAAAACTGTTTAGGGTCTAAGCACTTTATAGGTTTAAGAATTGTCAAGGTATTTGAAATATTATTAAATAATATATAGAAATATATTTAACTTTATTCAATAAATCTGTGGATGTGAACATGGTCTGTAGGACAAATGATTAGATCTCCCCCACTCCAATTGCACAGGAGACATTCTTGGCTGAAAGGAGAACAAAGGATTATCTCTGGGAGATCTCACACACTCAATATGTTAAATTATGCAATTGTATAATTTAGCAAGGAACTAAAATATAACATAGTTTCAGGATACAGGCAAATATATGGAGACGAAATGTCTGAATTACCCTTTTGGAACTGATCAAAATCATAGAGAAACAATTTTAGGCACATGGGTGTTAATTATCAAATACACATCTGCACTGCTGGCTAAACAGGAAATATGCTGTTTTAAAGACTTTTACAACTCCTCATGGATTGACCCCATGTGGAGCAATGGAGGCCTTGAAAAACACAGACAAATGCTAAGGTGTGACTCTGGCAGGCAGCAAATAGACATCAATTAATTTTTTTTTTTCTATTTGAATGCATGCCTCAGAATGTATCAAATATAGAAATTGAAAATTGTCTAATTCTCTATTATTACATGGATATTTACTAAGCTTGGGAGGTAACTGTTTTAGTCAGTCAAAAATGTGTAATAACCTCTGTTTTGCTTATATTTTTCAGACAGATAAATTCAGATATACATAGAAATGATATATATGTTTTGAAAACACAAAAGATCTTACTTAGCCTCTGTGTTTTTAAGAATATAAATAAATACTTATGGACCATACACATATTAATAATTGGATCATCTCTAATAATTATTTCTATTTTTATTGCAGACAACCATTGGTCATGAGCATCAATCTTAGAAAGAGACGGAATGCCGCATGAAATGAATTAAGTCATATCATATAAACATACAAATAAATGTTTATAAAGTTTCACATACATCTTTTAAAATATAGTGAGATGAAAATATGGAAGTTACTTTGATGTGATATGACTATGAGATATATATTTGATGTGATATAACTATGAAATATAAGTTATTTTAATATAATGTTAGATATGTGATGTTTCATATCAAAATGATCAGAAAATTCATTAAGATATAACTTATCCAAAACAAATATTATGAATAGTTGTCGCAGTAAATTATGATAAAATTAATAACCATTTCATAGAAATACTGACTTAAGTTGTTTCAAATGTTGCTGTGTCTGTTTGTGCTGCCACCTGGTGTTATGTTGCGAGAACTACAGCCAGAAGGTTCTCTCTGGCTGTTAAAAATGAAATTTCCAAGGGCCAATCCGATTTAGACTTCCCAGATAACCAATGGGAAGGTCAGCTCCCGCAGGGCCACCCACAATTTACCAGTGATGGGAAAACCAAATAAAAAGTGAATGCAATGGAGAGAAAGGGACAGATTTTGCTGACTTGAATGATACATTGCTGGGCGTCCAAAATACACTCATTCTAAACAAGCTGATCTACCTTCTTCTCATTGATTGCGATATACACTTATTGGTGATCTGAGGTAAAATAATTCCTACCAAGAAATATTGGATATCGACTGCTTTTTACTTTGGTAACGTATTCAAGGTTTTGTAAGATAAGTTATATGCATAGTTAATTTGTATTTAATAGATTTAAAGAAGCAGTGTGTTTTTTTTTGTTTTTTTTCAAGTTAGCATTTCACAGCCTATATATATATATATTGTTTAAATCTGCGTCTGATTGACCAAGTAACTCATCTATGCAAGTTCTGATATTGTCAGTTAATTTTGTATTGGGATAAATTGCAGTTAAATAGCAGAATATATATATATTATCCTATTGTTTTATAAACACTGTTTAGAATTGTATTGCTTGGATGTTAAAGGTTTTTAGTCCCATTGTGTTAAATAAATAAAAGGCTGAATTGTGAAGGTATATTTGTCTGGGTTTTGTAAGAAGGATAGCATATCTTAAGAGTTGGTTTTAACGCATATAAACTTTTATTTAGTTTCCTTTTACTGCAAATATAGTTCAATATGTTTATGGATATTAACTAAATAAAAGAATTCAGATATTTATATTAATTGTATGGTCTAGTAGGTGCATAGTTGATAAGGGTTTCTATTTCTTTGTATTGTGTTTATAACCATGCCATAAACTTATATATATTATTTGGATAGCACTGCTAAGATTTTAATAAATATACTGACAGAATATATGACTTGGAATTGTGTTTATTATTGTATGTGTTTTATTTAATTAATCAAATAGCATATTGCATTATTCCATTATTGCTATATCCATGTATGCATTTATGTACGATTATACTAGCATAAATACAGATTATCTACATACCGATGCTATATATATTTTATATATTTTATATATTTTTTATAAATATGTGCATACTTGTTTATATTATATTATATTACCACTATCTATGACATAGTTGTGAACATATGAGTATGTGCTGTATATCTTGCCATATGCACTAGATACATATATATATATATATATATCTAAATATATTCTTGAGCCTGCATAAATGCACTGATCATTTGTGATCATTATTTCCTAATGCCTTTCTCTATGTTAACAAGGTCAAATCTCTGATCAGGTCTAGATAAAAGTTTAGTAAGAGGTTAAATTATGTGAGGGAGTGGATTCACAGTCCCACTAACATTGACCAATCACTGTGTTTGGAAACCCCTTTAAATATGTACAATTTTAAGTGGCTGCAGGATTATTATTACGGCACTCTGCCGAAACTAGTCAACCAGCCTGCACCTTCTTACCCTTTGCTGTGATGTTTTAAATGAGAAATAAAGATTGGACTTTTATTCACACTAGGACGACTACTGCTTCATCCTTTTTACTTTTGTCATCCAAGATGGCGTCCCTCGAATTCCCATTAGCTGATAGAATTCTATCAGCCAATCGGAATTAAGGTAGGAAAATTCTGATTGGCTGATGGAATCAGCCAATCAGATTCAAGTTCAATCCGATTGGCTGATCCGATCAGCCAATCAGATTGAGCTCGCATTCTATTGGCTGTTCCGATCAGCCAATAGAATGCGAGCTCAATCTGATTGGCTGATCGGATCAGCCAATCGGATTGAACTTGAATCTGATTGGCTGATTCCATCAGCCAAATCAGAATTTTCCTACCTTAATTCCGATTGGCTGATAGAATCCTATCAGCCAATCGGAATTCGAGGGACGCCATCTTGGATGACGTCCCTTAAAAGAACCGTCATTCGTCGGGAAGTCGTCGGTGAAGATGGATGTTCCGCGTCGGCGGGATGAACTACATGGATCCGGAAGAAAGAAGATTGAAGATGCCGCTTGATAGAAGACTTCAGTCGGATCATGGACCTCTTCAGCTCCCGCTTGGATGAAGACTTCAGCCGGATCATGGACATCTTCAGCCCCCCGCTTGGGCTTGGATCAAGACATCGGAGGCTCTTCTGGATCGATCGGTGAACCCGGCGTGGTGAAGACAAGGTAGGGAGATCTTCAGGGGCTTAGTGTTAGGTTTATTTAAGGGGGGGTTTGGGTTAGATTAGGGGTATGTGGGTGGTGAGTTGTAATGTGGGGGGGGTATTGTATGTTTTTTTTTTTACAGGCAAAAGAGCTGAATTCTTTGGGGCATGCCCTGCAAAGGGCCCTTTTCAGGGCTGGTAAGGTAAAAGAGCTTTTCTATTTTAATTTTAGAATAGGGTAGGGCATGTTTTTATTTTGGGGGTCTTTGTTATTTTATTAGGGGGCTTAGAGTAGGTGTAATTAGTTTAAAATTGTTGTAATATTTTTCTAATGTTTGTAAATATTTTTTTATTTTTTTGTAACTTAGTTCTTTTTTATTTTTTGTACTTTAGTTAGTTTATTTCATTGTATTTATTTGTAGGTATTTTATTTAATTAATTTATTGATAGTGTAGTGTTAGGTTTAATTGTAGATAATTGTAGGTAGTTTATTTAATTTATTTATTGATAGTGTAGTGTTAGGTTTAATTGTAACTTAGGTGAGGATTTATTTTACAGGTAATTTTGTAATTATTTTAACTAGGTAACTATTAAATAGTTATTAACTATTTAATAGCTATTGTACCTGGTTAAAATAATTACAAAGTTGCCTGTAAAATAAATATTAATCCTAAAATAGCTACAATATAAATTATAATTTATATTGTAGCTATATTAGGATTTATTTTACAGGTAAGTATTTAGCTTTAAATAGGAATAATTTATTTAATAAGAGTTAATTTATTTCGTTAGATTTAAATTATATTTAACTTAGGGGGTGTTAGGGTTAGGGTTAGACTTAGCTTTAGGGGTTAATACATTTATTAGACTAGCGGTGCGGTCCGGTCGGCAGATTAGGGGTTAATTATTGTAGGTAGGTGGAGGCGACATTCGGGGCGGCAGATTAGGGGTTAATAAATATAATATAGGGGTCGGCGGTGTTAGGGGCAGCAGATTAGGGGTACATAGGGATAACGTAGGTTGCGGCGGTGTACGGAGCGGCAGATTAGGGGTTAATAATAATATGCAGGGGTCAGCGATAGCAGGGGCGGCAGATTAGGGGTTAATAAGTGTAAGGTTAGGGGTGTTTAGACTCGGGGTACATGTTAGAGTGTTAGGTGCAGACATAGGAAGTGTTTCCCCATAGGAAACAATGGGGCTGCGTTAGGAGCTGAACGCTTTTTTGCAGGTGTTAGGTTTTTTTTCAGCTCAAACAGCCCCATTGTTTCCTATGGGGGAATCGTGCACGAGCACGTTTTTGAAGCTGGCCGCGTCCGTAAGCAACGCTGGTATTGAGAGTTGCAGTAGCGGTAAATTATGCTCTACGTACGCTCCCTTTTTGGAGCCTAACGCACTGAAAACGCAGCCATTCTGTGAACTCTAAATACCAGCGGTATTTAAAAGGTGCAGGGGAAAAAAAGCCAGCGTTAGCTACGCGGGTCGTTACCGACAAAACTCTAAATCTAGCCGATTGTTACTTAGAAAGCTGTCAAATACTTTCTACATTTAACTTTGAACTTAGTCTTTTTGTCTCATTAATACTTAAGCTCTGTCTTGGAAGGTTGAACTTTAACCAACTTCTTGCTGCATTGTTCTGTCTGCTACAGTTGCCTGGAAATTAACCCTCTCCTTGTCAGTTTATATTTTGCCATATTCAATAAGCTGCTTTCTTGCTTAAAGTAACCAACTACCATTAATCAGTACTACTGCTTAATTGCCTATTCCTGCTCTCTCAACTATCTACATATCTAGGGATGCACCGAAATGAAAATTCTGGATCGAAACAGAAAAAACAGGATGCCCTTGGCCGAAAACCGAAACCGAAAATGACTTTTTTTTTTCAAAAATTATTTTAAAATAGGTTTTTTTTATTGAATTTAATGGATCTAAAATAATAAATAACAATTAACCACACTGAAATTGTACAGTAAAAATAACTTTTAAAAGCAATTAAAATAAAAATCTGTTAGATCTGTTTCTGTTATATATGACTGAATGAAGAATAATATATTGTTGATTATTTAATATCTATATACATTCTTCATTCAGTTCTATGTAACAGAATCAGATTTAAGAGATTTTTTGGGGTTACTAGTTATCCAAATTAAGTATAGTCCTAGAAAACTTTTCTATCTATGCAAAACAGTAAGGGCTAGATAATTACATTTGATTGCTAAGCTTTACCAATGCTCTGTCTGATTAATGAAAGCTGATAAAATTAAAACTTGCAGGAAATGGTTTACACTGCAGTATTAATATTTATAGGCAGATCAAAACATTTTTATAAATATGCTTATTATTTAAATTCATATTCTTATTATTTTTTAAAATGTAATTCATTTTAATCTTTAATTACATTCATAAAAATGATTTTGTGTCATGTTTATAGGGAGCCAGACCTCTCCTTGCAATAAACATGACTGAGTAATCACCAGCTCCTTTTGGAGTGCTTGTGCTATTTTACAATTAGAATGTACCTTATATTTCTCTCTGTAAAATGTTCCAGGAATTTATTTAACACTTTGTTCAGTTAGAGTGTTTTTTTTTTTTTATATTTAAGTTCAGTCTAACCCTATGCCCCTTGTTTTTAGCCAGTGTTTGTTGAAAGAAAAATAAATCACTGTATATTTATTCTTTGCTACACTCCCTTAAACAGTATGTAGGCTGGTTATAAATAATAAAGTATTAATGGGTGATATGAAGTTGGATTTTTCTACTGCATTTCTCCATAACAAAATCTGATCAATACACTAAGTCAAGCCCTGCTTGCATAACTGTTTACTAGGGATTTAAAACGTAGAAGCTTTGTCTATTACTGCAATTATTCAGCATTTTGTGGAGGAAGCGTTGCTCCGGTTCAGCAGTTCAGCTCTGTTAGAGACAACGGAGGTTTGATTTACAGCAGCCTAACACAGAGCAACCCCCCACTACTTCTCCACACTACAGCTGTAAATCAAACCTCCGTTGTCTCTCACGGAGCTGAACTGCTGAACTGGAGCAACTCTTTTTCCACAGCACTAAACAAACATTACACCAGTGTTCTGTTAAGGGACTGAACTTTTGAAAAGTGCGAACCACATCACTTCCTGTGACGTTACATCAGCTGTTGTACACATTTTGGCCCTAATGCGCATGCGTGCCAGCGGCATCACATACCTGACCGCATACGTCACTGTGAAACTATTTAGACTTGTGAAATTCAGAAGCCTTTATATAGCGCATGCGTGGGATTTTCTATCACAAATGGGGGGTGGGTTTATGGAACGCTGTTAATTCGTCCCTGCATGACAAACAGCCACTCGGCTATCGCTGCTGTAGGGTTACCACAACAGCCATGTTTTCCTGGACACTTATAAGTTACACATGCTGCAGGGTGTGCAGGAAGGAATATGTATAGTGCATATGAATAGTGCTGTCCAGAAACACAATACATGGTCATTCCTTCACACCCTGCAGTGTCCAGGAAAACATGGCTGAGGTGGCAACCCTACTCCCCAGTACCTTATACATATATAAAATATTATAGAGAGGCTATCACTGACACACACACAGCCCCCTCCCCAGCACCTTATTTACAGATCTATATTATTAAAGGGACATGAAACCCAAAAATGTTCTTTCATGGTTCAAATAGAGAATACAATTTTAAACAACTTTCTAATTTACTTCTATTATCTAATTTGTTTCATTCGCTTGGTATTATTTGTTGAAGGTGCAGCAATGCACTAATGGTTTCTAACTAAACTCATGGGTGAGCCAATGACAATCGGTATTGTTAGAGAAAAATACTTAATTCTGTATATATTTTTCTTATGTGTTGGGCTGACGTGACATTTTTATACAGTTACATTTTTCTTGTCAGTTCAGCTATTTTCTGCTGTGTATGCAAAGTAAGTCTTTTCCACTACAGTAACAACACCCAAAGTTTGTATGGACAAGATAAGAAAAGACCACAAGGTGCTTACATGTGAAGATTCTCAGAAACACAGAACATGGGCTATAAAAGAAGACACTACTCCTATCTGAGGTTGCGCGCCACACTCTGTATTACTGTGTAGAATGACTGTTGTCATTGTGCTGTAATCTTGTTTAATTGTACAATTATAACCTTTTAATTTGGATCAGCTGTCGTCATGTTATTTTTTCTTCAACAGTATATATAATATATATGCAGCCACCAATCAGCAGCTAAAATATAGGTTCTTTGCTGCTCCTGAGCTTTCCTAGATAAACCTTTCAGCAAAGGATAACAAGTGAAGAAAGCAAATTAAACAATAGAAGTAAATTGGAAAGTTGTTTAAAATTGTATTCTGTATCTGAATCATGAAAGAAAAATTTTGGGTTTCATGTTAGTCTCTCTATGCCTCACTCACACCCAGCATCTTAAAATACTTAATACCAGAGGTTTCCTCTTTCCTCACACATAGCCTCCTCCCTAGCACCTTATATACAGATCTATATTAAATAAAGAGTCACTCTGACTCACACACAGACCCCTCCCCAGCAGCTTAAAGGGACATAATACTCATATGCTAAATGACTTGAAACTGATGCAATATAACTGTAAAAAGCTGACAGGAATATATCACCTGAGCATTTCTATGTAAAAAAGGAAGATATTTTACCTCACAATTTCCTCAGCTCAGCAGAGTACGTTCTGTGTAAAAAGTTATACTCAGCTGCAGCCCAGCTGCAGGTAAAAAAAATAAATAAAAAAAATGAAGACATGAACAGCAGCCAATCAGCATCAACAGTGCTGAGGTCATGAACTCTTTTACTGTGATCTCATGAGATTTCACTTAACTCATGAGATTTCATGGTAAACTTCCTTACACTGAATAGGGAAATAATATGAGTGTGCACGAAAGCTCGCTCCTTCCGCTGTCCCGGGACAGACATACTGATTTGCTGCTTAGAAGTCCTTTACAATGGGATGTGGCTACTGAGAAACTTTTGAGGTAAAATACCTTTCCTTTTTACATAGAGATGTTCAGGTGATATTTTCTAGTCAGCTTTTTACAGCTATACTGCATCACTTTCAAGTGTTTGAACATTCGGGAATTATGGTTTCCTCTGCCTCACACACAGTTTCCTCCCCTAGCACTTTATATACCGATCTATAATATTATATAGAGGGTCACTCTGCCGCACACACAGCCCCCTCCCCAGCAGCTTAAATGGAAATATTTAATACTAAACAGAGGTTCTCTCTATTTAACATTATACAGAGATTATCTTTCTGCTTCAATCTACAGATAATATTATAGTGAGACTTCCTTTTGCCTCCTACACACAGTCTACTCCCAGTATACAGTACCTTATACCCAGATATACAATATTATAGCAAAGTTCTCTCTGCCTCACACACATATCTCCTTCCCAAGTACCTTAAACATAGATATATAATATTATGGAAAGGTTCCCCTTGCCTTAAAGGGACACTGAACCCAAATTTTTTTCTTTCATGATTCAGACAGAGCATGAAATTTTAAGCAACTTTCTCATTTACTTGTATTATAAGTTTTTCTTTGTTCTCTTGTTCTCTTTATTTTAAAAGCAGGAATGTAAATCTTAGCAGCCAACCCATTTTAGGTTCAGCACCATGAATAGTGCTTGCTTATTGAAGGCTTACATTTACTCACTAATAAGCAAGCATAACCCAGGTTCTCAACCAAAAATGGCTCGGCTCCTATACATCACATTCCTGCTTTTTAAATAATGATAACAAGGGAACAAAGAAAAATTAAAAGAAATAAATTAGAAAGTTGCTTGAAATTGCATGCTCTATCTGAATCATGAAAGAAAAAAATGGGGTTAGTGTCCCTTTAAGCACACAGCTGCCTCCCCAAAACCTTATACACAGATATATAACACACACGGTCCTCTACCCAGTACCTTTTATATAGATGTACAGCACTATAGAGAGGCTTCCTCTAGCTCACACAAACACAATCAAACCCCCCATACCTTATATACAGAAATATAATGTTATTGATTCCCTCTACCTCACACACACACACCCTAGTATCTTTAGTGTTCTCCCCAGGACCATTTTACCAGGTAGACTCCCAGCTGATTTTACTGACCACCTGGCTAAAATTTTAGCCAATATTAAGCTAAAATTAGCTAATACTAAAAATGTAAAAAAATGTTATTGCAAAATTTATGATTAAATATATTTATGTTAAATTATGCAATTAATTTGTGCTTTGGGTAGCTGAAAATTATATAATAATAGATATTATTACACTGCCCCCATCCAACTACTTCATAATGCCACCTGGATGGCAACATTTTCTGACCTTATACACAGATATATTTAATGTTATATAGAGGGGTTCCCTCTGCCTCACACACACACAATCAGCTCCCTCCCAGAACCTTATATAGAGATAAATAATATTATAGAGAGATTTCTCTCACACACACATAATCAGCTCTCTCCCAGTACCGTATATACAAATATATAATATTATAGAGGGGTTCCCTCTGCCTCACACACACAATCAGCTACCTCCCATTACCTTACATAGAGATATATAATATTATAGAGAGATTTCCTCTTTCTCAAACACTCACAATCAGCTCCCTCCCAGTGCCTTATACATAGATATATATTATCATAGAGAGGTTCACTCTGCCTTACAACACAGTCCCCTACACTGTACATTATACAAAGATATATACTATTACAGAGAAGCTTCCTCTACCTCACATATACACAATCAGATCTCTTCCAGTACTATATATATATATATATATATATATATATATATATATATATATATATATATATATATATATATATCACTAAGCCTTACACACAGCCCCCTGCCCTGTACCTTATATAAAGATATATACTACTACAGAGAGGTCCCCTCTACCTCACATTTACACAATCAGATCTCTCCCAGTACCTTATACATAGATATATAGAGAGGTTCACTCTGCCTTACACACAGCCCCCTATCCTGTACATTATACAAAGATATATACTACTACAGAGAGTTTCCCTTTACCTCACATTTACAAAATCAGATCTCTCCCAGTACCTTATACATATATATATATATATATATAGGCTTACCATAATTTTTAGAGGTGAAACTGGGACCACCTGGTGCGGTGCCAGTGGGGGTGTGGTCAGGAGCGTGGTCAAGGGGGCGTGGCAATTACCGGTCCTTTTAAAGTAGTAGCTTTTATGTGTGTAATGTTTTGTGGATACTCTACCCTTCCTCAGTCAAACAAGGGAATCACACAGTTTAAATAGACCATAACACCACCCCCTAGTGCAAAAGGCACCATTACGCTGTCATGGCAAATAAATCATTAATCTAAATCTCAGATTCTAAATAATGCCAAACATCAAGCATAATTATCACTTTATCAATTTCACAATTTAATATCTGCAGTGTAATATGTGTTTTATGTGTCTAATTAAGGAACAGAGCCAAATACTGATAAGGCATAAATGCAACATTGAATGAAAGTAAAAAAGAAACACGTACCTGCTAAAGATGTTTAAGAGGCTATTCTATACCATAATGCAGGAAGATTATAGCCAAAATGCTATCCTGCATGAAGTAAAGCAAGATCCAGGCCAAAAATCCTGCCTGTCTGTACTTCCTAGTCATATCCATATGATTCCCCTAAAGGTGTATTACCGGCAATGACACCAAGGGTCGGGGGGGGGGGGGGGGAAGGTGTTAAATTCTTAGAAAAATAAACCAAGTAGTACTAAAAAATTAAAAAAAAACCTACACTGCTCACTCAGCCTGTATTACTAAATGTAAACTTTGAAGGACACGAACGTTAAGCTAAGCAGGGCTGTATGCAACAAAGTACCAGCATCCAACTATGCTGAGTCACAGTCCAGTCATTTTGAATAATGTGTCTGGGTTTCAGGTGGTCTGAAACCCGGACACATGATTTGAAACCTGGAGGTGGCAACCCTACTGGGACAGAATGAACAACTGGGTGGGACACTGGGACAGCGCCTCCAAACCGGGACAATCCCAGTAAAAGTGGGACTTCTGGTAAGTATATATATATATATATATATATATATATATATATAAAACTATGCCTTACACACAGCACCCTACCCTGTAGATTATATAAAGATATATACTACTACAGAGAGGCCCCCTCTACCTCACATTTACACAATCAGATCTCTCCAATTACCTTATACATATATATATATATATATATATATATATATATATATATATATATATATATATATATATATAGAGAGAGAGAGAGAGAGAGAGGTTCACTCTGCCTTACACACAGCCCCCTACCCTGTAAATTATACAAAGATATATACTACTACAGAGAGGCGCCCTTTACCTCACATTTACACAATCAAGTCTCACCCAGTAGATACTGCCTAATAGACACACTCACACACACTTTCTTTAGTACATCATATGCGGGTATATAACACTATACAGCGGGGTCTTTGCTGATATTTACCTTTATGATTCTGCCATGTTGCTAGCAGATAGTGTAGCAGCTAGTTCCCTTCCAGCAAAAGGACATGTGACGCAGTGACATCACAAGTCACATGGCTGCTGTGACCACACAATGGTCTGGCTGCAGACTAGAGCTCCACTCTAGACAGGAAACATGTGACCTCCACTCAAAGCTTTTTTTTCTTTGCTTTTTTTTTTTTTTTTAAATCAGCTTTAATGTAACAAACAACCTATAGACAATCATTCTGAAAATGAAACATTTTACAGCTTTCTTTCTCTTAATGTTCATTCACAGTGGTTTATGCCGATTGTCATTTATAAAGGTAATCACTGTGACTGTCACTTATAAGGTAATCACTGTGACTGTCATTTAAAAGTTTATCACTGTGACTGTCATTTATAAGATAACCACTGTGACTGTCATTTATAAGATAACCACTGTGACTGTCATTTATAAGATGACCATAGTTGCCAACAGTCCCTGATTTCCAGGGACAGTCCCTGGATTTTTTTTGTCCCTGGAAATGTCCCTGAAAATCCCTTTTGCACAACATTTGTTGTTTATATATATATATATATATATATATATATATATATATATATATATATATATATATATATATATATATATATATATATATATATATATTTATATACACACACATACATATATACAGATAGATGATAAATAGATATAGTGTATTATTTAAATATAATTCATTCCTAATGTAATATTATTATTATTGAAAGGTTCACATATTATTTGTCTTTCTAATTTTGATGCTGTGTTGTAAAAATAACCATATGCCCAGAATGTGTTCCAGAGACTGGGTAGGTGTAAGAGTTTGGTGCTGTAATCTGTATAATAAACTATGGATAAATCTAAATTATACTATTACTTTCAAATGGGGGTGTTTTGATTGCAGAACTGAGTGGGCGGAGCAGTTGAACAGTAGGTTGTCAATACTCCAGTAACCCGCTTGCTTGCTCTGCTGCAAAGTGTCCCTGGAATTTTTTTTTAAATATTGGCAACTATGGATGACCACTGTGACTGTCATTTATAAGGTAACCACTGTAACTGTCACTAATAAGGTAATCACTGTGACTGTCATTTATAAAGTAACCTCTGTGACTGTCACTTATAAGGTAACCACTGTGAGTGTCACTTATAAGGTAACCACTGTGACTGTCATTTATAAACTAATCACTGTGACTGTCATTTATAAGGTAACCACTGTGACAGTTACTTATAAGGTAACCATTGTGACTGTCATTTATAAGGTAACCACTGTGACTGTTATTTATAAGATAATCACTGTGAGCAGTGGCGTAGCGTGGCTTCTCAGCGCCCAGGGCAAGGCAAGAATTGCGCCCCCCTAATCCATTAGCACTGACTGAGTCTCTTCCACCAGTACAGTAGGGATTGGCAAATTTGCTTTGAATCTAGGAGACAGCTCAACAACTTAGGAGACAGGTTTTTGTTTTAAAACAAACAAAGCTTTAATTTAACAACAAAATATATACTATATATATATATATATATATATATATATATATATATATATATATATATATATATATATATATATATATATATATAGATAGATAGATAGATAGATAGATAGATAGATAGATAGATAGATAGATAGATAGATAGAATTCTAAACTCTACATTCATCCTTAAAAATTAGGATTCAATATGGTTGCAGGCAGCCATTACTTTATTATATACATTAAGTAAGTACATTATATAAAACTTAACAATTACATTTTTTATGGTTTAATATTTAAACATGGGATTTCATTTTTAAAATACATCTGAGCCAGCATGCCAGAGTGTGAGAGTGATCTATGCTGCTTTAAAGTGAAAGCCAGTTATTATTATTTTTAAATTCATTTTTAACCTGGGTAAAACATACAAGATGTAGATCATCTACATCTTGTATGTTTTATTTTACCCAGGTTAAAAATGAATTTGAAATAAAATAACCAGCTTTCACTTTAAAGCGGCATAGATCACTCTCACGCTCTGGCATGCTGGCTGGCTCAGACTCTGGGTCCTTTGGAAGTTGGAATTTGGCTGGCTGGCTGGCTGGCTCAGAGTGACTCTGGGTCCTTTGGAACTTGGCTGGCTAGCTGGCCCTGCGACGTCACCTGGGTAACGATAGAGGCTAAGCTGCATTTTGCGTGTGTTGCCATTTCCAATCCCTATTCCCCAGGGCCCAGGCAAAAACAGGGGCTATAATAATGTAATTATAATTCTGGCTGGCAGTGGCACTGGTGGTCTGGTTCTGATACGGACCTGGTGATGAGTTTGGTCATTTTTGTTGACACTACTTACCTTATCATTGCGGGCGCAGCGTGCTAGTCAGTCTGACTCCACTCTGGCTCTGCTGCTCTGACTTCTTCCTCCCTCCGGACATGTGCGCTGGGAGTGGGAGTGGACCGTGCTAACTAGTGGCGTAAACACTAGTCTAGCAGCAGGTAACGGTTGGATAGGATTACACTCATAAAATTATGATAATTAAATCATTACACAGCACGTCCTGACTTCAGAGTAGTAGACAGTTCACTTGAGAGACAGAACGGCTGGGCGCAGGCGCCTGTCAGATTTTTTAGCCTCCCTGTAGCGCCGCTGGGAGTGGGACTGTGACTGTCTACTGTCTTGAGATGGTGGGGACTGGGGAGGCTGGGAGCCAAGCATTTTGCGCCCCTCAGAATTTTGCGCCCGGGGCAACCGCCCCTGTGGCCCCCCCCCACGCTACGCCACTGACTGTGAGTGTCACTTATAAGGTAACCACTGTGACTGTCATTTATAAGGTAACCACTGTGACTTATAAGGTAACCACTGTGACTGTCATTTATAAGGTAATCACTGTGACTGTCATTTATAAGGTAACCACTGTGACTGTCATTTATAAGATAATCACTGTGACTGTGATTTATAAGGTAATCACTGTGATTTTCACTTATATGATAATCACTGTGACTGTGATTTATAAGGTAATCACTGTGACTGTCACTTATAAGATAATTACTGTGACTGTCATTTATAAGGTAATCACTGTGACTTTCATTTATAAAGTAATCACTGTGAGTGTCACTTATAAGGTAATCACTGTGACTGTCATTTATAAGGTAACCACTGTGGCTGTCATTTATAAGGTGACCACTGTGACTGTAATTTATAAGGTGACCACTGTGACTGTCATTTATATGGTAACCAATGTGACTGTCATTTATAAAGTAATCACTGTGACTGTAATTTTAAAGGTAACCCCTGTGACTGTCACTTATAAGGTAACCACTGCGACTGTCATTTATAAGATAACCACTGTGACTGTCATTTATAAGGTAACCACTGTGAGTGTCACTTATAAGGTAACCACTGTGACTGTCATTTATAAGGTAACCATTTTTGACTGTCATTTATAAGGTGATCACTGTTAGGGTAATTTATAAGGTAACCACTGTGACTGTCATTTATAAGATAACCACTGTGACTGTCACTTATAAGGTAATCACTGTGACTGTCATTTATAAGGTAATCACTGTGAGTGTCACTTATAAGGTAACCACTGTGACTGTCATTTATAAGGTAATCACTGTGACTGTCATTTATAAGGTAACCACTGTGACTGTTACTTATAAGGTAACCATTGTGACTGTCATTTATAAGGTAACCACTGTGACTGTAATTTATAAGGTAATCACTGTGACTGTCATTTATAAGGTAACCACTGCGACTGTCATTTATAAGATAACCACCGTGACTTTCATTTATAAAGTAATCACTGTGAGTGTCGCTTATAAGGTAATCACTGTGACTGACATTTATAAGGTAACCACTGTGACTGTCATATGTAACTACTGTGACTGTCACTTATAAGGTAACCACTGTGACTGTCATTTATAAAGTAATCACTGTGAGTGTCACTTATAAGGTAATCACTGTGACTGTCATTTATAAGGTAACCACTGTGACTGTCATTTATAAGGTAACCACTGTGACTGCAATTTATAAGGTAACCACTGCGACTGTCATTTATAAGATAACCACTGTGACTTTCATTTATAAGGTAAGCCCTGTGACTGTCATTTATAAGGTAACCACTGTGACTGTCATTTATAAGGTGACCACTGTGACTGTCATTTATATGGTAACCAATGTGACTGTCATTTATAAAGTAATCACTGTGACTGTAATTTTAAAGGTAACCCCTGTGACTGTCACTTATAAGGTAACCACTGCGACTGTCATTTATAAGATAACCACTGTGAGTGTCACTTATAAGGTAACCACTGTGACTGTCATTTATAAGGTAACCATTTGTGACTGTCATTTATAAGGTGATCACTGTTAGGGTCATTTATAAGGTAACCACTGTGACTGTTATTTATAAGATAACCACTGTGACTGTCACTTATAAGGTAATCACTGTGAGTGTCACTTATAAGGTAACCACTGTGACTGTCATTTATAAGGTAATCACTGTGACTGTCATTTATAAGGTAACCACTGTGACTGTTACTTATAAGGTAACCATTGTGACTGTCATTTATAAGATAATCACTGTGACTGTGATTTATAAGGTAATCACTGTGATTGTCACTTATATGATAATCACTGTGACTGTGATTTATAAGGTAATCACTGTGACTGTCACTTATAAGATAATTACTGTGACTGTCCTTTATAAGGTAATCACTGTGACTGTCATTTATAAAGTAATCACTGTGAGTGTCACTTATAAGGTAACCACTGTGACTGTCATTTATAAGGTAACCACTGTGACTGCCATTTATAAGGTAACCACTGCGACTGTCATTTATAAAATAACCACCGTGACTTTCATTTATAAGGTAAGCCCTGTGACTGTAAGTTATAAGGTGACCACTGTGAGTGTCATTTATAAGGTAACCAATGTGACTGTCATTTATAAAGTAATCACTGTGACTGTAATTTTAAAGGTAACCCCTGTGACTGTCACTTATAAGGTAACCACTGCGACTGTCATTTATAAGATAACCACTGTGACTGTCATTTATAAGGTAACCATTTGTGACTGTCATTTATAAGGTGATCACTGTTAGGGTCATTTATAAGGTAACCACTGTGACTGTCATTTATAAGATAACCACTGTGACTGTCACTTATAAGGTAATCACTGTGACTGTCATTTATAAGGTAATCACTGTGAGTGTCACTTATAAGGTAACCACTGTGACTGTCATTTATAAGGTAATCACTGTGACTGTCATTTATAAGGTAACCACTGTGACTGTTACTTATAAGGTAACCATTGTGACTGTCATTTATAAGGTAACCACTGTGACTGTAATTTATAAGGTAATCACTGTGACTGTCATTTATAAGGTAACCACCGTGACTTTCATTTATAAAGTAATCACTGTGAGTGTCACTTATAAGGTAATCACTGTGACTGACATTTATAAGGTAACCACTGTGACTGTCATATGTAACTACTGTGACTGTCACTTATAAGGTAACCACTGTGACTGTCATTTATAAAGTAATCACTGTGAGTGTCACTTATAAGGTAATCACTGTGACTGTCATTTATAAGGTAACCACTGTGACTGTCATTTATAAGGTAACCACTGTGACTGCCATTTATAAGGTAACCACTGCGACTGTCATTTATAAGATAACCACCGTGACTTTCATTTATAAGGTAAGCCCTGTGACTGTCATTTATAAGGTAACCACTGTGACTGTAATTTATAAGGTGACCACTGTGACTGTCATTTATAAGGTAACCAATGTGACTGTCATTTATAAAGTAATCACTGTGACTGTAATTTTAAAGGTAACCCCTGTGACTGTCACTTATAAGGTAACCACTGCGACTGTCATTTATAAGATAACCACTGTGACTGTCATTTATAAGGTAACCACTGTGAGTGTCACTTATAAGGTAACCACTGTGACTGTCATTTATAAGGTAACCATTTGTGACTGTCATTTATAAGGTGATCACTGTTAGGGTCATTTATAAGGTAACCACTGTGACTGTTATTTATAAGATAACCACTGTGACTGTCACTTATAAGGTAATCACTGTGACTGTCATTTATAAGGTAATCACTGTGAGTGTCACTTATAAGGTAACCACTGTGACTGTCATTTATAAGGTAATCACTGTGACTGTCATTTATAAGGTAACCACTGTGACTGTTACTTATAAGGTAACCATTGTGACTGTCATTTATAAGATAATCACTGTGACTGTGATTTATAAGGTAATCACTGTGATTGTCACTTATATGATAATTACTGTGACTGTCCTTTATAAGGTAATCACTGTGACTGTCATTTATAAAGTAATCACTGTGAGTGTCACTTATAAGGTAATCACTGTGACTGTCATTTATAAGGTAACCACTGTGACTGTCATTTATAAGGTAACCACTGTGACTGCCATTTATAAGGTAACCACTGCGACTGTCATTTATAAAATAACCACCGTGACTTTCATTTATAAGGTAAGCCCTGTGACTGTAAGTTATAAGGTGACCACTGTGAGTGTCATTTATAAGGTAACCAATGTGACTGTCATTTATAAAGTAATCACTGTGACTGTAATTTTAAAGGTAACCCCTGTGACTGTCACTTATAAGGTAGCCACTGTGACTGTAATTTATAAGATAACCACTGTGACTGTCATTTATAAGGTAACCACTGTGAGTGTCACTTATAAGGTAACCACTGTGACTGTCATTTATAAGGTAACCATTTGTGACTGTCATTTATAAGGTGATCACTGTTAGGGTCATTTATAAGGTAACCACTGTGACTGTCATTTATAAGATAACCACTGTGACTGTCACTTATAAGGTAATCACTGTGACTGTCATTTATAAGGTAATCACTGTGAGTGTCACTTATAAGGTAACCACTGTGACTGTCATTTATAAGGTAATCACTGTGACTGTCATTTATAAGGTAACCACTGTGACTGTTACTTATAAGGTAACCATTGTGACTGTCATTTATAAGGTAACCACTGTGACTGTAATTTATAAGGTAATCACTGTGACTGTCATTTATAAGGTAACCACCGTGACTTTCATTTATAAAGTAATCACTGTGAGTGTCACTTATAAGGTAATCACTGTGACTGACATTTATAAGGTAACCACTGTGACTGTCATATGTAACTACTGTGACTGTCACTTATAAGGTAACCACTGTGACTGTCATTTATAAAGTAATCACTGTGAGTGTCACTTATAAGGTAATCACTGTGACTGTCATTTATAAGGTAACCACTGTGACTGCCATTTATAAGGTAACCACTGCGACTGTCATTTATAAGATAACCACCGTGACTTTCATTTATAAGGTAAGCCCTGTGACTGTCATTTATAAGGTAACCACTGTGACTGTAATTTATAAGATGACCAATGTGACTGTCATTTATAAAGTAATCACTGTGACTGTAATTTTAAAGGTAACCCCTGTGACTGTCACTTATAAGGTAACCACTGCGACTGTCATTTATAAGATAACCACTGTGACTGTCATTTATAAGGTAACCACTGTGAGTGTCACTTATAAGGTAACCACTGTGACTGTCATTTATAAGGTAACCATTTGTGACTGTCATTTATAAGGTGATCACTGTTAGGGTCATTTATAAGGTAACCACTGTGACTGTCATTTAAAAGATAACCACTGTGACTGTCACTTATAAGGTAATCACTGTGACTGTCATTTATAAGGTAATCACTGTGAGTGTCACTTATAAGGTAACCACTGTGACTGTCATTTATAAGGTAATCACTGTGACTGTCATTTATAAGGTAACCACTGTGACTGTTACTTATAAGGTAACCATTGTGACTGTCATTGATAAGGTAACCACTGTGACTGTAATTTATAAGGTAATCACTGTGACTGTCATTTATAAGGTAACCACTGCGACTGTCATTTATAAGATAACCACCGTGACTTTCATTTATAAAGTAATCACTGTGAGTGTCACTTATAAGGTAATCACTGTGACTGACATTTATAAGGTAACCACTGTGACTGTCATATGTAACTACTGTGACTGTCACTTATAAGGTAACCACTGTGACTGTCATTTATAAAGTAATCACTGTGAGTGTCACTTATAAGGTAATCACTGTGACTGTCATTTATAAGGTAACCACTGTGACTGTCATTTATAAGGTAACCACTGTGACTGCCATTTATAAGGTAACCACTGCGACTGTCATTTATAAGATAACCACCGTGACTTTCATTTATAAGGTAAGCCCTGTGACTGTCATTTATAAGGTAACCACTGTGACTGTAATTTATAAGGTGACCACTGTGACTGTCATTTATAAGGTAACCAATGTGACTGTCATTTATAAAGTAATCACTGTGACTGTAATTTTAAAGGTAACCCCTGTGACTGTCACTTATAAGGTAACCACTGCGACTGTCATTTATAAGATAACCACTGTGACTGTCATTTATAAGGTAACCACTGTGAGTGTCACTTATAAGGTAACCACTGTGACTGTCATTTATAAGGTAACCATTTGTGACTGTCATTTATAAGGTGATCACTGTTAGGGTCATTTATAAGGTAACCACTGTGACTGTTATTTATAAGATAACCACTGTGACTGTCACTTATAAGGTAATCACTGTGACTGTCATTTATAAGGTAATCACTGTGAGTGTCACTTATAAGGTAACCACTGTGACTGTCATTTATAAGGTAATCACTGTGACTGTCATTTATAAGGTAACCACTGTGACTGTTACTTATAAGGTAACCATTGTGACTGTCATTTATAAGATAATCACTGTGACTGTGATTTATAAGGTAATCACTGTGATTGTCACTTATATGATAATCACTGTGACTGTGATTTATAAGGTAATCACTGTGACTGTCACTTATAAGATAATTACTGTGACTGTCCTTTATAAGGTAATCACTGTGACTGTCATTTATAAAGTAATCACTGTGAGTGTCACTTATAAGGTAATCACTGTGACTGTCATTTATAAGGTAACCACTGTGACTGTCATTTATAAGGTAACCACTGTGACTGCCATTTATAAGGTAACCACTGCGACTGTCATTTATAAAATAACCACCGTGACTTTCATTTATAAGGTAAGCCCTGTGACTGTAAGTTATAAGGTGACCACTGTGAGTGTCATTTATAAGGTAACCAATGTGACTGTCATTTATAAAGTAATCACTGTGACTGTAATTTTAAAGGTAACCCCTGTGACTGTCACTTATAAGGTAGCCACTGTGACTGTAATTTATAAGATAACCACTGTGACTGTCATTTATAAGGTAACCACTGTGAGTGTCACTTATAAGGTAACCACTGTGACTGTCATTTATAAGGTAACCATTTGTGACTGTCATTTATAAGGTGATCACTGTTAGGGTCATTTATAAGGTAACCACTGTGACTGTCATTTATAAGATAACCACTGTGACTGTCACTTATAAGGTAATCACTGTGACTGTCATTTATAAGGTAATCACTGTGAGTGTCACTTATAAGGTAACCACTGTGACTGTCATTTATAAGGTAATCACTGTGACTGTCATTTATAAGGTAACCACTGTGACTGTTACTTATAAGGTAACCATTGTGACTGTCATTTATAAGGTAACCACTGTGACTGTAATTTATAAGGTAATCACTGTGACTGTCATTTATAAGGTAACCACCGTGACTTTCATTTATAAAGTAATCACTGTGAGTGTCACTTATAAGGTAATCACTGTGACTGACATTTATAAGGTAACCACTGTGACTGTCATATGTAACTACTGTGACTGTCACTTATAAGGTAACCACTGTGACTGTCATTTATAAAGTAATCACTGTGAGTGTCACTTATAAGGTAATCACTGTGACTGTCATTTATAAGGTAACCACTGTGACTGCCATTTATAAGGTAACCACTGCGACTGTCATTTATAAGATAACCACCGTGACTTTCATTTATAAGGTAAGCCCTGTGACTGTCATTTATAAGGTAACCACTGTGACTGTAATTTATAAGATGACCAATGTGACTGTCATTTATAAAGTAATCACTGTGACTGTAATTTTAAAGGTAACCCCTGTGACTGTCACTTATAAGGTAACCACTGCGACTGTCATTTATAAGATAACCACTGTGACTGTCATTTATAAGGTAACCACTGTGAGTGTCACTTATAAGGTAACCACTGTGACTGTCATTTATAAGGTAACCATTTGTGACTGTCATTTATAAGGTGATCACTGTTAGGGTCATTTATAAGGTAACCACTGTGACTGTCATTTAAAAGATAACCACTGTGACTGTCACTTATAAGGTAATCACTGTGACTGTCATTTATAAGGTAATCACTGTGAGTGTCACTTATAAGGTAACCACTGTGACTGTCATTTATAAGGTAATCACTGTGACTGTCATTTATAAGGTAACCACTGTGACTGTTACTTATAAGGTAACCATTGTGACTGTCATTGATAAGGTAACCACTGTGACTGTAATTTATAAGGTAATCACTGTGACTGTCATTTATAAGGTAACCACTGCGACTGTCATTTATAAGATAACCACCGTGACTTTCATTTATAAAGTAATCACTGTGAGTGTCACTTATAAGGTAATCACTGTGACTGACATTTATAAGGTAACCACTGTGACTGTCATATGTAACTACTGTGACTGTCACTTATAAGGTAACCACTGTGACTGTCATTTATAAGATAACCACCGTGACTTTCATTTACAAGGTAACCACAGTAACTGTAATTTATAAGGTAACCACTGTGACTGTCATTTACAGGGAGTGCAGAATTATTAGGCAAGTTGTATTTTTGAGGATTAATTTTATTATTGAACAACAACCATGTTCTCAATGAACCCAAAAAACTCATTAATATCAAAGCTGAATATTTTTGGAAGTAGTTTTTAGTTTGTTTTTAGTTTTAGCTATTTTAGGGGGATATCTGTGTGTGCAGGTGACTATTACTGTGCATAATTATTAGGCAACTTAACAAAAAACAAATATATACCCATTTCAATTATTTATTTTTACCAGTGAAACCAATATAACATCTCAACATTCACAAATATACATTTCTGACATTCAAAAACAAAACAAAAACAAATCAGTAGTAATCACTGTGACTGTCATTTATAAGGTAACCATTGTGACTATCATTTATAAGGTAACCACTGTGACTGTAATTTATAAGGTAATCACTGTGACTGTCATTTATAAGGTAACCACCGGGACTTTCATTTATAAAGTAATCACTGTGAGTGTCACTTATAAGGTAATCACTGTGACTGTCATTTATAAGGTAACCACTGTGACTGCCATTTATAAGGTAACCACTGCGACTGTCATTTATAAGATAACCACTGTGACTTTCATTTATAAGGTAAGCCCTGTGACTGTCATTTATAAGGTAACCACTGTGACTGTAATTTATAAGATGACCAATGTGACTGTCATTTATAAAGTAATCACTGTGACTGTAATTTTAAAGGTAACCCCTGTGACTGTCACTTATAAGGTAACCACTGCGACTGTCATTTATAAGATAACCACTGTGACTGTCATTTATAAGGTAACCACTGTGAGTGTCACTTATAAGGTAACCACTGTGACTGTCATTTATAAGGTAACCATTTGTGACTGTCATTTATAAGGTGATCACTTTTAGGGTCATTTATAAGGTAACCACTGTGACTGTCATTTAAAAGATAACCACTGTGACTGTCACTTATAAGGTAATCACTGTGACTGTCATTTATAAGGTAATCACTGCGAGTGTCACTTATAAGGTAACCACTGTGACTGTCATTTATAAGGTAATCACTGTGACTGTCATTTATAAGGTAACCACTGTGACTGTTACTTATAAGGTAACCATTGTGACTGTCATTTATAAGGTAACCACTGTGACTGTAATTTATAAGGTAATCACTGTGACTGTCATTTATAAGGTAACCACTGCGACTGTCATTTATAAGATAACCACCGTGACTTTCATTTATAAAGTAATCACTGTGAGTGTCACTTATAAGGTAATCACTGTGACTGACATTTATAAGGTAACCACTGTGACTGTCATATGTAACTACTGTGACTGTCACTTATAAGGTAACCACTGTGACTGTCATTTATAAGGTAACCACTGTGACTGTCATTTATAAGATAACCACCGTGACTTTCATTTACAAGATAACCACAGTAACTGTAATTTATAAGGTAACCACTGTGACTGTCATTTACAGGGAGTGCAGAATTATTAGGCAAGTTGTATTTTTGAGGATTAATTTTATTATTGAACAACAACCATGTTCTCAATGAACCCAAAAAACTCATTAATATCAAAGCTGAATATTTTTGGAAGTAGTTTTTAGTTTGTTTTTAGTTTTAGCTATTTTAGGGGGATATCTGTGTGTGCAGGTGACTATTACTGTGCATAATTATTGGGCAACTTAACAAAAAACAAATATATACCCATTTCAATTATTTATTTTTACCAGTGAAACCAATATAACATCTCAACATTCACAAATATACATTTCTGACATTCAAAAACAAAACAAAAACAAATCAGTGACCAATATAGCCACCTTTCTTTGCAAGGACACTCAAAAGCCTGCCATCCATGGATTCTGTCAGTGTTTTGATCTGTTCACCATCAACATTGCGTGCAGCAGCAACCACAGCCTCCCAGACACTGTTCAGAGAGGTGTACTGTTTTCCCTCCTTGTAAATCTCACATTTGATGATGGACCACAGGTTCTCAATGGGGTTCAGATCAGGTGAACAAGGAGGCCATGTCATTAGATTTTCTTCTTTTATACTCTTTCTTGCCAGCCACGCTGTGGAGTACTTGGACGCGTGTGATGGAGCATTGTCCTGCATGAAAATCATGTTTTTCTTGAAGGATGCAGACTTCTTCCTGTACCACTGCTTGAAGAAGGTGTCTTCCAGAAACTGGCAGTAGGACTGGGAGTTGAGCTTGACTTCATCCTCAACCCGAAAAGGCCCCACAAGCTCATCTTTGATGATACCAGCCCAAACCAGTACTCCACCTCCACCTTGCTGGCGTCTGAGTCGGACTGGAGCTCTCTGCCCTTTACCAATCCAGCCACGGACCCATCCATCTGGCCCATCAAGACTCACTCTCATTTCATCAGTCCATAAAACCTTAGAAAAATCAGTCTTGAGATATTTCTTGGCCCAGTCTTGACGTTTCAGCTTGTGTGTCTTGTTCAGTGGTGGTCGTCTTTCAGCCTTTCTTACCTTGGCTATGTCTCTGAGTATTGCAAACCTTGTGCTTTTGGGCACTCCAGTGATGTTGCAGCTCTGAAATATGGCCAAACTGGTGGCAAGTGGCATCTTGGCAGCTGCACGCTTGACTTTTCTCAGTTCATGGGCAGTTATTTTGCGCCTTGGTTTTTCCACACGCTTCTTGCGACCCTGTTGACTATTTTGAATTAAACGCTTGATTGTTCGATGATCACGCTTCAGAAGCTTTGCAATTTTAAGAGTGCTGCATCCCTCTGCAAGATATCTCACTATTTTTGACTTTTCTGAGCCTGTCAAGTCCTTCTTTTGACCCATTTTGCCAAAGGAAAGGAAGTTGCCTAATAATTATGCACACCTGATTTACGGCTAGATTTGGAGTTCGGCGGTAGATGGGTTGTTAACGCCACGCGTGTTTTATGTCTAATGCACGGCATTGTTTAACTCCGGTATTTAGAGTTCAAATAAGACCATCTAACGATGCTCTTAACGCGTGTATGTCACACGCGTAATCCTGCCCGCGTTAGACAGTCTCCCATAGAGATCAATGGGAAAGGCAAAAAATAGCTTTTTTCACCTAACACTCGATCTCGCGAGAATACGCACAGCTCGGTGATATGACGCATACCACATCATGCACAACAATAACACGCCCCAAATGTCACAACAACAATCAATCAACAAAGCACACAAGCATTACACATTCACAAGCGGGGGAATTTGTAATAAAATTTAATACGGGGAATACGCATATACTTTAAGATGCGGAAAATCGCAAAATAACAACAAGGATTAAAAAAGATATACATACACTAGAAAAAAAACGCATTCAATATCACTATATATTATGACAAACATACATATACAACACTTCACTAAGAACACACCATCGCAAATTCACATTTAAAAAGAATACTATTGGACAATGTTAGAGAAAACGACCACTATGACATCATCGCATTCTACACATTCCACAAATACCAACTCAAAATGAGCATGCGCAAATTCACACACTTAATACACATTGCAATAATATTAATTGCTAATAAAGCACACCTGAACACTATTTACAACGGAAATTGGGACATCATTAAACAGTGACCAATATAGCCACCTTTCTTTGCAAGGACACTCAAAAGCCTGCCATCCATGGATTCTGTCAGTGTTTTGATCTGTTCACCATCAACATTGCGTGCAGCAGCAACCACAGCCTCCCAGACACTGTTCAGAGAGGTGTACTGTTTTCCCTCCTTGTAAATCTCACATTTGATGATGGACCACAGGTTCTCAATGGGGTTCAGATCAGGTGAACAAGGAGGCCATGTCATTAGATTTTCTTCTTTTATACTCTTTCTTGCCAGCCACGCTGTGGAGTACTTGGACGCGTGTGATGGAGCATTGTCCTGCATGAAAATCATGTTTTTCTTGAAGGATGCAGACTTCTTCCTGTACCACTGCTTGAAGAAGGTGTCTTCCAGAAACTGGCAGTAGGACTGGGAGTTGAGCTTGACTTCATCCTCAACCCGAAAAGGCCCCACAAGCTCATCTTTGATGATACCAGCCCAAACCAGTACTCCACCTCCACCTTGCTGGCGTCTGAGTCGGACTGGAGCTCTCTGCCCTTTACCAATCCAGCCACGGACCCATCCATCTGGCCCATCAAGACTCACTCTCATTTCATCAGTCCATAAAACCTTAGAAAAATCAGTCTTGAGATATTTCTTGGCCCAGTCTTGACGTTTCAGCTTGTGTGTCTTGTTCAGTGGTGGTCGTCTTTCAGCCTTTCTTACCTTGGCTATGTCTCTGAGTATTGCAAACCTTGTGCTTTTGGGCACTCCAGTGATGTTGCAGCTCTGAAATATGGCCAAACTGGTGGCAAGTGGCATCTTGGCAGCTGCACGCTTGACTTTTCTCAGTTCATGGGCAGTTATTTTGCGCCTTGGTTTTTCCACACGCTTCTTGCGACCCTGTTGACTATTTTGAATTAAACGCTTGATTGTTCGATGATCACGCTTCAGAAGCTTTGCAATTTTAAGAGTGCTGCATCCCTCTGCAAGATATCTCACTATTTTTGACTTTTCTGAGCCTGTCAAGTCCTTCTTTTGACCCATTTTGCCAAAGGAAAGGAAGTTGCCTAATAATTATGCACACCTGATTTACGGCTAGATTTGGAGTTCGGCGGTAGATGGGTTGTTAACGCCACGCGTGTTTTATGTCTAATGCACGGCATTGTTTAACTCCGGTATTTAGAGTTCAAATAAGACCATCTAACGATGCTCTTAACGCGTGTATGTCACACGCGTAATCCTGCCCGCGTTAGACAGTCTCCCATAGAGATCAATGGGAAAGGCAAAAAATAGCTTTTTTCACCTAACACTCGATCTCGCGAGAATACGCACAGCTCGGTGATATGACGCATACCACATCATGCACAACAATAACACGCCCCAAATGTCACAACAACAATCAATCAACAAAGCACACAAGCATTACACATTCACAAGCGGGGGAATTTGTAATAAAATTTAATACGGGGAATACGCATATACTTTAAGATGCGGAAAATCGCAAAATAACAACAAGGATTAAAAAAGATATACATACACTAGAAAAAAAAACGCATTCAATATCACTATATATTATGACAAACATACATATACAACACTTCACTAAGAACACACCATCGCAAATTCACATTTAAAAAGAATACTATTGGACAATGTTAGAGAAAACGACCACTATGACATCATCGCATTCTACACATTCCACAAATACCAACTCAAAATGAGCATGCGCAAATTCACACACTTAATACACATTGCAATAATATTAATTGCTAATAAAGCACACCTGAACACTATTTACAACGGAAATTGGGACATCATTAAACATTTACACAGGGTATATAAGCACCACACAAGCAGGGCTTCTTTGACTGTGTTGCTGTTGGGTCTTTGGAGATTGGAGGTTTAAGATTAGAGAGTTAGAGAATTTTTGAGAGTGAGTTAGTGTTAGCGTGAGAGAGTCAGTTGTTAGTGTTAGCGTGAGAGAGTGAGTGAGTTAGTGGGAATTAGTGGGAGTGGGAGAGAGTCTGTTAGTGGGAGCGTGAGTGAGTTAGTGGGAGTCATTAGTGAGAGTTGTTAGTGGGAGCGTAAGTTACTGGTAGTTAGTGAGAGTTAGTGGGAGTGTTTGTTAGTGAGAATTAGTAGTAGTGTGAGTTAGCGAGCGAGTGATTTTTCTGTACACTTAACACATTTACACGCAAACACATTCAATACATACATACACTTATCAATAACACTACATACACTCCATACCCCCTACCCCCTCATACTACACTCCATACCCCATTCCTTGTAGTCCCATTCCCTTTCATCCCATTTACTCTTATCCCATACCCCATACCCATCCCATACCCATCCCCTAGTTACATTTAGTTTACATATCCTCCTTTTAGTCTTCTTCTTCTTTTGGTTTATTTAAATACTCCTTACCCTCTTTGTTTTTTTACATCCCTCTCACACTTTAAGCACCTTTTTTGTCTTTTTACTTCTTTATTTTGACCCCCTTTCATTTCATCACACTCACTTTTTGTTTGATTATTTGGGGTTTAGTTTAGGGAACAGATGGAGGCCAGGCAGGGGACAGGTAGAGGGGGGAGGAGAGGGAGGGGGAGAGGAACAGGGCAGGAAGGGGAGCAGGAAGGGGGGCAGGAAGCGGGGGTGGAAGCGGTGGGTGGACCCAGCCACTTGGTTCAAGATGACCAAGTGGCTGGGCCCAGTGGCGGTCAGAGTAGGGCTTCACAGTCCGGGAAACAGAGGGCATCATCACAGGGGAAGGCCAAGGCGACTAGGGAGGCGAGGTTTACGATGGAGGAGAAGGAGGCCCTCGTAGAGGCCTATATGGCCAGGCATAGGAGGCTGCAGCACCAAAAGACAACCCCGACTGACAAGAGGAGGCTCTGGAATGAGATCAGGAATGCAGTCAATGCAGTGGGTGGCCGGAACCGAGATATGGATTCGATCAAACATCGCTACCGGGACTGTAAACTGGAACTCAAAAAAAAGTTAGGTCTGGAGGCACGACATGCCGCAGGAACCGGTGGCGGACCTGCCCTTGAAATCGAGTACTGCCGATGGGAGGAAATGTTGCGGCCCAGCATCTCCGAGGTGGAAGTAGTCGGTATCGGAGGAATTGATACCGGGAACCTGCCACTCTCATCTGACGGTAAGCTCATTGAACAATAATTTCACATACGAATGTATTTCAATGGACACTATACGCAAACATTTACTTTCATGATTGAGGTAGCGAATACAATTTGACAAAACATTCAAATGTACTTAAATTACCTAATTTGAATCCTTCTTGAGATATATTTTAAGGAAGAAATAGCCATGCACACGGTGAAACAATCACAGGAGGCAGCTATATTCAGCTAACAATCAGCATCTTATAAGCATATTTAGATATGCTTTTCAGCAAAGAATATCCAGAGAATTAAGCTAATTAGATAAGAAAAGTACATTCGAAAGTTGATAAAAAATGTATGCTTCTAAATCATGAAAGATAAAACATTGTGTTTCATGTGTTAAGGATCCGATTAATGCTATAACGTTGTTTACACGCATTCAATTACTTTGCGGTTACATCAGTATCTAGGCTATAGGTTAGGTGTGCATTTAAACAGACTGAAAACAAACGCTAAAACATTCACATTGACCAGATATCACAAACACGGTTTATGAAAAAGCTGAAATCGTATTGATTGTTTGTTAGATTTCTAAGTGGATTAATGATTCTGCATTTGTAATTGTATCGTAAGCTAAGTCATTTAAAGCTTGATTTTCAAATATGCTAATATATACATTTTTATTTTTTTTAATTTTTTTAATATACAGAGTCTGTGGAGGAGGCAGCACAGGAAACACAGCCTCATGCATCTCCCCAGGATGAGAGTGGTGGGGAGGAATTTCCACTTCGGAGGGAAGAGGCCCCCCGTGACGAAGAGCGCACGGGAGATGATGAAGAGGCCCCGGAAGCACAGGAGGATCCCGCGGAACCCGAGGCCCCTCAAGGACCCGCACCCCGCCGTGCACGGGCACCCCGCCGTGCACGGGTACAACAACAAGCACAACAAGAGGAAATAGCGGAGGTGCGGGTTCTACTGGACTACATAGACCAGATGCGTACCTCCCGGATAGAAAATATCGAAGGACGCAATAGAATAGTTGATGGCCAAAATCAAATTATTCAAGGACAAAACCAAATCATCACCATACTGAATCGAATCGAAGAAGGACAAACCAGAATATTTCAGCTTCACCAAGAAATGTTCACTTTTTTCCGGGAGGTGCATGCTGGTCTACCTCCTGGTCCGCCTCTTGCTGCTGGGCCTCTTGCTGCTGGGCCATCTCCTCCTGCCGGCCCATCTACTCCTGCCGGGCCATCTACTCCTGCCGGGCCATCTACTCCTCCTCAGCCATCTACTCCTCCTCAGCCATCTTCTCCTCCTCAGCCATCTTCTTCTCCTCAGCCATCTTCTCCTCCTCCCCTTGGTCGTCCCAGTACTCTTCCTTCCACTCTTCCCACAACAGCTCCAAGGAGAACTCTTCGGAGTCGGCAGTTGCCTCTCCCAGAGCCTCAGCCCTGTGGGAAGAGGGGAAGGAAGAGGAAGTAAGTATTTTTTTTCATCTTTACTGGTTTTTTTAATTTAATGTGTAATGGATAGGTATGTGATGATGTGGTTTTCATACACTTGTGGACCACACTCTGTATATAATCGACTTCTATGGGACCGGGTCCATGGAGGGAGATTGTTTGCAGAGTGTGGGTTATAAGTGTGTGAAAACCACATCATCACATACCTATCCTTGTTCATGATATTGATTGGTTTCTGTGATGTGATGTCCAAACTGTTTCCCGAATCGCAAACAAAATTACCATTACAATTATCCATGATGGCATATTACTGTTTGAATGCCAATAACACAGCTTAAAGGGACAGTCCGAAAATTATTGATTACAAAGAAAACACTGTATTACGCATTATCAAGTTGGAAACAACAAAACATGGAGAAATACGTGTGACTTATGTGCTTACCCTTGTATCTATGACTATGAAAAATGACCACTTATTTGTTGTTCAGACATAAAAACATTTTAGATATCAATGATCAATACATGGTCAATAATATGCTGTATGAGCACAAGGTTTTACATATACAAATGCTATCCAAATGCCCTCTAGTGCTCAAATTGTATAATGATTACAAGCACTCTTCAAGATCGAAGAAATGAGCACACGAACCTCATAGGTTTAGCTAGCAAATTTAAATAAACCCAGACAAATGATCAATTGTTGAGAAACATTTGATATCATTGATATTACATAATTGACTTTTAGAATAATGCAAAACATTATTTGTTTTCGAAACTGTCCCTTTAACAAAATTACATATGCTAACACATATTTGAAGCTTGTTGGTATATCTACATGTACTTTGTGAAAAAATAAATATTGAAATCACATTTATATTGACGTGTTAAATAAAGTCTATTTTCTTAAAGAGACATTATTGTGTTAATATTTTATTGTAAAGACATTTGTTTGAACAATGAATATGGTTTAAAGTCCTTTTAGGAGTGGGGGGGGGGGTGAAAATATGCTAACAATAATATATTTGAAGATTAAACAATGTGGATCTCATACATGATACAAAAAACAACATTTGCATTCAAGGGACAGTATACTATATTTTTAACAGAACTGTATGTAATAGACACTACTACAAACAACAAGATTAACATATACTGATATCAATATTACAAAGCTTCAAACACTTTCAAAGAAAATAGGGTTAGCTATATTGAAAATATAGATGAACCCCCATTACAAACGTAAAACAAGACAATACCCCATCATTAACATATGAAAAGACCCTTTACACAAACAGGAGAAAGCTGGAGATGGTACTCACATGAAACTCAGAGGCTTTGCGAGGAGTCAGAAAATTACTTACATTTTCTTAGAACAGAATGAAAAAATAAACGTATTGGTTAAACAATGGACTATCTAACTAGAGACAAAATCAAAGCTTTTGATTTATAATGTGAGTGTCTAATGAACCTTTAATAAAATATACAACAAAATTACATTTAGAAGAAGTCGGCATCATATATTTAGCATATGATAAATATAAATGCATATTGATTACTTTATTCAAACACAATAGCGCATATTTATTAATTAGATATATTCAACATTAAACACAACAGTCATTTTTCAGAAAAAGGAACATTGTTGACAAACATATTAAACATGGACTATAGAGATTTGCACTTGCCTCGAAATATCATATGCTTGAAAACATTTTGCTTTCGTTCGTTTATTCAACCAGACATCCAGCAAAAGAGAATGTGTTGGTCTTTATCAGCTACGGGTCAACAATGTAACATGATGCAAATAATACATATTCGCAAGGTTTTTAAAATTGGCTGCAGTCACAAACGTTTTTAACGTGCACAAATATTGCGGGACTACGTAATCCAATCAGACGTTTTTTTACCTTTGCATGTGACGTCTTAACATGGCGCTTCCTTGATCACGTAAGAACGCCATCCAATGAAAGGCACATTATTGATCACGTAAGAACGCCCAAAAAAAAAGGCGCATCCTTGATCGCGTCAAAACGCAATCCAATAAAAGGCACATTCTTGATCACGTAAGAACGTCAGTCAATACAAGGAATCATTGGACAGCCTGGCAGGTGACGTCTTAAGCAACATGGCGCATCCGACATCGCTGAAAAACCGCAGCCAATACAAGGACTCAGTGACATCTTGGCATATCACTAAGAAACGTATTTATAGTTTAGGAACTAGTATGTGTCTAGATTGCTATCTAGGAATGTCACCAAATCATGAATCATCTTTTCGGACTTGACTGTCCCTTGAACTATAGCTATGGTGTATATCTTTAACATTTAAAAGATACACATGAGAAATACATATGCCATTGATGTTTTAAGATAGGTTTGGATTGTTGTGGAATAACAATAGTTATACATGGATTGATTAAACGTGTCATTTATTCAAGTTTAATTATTGTCAGCCTACCTATAACCATATATGGGAGGAGAAGTATTTTGTTAACATATTTGTTAACAAATATTCATCATCTAAATTATTTGCATTACACACAGAGATTTATTTGGTTACACTTTTACAATAATATAGAATTGAAAATGAAATACATGTGCTGTCAACATTACAATAAGATTGTTTATTAATAAGATTATATGTCCTTGTTCATGTAAAAAGGACAAAAAAGCTTTAGAAATGGAAATACATTCATTAACAATTGTGCTCACCATCACTTAAAGGGACATGATTTTGTTTTTAAAAAGAGCATACACATAGACAATACTATTTCAATAACACTTTACAGGGATTATATCATTGTATCAATACTCAGATCATTTGGTAAAGGTGCATCAATTCATGCAGAGTTTCTAAATACACACATGGATCTGAACATTGAAATATACATATATACACAAATAACAATCTATATATACATATATAAAACAATTACTATGCTAATCATAATCAGGCAATGATAAAGCTAAGAGAAAAATATATAAAGACAAATAATAAGATTACATTGGAGATGTTAATCTTAAAGTCATTTACAATTGTCTTACATATATGATTTTATTATTAAAAATATATTTGGTAGGTCCCTTTAAGGATCAACAACATAAACTAGAGCTTTCAAAAAATAACATGAAGAATCAGGACAAAGATTCGTGCAATAAAATGTATTTTATTAGTATGTAAGAAAACATACACAACGTTTATAAATAATCTTGTAAAAATAAGGAATATATGAGCCATATGACAGAGTGCATCACAGTCCATGAAGAGAGTTGCCAAGGGCCACCATAGCCCCATTGGAGACATATGACAAGGTAACACAGTGCATCACAGTCCATGAAGAGAGTTGCCAAGGGCCACCATAGCCCCATTGGAGACATATGACAAGGTAACACAGTGCATCACAGTCCATGAAGAGAGTTGCCAAGGGCCACCATAGCCCCATTGGAGACATATGACAAGGTAACACAGTGCATCACAGTCCATGAAGAGAGTTGCCAAGGGCCAGCATAGCCCCATTGGAGACATATGACAAGGTAACACAGTGCATCACAGTCCATGAAGAGAGTTGCCAAGGGCCACCATAGCCCCATTGGAGACATATGACAAGGTAACACAGTGCATCACAGTCCATGAAGAGAGTTGCCAAGGGCCACCATAGCCCCATTGGAGACATATGACAAGGTAACACAGTGCATCACAGTCCATGAAGAGAGTTGCCAAGGGCCAGCATAGCCCCATTGGAGACATATGACAAGGTAAAAGAGTGCAACAGGCACAACAATAAACTTTTAAAAAGGCCAAATGGCAACAATACAACAAAAAAATCAACATGTGGACGGAGGATTCTTATCTGCCACCATGGAGCATCTCCAGATCCTCCACTTACTGGTCATCCTCTTCATCGTCCTGTGCATGTCCAGCTCCAGATTCAGGCCTTGAACTTAATCTCATAATTGCACGCAGAGTCAAGTCCTGAACCCGGAGCTGGGCCTGCATGGTGTCGTTCATCCCTCTCAGGACAGCTGCGTTCCTCAACACGGCCTGCTCTACTCTTGCTATACCTTCTAGCATGAGCCATGCTGAGTCACAGCCTAAAATAAAGAATAAATTAAATATTAATGATAATTACACAACAGACGAAAAAATTATAAAACATACATTGTCATCATAAAGACAAATAATTCTTTACATCAATTATTTTACATTTATTCTTTACACATGAATTAGGTTATTCAGACAGACAGAAATCATTAAAGGGACATTTTAATCAAACATGTTGTCCCCTTTAATTGGTTTTAGATGATCCACTTATACAGCTTGAGTGTATCAAATCTTGTTAAAGGATTTACATTGTACTTACATTAGCAATTTAAATATTTCAATTATACTGTGGTAGGCACACCTATCCTTAAACTTTTTGGCATTGAGGACAAGCTGTGTAAACATAGCAACCTGAAGAAATTACATTCCCACTGGGTTAGACAAGAGATAATGTATCAACATTTGTACATTAATTGTTGGATCCAAGTAGTGGTGATTGGTATATGTAGTGATATCCAATTAAAGGGACACTGAACCTAAATATTTAATGGACTGATTCAGATAGAGCATGACATTACAAATCTTTAAAACTTACACATATTCATTAAATGTTTGAATTCTCTAGCTAGATTTTGAATGCAAGAATGTTGCTTTTTAGGGAAGCCAATATTTGTTTATCAACTTTGTTTGTCCCTGCTGGTTGATGGATACATTCATCCAACAATAAAGAAATGATGGCCAGAATTTTTTTATTGTTTAAACTAATTATAGGCATTTCTTTGTTTCAAGAAAGATATCAAGAGAATGAAGAATAATTCATAAGAGTAGTAAATTATAAATTTGATTAACATTGCATGCTGGATTGGAATCACAATTGAAAGAATTTAACTTCACTGTACCTTTAAGTATCTTATAACGTGTATTTTGAATGATACTTACAGCTGTGCCTGGGAAGGACAATCCGACACCCAGGACAATGAAGGTTGAGACAGGGGGGAGGGATGGGATTGGCTTGGGGAGGGGTGAGCTGCCGCTCCAGGGTAGGCCGTACAGCTGGGGAGTGGGGAGTTTGGGTCTGGGCAGCTGTACGGGCCATAATACGGGGAGAGCGGCGAAGGGGGGTGTAGGGGCGTTTTTTGGGAGGGACAGGAAATGATAAATGGGAAGGGCCGGCAGGGGTCTGGGCATGGGCAGGAGTCTGGTCATGGGCAGGGGTCTGGGTCTGTGCAGGGGTCTGGGCATGGTCAGGGGTCTGGGTCTGTGCAGGGGTCTGGGCATGGTCAGGGGTCTGGGTCTGTGCAGGGGTCTGGGCATGGTCAGGGGTCTGTGCATGGGGAGGGGTCTGTGACTGTGCAGGGGACTGGGCAGGGGCGGAAACCAGATGACCAGAAGTGGTGGATCCATCTGAAAATTAAAAAAAAATATATTAACATCTCATACATCCTGACATCAAATCAACGCATTTCAAATTGATTATGTTTTCAATATACTTCGAAGTGTGTTTGAATTTTTGAAAACTTCAGAAATGAGGATATGGTATGTATATAGGCACTCATATGAATATCAATGACTGTCTGTACAATTATAACATTCTTATTGTGTTTTGGCCTGGAATATGCATGTGACATAATGATGGCATGATTTTTAAATATTTTATATTCAAAATTTTTCATGCTGCCTGATATAGAAAGGGGGCAGTAGTGTATTTGAACAGACAAATAATATTCCTTTTGAAAGTGCAAAAGCTGTAGACTTTGAATGTCTTCAATGAAATTATTTCAAATAAACAAACATGTTGGAAACATGATAGATATATTTCACATACCATTAGACTCCAAGGCAGCCTCTTCCTCCTCCGTCACATATGTTAAATCAATCTCTGTAAAACATAACATGTTGTGTACACGTTAACAACAGATATTATAACATATGTTACTGTTGTTCAAAGACACACATCAATGTTGCATTAAAGATATACACACCCAAAGTTATGATTTACATCATTTTGATGGAGCATACAAATTACATTATATTTGTTATTCTCAATGATTCATATTTTCAATGTATTGTTTGGATTAATGTAAAAATCATAAAAGCATAGTACATAGAACATTTAAGATTTCTCATGTGTGTATCACTTGATGACTGTTGTCAAAAAAGAACATGGAAACAAACATATGTTATACATCTTCTGAATAACAAATGTGTAGACTAATAAAGTTTAAATTATTAATCGTTAAATATTAAAAGAAAATTAATATATAATCAGAAGAGAAAATGATATGTTTGTTTCAAATGTTATGCTTCATCAGAATCATGCTCATAATATTGATTACCAATACACCTTCAATTACATATAAATGAGTCAATGGACTTACCAGGAGACCGCAAAGGCGGCTCTATGTCACTGCTGGATTCCTGTGGGCTCACCACACCAACTCTCTCTATGAATGATATAGATATATATTAGGAAACACATTTGGGATATCACTAAATCACATCTGTCTCGAATTTTACCATTAATCAACTTGAAAATGTGAAGAATAGAGCAGTCATTACACCAGAAAATGCTTGATTGAATCAAGGGGATTCTGTTAAAAATTCTGTATTGAACATATGTTTAATTTCAGACTATATTAGACATCAAAATCATCTCATACGATGCTATTGCATATCTAAATATACCCATTGATCAATGTTCTTAAAAGAATACACACAAACCACATTTTGAAGAGCATCTGTTGAAAAATCTAAACAAACACATGTGGCACATCGAGCCATTTGTGCAATGTACAGTAATCTTGTTTAGGACACAACACATATTTATCACAATACAAAACAAAATTGATTATTACAAATATGTAATCATGGTGCTGTTAGAGTATGCGTATATCTATAAAGTAACTCCAACAGTGAATATGTGAATTATATATCAATATTGTTTAATCCAAAGAATGTAAAGATGAATGAATCTATTTTGTCTTAAAGGGACACTGACATGATTAATTTAAATCATTGATTTCTATGTTCAAACTGTTCAAAATGATTTAACATTGACTCCTATTATAATTAGAATGTTGCTAAATTTTAATCTTAAAGGAAGATAAGCAATATTGGATTCAATAAATATTGTTTATTGAAGGTATCCACCAATCATCAATAAAAACCCAAGTTGGTCAACCAAAATTGAGATGCAGATAAACGTACATTCTTGATTTTAAAATACATTTAGCAATAGAATATGTCACATATGATGATAGTATTATATTTTAATGTTTATTAATATTGCATACTCTATCTGAATGACAACATTAATAATTGTAGCTCAGTATCCCTTTAATATAAAATTAAATTGATTTGACAATGTTGTTGTTAATGAATTCTCTACTCCATATGTTGATGTAATGAATGGTATTGAGCATGCAATTCAAATCTAATATGTTATTTAAGTATATCCGAAGAATTATTTAAATTTACATCTATTAAAGGGACATTACATATAAATATTGAACAATGTGGATTTAGTATGTAATGTTCTGTCCATGTTTCTAAGACAAATGTCAATTAAAATGAGACATACCATACTGTGACAAGCCCTGGCTTGAGGATCCAGCAGCAACATCCATATCTGTAATATATTAAATGAGGATTGCATATCATTAATACAAATCATGCCATGTTTAAAAACTTTACATTATTAACAAATCAATTTAAAAATATTAATACTTTGGTAGTCCCATGAGTTAATTGTTTCCTCAATTAAATTCATGAAAAATATATCCTGGACTCTTATTTTCAATCAGTTGTGTTGTTTACTGTATCTTTAATATTTTTTTGTTGTTATTTCATAATCATCAATTGATGGCCATATGTTATAATTTATTTGTATTCTTCGTTTTTTCTTAGCTATAATATTGAAAATAAGAATACTGTATTCTTCACTAATATAATAATTCACATTTAATTTTGACCAACATGTGTAAAGCAATGCCACTTACAGCAAAGCCATGTTAACGTGGATGAGAAATTCCATTTTCGCGATCATTGCGCAATGATTCCAAGCGGAATTACGCATCCGTCATTTGACCAACATGTATAAAGCAATGCCACTTACAGCAAAGCCATGTTAACGTGGATGAGAAATTCCATTTTCGCGATCATTGCGCAATGATTCCAAGCGGAATTACGCATCCGTCATTTGACCAACATGTATAAAGCAATGCCACTTACAGCAAAGCCATGTTAACGTGGATGAGAAATTCAATTTTCGCGATCATTGCGCAATGATTCCAAGCGGAATTACGCATCCGTCATTTGACCAACATGTATAAAGCAATGCCACTTACAGCAAAGCCATGTTAACGTGGATGAGAAATTACATTTTCGCTCTGTGACGCATATTCTGTAGAGCGCAAGACACATCATTCCTATTTCATGTGTCACTAATCTAAAATCAGATATCTAAACATCATATGTAGTGTATGTTGTGAGATCTGTATAGGTTTAGTATCTGACTATATACACATATTTGGATAAAAATAACAAATATTAAGATATTATATGAAGTTGGATAATTACCTTGTTCAGATTCTCTATCTCCTCCCAGGCCACCGGACGGAGAAGCATCTGCCCTGGCCCCCGCGTCAGGACTTTCAGATCCCTCAGCTGGGAGGGAAGAAGAGGAGGCCGAGGATGGCAAGGATCGAAATCTTTTGGGGACCCGGAGATTGAGGAGCTCGCATAAAGTCACCTCATAAGGGAGTAGGTACAGTTTCCGCGGGGCCTCTCTTTTGCCACCTCTTTTACGGGCTTGTACCCAGTCCCTTATGAGGTTGACTTTTTTGGATAAACGCAACCTCATATCTCCGAATCTCCTCATGATCTGATCCTGGGTCCTCTGGACGTCACACACCAATCTAACCGCATTGGTGATAGACTCCCAGAGGGCCTTCTTAACGTGCGCATCTGTCAAACTCCTCTTGTTCCCAAACAGCTGGGGATAAAAGTCCTTGACGGCGTGGACCAGTGCAGCGCTCTCCTCCTTGGTGAACCTGGGAACTGACATGCCTTCTGGTTTGTAGAATATAATTATTTATAAATATTATATACTGCCTGCAGGCATTAGAGAACTGACAAAGATGGCAACGTGTAATGGACTTTTATATGGTGAAGTAAACATGAGATGCACCATGGGACAAGTTATCTGTACATCTGATTGGATAAAAGTTTGAAATATTGTTAGAATGTCTGTGAGACCATCCTGACTCAAGTTGTGTTTGTGTGATGAACTCTGATTGGCCGTTCCTTAATGTTTCATATCTTAGTAACTTCCTTACACATACCGCTTGGTGGTGCTGTTACTTAATTTTTCATGTAGACTTATTTGTAACTCATGGGCCTGTCATGCGGATATGTGTGACACAGATTTAATATCCGTGATCCGTTAAATATTAATGATTAAATTCTCTTTAAAATCTAATACTGTCACATTATTAAATGTTGTAGACATTTCTCGGTTTAATAACGGTCTGTTTCTTTAATACAAATACACATTTAATATTGTATGTCTTTATTGTTCTTTAAATAAATTTGTTGACTTATTGAGAATTATTGACATTGCTCTATTAAATGTATTTATAATGCACATTGATTGTGTGCTATTGCGTGACATTAGACTCTAATGTTTAAAGATGCTAATCTGGTGTTTCAAGATGCGTTTCCCACGCAATATTTCTTAATGTTCAAATTCCGGTTAGAATGTCAGTAAATTTGATAATCTGTTTATAAATGTTAAACTACAGGTTTGTTTGTTATTAGCAAATAAACCTCGAGCTTGTATTTCTCTGAAGTGCTCATATATGTTATTGTGCAATGGCGTCTTTAGTTTTAAATATACATTACAAACAAACAATTGTATCAAATGATCTGTAGAGATAGAAGATTGTTTAGACTTTAAAATGTAAATCAATTTATCTTAGTATTTAGATATCCTCAACAGAAGAAATTTCAATGCACATGGTTGAGCCAATCACATAAGGCATCTCTGTGCATCCACCAATCTTCATCTACTGAGCCGATCTCGATATGCTTTTCAAGCAAAATATGTCAAGATAGGAAGATAAGTAAATACACTATTTAAAGCTCTTAAAGGGACACTGTCCAAACAAATTTAGCATTGGTGATTGAGCATGAAATGTTAATCAACTTTATTATTTAATCCGATTATCAAATGTTAACAGTTATCTTGTTATGTTTCTTTGCAAATCAATAATGATATTTTATATTACGGACAATTGTTTAAAAAAAACCTGGGTTGTCCTTGAAGATTGTTGGATCAATTATTCCAAACAAAACAAGTTCTGTCCAGAGTACTGAAGCAAATAAATTATCTATTTAATGCCTTATTTTTAAAGTAATGATAGCAACATCACAAGGAGCATTCATAATATGAGACAATTTTTAAAGTTGCTTAAAATAGTATACTCATTCAGAATGTATAAATCATTAATTTTTTAACTGTCTACCTTTAAGTATATTTTGATTTCATGTCCCTTTAAAGAAACATTTCACAATAATGCTTAAAATATCATAAACCTAGGCACCTTCCTTTTGCTAAATTAGTCTAACATATGAGTAAAGCAAATTTAGATTAACTTCTAGATTGTTTTACACACTGACTGAAATATATTTATTAAAGGAGGTATTTTGGAGCATTCAGCTTAGAGGGACATTAAGCTATATGTTATGTATGCATTTTGTATAATATTCTTATATTTGAACAACTTAATATGTTTTGTTATTCAATCATTATATTGTAATTATATATATATTCTTGGATTAAATACATCTCTACATAGGCTATTTTGATGCTGATTGTTGTTTGCATATAGATGCCTTATGTAATTGACTAAGATATGTGCATTGATGTATTTTTGGAAAAGTATATTTAAAGACTGAATGTAATTCTATATTACTTTCTAAATATGTTGAAATTCTTGTATGATATTTATAAAAATCTATACACAATATACTTTGTGAATGTCCCTTTAAGGACCCAAACATTTGGAATGTTGATTTAACATTGACAAAATAAACTAAAGGGGAATTAAAATTCTATATAGATATTTGATGTCTAACCCAAGAGGTAAGATTTTAAAAAATACATCATATTACTAAGTATAGTTAAATGACTCCACTAGAAAATTACATAGATTAACCTGGCATCCAATAACTAGCTTGTGAAAAATATCAAGTTAAATGACCTACCATTTATAAATGTAAAAATTCAAATAATTTAGAAAATAATTTTTTGAGATACCTAAGGAAGATACAAGATCTTATAAAATTAATTTTACATTCAACAACACTGTCACTTTAATGTAATTGAACCACTTCACCTTCTTAAAAGTTAAAATAAAAAACTTTTGAATACATATCCAAAATTAATTTAATATCTACATTTTCAAAAGAAAAGCATCGAACGATCTCACTCCCCAATTAATGTTATAAAAGATATTTTAATGTAATATTCTCGGAATCAGTTTATTTTCTAATATTAATGCATTATTTGATCTTATGCATGTGCTTGTCAAATAGCCAACTACCAGTCATGGGAGTCCAACTTTTATTTATTGACAGATTATATTGATATTTAGTAGAATCTGTTCAAAAGAATGTATTTAATAATAAAATGTTTATTATTAACATGTAAAAATAAAAAAAGTAAAAGTTTATTGAAAAAATAAAAATATTCCTGGAAGTCATCAGATGCCAATCTGAAATGACAAATAAAAAAATGGAACAAAGTTAATACACACATTGTCAAATATTCATAAAATACATTTAAAATCATCTTGTGTCTATGCTCTAACTTTGTTCAACATTTTTGAAAGATAATTATTAAATTGATTTGCAAAAAAATAATACATACACCATTATATTGTTGAATCAAAATTCTATTGAAATATCCAAATTTCAAATTATACATAATAAGGTATATCACATTTCAACAATATATGTATGATGAACATCAATGTAATATTTCATGTCCATTCAAATACCTCTATATCAACTATAATATGTATTCCTTTTTCGGATTGTGATCCCTAAATATCTAATGATGAAATAAGTATGACTAATGTATGTAAGCTAACAATAATCAACATTCTTCATGTGATTCTTAACTAGCATGCACCAACCTGGATAATGCATGGTCTTTGAAAGTCAATTCAGGGGTAAACAGTTGATCTTCAATAGGTGTCTTATTCATCAGTTCATTAAATAGAGGACTGGGAAATACCATCTAAAAAAGTAAAATCATCTAAGTGTCTGATTGTGATCCCTAAATATATCATTTAGAACTAAATATGACTAATGTATGTAAGCTACTAATATTCAACATTCTTCACTAGCATGCATTCGTACACCAACCTGGACAATGCATGGTCTTTGAAAGTCAATTCAGGGGTAAACAGTTGATCTTCAATAGGTGTCTTATTCATCAGTTCATTAAATAGAGGACTGGGAAATACCATCTAAAGAAGTAAAATCATCTAAGTGTCTGATTGTGATCCCTAAATATATCATTTAGAACTAAATATGACTAATGTATGTAAGCTACTAATATTCAACATTCTTCACTAGCATGCATTGGTACACCAACCTGGACAATGCATGGTCTTTGAAAGTCAATTCAGGGGTAAACAGTTGATCTTCAATAGGTGTCTTATTCATCAGTTCATTAAATAGAGGACTGGGAAATACCATCTAAAAAAGTAAAATCATCTAAGTGTCTGATTGTGATCCCTAAATATATCATTTAGAACTAAATATGACTAATGTATGTAAGCTACTAATATTCAACAGTCTTCACTAACATGCATTGGTACACCAACCTGGACAATGCATGGTCTTTGAAAGTCAATTCAGGGGTAAACAGTTGATCTTCAATAGGTGTCTTATTCATCAGTTCATTAAATAGAGGACTGGGAAATATCATCTACAAATTAGAAAATCATCTAAGTGTCTCCAATAGGATGTCTCCACAGCCTTATTCTATCAAATAGTTTGCACTTACCATGTGAACATGTCTTTGTATGGTTTTCAAGGTCAGCAGAATTGAAAGATAATGCCAGACATGATCCCATTGGTATACTTCAATTTCAATCTTGCCTTTTTCCCCACTGTCAGTCTGGGCAATCTTCACTGTCAGGCTTCTAATTGTTCCCTTTCAGTCTTTAGATTAAGTCATCTCCCTAATGGAAGAAATATTTTAAATAAAATTCATACAAGTGTGTGAATCAGTTCTGTACCCCTCTCCCACCCCCCATTTCATAATACATTTCTGTCACTAGCTTACTAAGCGTGTGTATCAACTTGTGTTATTTTCTATCAAGTGTGAAGATGAGTCATATTGAGCAGAACAAACCTCTAATGTGTGACATTGAACCATAGTCATTCTAGAGGATCCCTTTCTGAGTATGTACATTTTAAGTAATGTGTAAACTAAATTCTATTTTTGAAAATGTATGCCATATGATGTATTTGTGTACAATTCATGCCAGCAACAGTCCATACATTTCTACTTACCATCTGATGTCCTCTTTAAAAACCAGGTGGCAAAGACTCGCTACAGGACCCAATGCCCAGAGCATCACCTATATGAATAAATTAAAAATATTTTTACAATTTGATCCATACTAACATGTTAGCACAATTCTCTACTTGTCATTTCCCTACACTTCACATCTATGGAAAATACTACAGTCTAATTTATATTCTTTACCGTCTAAAGTGGCGGTTGATGACGTCTGCTCTGACATCAAGTCCCTCGTCCTGGAATTCCCCCTCTAGAACAGGATCATCCTCCTCATCTCTGAGGAGGTCTCTGTCCACCATGACGGCCTGCAGCATCCCAGCCCGCTGTGCAATATTATGCAGGACGCTACAGGCTACAACGATCTTAGCCACCTTCTTTGGGTTGTACTGGAGTGCTCCTCCAGAACGGTCCAGGCACCTGAATCTCATCTTCAGGAGCCCGAACATCCTTTCAACCACCGCCCTGGTTCTCTTATGAGCCCTATTGTAGCGCTCCTCAGACACATCAGTCGGGCTACGCAAGGGGGTAATGAGCCAAGGCCGGCTCATGTACCCAGAATCACCTATAAATTATGAACAGAACATAATTCAAACAGAATCCTTAAAATAGTATATTGTTTTAGAAATAATTTTTTGTACACGATAATCCATATTAAAAGTTTTTTCAGAAACATCCAAAAAAAAAGTTATATATTATTCTGTATCTTGCCATTTCAGCTAAGACATGCTACATATGCGTATTTCTCCTAAAACAAACCTTGTGTAAAATGCTAACTACATGGTTACATTGCATTCTCTATCTGAGCACTTAAGGTAAGACATGCTACATATCTGCATTGAAATAAAAGTACACATTAGCGGAAAGAGACAATGACATGGTTAAATTGCATGAGATAATATCTTCCCATTTCAGCTAAGACATGCTACATATGCGTATTTCTCCTAAACCAAACCTTGTGTAAAATGCTAACTACATGGTTACATTGCATTCTCTATCTGAGCACTTAAGGTAAGACATGCTACATATCTGCATTGAACTAAAAGTACACATTAGCGGAAAGAGACAATGACATGGTTACATTGCATGAGATAATATCTTCCCATTTCAGCTAAGACATGCTACATATGCGTATTTCTCCTAAACCAAACCTTGTGTAAAATGCTAACTACATGGTTACATTGCATTCTCTATCTGAGCACTTAAGGTAAGACATGCTACATATCTGCATTAAACTAAAAGTACACATTAGCGGAAAGAGACAATGACATGGTTACATTGCATGAGATAATATCTTCCCATTTCAGCTAAGACATGCTACATATGCGTATTTCTCCTAAACCAAACCTTGTGTAAAATGCTAACTACATGGTTACATTGCATTCTCTATCTGAGCACTTAAGGTAAGACATGCTACATATCTGCATTGAACTAAAAGTACACATTAGCGGAAAGAGACAATGACATGGTTACATTGCATGAGATAATATCTTCCCATTTCAGCTAAGACATGCTACATATGCGTATTTTTCCAAAAATAAAAAATTTGAAAAATGCTAAATACATGGTTACATTGCATTCTCTATCTGAGCACTTAAGGTAAGACATGCTATATATCTGCATTTAAATAAAAGTAAACATTAGCGTCGGTAAATAACAAATGGTTAAATTGCATCCTATAGCTGAACATTACGCTAACATTTTAAAACTACAGTGGCAATTGTCAAACTAATTAACCATGTTGTGCACAAATACTCACCAACGAGATAACCAGGGGGCATTTGTCTTTCCTCAAACTGTCTCCACAGGGACGACAGAGAGAGGATGCGGGCATCATGACAAGCACCTGCAAAATTCGCACACACATGCATAATCCTCATCCGTGCGTCACAAACATACTGCACGTTGAGGCTATGAAAAAGTTTGCGATTTCTGAAGGGCAAGTCATCAATTGGAGCACGCAGCGCAATGTGGGTACAATCTATGGCTCCCAAGACATTGGGCAATTGAGCAATATCAAAGAATTCCCGCTTCAGGCGCCTCCAATCACCATCATTCTGTGGGAATCCTATGTATTGCTTACTGATACGTACCATGGCGTCCAGAAAGTTATCAAACACCACAGAGAATGTACCTTGAGCCAGGCCATGCATGTACAGTTCTCCGGATTGAAAACTCCCGGAGGCCAGGACGTATAGACAGCTTAGCATCTTACTCATGCCGGGAACAGCAGTCCTTATTTGTATACGTGGCTCCAAATGAGGTTTAAGAAGCTCGTAAAGGCCAATGAGCTGTTCGCGATCGAGCCGATACTTATCAAAAACCTCAAAGTCGCTCATGTTTTCCAAGGTGGGTCTCACCCTGTAGACACGAGGACCTCGAACCAGACGACCCCTTCGTCTCGGTCTGAGCCGCCGAGGCTGCCTGATTCGACCAACAGCTAGTTCGCCAATAGCAGCACCAGCAATGTCTACCATGTCATCGTCATCCATCTTTCAAAACAGCGTAACAAGGTATGCACTTGATCTGATGTGGATCACAAGTGATGCTTTGGCCATGTTGTTTGGGGGATTTATAGTACAATTAGTCCAATGGTAGTGAGTTAGTAATGATTGCTGATTGTATTCACCTGTTTGTATGTGAGCGGCGCGAATGCTTTCACAGTGGGCGTTTATTTGTTGTTTGCTGAAATGTTATTTTCAAACAATGAATCTCAATGTGAAAGTGTCAAATATCACACATACAGTGCATGTTTGTAATGTTTGATCATATGCGTAATCAATATTTCTTAAACGCGATTTTATAGTAACAAGCACACGTCCAGGCTAACATGAATGAAAGTGCATAGTTGTGTATAATGTGCATCGAATGTGATCGATCAATGTTGCTGCAATATTGTTTGTAAACGATAAAGTAACAGCTGCCATCTGTAATATTGTATATATAAGTGATTGCCGAGCTGTCAATATTGTATGCGTCCCTTTAAAATTGCACTAATGCTGAATAACTTCCGGCTGTCATCTGTAGTATTGTATATATAAGTGATTTCCGAGCTGTCAATATTGCACGCGTCCCTTTAAAATCGCAATAATAATTCAGAACTTCCTGTCTGCCATCTGTAGTATTGTATATATAAGTGATTGCCGAGCTGTCAATATTGTACGCGTCCCTTTAAAATCGCAATAATAATTCAGAACTTCCCGTCTGCCATCTGTAGTATTGTATATATAAGTGATTGCCGAGCAGTCAATATTGTATGCGTCCCATTAAAATCGCACTAATACTGAATAACTTCCGGCTGCCATCTGTAGTATTGTATATATAAGTGATTGCCGAGCTGTCAATATTGTATGCGTCCCATTCAAATCGCCATAAAAAATCTGAACTTCCGGCTGTCATCTGTAGTATTGTATATATAAGTGATTGCCGACATGTCAATATTGTATGCGTCCCATTCAAATGGCACTAATACTGAATAACTTCCGGCTGTCATCTGTAGTATTGTATATATAAGTGATTTGCGATCTGACAATATTGTATGCGTCCCTTTCAAATCGCCATAAAAAATCAGAACTTCCGGCTGTCATCTGTAGTATTGTGTATATATAAGTGATTTGCGATCTGACAATATTGTATGCGTCCCATAAAAATGGCACTAATACTGAATAACTTCCGGATGCCATCTGTAGTATTATATATATAAGTGATTGCCGAGCTGTCAATATTGTATGCGTCCCATTAAAATCGCACTAATACTGAATAACTTCCGGATGCCATCTGTAGTATTATATATATAAGTGATTTGCGATCTGACAATATTTCTTAATTGTCCCATTGAAATTTCCATAATAATGCTGTTCCAAACTGTTATTTACGTATATGTTGTATTGTAGTATTGAGTGTTAAAGTTACTAAAGGGGCGGTACAGTGGTGAATCTGTGATGTGTATGGTTGAATCTTCTAATGACGTCATGATATTATTACCCTGCCTATGTAGTTCATAAATCCTCATTGTGTTGTTGTATTGTGCTACATTGTTATTGTGTGCTGAATAAAATCTAAATGTGTGCTTTGTGGTTGCGTGATGGGTGATGCGTGTTATGTACATGTACGTATATATTGTGATTGTGTCCCACATATGCTGACTTGTATATAGCGGTGTGGCATTGTTGTTCCTTCCCATAAAGTGACATCTGTAATCTGGTGTAATGATGTTCTTGTTGTACGTAATTCCTAATGTTTTCTGTTGATGGAATCATGATGTTAAAAGTACAGTAAAATCCATATGTTGTGTTTTGTGATTCCTATAGAGAATGTAATGTGTTTTTCCCCCATCATTTGAATGCACATGTATGAGTGAATGTTAAAAGTAATATATGTGCATCCATGAGTGATCATGTGTTAAGCCTATGTAGATATGCAGTTGCTGCAAGCATATGAGTTGAATAACTGAAATGCAATAATAAAGGTAAATGAGAGGTGTTTCCCATTGTGTACTGTTTGTGAATCCAGAAATGTTTACAGAATTTTTTTTAAATTTTAAATGTAATTTTATTTAAATAATAATGTGTTACTAGTGATGTGGATTTGTAGTTGATGTAATCTAAAAGTGTGAAACAATTTAATGGTGTTGTGAATATTCAATAATTAAAAAACATAAATCCACCATATGGAAATAGTCATTTCTTGATCTATTTATCATAGCTGGGTCTAACGCATGAAATCATGTCTTTTCTAGCGCTGGTATTTGGAGTTTTTCAGTCTACGCTATTTGCGTGCTTTAGGGAAATGAGGGTTTCGCGTGCACGAGCACATCTTCCCAATAGAAGTCAATGGAGGCTCTAAAGATTTCTATTTTTTTTTTCTAAGACTGGTTTTCCTCGTAAAGTGAGTGACCTCATGAGCTTGTGTGAAAAAGTAACTAAATCGTGTTCTTTTTGTAATAAATAAATAATTGTTGTATGTCATGTGGTGTATATTGTTTGTATGCATCGATGAGTGTATTTTGTGATAATGTTATTAGTTAGATGTAGGTATATGAGGGTCTTTTCCCGTGTGTCAATGTAAGTCAATTGGAAAATGGATTTGTGTTGTTTTTTTTCAAACACCCGAGATCTCGCACCTTTAATCCTTTGTATTTTGCTGAAAAATGATTAAATATGAAAAATAAACATAGTGTAGTGTTTGTATGAGTGTAAGTGTAGTTTGTGTAATATTTTTAATTTGATTGGTAGGTTTTTATTTTGTCGGTATATGTTTACTACTGGGTCTGAGGTGTCGGTAGAAATTTGAGCGTTAGGTGATTTTGGAGTGGCGGTAAATAAACTCTAAATACCGGAGTCCGTAAGAAACCCGCGTTAGGAGCCGAACTCTAAATCTAGGCCATAGGGTGTTGATGTCATTAGACCACACCCCTTCTCATTACAGAGATGCACATCACCTAATATGCTTAATTGGTAGTAGGCTTTCGAGCCTATACAGCTTGGAGTAAGACAACATGCATAAAGAGGATGATGTGGTCAAAATATTTATTTGCCTAATAATTCTGCACTCCCTGTATAAAGTAACCACTGTGACGGTCATTTATAAGGTAACCACTGTGACTGTCACTTATAAGGTAACTACTGTGAGTGTCATTTATAAGGTAACCACTGTGACAGTCATTTATAAGGTAACCACTGTGACTGTCACTTATAAGGTAACCACTGTGAATGAACATTAAGAACAAGAAAGCTGCAAAATGTACAAGGCTGAAGTTGTCTTCTTATTTAGTCAGCTTCTTATTCTGCAGCTGATTACAATTTGCAAAATAAAGATATCTGCAGTTATTTTTATTTTAAATAAAATACATTTTCCAAAAACCTAAATAAATTACATTTTATAAAAAAAAAAATCATCTTATATTGCAATAAACAGATGGCAAACATGGCACAATTTTGAGTAACTGATATTTTAAATGGGTTAAAATCCTGTGGGCGACTCATTTATATGTGGATATATACAGGGCGTGAACCCCATCATACAACAGACATGTTAACAGCCTGGCCCAATGCTCTTTATGGCAAACAAATTTGTGACAACCTTGTCACTTCATATATTTTGTAATCCCCCCCCCCCCAAAAAAGAAAAAAGAAACCCCTATTTGTCACACACTTAAACACATAGGTAGATCCGCAAAAAGGGAGCAAAAAATAAAAAAAAAACTTAAAGGGACAGTCAAGTCCAAAAAAAACTTTAATTTTTCAAATATGGCATGTAATTTTAAACAACTTTCCAATTTACTTTTATCAACAATTTTGCTTTGTTCTCTTGGTATTCTAGTTGAAAGCAAACCTAGGAAGGCTCATATGATAATTTCTAAGCCCTTGAAGGCCGCCTCTATTTTATTTACTTTTCACAGCAGGGGAGAGCTAGCTCATGTAGGCCATGTAGATAGCATTGTGCTCACACCCGTGGCTAGTGGCAGACACTGCACTAATTGGCTATAATGCAAGTCAATAGATAATAACTAAAAGTCATGTGATTAGGGGCGGTCAGAAGATGCTTAGATACAAGTTAGTCACAGAAATAAAAAGTGTATTAATATAACAGTGTTGGTTTTGCAAAACTGGGGAATGGGTAATAAAGGGATTATCTATCTTTTTAAACAACAAAAATTCTGGTATTGACTGTCCCTTTAACTTTTACTGTCAATTCGTTCTAAGGTTCTAAGAAAGCCCAGGAGAAACGTGCATTAGGCGTTCGCCTGTCTGTGTGTAATATGGACATGGTTATACTTTATTTGTGTGTTCTCTGTCATGAGATGCAGGACATATGCAGGACACAGCAATGATGGTACAACTCTATTTTATTGCAGAGCATAACAATACACATCTAGTCAGGTTGATTGTACTAAACTAACTGCGACACAGACACCGGACCTAAGCCCCGCCCCCATACTAGTGACATCACATCCTGCTCTCATCACATCTTCCCCTTTTTCAAAGGCAAAGCATACATTTGCATATAATAAATAACAAGGTACACCAACAGGGTATACAACAACATTTTTGTTTTTGAACATTATAAAAACAGATAGATTAGAAAACATGAACAAATAAATTACATCCTGACTTGGACATCGGGGTAGACTACCCTAGTCCACAGTGACCATGGGATTATTCTGCCCATACTTCCGGTCACTGTTCTAGCTAAAGTCAGTCCCTGTATCGGGCCGGAGGTTTCACCACTCTTCCGCTTGATGTAACTTTGCATGAACTGTCCTCTGATACAGAAGATGGTGAACAAGAGTCTGCTGGAGGCAAAGATATATCCCCGCTGTGATCTTGCTGAGGGGAAGGCACCTCTCTTAGAACAGGGGATCCCACCGGCGGTGGTACTGAGGTATCCGGTTCCAGACTCTCAGGTACAGGCTGAAGATGTCTTCGGTTACGGCGTGTAACCGTCCCTCCCTCTGTCAGGACTGTGTAAGACCTTGGTTCTGGAGAGCGGCCCACTAGCAGGCGTCTTCCATTTCTTCTCATCATCCAGTTTAATTCTGACACTTTGGCCCGCTTTCAGTTCCTGTAAAGGCCTGACAGAATGTCTCCTGTCGTAGAAGAAATGATAACCCTTTTTGGCCTCTTCATCCCTCCTAAGGACTTCGTCCCGAGGAACAGGGCCAGGCGGCTTGAAGACACCCACTGAGGGTAAAGTGGTGCGAATCTGGCGTCCTAGCATCAGCTGTGCCGGGCTAAACCCGGTGGCTTGAATGGGCGTCGCCCTGTATGACAAGAGGGCTAGGTACGGCTCAGATTGCTTTAGAATGAATTTTGTTGTTTGAACTGCCCTTTCAGCCATTCCGTTGGCCTGCGGATAATGTGGACTTGACGTGGAATGTACAAAATCATATTCCCTGCTGAAAGCACTGAACTCTGTAGAAGCGAACTGCATACCATTATCACTCACCAGCTCCATTGGAATGCCCCAGCGGGCGAACAAGCTCTTCAGGCGAATGATAACGGCCTGACTTGTGATATCATTCAGGGGTGCAATTTCCAAATACCTGGAATAGTAGTCGATCGCAACAAGAAACTTTTTCCCGTGCAGTTCACACAAATCAGCAGCTATTTTCTGCCACGGCCCCGCAGGCAGCGGAGTAGACATTAAGGGCTCCCTTCTCTGAGTAGGCCGGCGTTCCCGGCAAAAGGCACATTTAGACACGTGATTTGCAATGTCGGAGCTGATCCCAGGCCACCACACAGCTGTAGCTGCCCTTTCTTTGCACTTTGTAATGCCCAAGTGGCCATCGTGAATCCTGTTTAACATCTCCTTCCTCATGCTGACAGGAATTACAATGCGGTCTTGGAACAGCACCAACCCCTCCAGCTCCGTGAGCTGCGACCTCTCTGGCTGGTAAGCATTTAAAGACATCCAGGCTGCCCGGCTCTCGGGCCAGCCATCTTTTATGTACCTTATAACTTCTTTCAGATCTGTGTCCAAATATGTCTCTTTCTTTATCTCTTCCAGTTTCCTTGAAGAAATGGACTTAGAGGCCAGAACTGAATCAACATACACTTTCACATCCGATTCCTTGGAGGATTCTTCAGCAGCAGCCAGCGGGAGCCTGGATAGTGTATCTGCCACAACCAGTTGTTTCCCCGGCACATGCACTGCCTGAACATTGAACCTGAGCAGTCTCATTAAAAGTCTCTGGCATCTCAAGGGTGTTTTGTCAATGTCATAAGAATTGATTAGAGGGACTAGCGGTTTGTGGTCAGTTTCCAGACTAAATTTCTCCAAACCCACTAGATAACGCTGAAAGCGCTCACAGGCCCAAACTGCAGCCAGGCACTCTTTCTCAATTTGAGCGTATTTTGACTCCGCAGCCGTCAGTGTGCGGGAACAGTAGGCGATGGGCTGTAGTTTGTTGTCATTCAGCTGCCGGAGTGCAGCCCCCAACCCATAACTGCTTGCATCAGCACTAACCACAGTCTTTTTTGAAGGGTCGTAGAACCCCAGCACTGGGGCAGACCCCAGCAGTGACTTGACATGCAGGAACGCTTTTTCCTGTGAGGGTCCCCAGACCCAGGCAACATCTTTCTTAAGCAACTCTGTGATAGGGTGTAAAACTGTAGATAAATCTGGAAGAAACTTGCCCACGTAATTTACAAGGCCCAATATCTGTCTCAGCTCATGTACATCAGAAGGGCTTTTCATCTGTTCAATAGCCCAAATTTTCTCGGGGTCTGGCTTGATGCCATCCCCGTTGATGATATGCCCAAAGTAGCATAATTCAGTTTTCCTAAAATGACATTTTTCTTTATTCAGCTTCAGCCCAGACTCTTTGATAGCCTGCAGCACACAACTCAAACGCTGATCATGCTCCTCCACTGTAGACCCATACACTAGAATGTCGTCCATGATGACCGCTGTGCCCACGTGGCCACTCAGGAGAGAACTAATTTCCCTTTGAAAGATTTCAGGAGCGGAGGATATCCCAAAGGGGAGTCTGCAGAAGCAGAACCGACCTACCGGTGTGATAAAGGTAGTCAGTTTGCGGCACTTTGGATCCAGGGGGATCTGCCAAAAGCCGCTAGAAGCGTCTAATGTAGAAAAGAACTTCGCCCCAGCCAACTTCGGGGCTATATCTTCCAATGTCGGCAGCACAAATCTCTCCCTCTTCACTGCCTCATTCAACCTTTTCAGGTCCACACAGATGCGCACCTTTCCGTTTTTCTTTTTTTTTTTTTTGCGTCACTTTTAAGTGCTATACGGACAGGTTTGCAGTTCAGTAGGCCCAACTCGCCAAACATATCTTCAGAGATCTCATTCACTCTGGCCACGAGGCCCAAGTCACAGGCTGCTTTTCTGCTCAATAAACTGTTAACACACTGACCTCGGATCACATGCACCCACATGGTGAACTTCCTCTGTTTGTACTCACAGCTGGCAAGAAATTTCCCCACACAATCAATGCGGCCACCAGGACTATGGACATTTGTAGTAACCTTCGCCAGCTGGGGCTGTCGAGGCAGTTTCATAAATTCAGCAAAAGACATTACAGTGATATCTGCTCCTGTGTCAATCTTAAAATCAACTTTGGCTCCCATTACAGTAAAAGTAACTTTCCAATCTTCCTCTGAGCTTGTCCGTTCCACAACAGACCCCACAAAAGACACTTCCTGACCCTCCTGGTCACTGTCCACCTGCATCTCCTTAATGTATTCAGTTTTACACACCACTTCAAAATGGCCTATTCTGTTACATTTTCTGCATCTTTTATCTCTGGCCGGGCATATAGCACTCTGATCATGAGCCCGGTAGCACCGTGTGCATCGGCCATGTTGCGCCCATCCACTTCTAGGCCTTTCCAGTACTTTAGATCTACCGCTCACACTGTGCCTTTCACTAGTAATTTTCCTAGACTGTTGCACTTCATCCACAATACTCTCAGACCTCAGATCAGCACTTTGCTTTTTCACCAGTTCAATCTGGCGGGCCATCCTAATAGCCCCGTCTAACGTTAAATCAGGCTCTAACTGCAGCTTCAGGGAGACTTCAGCATCTGCAATTCCAATAACTATTCTGTCTCTGATTTGCTCTTCTTTAGCAACACCAAACTCACAGAATTCAGCTAATTCATACAGGCTGCGCACAAATGACTCCACAGATTCTCCCACACGCTGATTACGTTTGTGAAAACAAGCTCTTTCATGAATCACATTTCTTTTGGGCACAAAGTGGGCACTGAGTTTATCCATAACTATATCAAAGTTAACTTCTTCCCCTTCTTGGAAAGTAAAAGCATTGAACACTGGCTCTACATCTTTCCCCATGGAGTATAAAAGAGAATTAACTTGTACTTCACCACTCTCCTTGTTCAGTTTGGATGCAATCCTGAAGCGCTGAAACCGCTGACGCCATGTGGGCCAAGCTGCAGGCTGAGAAAAGTCAAAAGGCTCAGGTGGGGTAAACTTTGACATTGCAATCGATCAGGAACAGAAGCGCAGTCCAGAACTTCTGACACCATGTCATGAGATGCAGGACATATGCAGGACACAGCAATGATGGTACAACTCTATTTTATTGCAGAGCATAACAATACACATCTAGTCAGGTTGATTGTACTAAACTAACTGCGACACAGACACCGGACCTAAGCCCCGCCCCCATACTAGTGACATCACATCCTGCTCTCATCACATTCTCTGTGATTGATATACAGGTAATTCTGGTCATTCCTTATTCACTGCAAGCCGTATCTTTTTCACAATAATTGTAAGCAGCTGCCTACCAAGAGATAGTCTCATAAGCCCCACCCTTCACCCACCTATGTGGGTAGCACCAAATCATAGTCAGTAGTTTTTTAGGGATCTTTTTCTATCTCTGGGGACATCTTACAATGGGCCTCTGACAGTGTTGGAATCTGCTTAATGCAAACTTAGAGCCTCAACGATTATTGTCTTATTTTGAAATAGACAATTGTAGTGTGTTTAATCCAGATGCTCCAATATTTGTATTTTAATATTTGACAGTAAAAGTTGTTTGTTTTTTTACTCCCTTTCTGTTGATCTACCTATGTGTTTAAGTGTGTGCCAAATAGTGTTTTTCTTTTTCTTTGGGATTACATTGTATAACAACCACTAGGGCACCCCCTGCACTCCCCTAAGGAATATGAGTGTATGGGTTATAGATGGAACCATAATTTGATGAATACGGCAGCTCTATACCTATCTCATTGATATACACTTCATATATTTTACCTTTTCTGAATAAGTAACTGGTATTTTAAAAGGATTAAAATCCTTTGGGCCACTAATTTCTGCGTGGATACATACACGGCGTAAAGCCCTACATAGGATAAACATGTTTTCACCCTGGCCCAATGGTTTCTATGGCAAAAAAAACTATTGCCATCCTTGCCACTTCATATATTTGACCTTTTCTAAATAAATAACTGGTATTTCAAATGGCTTAAAATCCTTTGGACCACTCTTTACTGTGTGGATATATACAGGGAGTGAGCCCTTCATAGGATAAATATGTTCTTAGCCTGGCCCGACACTTTTTGTAGCAAACAAACTGGTGCCAACGTTGCCATCTCATATATTTTTAAATTTCTGAATAAGTAACTAGTATTTTAAAATCCTTCGGACCACTCACTTCTTTGTGGATATACAGGGCGTGAACCTCTCCATAGAATAAACATGTTCTCACCCTGGCCCAACGCTTTTTGAAGCAAACAAACAGGTGACAACCTTGTTACCTCATATATTTTACCTTTTTCTAAAAAGGAATCAGATATTTTAAAAGGGTTAAAATCCTTTGTGCCCTCATTACTGTGTGGGTATATAAAAGGAGTGAGCCCCTTCATATACAAGGAGTTGAGCCCCTTCATATACAAGGAGTGAGCCCCTTTATAGAATAAACATGTTTTCAGCCTGGCCCAAAGCTTTTTGTAGCAAACAAACTTGTGCCAACATGGTCATCTCATACATTTTACCGTTTCTGAATAAGTAACTGGTATTTTGAAAGGGTAAAAATCCTTTGGGCCACTCATTTCTGTGTGGATATATACAGAACGTGAGCCCCATCATAGGAGAGACATGTTCTCAGTCTGGCCCAATGCCATTTATGGCAAATAAACTGGTGCCAACCTTGCCACTTTATATATTTTATCTTTTCTAAGTAAGTAAATAGTATTTTAAAATGGTTAAAATCCTTTGGGCCACTGATTTCTGTGTGGTTATATAGGGCGTGAGCCCCCTTTGTACAATCCAAGTTTTTTCAGACTGTCCCAAAGATTTATATGGCAAAGAAACCCTTTAAATAACAGTAACTTATTTAGAAAAGGTAAAATATGTGATTTGACAAGGTCGGCACCAGTTTGTTTGTCATAAAAAGCGTTGGACCACAGGATTTTAACCCTTTTAAAATACCACTTATTCAGAAAAGGTAAAATATATGAAGTGGCAAGGTTGTCACCAATTTGTTTGCCATAAAGAGCGTTGGGCCAGGCTGACATGTCGGTCCTATGAAGGGTTCATGCCTTGTATATTCCACACATAAATGAGTGTCCCAAAGTATTCTAACCTTTTCAAATGACCAGTTACTTATTCAGAATAGCTTGTTTGCTATAAAAATCATTGGGCTAGGCTAAAAACATGCTTATCCTATGAAGGGCTTCACGCCGTGTATGTATCCACACAAAAATTGTGGCCCAAAGGACTTTAACCCTTTTAAAATACCCGTTACTTATTCAGAAAAGGTAAAATGTATGAAGTGGCAAGGATGGCACCAGAATGTTTGCCTTAAAAAGCATTGTGTCAGGCTGAAAATATGTCTATTCTATAAATGGGGTTAAAGCCCTGTATATATCTACACAGAAATGAGTGACGCAAATAATTTTAACCCTTTTAAAATACCAATTGCTTATTCAGAAAAGGTAAAATAAATGAAGTGGCAAGGTTGAAACCAATTTGTTTGAAATAAAGGGCGCTAGGCCAGGCTGATAACATGTCTATCCTATGATGGGTTCATGCCTTGTGTATATATACACACATAAATGAGTGGCCCAAAGGATTTTATCCTTTTTTAAATACCAATGACGTATTTAGAAAAGGTAAAATATATAAAGTGGCAAGGTTGGCACCAATTTGTTTGCCATAAAGAGCATTGGACAAGGTTGATAACGTCTGTCCCATGAAGAGGCACACGCCTTGTATATTCCACACATAAATGAGTGGCGCAAAGGATTTTAACTCTTTTATAATATCAGTTACTTATTAGAAACAGTCAAAATGATGCCATATTTGCTATCTGATTATTGCAATATAATTTTTTTGTTTTTGTTTTATAAAATGGAAGTTTGTTTAGGTATTTGGAAAATGTATTTTATTTAAAATAAAAATAACTGTAGATATCTTTATTTTGCAAATTGTAATCAGTTGCAGAATAAGAAGCGGACTGAATAAGAATCCAACTTCAGCCTTGTACATTTTGCAGCTTTCTTGTTCTTAATGTCCATTCACAGTGGTTACCTTATAAATGACAGTCACAGGGATTACATTATAAATGACAGTCACAGTGGTTACCTTATAAGTCACAGTCACAGTGGTTACCTTATAAGTCACAGTCACAGTGGTTACCTTAAAAATGACAGTCACAGTGGTTACCTTATAAGTGACACTCACAGTGATTATCTTATAAATAACACTCACAGTGGTTACCTTATAAATGACAGTCACAGTGGTTACCATATACATAACAGTCACATTGGTTACCTTATAAATGACAGTCACAGTGGTTACCTTATAAGTGACAGTCACAGTGATTACTTTATAAATGACAGTCACAGTGGTTACCTTATAAGTGACAGTCACAGTGATTACCTTATAAATGACAGTCACAGTGGTTACCATATACATAACAGTCACATTGGTTACCTTATAAATGACAGTCACAGTGGTTACCTTATAAGTGACAGTCACAGTGATTACTTTATAAATGACAGTCACAGTGGTTACCTTATAAGTGACAGTCACAGTGATTACTTTATAAATGACAGTCACAGTGGTTACCATATAAATTACAGTCACAGTGGTTACCTTATAAGTGACAGTCACAGTGATTACTTTATAAATGACAGTCACAGTGATTATATTATAAATGACAGTCACAGTGGTTACCTTATAAATGACAGTCACAGTGATTACTTTATAAATGACAGTAACAGTGATTGACTTCTAAATTAAAGTCACAGTGGTTACCTTATAAGTGACAGTCCCAGTGATTACTTTATAAATGACAGTCACAGTGAGTATCTTATAAATGACAGTCACAGTGATTACCTTATAAATGACAGTCACAGTGGTTACTTTATAAATGACAGTCACAGTGGTTACCTTATAAGTATAAAGATTTGATTAAATTTATTTCTATAACACTTCCTTCTTTATTGGAAATCCCCCACACCCCAATCACTGTGGAAAGAGCACATAGATTGGGTAAAAAAAAATCCAACAGAGATGGTACTAACAGACCTAGACCAGTTATTGCTAAAATCCTGGATTTTCAGGATAAGACCCATATTTTTATAAAAAAAAAACAAAAAACAAATTGTTCAAATAGAGAATGCTCAGATTAAAATATTTCAAGATTTTTCATATGAAACACTCGAAACACTTAACAAGAGAAAAGAGCTTACTCCCTATTTGTACTAGGATGTTAAAAGAAGGTATTAAATGTAGGTATTAAATGTTGTTTGTTTTTTGTATACTCTTGTGGAGGCCATGTTTGACTTTACAATTTGCAATGATGAATTTGGCCCCCAGATTGGTGTTTTTGTGTGGGTTTTTGTGTGGTATTTTTGTGTGGCCCTTTGTTCCCATTTTTGGTCTAACAGATGAACAGGGATAAGAAACTGATAATAATGTCCTGGAATATAGGAGGTGTTACTTCCCCAATTAAAAGGAAGGCCATTCTTCGACATTTAAAAAAAATACATACTGTCAGTATATTTATGAAAATCTTAGCAGTGCTATCCAAATAATATATATAAGTTTATGGCAGGGTTATTAACACAATACAAAGAAATAGAAACCCTTATCAACCATGCACCTACTAGACCATACAATTAATATAAATATCTGAATTCTTTTATTTAGTTAATATCCATAAACATATTGAACTATATTTGCAGTAAAAGGAAACTAAATAAAAGTTTATATGCGTTAAAACCAACTCTTAAGATATGCTATCCTTCTTACAAAACCCAGAAAAATATACCTTCACAATTCAGCCTTTTATTTATTTAACACAATGGGACTAAAAACCTTTAACATCCAAGCAATACAATTCTAAACAGTGTTTATAAAACAATAGGATAATATATATATATTCTGCTATTTAACTGCAATTTATCCCAATACAAAATTAACTGACAATATCAGAACTTGCATAGATGAGTTACTTGGTCAATCAGACGCAGATTTAAACAATATATATATAGGCTGTGAAATGCTAACTAAAACACACTGTTTCTTTAAATCTATTAAATACAAATTGACTATGCATATAACTTATCTTACAAAACCTTGAATACGTTACCAAAGTAAAAAGCAGTCGATATCCAATATTTCTTGGTAGGAATTATTTTACCTCAGATCACCAATAAGTGTATATCGCAATCAATAAGAAGGGTAGATTAGCTTTGCTCAAGTAAAGTGGTATCTCGCGTCCAGCAGGAACCAGTTACAAGTTTTAGCTTCAGCAGAAAATCTGTCCCTTTCTCTCCATTGCATTCACTTTTTATTTGGTTTTCCCATCACTGGTAAATTGTGGGTGGCCCTGCGGGAGCTGACCTTCCCATTGGTTATCTGGGAAGTCTAAATCGGATTGGCCCTTGGAAATTTCATTTTTAACAGCCAGAGAGAACCTTCTGGCTGTAGTTCTCGCAACATAACACCAGGTGGCAGCACAAACAGACACAGCAACATTTGAAACAACTTAAGTCAGTATTTCTATGAAATGGTTATTAATTTTATCATAATTTACTGCGACAACTATTCATAATATTTGTTTTGGATAAGTTATATCTTAATGAATTTTCTGATCATTTTGATATGAAACATCACATATCTAACATTATATTAAAATAACTTATATTTCATAGTTATATCACATCAAATATATATCTCATAGTCATATCACATCAAAGTAACTTCCATATTTTCATCTCACTATATTTTAAAAGATGTATGTGAAACTTTATAAACATTTATTTGTATGTTTATATGATATGACTTAATTCATTTCATGCGGCATTCCGTCTCTTTCTAAGATTGATGCTCATGACCAATGGTTGTCTGCAATAAAAATAGAAATAATTATTAGAGATGATCCAATTATTAATATGTGTATGGTCCATAAGTATTTATTTATATTCTTAAAAACACAGAGGCTAAGTAAGATCTTTTGTGTTTTCAAAACATATATATCATTTCTATGTATATCTGAATTTATTTCCTATATAAATATCCCCTGCAGCAATCATCCACCTAATACAATGTGCTTAATTTTAATATATATATATCATGAATCATTCCAAACATACATGGAAAACTGGCATTGTTACCCTTGCAAAATGTATTTAATTTTATTTGTGTCACCTTCCCCCATGAGGGGGTTTTGCAGTACTTCTTCAAATAGAGATTCAGTGAGATAGAACTGTTGTATCACACGTGTCAAATTCCAAAGGGGTCCTTGAACACATTCTTTTCTCACCTCACCAAATGTTCCGAAGTTATAAAAATCTGCATATATAGTCAAATGAATAGGGTCACTGAGCTATTTCCTTTAGAAAAGAAATGTTTGTGTGTTTTACACTACAGGGGTCATGCTTCAAAAAGGCTCTACTGATCGTCAATCCTGATAGACGTGTATTAGAAGCTGTGTTCAACAAACTCATGTTCAATTAATCCTGAGGTCTCATCTAACATATACAGTGTATAAAATATACATATATATATATATATATATATATATATATATATATATATATATATATATATATATACACATATGTAATATTCATCATAATATTTATATACTCTGACATAAATCCCCCTTCCAACTTCAAATAGATGTAGGACACATGTATTTGAATTGGCTTAAAGTCAGTGGTATTTGATGAGGATCAACCGTATACCTCATAGACAGTCTCTTATGAAGAAAGTTTGTTATTTTGAGCTTTCATGTTTATCAGTTAGGCATCTTTAAATTACAGTATGTCTTTAGTGCATTTGGGGATATGACACTTCATTCTCCCTCTATGACTTGTAGTTGGGATCTGGGATGACATGCCCGCAATTGATTGATATGTACCCATTTATCTATGAAACATTCATTTTTGGGGATCCGTATTTTATAGGCCACTGGAGATATTTTGTCAGTAATGACAAAAGGACCTTTCCATGAGGGAAGAAATTTCTTCTCCCTAACCTGATCTCTTCCAAAGTTATAAAGATAAACTTTATCATTTATTTCATATTCCTTTTTGGATGTTTTGAGATCATAATAGGTTTTAGTGGCAGTTGCGGCTCTTTCTAAATTCCTTTGAGCAAATGCAAAGGCATATTGCAGATGTTTTCTTAAGTTCTCCACATATTGATGTGTATTAGCAGCGTTTATCAAGTTTTGGTCTGATGTACGGTATAGCAGATGCTGAGGTAGAACCATTCTTCTACCAGTCATCAGTTCAAAAGGTGACATCTTGGTAGCACTACTTGGAGTTGCTCTTAATGCCATTAAGACAAGAGGTAGTTTTACATCCCAGTCTTTACCTGTTTCACTCACAAACATTTTGAGGATTTTAACAATGGACTGGTTGTAACGCTCTACACCACCACTTGAGGCAGCTCTATAAGCAATATGGAGCTTTCTTTTAACCCCTAGTATTTTCCACATTTTTGTCATCACTTCGCTAGTGAAGTGGGTCCCCCGATCTGACTCGATTCTTTGGGGCAGACCAAATCTGGAAAATACATGGTTGATGAGCAATGCTGCACATGTTTCCGCACTATTGTTAGGTGCACTAATGCACTCTACCCATTTAGTGAACAGGCATGTCACGGTTAACATGTATTTGTTACCTCTTGATGACCTTGTTACCGGACCAATAAAATCAATTTGTATATCTGACCATGGCATTACCATCCCCCTTTTTTGCAATGGCGCTCTATGCGTTGGTGCAGTGGGTTGGAACTGTGGGCAGATTAAACACCCTTGACAGTAGGTTTGAACATCTTTCAACATGTGTGGCCAAAAAGCATAATCACGCAATATTTCATACGTGAGTTTGGCACCGCGATGACCAGATGTGGGAGCATCATGGGCATGTTGAAGCATTAGACCTCGGAACTTGGTGGGTACTACCCACTGCTGGATGCCAGTTTTGGAGGTTCTAATTAACAAACCATCCTGTAATTTGAATTGTGATTTAGATTTTATTAAGATTCTCAGATCTTCTTTGCCAATACAATCATCTTTTGAGATGGGGTTGCTTTCAGGATCTTCTATGTGTTTATAGAAGATGCCTACAATGGGGTCTTCTTTTTGACTAGTGATCAGGTCCTCACTAGGAGAATCCTGACTCCATTGTACCAAGTTAGGCTCACTCTGTTGTTTTGCCTGGTTTCTGGTAATGGCTTCTACCTGAATTGCACCCATTAAGTGGTCAATATTAAGGAGTTCTCCAGTTATGGCTCCTTGTTTGGCTAATGAATCCGCAAGGTCATTGCCTTCCTTATCAGGACCTAAAACTCTGGAATGACCCTTGGTCTTTTTCCAGTGTATGGTTAAATCATTGGATACTACCAGATTATCAATCTCGCAGAACAATTTGCCATGCTTGACTGGTTTGTTATTGCTTTTCTGCATGCCATTTCTTTTCCAAGTTGGCAGGTATTCAACAAAACTGTCACGCACATAATTTGAGTCAGTTATGATCACAAATTCATGAATACCATGTTCAATAGCCATTTCAATGGTTTTGAAAACAGCAGTTAGTTCTGCAACTTGACTGGATCTTGGTCCAATGTTGAAACCTACAGATATATTTGAGAATCCATTTGCCCCAGTTATACCAATGCCAGCGACTAATCTGCGCTCATTATCAATAGTGGCATGGTAAGAACAACCATCAACATATATCCAAGGTAATGTTTGACAATGGTCCTCATTGTACATTTTATATGGGGAAAGCAATTGTTCCTCCAGAAAATCATCTTCTGATAATTCTTCCCCAGGATCTCTATCAGTACAGTCGTGGAGCTCAGCAAGTCCTTGTGCGACTGGATTCTTTTTATTCTGCTTGTAGCGAATTTCTAATGGCCAGCCTTGCAAGGAAAGAGTCCACGCTGTTATGCGGCTATTAGACAAATTCCCATCTCTTATTCTCTCACTTTGCAAATATAGCAAAGGCTGGTGGGCCGTTTCTACAATAATTTTCTCGCCCTGTATATAGCTGCGGAAATTTTGTAGAGCCCATACAGTAGATAAGAGGGCTTTTTCGCAATCGTTAAACTTTATTTCTACTGGGGATAGATTTTTGCTCGCATAAGCAATGGCTTTGTTCAAATTATCATGCTTTTGGTATAACACAGCACTCATGCTTACATCTGTGTACCCTGTTTCTAAGTAGAAAGGTTTACCACCTTCAGGGTACGCTAAGCAAGGTGCTTGAGTGAGTTTTCTCTTCAGCTCTCTGATGGCTGTCTCTTGAGACTCACTCCAGTGCCATTTCACATCCTTCTTTAGAAGAAGTAGTAGTGGTTTAGCTAATTCCGCATAATTATCAATGAATTTGCGAGAATAATTTGTCATACCCAGGAATGATCTCAATTCCTTTAAGTTAGTTGGGTTTTTAGAATTCACTATAGCTTCCACCTTTTTCTTCTGGGGATTTAATCCTTCAGAGGTAACCTCATGTCCCAAGAAGTTTACACGAGTGCGGCACCATTGGGCTTTTTGCAGGGATAATTTGACACCTGCCCTTTTAAGTTGGCTGAGGACGTGTTTAAGCTCTGCGATGTGTTTTTCAAAGTCTGTGCTTTTGATTAAAACATCATCAACATAAGATAAGGTCCCCCTTTCCAGTGCGTCAGGCATAGCCTTATGCATGAATACAGCAAATTCATGTCCAGAATTTATGTATCCAAATGGAAGTCTCTGGAATGCATACTGAACCTTTTGGAAGGAGAATGCTAGCTTATATTGGTCCTCTTCACCTTTATGGTCCAATATCCCTGTGCACAATCAATGGCAGTGAATATTTTGGATCCCTGCATTTGTGCTAGGCACTGGTCAATGTATGGTATAGGCCAGCCAGACATGTATACTCGTTTGTTTAGCTGTCTTAAGTCAGCACACAAACGCCATTGTCCATTGGGCTTAAGGACACCTAGAATAGGATTATTATAAGAGCTGTGCACCTGTCTGATAATACCTCTTTCTTCCAAATTCCTTATGATCTCTGCAAGAGAATCATATGAGGCTAAGGGAAGTCTGTATTGTTTGACAAATACAGGTGGCGCATTAGGATCTGTTTGTATTCTTGCAATGTGCAAGTCTGTAGTACCACAGTCATAAGAATCCTTAGCGAAAATATCCTTGTATTCCATTAGGAGTTCTCGCAGCTGTTGGCGTTCGTCATCGCTGGAACAGCCATTAGCTAAGGATATTTGCTCTTTGACTATTTGCTGAAATCCTGGAAAGATTTCAGGCTGTCCTATTTCATAGGCTTCTTCCAATCTAGAGGTGAGATCCCCTTGATTATAGTTTACATTGCTCCCATGACTCTGGGTATTGGGGTAATCTTGCTGTTTGATTGGCTGATCAAACACTAGAGAGGCTTCTTCAATTTTACAGATGCCTTCCTCTGAGCTGAAGGGATAAATAGACTGAATATTAAATAGACCCTCTGGCATAGATGCAAAGGATTGTTCTATTAATTGTTCTTCAGTTAGGTATCCTTCAGGTATTAGCCCAATTACATTATTCTGGAATCCAAAAGTGTAATAACTTGATTCCAGTGCATATCCTATGGTAGTTCCCTTGGATAATGTTATATCCTGTGGGGTCATGTTATGCACAATAATATTTATTGGAACAGTTCCAATATTCACCATAGGAGTGTAGGTTACTGTGACACCCAGATTTTGTATTCTATGGGAGAGGCAAATCAGTGTTTCAGAAGTTTTTAATTTCTGACCTCTCTTTACCTGTAAGGGTAAAAGAAATTTATCAGCCCCAGCAGGAATTATAACATCGCTAGATACCTGCATATTCACAGCATATGGCAATTGCTGGTTTGATTTCAGGGCTGCATTTTCATCCTGAAATACTTCAGGGTCCCCCTTTAACCTGCTCCAGAGGCAAGAATTAATCAGATCTATTTGTATGGCATATCTATGTAAGATATCATTGCCAATGTATATTTGATTATGGGGAGTATTTAAAACTAAAAACAGGTGCTTCACTGACTTATTACCAATAGAGATAGATAATAAGCACTTAGCTGTGGTGTTATAGCTGTCAGACCTGTCATCCAGGCCGTTGACACAGTGGTCTTGGGGAGAAAGATATTTAATCACTTTAGGTTCAGCTATTTGCGCTAATAAACCTTCGCTTATATAGCTAGCTTCCTGTTTTAAATTTATTTTAGCATACTTGGTTTTACCAAGGTCATGCACTTGTATAGGGATAAATAGATCCTCTTTAACTCTCTCAATCCCTGTGAGGTATTGAGCATGGCCTCCCCCCTTAGGGATTTTATGATCCCCCTTGTGGAGTGATATGGTTAATACATCGCTATCTAGGGAAATATTCGCTATCTTTCCAGGCGAAATTTTAAAAGTATTACCATCAGAGCCACTAAAAGGAGTCTGATCATCTATTTGTAGAATAGTGATTTCAGGTACAGAGTTATTTCTGAAATGAATCTCCACAGCATCTGGTTTCTCTTCCACCACGTGACAGCTATGTCGGGCGTGAGATATACCAGATTTTTCATAATTGATAGGCCGTTTAACTTGCGACCAAATTACATTATTTATGCAATCAATTATGGTGCTTAATCGTTTCAGGAGATCACTACCAATAATTAAACGATCAGTTGGCAGATCCACTATAATGACAGGGTGTCTTATGACCCTGTTCCCCAATTTAAATTTTAACCAGGCAGTACCGTAGACTTTTAGGGAGTCACCCCCAACACCTATTAGAGAACCGTCAAATTCTCTTATTTTGGGTTTGTGGGGTGTTAGCTCATTTAGCTGTGTGTAGTACCTGTGGGATAAGATAGTTGCCTGTGACCCAGTGTCAATTAATCCCCTGATAGGGTTGGAGACTGAATCTTGCAGCTCAACTAGTACATAATATCTTCCTGCAGTTTCTATCATTTCACACATAAAATTTGCATTCTTGTACATCTGTGGGCTTCGCCACGTTTTACCTGAATTCGCTGTGTCATTCGATGCAGAGGAACCTTCATACCTACCTGTTTCCTCTATGACAGGGTTGGTTGGATTCTTTTGTACTGCATCTGTGGAGATAAGGTTAGGAGAGAGCTGCAAGGGAAGAGATTTGTTAACTTTTCCCGGATGAGGTTGCTTGTCATCACGGCCAAATCGTCCGTTTCCGGTCTGTGGGGAGATAACATGACTAGTATCATTGATATTTATTATTACAGTTTGTATATCTCTACCCTCCCCTTCAGGTGATACTGCAGTATTTATGACTGTGCCTGTGGTCCACTGCTGACCACTGGCTGTACCCCTAAAAAAGTATTGTTCGGTTGCTGAGCCGTAGATTTTTGACTCATATTAGCGATTTGTTCGCTCAACCGATTTATTTGGGTAAACAGCATATCTACCTGATTGTACAAGTTACCTCTACCCCTGGGCCTATCTCTTGGTGCCCCATTGTACTGATTCCTGGACCATTGGGTTCCCTCAGAATCAGGGCCACTATTTCTATTCTGGCGTGGTTGCCCCTGGGGTTCAGCTTGTTCAGCGTTAGTACTTTGGGAAGCATTATATACCTGGGGTGTCTGGTTACCCTGAGAATATCTTCGCCGTCTATTGTATCTACCCTTGCGCGGATACCAATTATTTGGTGAGTATTCTCTTTGTGAGTAATTATTCACCTGATTATGTCCCCCACTTTGGTTATAGTCTCCCTGCGCCTCAACCTGTGTAGGGGGAGGGGCAGAATTAAACCTCTGTGGAGATGGCCTGTTTTGACTGGCCACCTCTGCATAAGTCCTCTTGTTAGACTCCAAATTGAGGGGGCTAGGTGACACCCTAGTTTCTGCCACAATTTTGGGTTTTGACTCCTTTTTAACCCCCTGCTCACTGGACTGCTGAATAGAGTATAACTTCGTACTCTCTTTGATCAGCCATTCCAATGAGCAGTCCTCATCAAAATCTCTAGCTAAGTTGATTTTGATGGGTGTAGGCAATGCTTCAAAAAATAAATTTACAAATTCTGAGCCATCAAATCTGGGATTATCTTCAGCCATACTGTACGCATTTTTCAATACAGAAAGGAATTCGACTGGACTCTGATTTGCACGACACTTTAAACCATATACCGCTATTTTCGCGGCAGTTTTAGTGCGATATTGCCCGAATTCTTTTCTGCATTGTTGTTTTACCCCATTCCAGGAATGAATATTCATATCCTTTAGTGAAGCAAAGAATTTGTGATGCTTACTGTCAAATACCCAAGGCAGAAATTCAATTTTCAATTTCTCACTTGTAACATTCATTATAGCTAACGCATTTTCAAAAGCCTGTAAATGATCAATTACAGATGTTGTTCCCTTATTGGAGAATATAGGTACTGCGCGTTGTACGAAGGTGATTATTTTATGGGAATCATAGACTTTATCAGACTTATTTTGGGATTCTCTGTTAGAGTTTCCCTCCCCCGCATCAGCTGCACTACAGCTGTCCTCTGGATTTACATCCTGAGGGGATTGTCTATTTGGGAAATCTACTTCTGACCCGTTAGGGGTCATTTGTCTATGTTGTTCTATATATTTTCGTACCTCGTCCCTGACGCGTTCGCTAAAGGAGTTAGCATTATCTGTATTATTCTCACTGCTAATATAGGGGTTTTCATTATGGCGATATGACCTTTTTACATCGCTTAATTCTCTCTGGCTTTGCGCAAGCTGTTTATTTAAATCTTGTATCTGCGCGATTAAGTCCATATTGTGCTTATCTAAGGTGGCTAGGTTTTGGGCAAATTCATCCATTTTATTTTTGGCTGTTTTTAAACCCTCTTCGCGTCTGCGCGAGGAACGAATACTATTTTCTAGCTCCTGGATTTGCAATCGTTTGTCTGTGACACAAAACGACATTTCGTCAATTATGCATATTAAAAGGGGCCAAGATTTTAGTATTAGTTCTTCTCGCTTTTTGGGATCTTTGCATTGATTAATCATTAATAATTCCTGGAAGAATTCATTCTCTTCATTCCACATATTATTATTAACGGTAATATTTTTAGCCCTAGTTTCAAGCATATCCATAAAATCATTTAATTCACCCGCAATATTAAACTTCCCTTTAAGGTAACTTAAGATATCTTTCTTAAGGACCTGACCTTTAGTAATAGGTATGGTTATGGGACCAATTTCATTGCTATGTATAGAATTAAATGAGTCACTTCTGGCTACAGACATTATTGTATTGGTTTAGTATTTATTTAACTAAAATGCTAATACAATTTTGCCAATAAAAAGAGAGAAAAATTTTATATTTCAAAACAAAATATTATTAATTTTGAAATATGAAAAATTAATATTCCGAAATATGAAAAATTAATATTTTTGATTAATTTTGAAATATGAAAAATTAATATTTTTGATTAATTTTGAAATATGAAAAATTAATATTTTTATTAATTTTTCAAAATTAATCTTTAATAATATTTCAAGATATTAATGTCAATCTCGAAATATGAAAACTAATATTTCAACCTTTCAAAAAAAATTATATCTTCAAAATATTAATATCGAAATATGAATTTTTTTTTAATTTTTTTTTCTTCTCTTTTATAATAATTTCTATTTACTTACAAATATATTATATCAATTATGATGGAATATTAATAAATCTCAGAAAAAGTGCCTCCAATTATTATGTCAGTATATTTATGAAAATCTTAGCAGTGCTATCCAAATAATATATATAAGTTTATGGCAGGGTTATTAACACAATACAAAGAAATAGAAACCCTTATCAACCATGCACCTACTAGACCATACAATTAATATAAATATCTGAATTCTTTTATTTAGTTAATATCCATAAACATATTGAACTATATTTGCAGTAAAAGGAAACTAAATAAAAGTTTATATGCGTTAAAACCAACTCTTAAGATATGCTATCCTTCTTACAAAACCCAGAAAAATATACCTTCACAATTCAGCCTTTTATTTATTTAACACAATGGGACTAAAAACCTTTAACATCCAAGCAATACAATTCTAAACAGTGTTTATAAAACAATAGGATAATATATATATATTCTGCTATTTAACTGCAATTTATCCCAATACAAAATTAACTGACAATATCAGAACTTGCATAGATGAGTTACTTGGTCAATCAGACGCAGATTTAAACAATATATATATAGGCTGTGAAATGCTAACTAAAACACACTGTTTCTTTAAATCTATTAAATACAAATTGACTATGCATATAACTTATCTTACAAAACCTTGAATACGTTACCAAAGTAAAAAGCAGTCGATATCCAATATTTCTTGGTAGGAATTATTTTACCTCAGATCACCAATAAGTGTATATCGCAATCAATAAGAAGGGTAGATTAGCTTTGCTCAAGTAAAGTGGTATCTCGCGTCCAGCAGGAACCAGTTACAAGTTTTAGCTTCAGCAGAAAATCTGTCCCTTTCTCTCCATTGCATTCACTTTTTATTTGGTTTTCCCATCACTGGTAAATTGTGGGTGGCCCTGCGGGAGCTGACCTTCCCATTGGTTATCTGGGAAGTCTAAATCGGATTGGCCCTTGGAAATTTCATTTTTAACAGCCAGAGAGAACCTTCTGGCTGTAGTTCTCGCAACATAACACCAGGTGGCAGCACAAACAGACACAGCAACATTTGAAACAACTTAAGTCAGTATTTCTATGAAATGGTTATTAATTTTATCATAATTTACTGCGACAACTATTCATAATATTTGTTTTGGATAAGTTATATCTTAATGAATTTTCTGATCATTTTGATATGAAACATCACATATCTAACATTATATTAAAATAACTTATATTTCATAGTTATATCACATCAAATATATATCTCATAGTCATATCACATCAAAGTAACTTCCATATTTTCATCTCACTATATTTTAAAAGATGTATGTGAAACTTTATAAACATTTATTTGTATGTTTATATGATATGACTTAATTCATTTCATGCGGCATTCCGTCTCTTTCTAAGATTGATGCTCATGACCAATGGTTGTCTGCAATAAAAATAGAAATAATTATTAGAGATGATCCAATTATTAATATGTGTATGGTCCATAAGTATTTATTTATATTCTTAAAAACACAGAGGCTAAGTAAGATCTTTTGTGTTTTCAAAACATATATATCATTTCTATGTATATCTGAATTTATTTCCTATATAAATATCCCCTGCAGCAATCATCCACCTAATACAATGTGCTTAATTTTAATATATATATATCATGAATCATTCCAAACATACATGGAAAACTGGCATTGTTACCCTTGCAAAATGTATTTAATTTTATTTGTGTCACCTTCCCCCATGAGGGGGTTTTGCAGTACTTCTTCAAATAGAGATTCAGTGAGATAGAACTGTTGTATCACACGTGTCAAATTCCAAAGGGGTCCTTGAACACATTCTTTTCTCACCTCACCAAATGTTTCGAAGTTATAAAAATCTGCATATATAGTCAAATGAATAGGGTCACTGAGCTATTTCCTTTAGAAAAGAAATGTTTGTGTGTTTTACACTACAGGGGTCATGCTTCAAAAAGGCTCTACTGATCGTCAATCCTGATAGACGTGTATTAGAAGCTGTGTTCAACAAACTCATGTTCAATTAATCCTGAGGTCTCATCTAACATATACAGTGTATAAAATATACATATATATATATATATATATATACACATATGTAATATTCATCATAATATTTATATACTCTGACAATACCAATATAGTCTTCCTTCAGGAAACACATCTGTCAGCAGAGTAAGGACTGAAATTAGGACCCAATGGGTTAGAGAGGTGATAATTTCGCCCTCATTAACTAGGAAGAGAGGAGTGACTATCTTGCTTGCCAAATTATTTAAATATGAGATCATATATTCCTATATTGATGCCGATGGAAGGTATATTATACTAAAATGAAAAACTGTAAAAGGCATTTATACTTTATGTATTGTTTATGCTCCAAATGATTTTAATCCAACTTTTTAGAATCTCCTCCAAACCAAGATCTTAAAAATAGTAGAGGGTCACCATATTTTAGGAGGGGACTTCAATATGATTCCTCAATACCCGTTAGATAGGTTAAGAAACGGTAAGAGTCATGCAAAACTAATAGAGATAAACAAGAAAATAGAACATTTAGGAAATTATTTAGCAATCTTGGGATTAGAGACATCTGGAAGGAACAGAACCCTGACATTAAAAAAATTACGCGTATGTCTAAAAAATATAATTCCTTGTCAAGAATTGATATATTTCTTATCAGTAATAGCTTATGGGCCATTATACACTCATTTTTTCTTTGCATAAATGTTTTGTAGATGATCTATTTATAAAGCCCATAAGGTTTGTTTTTTTTAAAAATGTATAATTTTGCATATTTTTAAATAACATTGCTCTGATTTTCAGACTCCTAACCAAGCCCCAAAGTTTTATTTGAATACCGTCAGCAACCTTCTCCAGCTTGCTCCTGTTTGTGTAAAGGGTCTTTTCATATGCAAAAGAAGGGGGGGGGGGAGTGTCTTATTTCCCACTTGCAGTGGGCTTTCCAGCTACCTTTTCAACAGAGCTAAACTGAAAGCTTCTAAGTACGTTTTTAAACCATTTTATACTGGATTTTTATATCAGTATCTGTGCATCTTATTATTTATAGTAGTGTCTATTACATGCAGTTATATGAAAATGAGTGTATACTGTCCCTTTAATAAACATGGGAGTTAACACATTGATCTCGTCATTCTGCCTTTTGGATCATGCACCTATCATTCTGGAAATTTATTTTTTTACTTTTAACTCCTTCTTTCGTCATTTTCACTTTCCAACCTATTGGCTAGATATGTGCAATTCGTTTCGGATCGATTCGGAAATTCGTCCGAATTCTTTAAATTCGGAGATTCGGATCGATTCGAATTTCCGAATTGAAATAGTGCCGAATCTACCGAATAAATCCGAATTAGTTCGGATTTATTCGGTAGATTCGGATGGCCATGGATTACACTAGTATTGTACAGTATATTAGGTTATATAACCTAACACCAAATATAGAGTACATAATACTAGTCTAATACACAGCATATCCCACCTAACACATACTGAAATTCTGAATTTCCGAACCAAATCGAACAAAATCCAGCCAAATTTATTCAAATCCGAATGAATCTGAAACAAATCCGAAACAAATTCATTCAAATTTTTCCGAAGTCGAATCGGTCCGAACCGAAATTCGAAAAAATCGGAATCGATCCGAAACGAAACAAAATGAATTTTTCGATCATGCACAAGTCTACTATTGGCTTAAAGATTATAAGTTTAGGGATTATCTTACTAAAAAATGTGAGGGTTACTGTCTTTTTAATCAAGCACAAGGCAGTTTTAATTGGTGACATAACCTCCTCCTACTTGATCAATATGAAAAAGAAGTTGAGGAAAAAAGACAAAGAGACTATAAACCATCTAGTCAATACATATTACACCTATCTTCTTTTTTTTTTTATTATTGGTAATCCATTTCAGGGTACAGAAAAAAGAAAGGCAGGGTTTTATCACAATATTTACATATTTGAGGATAAATTACAAATCAAATTTTAGCAAAAGAAAAAGAAAAAATATTGCTCAAAAATTTGAACATGTATTTCCAGACTATGTAGGTAAACTATAGTCTATTCTTTCCAACAAGCATGAGATAAATTCCATACAGTTTCTACTGACAGAAATACCACAATATTCATACTATTTTATCTTAACAGTCACCCTAGCGTCTTCTTTATCCCTGAATGGATACCATTTGTTAAACAAGCAAAAAGCAAAACAACACATCGAAAAAAAAGGGTTCTCTCTCCTCTTCCCCCATCCCACCCCCCTCAGAACATCCTCCCTCCACTCCTGAAGAGCCCATACCTCATCCAAACGGTACTAGTACCAGTGGACTGGAAAAATATTCCGTAGAATTAATGCTTCAAAATATTCTGTTCTATGATATTGACGCGTTAATGTAAATTGAATAGTTAATGGGTATGACAGAATAACCTTTAGCCATTTCTTAAAGAATTCTTGTACCTTTTTATTATGAAGAGGGGAGATGTAAAATTGTTCAAAAAGTATTTGATAATGTATGGCATGTACAAATAATGTTATTGTAGGTGCTGTCTTGCTCTTCCAATTTTTCAGTATCAGACTACGGGCCAAAATAATTGCAATATTTATTAAATTGGCATCTTCCCTATCAGCCATCCTGATAAGAAAAAAAAGTATTTCTGGGTTTAAGTTTCATTTTAATATCTAGATTTCTATTCAGCCAATATTCCACTTTACTCCAGAATTGAGTAATCTTTGGACAGGACCAGAAACAATGTATAGTATCTGCATTTAAATTACTACATTTGGGGCATTTATTAAATGTATTATTGTTCCACTTAGCCATTTTCAATGGAGTAATGTAGGATTTATTGAGTAATTTAATGTATCCACTTAAAACTTACTTTCACTATATCTATTGTTATATCATAAAAGTGAGGTTCCCAGTTCTCTGATAATTTATTCAAGATAATCTGGGCCTGTTTTGCCAGCATAATTATATAGAAGCGTGATATTGTGATTACCAGTCTTATAGCTTATTATGTATGCATTCATTTTCCCCCATCCATCTGGGTCTTGTCTTTCTTTCCTTATTTCTTTTATGAAATGTCTCATCTACAGATAAGCATACAAATTCGTATTAGATAAATTATATTCTCTGGATAGATTTTTGAAAGATCTCATCTGGAGTGATTCGTCTAAGCATTTATGAATGTGTGAAAGTCCTTTTTGAGTCCAGTTTTGGAAAATCTCTGATTCTAAGCCCGGTGGAAAATTTGGATTACCCATTATGAGTAAATAGGGCGAAAATTCAAAATTAGCATCCAACAATACATTAAATTTTTGCCATGCAGAAATAACATTTCGTATTGTGCTCAAACTTTTAATATGACTGGGCAATTGAGATAATGGTGAGGGCAATGATGCCTTCAAAGAAAATGAAGAAACCGTTCCTTGTTCCAACACTAGAGGGGTGAGATAGTTCACTTCAGTCAACAACTCAACAGCATATCGCGCAAGTATTGCGATATTATATTTCTTATTATCTGGAAAGCCGAAGCCCCACTCTAGTTTAGGTATTGTTAATCTGTGTTTCTTGTTGTACCATACAAATCTGGCACATTCCTTATTAAATCCTTTTATATCTTGATTAAGTAAAAATAAAGGAACATTTTGCATGATGTATATTAGTTGTGGAAATAAAATAGATTTGATCATCATTATTCTAGCTGAAAGAGATATAGGGAAGGAACTCCAACTTTGAAGTTTTAAAACAGCTTTTCTAAAAAAAGGTATATAATTTACATTATACCACTGATTTGGGTCCACATAAAGATAGGATACTTAGATACTTAATACAAATAGTTTCTTTGAATGGGTGATCTAAAAAGCTCTGTTTGTTTTTCTTCATCCATAATATTTCAGATTTGCTTGCATTAGTTTTATATCCAGAGAACGAACCTAATGCATCTAGGATACTAATAGCTTTTGGGATATTCACTTTAGTAATTTTTTAAAATAAAAATAAGTCATCTGCATATAATGATAAGACTAGTTTTTGCTCTCCCAGTTTAATACCTTGTAACTCTTTTCGAAGCATAATAGCAAAGGGGCTCTATTGCAATGTTAAATAATAATGGGGAAAGTGGGCATCCCTTCCTTGTTCCCCTGCTTAGGGTAAACTTAGACGTCTGGCTGCCATTTATGTTGATATAGGATATTGGATATTCATATATAATTTTGACAAACTGGATACAGTGACCTGAAAAACCAAACTTTTCTAAGGATGTATATATGTGGTCCCAAATCACTGAGTCAAACGCTTTTTCTGTGTCAATCGTTAACAGAGCAAAGTCCTGCTTAATCTGTGTTTTGCTATACAATTTATTAAAAAAAAAAATCCAACACTAAAGAGGCCTTTTGCACATTCCTCGTTGAAGATCTACCTGCCATGAAGCCGGACTGATCTTCATGTATAACCTGCGCAAGACACGATTTGAACCTATTGGAGATAATATAAGTTAATAGCTTGTAGTCTGTGTTGCGTAATGAAATAGGCCTATAAGACCCTGGATCTTGGGGGTCCTTCCCCCTTTTCAAAATTAATGATATAATTGATGCTGAAAAATATTTGGACATAGCTTGAGCACTAATATAATATTTGTTAAAAAGACTTTTTAGGGTATCTGCTATCTCCAATTTTAATATCTTATACATTTCTGCAGGTATCTGATCAGGTCCAGGTGCTTTGTTAAGCTTACTATGATCTATTGCTTCAAGGACCATTGTCTCTATTAATTGGTCTATTCAATATATCTAACGAGTCTTGCGAAATTTTAGGTATAATCACTTTATGCCAAAACTCGTTTTTATTATCTATATTCATTTCTTTAGGGGCATATATTTTTTGGAAATATTCCATTAAATATTTTTAATATTGGTAAGATCAGTATATCTATTTTCTCCACAAATTATTGCTTCTATAATATTAGATTTTTTTCTAGCTTTGTCCAATCTGGATAGAAATTTGGATGATTTCCCAGAGTGTCCTTTATATTGTGCATTAATTTTTAACTCTTCTCAAGCAGCTTTCTGTTTTATGAAGAGATCTCTTTCTAATCTAGCCAATTTGTATTTGTCCTAGCCTGGCTTAATGGGCTTACTAATATAGTTTTTGTAAGCGTTTTGAACCTGATTAGACAACTGAATTTCATGTGCTTTGATTTTTTTCTTCCTAGATGTGATATAAGCTTTTATATCACCCCTTAAGCATGCTTTTGCAGTCTCCCAAAAGACCTCGGTTTTATCTTTATGTGATCTATTTAGAGTACTGAAATCTCTCCATTTATGCACTAACCAATTGGCAAATTCACTATTATTTACTAGAAATTTGGGGGGGGGGGGGGGGGAAAGAATTGGCCCTTCCCTCTCCTATATTTAAGTTTAATCCTATGTCTAATGCGATAATCGCATGATCTGAAATAATTATCTCGTGTATATTGGCCTTCACTTCCAGGTTAATTATTTAATTATTTTATTGGATACTAAAAAACAAGCTATCCTTGATAAGGAGCCATGAGATTTACAATCACAAGTAAAGGTTTTTGTGTCAGGGTGTTGTACTCGCCAAATATTGTGAAGTTTTATATTCTTGCATAATTGATTAAATATTGCTGCCTTTTTATGGGGAAAAAAAATGACTTATTTGGACTAATTTCCTCACCTTTCAAGTGGGTTTCTTGCATTAAGGCTATATCAGGGTTATATGATCCTAGTTGTCTAATTATTAATTTTCTTTTGCAAGGAGAGGTAATGCCACCCACGTTCCATAAGAGGCATCTAAAATGTTCCTTCAACTGAACTTAGTAATATAGCACTGACCCGCTTTGAAAGATGTAGGGAGGGGTAAGCGGTGAGAAAGGGGGAGTGGGCGCGGGAGGAAGGGGGGAGAGAGAAAAAAAACCCAACAACATAAAATTAAAAATAGCTAAAGTCTCTACAGACATTACATTTATTATAATTCTTCTGTCCCAGTCTAAATTGTGTATATCTAACGAGTGAGAGTCAGTTTATTTTTAGCAAAAAAAGCCTTTGCCTCTTCTACATTCCCTAAATTAACTACGCCTTCTGTTCCTTCTTCAGTATTTTTGCTGGGTATAATTTTGCCTTATAACCGGCTGAAATTAACTTAGTACAGAATGGAGCCATTTCCTTCTTCCTAGAGGCGGTGTCACTGGAATAATTCTGAAACGATTTTGATTTCCCCTATTAACAGATTTTCAGTTTTTCTGTAGAGTCTCAAAACATTTATCTTATCCTGAAAATTTAAAAACCTGACCATTATAGGCCTGTAGGTATTTCTTCCAATGGCACCGCTCCTAGGAGGGCCCATTCTGTGAGCTCTCTCAATCGCAATTGGTAAGCTCTGTTGCTTAAAACCCAGGGTTTGTGGTAACGTTACTGCCGTGAAATGTAAAATGTCCATGAATTCCTCTGTTTCAGGAGCTGATGCCCTGTTTCAGGCTCGCCAGAAACAGCAGTTATGAAGCAGCGGTGACAAAGACCGCTGCTCCATAACCTGTACAACCTGCTCTGAGCAAGCGGACAGACATCGCCGGAAATCAACTCGATCGAGTATGATCGGGTTGATTGACACCCCCTGCTGGTGGCCGCGAGTCTGCAGGGGGCGGCGTTGCACCAGCAGCTCTTGTGAGCTGCTGGTGGAATGCTGAATACGGTGAGCGTATTCAGCGAGGTCTGGCGGACCTGATCCGCACTGTCGGATCAGGTCCGCCAGACTTTCATAAATAGGGGCCTAAGAATCTCTTATTTAACTAGTAGTTTCACCACTGTAACCATTTTTATCCCTAGTCAGAGCTTGTAACTTAAAGGTAGCCAAGCAGACAATTATATCGTTACAACCTGTTTGTTACAGTATATAGACCCAGTATAGTCTCTGTAGAGAGAGGGAAAAAGAATAAAAAATAACAAAGCAACGGAAACACAAAGTCCTGGAGTAGTCTCCTCTCTGACTTAAATTATCTTCTTGCCTAAAGCTCTTCGCCTCCTCCTGCTGACCAGGAGGCGATATCCCATAAGTAAGGATGAAATTCGTGGACTCGTCATATCGTAAAAGAAATAAATTTATCAGGTAAGCATAAATTTCCTTTTTTTCACCATTTTAACTAGTTGCCGGTGTGATTTCTATATTGTCAGCACCTGTTAATTGATACAGGTGAGTTTAATTACAAATTAGACATGTGCGGTTCGGTTCGATTCGGAAATTCGGAAAATTCGGCGATTCGGATCGAACCGAATTTCCAAATTAAAATGTTGCCGAATTTTCCGAATCGAACCGAATCGAATCGATTCGTAAATTCGGATGGCCATTGGGATTACACTAGTATTATACAGTATGTTAGGTTAACACCTAATATACAGTATAATACTAGTCTAATCCCACCTAACACTTACCGAATTGACGAATTTCCAAACCGAATCGAACCGAATCGAACCGAATCCAGCCGAATTTCTTGGAATCCGAATGAATCCGAAACGAATCCGAAACTAATCGATTCGATTCGAAATTTTCCAAATTCGAATCGATCCGAACCGAACTTCGAAAAATTCCGAATCGATCCGAACCGAAGCAAATTTTTTCGCCATGCACATGTCTATTACAAATTACAGGAGCATCACAATTTGGAATGCAACTATTTCTTACAATTTTGAGAAGGTGTCACTAATTTTGTCCAGTCCATTTTTGGAGTTTTGCGTGGAATGTGTCAGATTTGGCTTTTTTTCTCCAATTTTTTGTGTCATACCGATACAAACAAAAGAAATAAAAATTTGTAATTGCAACAATTTTCTGGGCGAAGTGCATTATCTGACAGAAATGCAGGGGTGCCAATATTTTTGGCCATGACTTATACTGTGTGTGAGGTACGTGAGTTACAGGAGAGTGTGCATAGTAAGTGTGATAGTTTACTAAACAATTCTCTTGTTTGCACATAGCAATGTTGGGTTATTACATGAGAGATACATTGATGCATCCCACGAGTACTACAAATAACTTACACATATGCATGTATATTCTTATTGTAGAGGCCGTATGGATGTGACACCTTCAGATGGCTCAGCGGTTGAGTACAGAGGAGAACGGATTGTGTTTGATCACGTGAAAACTGAGGAGGATGAAGTTTCTATAAATACGTCTACAGGTGATTAGAGGTTATTAACACCTTAGCTGCTGATGTACCACCCTTGATGTACCCTGTACATCAGGGGTGGTTGACATACCCCCAAACATCTGCCAGATATAGTGCAGGTATACAGGGCACAGGTGAGTGTACATGTGTAATGTGCCTGAGGAATACAGGGCACAGGTGAGGGTACGTGTGTGATGTGTCTGAGGGATACAGTGTACATGTGTAACGTGTCTGAGGGATACAGGGTACAGGTGAGTGTACGTGTGTGATGTGTCTAAGGGATACAGGGCACAGGTGAGTGTACATGTGTAACGTGTCTGAGGGATACAGGGCACAGGTGAGTGTACGTGTGTGATGTGTCTAAGGGATACAGGGCACAGGTGAGTGTACATGTGTGATGTGTCTGAGGGATGAAGCGCACAGGTGAGTGTACATGTGTGATGTGTCTGAGGGATATAGGGCACAGGTGATTGTACGTGTGTGATGTGTCTGAGGGATGCAGCGCACAGGTGAGTATATGTGTGTGATGTGTCTGAGGGATGCAGCGCACAGGTGAGTGTACATGTGTGATGTGCCTGAGAGATACAGAGCACAGGTGTGTGTGTGTGATGTGTGTGAGGGATACAGGGCACAGGTGAGTGTACGTGTGAGATGTGTCTGAGGGATACAGGGCACAGGTGAGTGTACGTGTGTGATGTGTCTAAGGGATACAGGGCACAAGTGAGTGTACCTGTGTGATGCACCTGAGGGATACATGATGTGTCTGAGGGATACAGGGCACAAGTGAGTGTACATGTGAGATGCACCTGAGGGATACAGGGTACAGGTGAGTGTACATGTGTGATATGCCTGAGGGATACAGGGTACAGGTGAGTGTACGTATGTGATGTGTCTGAGGGATACAGGGCACAAGTGAGTGTACATGTGAGATGCACCTGAGGGATACAGGGTACAGGTGAGTGTACATGTGTGATATGCCTGAGGGATACAGGGTACAGGTGAGTGTACGTATGTGATGTGTCTGAGGGATACAGGGCACAAGTGAGTGTACATGTGAGATGCACCTGAGGGATACAGGGTACAGGTGAGTGTACATGTGTGATATGCCTGAGGGATACAGGGTACAGGTGAGTGTACGTATGTGATGTGTCTGAGGGATACAGGGTACAGGTGAGTGTATGTGTGTGATGAGCCTGAGGGATACATGGTACAGGTAAGCGTTCATTTGTGATGTGTCTGAGGGGTGCAGGGTACAGGTGAGTGTACGTGTGTGATGTGTCTGAGGGATACAGGGTGCAGGTGAGTATATGTGTATCATGTGTCTGAGGGGTGCAGGGTACAGGTGAGTATATGTGTATGATGTATCTGAGAGGTACAGGTGGTTAAAGCTAAAGCTGGGAAACAGGGTATTAGGACACTCTGTCATTATAGTAGATCTACAAACTGATCGTTTGATAATAGGTATTGATCGTCTTAAGCGACTAAGTGCCATAATTGACAGTCTTAGACTGAGAAACGCTTCGCTTTTATCCCATAGCATTTTATTAAAGTGATTTTAACTTTCTTTAAACACTTGCTGCCTAATATCTGGTCATTTTGAGGACATTTTGGGCCTTAAGAAAGGTCAGGAGGACTGTGGTATCCTGATTGCCTTGGTACTAAGTCTGTTGGTGACTGAATTGATCCCAGCTTGCCTTATTAGCATCAATGGAGATGCTACAACAAATGTTAGTGTAACTTTTTACCTTGGGCTGCATACAACTTTGGCCAAACAATACTAGGCCATATTGGCACTTTGTGTTTTCCATATTTCCCTATACAGATTCCACCTTACCTCAGGAGGTCGGTCTGCTGGGTGACTGTTATAGATCCCAGATTGCGTCTATAGCACCATCTGAGGTGCTTCAATATATGTGAGTGTATCTATTTTTCACATAAATACCTATCATCTGGAACCTACAATATTGGGCCATGTGGAGCATCTGCTTCTTTTTGTTGTTCTAGATTGTTGTTCCTGGATCTTGGCCTAGACCATCACAGATTGCTGCCTCTGACATTAATCTTAAAGATATACCATCAAAAGGACTGTCTCATATTTTGTGCACTTATATAAATATTATTCAATACTTGTTCTGATATTTGGAGTATTAGATATCTCGCTGAATTATCCATTTTAGGAACTCTCATAAGTGAATCATCCTATCTAAGAACTCTCATAAGTGATATATGAAATTCCTTTTTCTAGCTGTGCACTGTTATTAACTTATCCCTAATTAGTTGGTTATAAAACTTACCATTGTGTTTTCCTCACTTGTTCTATAATATTATTGTGATCTCAAGGGCGCCCCCTATTCTAATTGTATAAGTGCCATAATTGATTGCATAAATAATATAATCTGGCCACAAGTCAAAAGACCTATTAATTATATGCGGTCCAGCATACCTCACACCAGACATAACTGTCATGTGGTGGAAGAGAAGCCAGATTCTGTTGAAATTAATTTTAGAAATAGCTCTGTACCTGAAGTAACTGTCCTGCAAACAGATAATCAGACTAAGTGGCTCTGAGAGTAATACCATTAAAATTTCGCTTGGAAAGATAGCCAATATTTCCATAGATGGCGATGTATTAACCATATCTCTCCACAAAGGGGATCCTAAATTCCCTAAAGGGGGGGATCACTCTCAATTCCTTGCAGAAATTTAGAGAATTAAAATTAATGTCAAAAACTTACCTTTTAATCCTGGCAGTAGCTCCAGCGATTCCCTGGCGTCGGAAGCCTCTGCAGACGTCAGAAATGACAAATCCGGCTTCCTCCATTCACGGCTTCCCCCCAGGGGGAATCTTGGCCTGATGCAACGCCGTGATTGGAGGAAGCCAGATTCGTCATTTTGGACCCGCGAAGACGGCTTGCGACGGGCGGAGGAAGTGCTCGAGCGGCTCCAGGATTAAAAGATTAGGCTGACTGGGTAACCCCCATGAAGTTTGCAGGCAGGAGGACGCCTTTGAGCGCATAGGAATACCTGCGTTGAATGCTTGATAATAGATGTTAACCCTATACTCCTAAAAGCACCTTTCATCACCACTCACGCTCCCCACTAGCTACCTGGCCCTATCTTTGTTTTTAAATTAGTGTTGGGTTTAAATTTGATATAAGAATTGGATGTGATATTCCCTATCCCTTCTACACAACTTTAGATTAATGTTGCTGTTGTTTTTTTCACTAATTAATGGCTAGATTACGAGTTTTGTGGTATGAGTGAAAAAGCAGCGTTATGGCTCTTTTTCACTACTGCTGGTATTACGAGTCTTGCAGGTTTAGCTGCACCGCACACTTTTTTTTGCTGTAACGCAATGTAACTACCGCAGCTTTCCAAAAGTCCTTTTTCAATGGGACTTGCTTTGCGCTGGTATTACGAGTTTGCCTGGGAGGCTGAAAAGTGAGCGGTACAGCCTATATCGTCAAGATCCATACCGTAAATTGAAAGTCAGTAGTTATGGGTTTTATGCTACAACGTTGTAACATAAATCTCATAACTAAAGTGCTAAAAAGTACACTAACTCCCATAAACTACCTATTAACCCCTAAACCGAGGCCCTCCCGCATCGCAAACACTAAAATAAAATAATTAACCCCTAATCTGCCGCTCCGGTCATCGCCATCATTATAATAAACATATTAACCCCTAAACCGCCGCACTCCTGCATCGTAAACACTAGTAAAATATATTTAACCCCTAATCTGCTGTCCCTAACATCGCAGCAACCTACATTACTGTTATTAACCCCTAATCTGCTGTCCCTAACATTGCTGCCACTATACTAAAGTTATTAATCCCTAAACCTAAGTCTAACCCTAACACCCACTAACTTTAATATAATTAAAATAAATCTAAATAAAAATTACAATTAATACCTAAATAATTCCTATTTAAAACTAAATACTTACCTATAAAATAAACCCTAAGCTAGCTACAATATAACGAATAGTTACATTCACCTAGATTTAGAGTTTTGCAGCCAAAGGGGTGCGTTAGCTACGCGTATTTTTTTTCTAGCGCTGCTTCTAAACAACGCTGGTATTTAGAGTTCTCTGAAGGGCTGCGTTAGGCTCCAAAAAGGGAGCGTACAGGCATATTTACCGCCACTTCAACTCTCAATACCAGCTTTGCTTACGGTAGCGGCTAGCTGGAAAAACGTGCTCGTGCACGATTCCCCCATAGGAAACAATGGGGCAGTTTTGGGTTAAAAAAAAACCTAACACCTGCAAAAAAGCAGCGTTCAGCTCCTAACGCAGCCCCATTGTTTCCTATGGGGAAACACTTTCTAAGTCTGCACCTAACACCCTAACATGAACCCCTAACCTTACACTTATTAACCCCTAATATGCCACCCTCGCTATCGCTAACACTTGCATTATATTATATTAATCGGAATTCGAGGGACGCCATCTTGGATGATGTCATTTAAAGGAACCTTCATTCGGCGAGTAGGCGAAAGTGGAAGAAGGATGGATCCGCGTCGACTGGATCCGTTCCGCTCCGGGTGGATGAAGATAAAAGATGCCGCTTGGATGAAGATGTCTACTGGTCCGGATGTCCTCTTCTGCCCGGATAGGATGAAGATTTCTGCCGCTCCGGATGTCCTCTTTTGGTCCATCGGTGCCCAGCTGGGTGAACACGACTCAAGGTAGGGAGATCTTCAGGGGGCTAGTGTTAGGTTTATTTAAGGGGGGTTTGGGTTAGAGTAGGGGTATGTGGGTGGTGGGTTGTAATTTTGGGGGGTGGTATTGTGTTTTTTTTTTACAGGCAAAAGAGCTGATTTCTTTGGGGCATGCCCCGCAAAAAGCCCTTTTAAGGGCTGGTAATAGAGCTGTTAACTTTTTTAATTTAGATTAGGGTAAGGAATTTTTTTTATTTTGGGGGGCTTTGTTATTCTACTAGGGGGCTTAGAGAAGGTGTAATTAGCTTTAAATTCTTGTAATCTTTTTTTATTTTTTGTAATTTAGTGTTTGTTTGTTTGTTTTTGTAATTTAGTTTAGTTTATTTAATTGTAGGTAATTGTAGGTACTTGTAGTTAATTGATTTAATTTATTTATTGATAGTGTAGTGTTAGGTTTAATTGTAACTTAGGTTAGGATTTATTTTACAGGTAATTTTGTAATTATTTTAACTAGGTAGCTATTACATAGTAAATAACTATTTAATAGCTATTGTACCTAGTTTAAATAAATACAAAGTTGCCTGTAAAATAAATATAAATCCTAAAATAGCTACAATATAATTATTCGTTATATTGTAGCTATATTAGGGTTTATTTTACAGGTAAGTATTTAGCTTTAAATAGGAAGACTTTAGTTAATAATATTTAATTTATTTCCTTAGATTAAAATTATATTTAACTTAGGGGGTGTTAGGGTTAGGGTTAGACTTAGCTTTAAGGGTTAATACATTTAATAGAGTAGCGGCGAGGTCCGGTCGGCAGATTAGGGGTTAATAAGTGTAGGTAAGGTAGCGGTGACGTTGGGGGGGCAGATTAGGGGTTAATAAATATTATGTAGGTGTCAGCAATGTTAGGGGTAGCAGATTAGGGGTTCATAGGGATAATGTAGGTGGCGGCGGTGTGCGGTCGGCAGATTAGGGGTTAAAAATATTTATTATAGTGGCGGCGAAGTGGGGGGGCCTCGGTTTAGGGGTACATAGGTAGTTTATGGGTGTTAGTGTACTTTAGAGCACAGTAGTTAAGAGCTTTATAAACCGGCGTTAGCCCATAAAGCTCTTAACTACTGACTTTTTTCTGCGGCTGGAGTCTTGTCGGTAGAGGGTCTACTGCTCACTACAGCCAAGACTCTAAATACCGGCGTTAGGAAGATCCCATTGAGAAAGATAGGATACTCAATTGGCGTAAGGGGATCTGCGGTATGGAAAAGTCGCGGCTGGAAAGTGAGCGTTAGACCCTTTACTGGCTGACTTTAAATACCAGCGGGCGGCCAAAAGCAGCGTTAGGAGCCCTTAACGCTGTTTTTGACGGCTACCGCAGAACTCTAAATCTAGGCGAATGTATCTAGTTTAGGGTTTATTTTTATTTTACAGGAAAGTTTGTATTTATTTTAACTAGGTAGACTAGTTAGTAAATAGTTATTAACTATTTACTAGCTACCTAGTTAAAATAAATACAAATTTACCTGTAAAATAAAACCTAACCTGAGTTACACTAACACCTAACCTTACACTACAATGAAATAAATTACATTAATTAAATACAATTAACTAAATTACAAAAACAAACAAACATTAAATTACACAAAATAAAAAAGAAATTATCAAATATTTAAACTAATTACACCTAATCTAATAGCCCTATCAAAATAAAAAAGCCCCACCAAAATAAAAAAAACCTAGCCTACAATAAACTACCAATGGCCCTTAAAAGGGCCTTTCGCGGGGCATTGCCCCAAAGAAATCAGCTTTTTTACCTGTAAATAAATAATACAAACAACCCACCAACAGTAAAACCCACCCCCCACACAACCAACCAAATAAAATCCTATCTAAAAAAAACTAAGCTCCCCATTCCCCTGAAAAGGGCATTTGTATGGGAATTGCCCTTAAAAGGGCATTTAACTCTTTTTCCGCCCAAACCCTAAACTAAAAATCCCTAAGCTAAAAATAAAACCCACCCAATAAAGCCTTAAAAAAACCTAACACTAACCCCCGAAGATCCACTTACAGTTTTTGAAGACCCGACATCCATCCTCAACGAAGCAGCAGAAGTCCTCATCGAAGCCGGCAGAAGTCTTCATCCAAGCGGGCCGAAGTCTTAATCCAACGTGGCACAAGTCTTCATCCAGACGGCATCTTCTCTCGCCATCCATCCTGCGCAGAGCGGCTCCATCTTCAAGACATCCAGCGCGGAGCATCCTCTTCAATCGACGGCCCTTCCAGAATGAAGGTTCCTTTAAGGGACGTCATCCAAGCCAGTAGGATTTTTTACCCTTTAATTCCGATTGGCTGATAGAATTGTATCAGCCAATCGGAATTCAAGGGACGCCATCTTGGATGACGTCCCTTAAAGGAACCTTCATTCTGGAAGAGCCGCCAATTGAAGAGGATGCTCCGCGCCGGATGTCTTGAAGTATAAAAGGGAGTATAAAAGTCCCTAAGTTAGACACAGGAAAACTGGCAGACCTTAATGCTGCTATTAAACAAGAAGACATTTTTTAAGCTATTGATACAATGAAATTAAACAAAGCTCAAGGGCAGGACCAGCTCCCTGCTGAATTTTATATAATACTCAAAGAACAAGTTGTGCCTTCTTTATTAATAGTTTGCTTCGAGAGGGTCTGCTGCCTTGATTAACTGTCAAAGTAAGATTGTCTGTTTAAGTAAGCAGTTAGCTAAACAGGTTAATTTTTAAATTGTTTGCTGTGCAAGGGGTGGATTTAAAAACAAAAAACAAAAAAAAACTGTTTTTGTTTTTTTCTACCCTTAATTTTTTTGTTTTGTTTCCTGTGTGGGTAATTAGGGGAGGGATTATTTTCACCTGTGTGGGCCTACCTACTCTATAAATCTAGCACATTAACTCTGTGATTCTGCTCTGAGAGGGTCTGCTGCCTTGATTATCTGTTAAAGTAAGATTGTCTGTTTAAGTAAGCAGTTAGCTAAACAATGTAGTTAGGCAAACAAGGATTTGGAGTAACCAAGGGGAAATATAATTATTTTATATTTTGAAATTAAACCTTTTAGTAAGTATGTGTGAGAATCTCATTCAGTGTACAGCTTGCCACATGTTTGCATCACTGGAGCAGCCACTTCAGGGATTATATGTCTGTGGCAAATGTGAGCATATTGTCTCTTTAGAAACTTGTATTGGAATTCTGGAGGAACAAATTGCAACACTGCATTAAATTCAGACACTTGAAAGGGAAATGGATAGGACTGAGCTGGTTGTTAATGGTTCTAGCAGTGGGGATGGGTAGGATTCAGATGAGGATACTCCAGAATGTAGCTGGGTAATAGTTAGAGGGCGAAGTAAAGGTAAGCGGAAGAGACAGGCCAGTTCTGAACTGGTACAACCCAACAGATTTGCCAAATTTTGGGGATATCAGTTCAGGGGTGGCAGTGTCAGAGAGAGCTCTTTTGCCTAGTATAGTGAACAGTCCTTTAGTCGTGGAAGAGGAGCACACTATGGTGGGCAGTCCTTCAGACATGGTAGATAGGCGTACTATAGTTAACAGTCCTTCAGTCATGGAAGAGGGGCATACAAGTCAGGGCCTGAGGCAGATGTTGATGGTAGGAGACTCTATTATTAGGAAGGTTGATAGGGTAATTTGTCATCCAGGCCCTTTAAATTGAACAGTTTGCTGTCTTCTAGGGGCTCGTGTTAGGCATATTGTGGAGAGTATTGATAGATTGTTAGAAGGATGTGGGTCTGATCCTGCAGTCATGGTACATATTGGTACTAATGAAGGAATCAGTGGGAGATGGAGAGTCCTAAAAAATGACTTCAGGGAGTTAGGTAGCAAGCTTAAAGCAAGGACCTCCAAAGTAATATTTTCGGAGATATTACCAGTGCCGTGTGCTAACTCAGTAAGGCAGAAGGAGCTAAGGTCTGTTAATTTATGGTTAAAATCATGGTATAAAAATAAGGGGTTTGACTTTTTAGAGCACTGGGCTGACTTTTCACTTGGGTATTAGGTAATTTGTACAGTAAGGGTGGATTGCACATGAATTACATGGGTGCAGGTGTGTTGGGGAAAGGATGGTAGCACATATAGAGAATCTTTTAAACTATGCAAATCAGGGAGTGTCAGTTAGAACACAATAGAACAGAGAGATCAGTCTGTGAATATGTCACTCCTATAATATCTCTAGGAAGGGATGACTTAAGAAATGTCACATTAGAAAGTATAGAGGAAAGCACACCAAGTAGCAGCAGAAAGCACATTAAAATTAAATGTATGACAACAAATGCAAGAAGCATGACAGGTTAAATAGGGGAGCTGAAGCTCTTAGTTGCAGAAGAGGACTATGATGTTATCAGTATAACTGAAACTTGGTGGGATGATTCACATGACTGGGCAGTTAACTTAGAGGGGTACACTTTATTTAGGAGGGACATGAATAATAAAAGGGGTGGAGGAATCTGCATGTATATTAAACCTAACCTTAACCCTACAATAAGGGAAAATATTTATGATACAGGTGACAATGTAGAGATCCTGTGGCATAGACCTGATCTGCACTGTCGGATTAGGTCCGACAGACCTTGATAAATAGAGGCCTCTATGGGCTGAAATAAAGATTGGGGGGAAAAATCCTAAAAAAAGGAAATTTATGCTTACCTGATAAATTTATTTCTTTTACGATATGACGAGTCCACGGATTTCATCCTTACTTATGGGATATCGCCTCCTGGTCAGCAGGAGAGGCAAAGAGCTCCACAGCAGAGCTGCATAAATAGCTCCTTCCTTCCCTCCCACTCCAGTCATTCGACCAAAGTTAGGAAAGAAAGGAAAAGTCAAGGAGCAGAGGTGACTGAAGTTTAACAAAAATAAAAACCTGTCTCTAGAAAAATGACAGGGTGGGCCGTGGACTCGTCATATCGTAAAAAAAGCAATAAATTTATCAGATAAGCATAAATTTCCTTTTCTTTTACAAGATATGATGAGTCCACAGATTTCATCCTTACTTATGGGATACAATACCAAAGCAATAGGACACGGATGAAAGGGAGGGACAAGACAGGAACCTAAACAGAAGGCACCACTGCTTGAAGAACCTTTCTCCCAAAAACAGCCTTGGACGAGGCAAAAGTATCAAATTTGGAAAATTTGGAAAAAGTATGAAGAGACTACCAAGTTGCAGCCTTGCAAATCTGTTCAACAGAAGCATCATTTTTAAATGCCCATGAGGAAGCCACAGCTCTAGTTGAATGAGCTGTAATTCGTTCTGGAGGCTGCTGTCCAGCAGTCTCATATGCAACACGGATGATACTCCTCATCCAAAAAGAAAGAGAGGTAGCCGTAGCTTTCTGACCCCTACGTTTTCCAGAAAAAACAACAAATAATGAAGATGTTTGACGAAAATCCTTAGACGCCTGCCAGTAGAACTTCAAGGCACGGACTACGTCCAAATTATGTAACAGACGCTCCTTCTTAGAGGAGGGATTAGGACACAAGGAAGGAACAACAATTTCCTGATTAATATTCTTGTTAGAAACAACCTTAGGAAGAAAACCAGGTTTTGTACGTAACACCACCTTATCAGAATGGAAAGTAAGATAAGGAGAATCACAGTACGTAACACCACCTTATCAGAATGGAAAATAAGATAAGGAGAATCAGATTGCAATGCCGAAAGCTCAGAAACTCTGCGAGCAGAAGAAATAGCAACCAAAAATAAAACTTTCCAAGATAAAAACTTAATATCTATGGAATGCATGGGTTCAAACGGAACCCCTTGAAGAACATTAAGAACTAAATTCAAACTCCAAGGAGGAGCAATTGGTCTAAACACAGGCCTGATTCTAGTCAGGGCCTGACAAAAAGATTGAACATCTGGAATATCTGCCAGATGCTTGTGAAGCAAAATAGACAAAGCATAAATCTGTCCCTTTAAGGAACTTGCTGACAACCCTTTCTCCAATCCTTCTTGGAGAAAAGATAAAATCTTGGGAATCCTAACCTTACTCCATGAGTAGCCTTTGGATTCGCACCAATAAAGATATTTACACCATATCTTATGGTAATCTTTTTAGTAACAGGCTTACGTGCCTGAATCAAAGTATCAATGACCGCATCAGAGAACCCCCGCTTAGATAAAATCAAGCGTTCAACCTCCAAGCAGTCAGTTGCAGAGAAATTAGATTCAGATGATGGAAGGGTCCCTGAATGAGAAGGTCCTGCCTCAATGGAAGCTTCCACAGCGGCAGAGAATACCTGCCTACCAGATCGGCATACCAAATCCTGCAAGGCCACGCAGGAGCGATTAGAATCACCAAAGCCGGGGGGAACTTCCGGGCGGTGGCCATGATAGGTCGCAAAATTCCATACTGCTCCTGCATTCTACCTATTTTTATCAGATACAATACTTCAGAAGGCTCACCTGTCAGCTAAACACACAGTTTTTTGATTCCCTAAAGATCCTGCATTGAACGAGGCCAAAACTGCAGAGATAGATGCAACTTTGAGCACCCGGAGCATATTTTAAGGTTGAGGCCTTTAACTTACCCCCAGGCGAGGCACAATTGGGCTTTGTCGTTAAGCAGCACGCAGTGCTGATTGTAACATACCAGGAGCATACAAGCCAAGTATCCCTGAAACGGACGTACCTACCATGGAGGCTATTCAAATATTGAGGGAAATAGACAGCTTGCTCTCTGTCTATCAAAAGGAATTCTCAGAGACCCTTGAGGAAGCATTTCGACTTACGCCAGATGGTCCTTCTATCTGTACCTCTGTGTTTGTCCCTGAGAGCGACCACAACGATAAAGCCAGTACATCTGATGGAACCCTAACAAAACCCCAGATGGTCCTATATGAGGGGTCAGGAGCTTTTCTAGCAGGCGGGGGAGCGCTGGATGTGACAAGCGACGCATGTTGTGTGGGGCCCCACTCAGTGCTTACCTCCCATCATACTGCTGCAGTAGAGGTCTCGGTCGCTGATATAGTGTTAGCGGTGCAACTGCCTGACAGTGCAAAGTCCCAACTACAACTCGTCTTGCTTCTAGCTGACGCTGAGTCAGAGCCGAGTTCCTTGATGCAAGGTAGAAGAAAGGATCTTGTAACTAATATGTGTCTCCAGCGGACCCTAGCTAGCTATCTCCTACATACCAGTGATGCGTTTCCCCGTAGCCGTATCCCTGTCTCTCATGCTTGTTTCCTGGGTCACACAAAGAATGGTATGGCTGCTTGCACTACGACGGGTACAGTTTTTCAACGCCTGGGTATAGGCTGAGCGACTCGCTAAGTTTCCCATGATGGACACATTTCAGTATATGTTCAGTCTTTACACTGCAGCCGCGGTAAGGTTAATGGTTGCTTTACATCTGATATAGTTATCTATTTGTTCCGTTTAAACAAAGTTATTGAGACTGTTATTATTTTAGCACCATACGTTGTTGTGAGTGTATCTAAGAGAACTCTATATGAGGACTATTAATGCTCCGTTCGGACAACGTTACAGAATCTATTACTATTTCATTACCATAATTTGTTGTGAGTATATCAGTGGGAATTCTCTATGAGGGTTATTAATGTTCCGTTGGAGCACAGTTACAGAAACTATTACTATTTCATCACCATAATTTATTGTGAGCGTATTTGTGGGAATTCCCTATGAGGACTATTAATCTTCAGTTACTGAAACTATTGTTATTAATCCACTTCCATATTTTACAGTGAGTGTACTTGTGAGAGTTTCTTAAGAGGACTATTATTGTCTAAGCTCATATGTCTCCCTTTGTATTGGCCACTCCCATGTTACTATATATTTGTCTGTTTCAGTTTTCATTTCCATCTAGGGAAAACGAGACCCCTTTCCCTTCCTTTAGATTTGAAATAGAGCTGCCTGCAGCCGGGGTAGCGTATTTTAATCCTATTTATAATATGGAGAATATCTTTGTTCATGTTTAACTGCATAACATTGTGTATAGGTAGCATGGTGAATGCCTGAAATCAAAATGTCTTGTTACCAGAGATTGGGATCACTCTGTTGCTTAGAACTTAGGATGATTATAACCTATAGGTTTAGTCCCTCTCTGCAACCACCCAATATACCATATGAGAAGTGTGAATACGCTAATAAATATTGTAAAAATAGCTTTTTTGGAAGATACCAGTTAAAACTGGTGCTCCCTTGTTACTAACCTTATTCTTTTACTCTAGCTCATCAAGCGGTACTACTTGTATATCTCAGTAATAGTGGTCTGACCATACTAACCTTACTCCTTCTTATTAATTCCCATAACTCACAACCCTACAATAATCAGGCCCCGGTATCTGTATTAGGAATGCTCGGAGCCTTGTAAGTAAATATCCAGTGCCTTAATGTCATGTATCTTAATTTTTATCATTGCTTTACATGGTGGGGATCCCTCATATTGCTGAAGCTAATAATATTATGGGGATACTTGGTAATACTTAGCAATTTAGACAATATTGCACCTAAAAGAAAATAATTTAAAATCTGAGGTTAATTTGAGACCCATGAGTGGTCTCCTTGGTATCAGTGTACCTTCTGTTATTCTTATTCTACATATCATGAGGTCCAAAAGTGGCCTATGGAGTGGGTGTGAAGGTCCATAAATTTATTGGCATGTCTATCTATGCTGTTAATCGAAATAATTTATTTATGCTCCCTGACCATATTACTGATGACAGCTTGTACAAAATGTGAAATATGATTGTATTCGTTCTTGTTTTTTTATTTCTCTGCAATACATTGTTTGTATGCCAAAACATAAAACCTCAATAAAAAAAAAAAAAAAAAAAGAATCTCCAAAGCCCTCTCCTGTTTGATCCGTGCAATCACCCGGGGAAGGAGAGCAAATGGTGGGAACACATAAACTAGGTTGAACAACCAAGGCATCTATCAGTTCGGCCTGAGTATCCCTGGACCTGGATCAGTATCTTGGGAGCTTGGCATTCTGACGAGACGCCATCAGATCCAATTCCGGTCTGCCCCACCTGAGAATCAGGGTGGCAAAGACCTCTGGACGGAGTTCCCATTCCCCCGGATGAAAAGTCTGCTCAAAAAAATCCGCCTCCCAGTTGTCCACTCCTGGGATGTAGATTGCTGACAGATAACAAGAGTGAGCTTCCGCCCACCGAATTATCTTGGATACTTCTGTCATCACTAAGGAACTCCTTGTTCCTCCCTGATGATTGATGTAAGCTACAGTCGTGATGTTGTCTGACTGAAAGCAATGAATCTGGCTGAGGCCAACTGAGGCAAAGTCTGAAGCGCATTGAATATTGCTCTCAATTCCAGAATATTGATTGGAAGTAGAGACTCCGACCGAGTTCACACACCCTGAGCCTTCAGGGAATTCCAGACTGCACCCCATCCTAGTAGACTGGCGTCCGTTGTCACTATCACCCATGAAGGTCTGCGGAAGCACGTCCCTTGGGACAGATGATCCAGCGACAACCACCAAAGAAGAGAGTCTCTTGTCTCCCGATCCAGATCTGTCTGAAGAGACAAATTTGCATAATCTCCATTCCACTGTCTGAGCATGCCCAGCTGTAGAGGACTGAGATGAAAACGATCAAACGGAACGATGTCCATTGCCGCCACCATTAATCCAATTACCTCCATGCACTGAGCCACTGATGGCCGAGGATTGGACTGAAGGGCTCGGCATGTATTCAGAATCTTTAATTTTCTGACTTCCGTCAAGAAGATTTTCATGGATACAGAATCTATTAGAGTTCCCAGGAAAGGAACCCTTGTCTGTGGAATTAGTGAACTCTTTTCTAGATTCACCTTCCACCCGTGAGTCCTTAGAAAGGAAAGAACGATGTCGGTATTAGACTTTGTCAGTTGATAAGACGATGCCTGGATTAGAATATCGTCCAGATAAGGTGCCACTGCAATTCCCCGCGGTCTGAGAACCGCCAGCAGAGACCCTAGAACCTTCGTAAAAATTCTGGGTGCCATGGCCAGTCCAAAAGGAAGAGCCACGAACTGAAAATGTTTGTCTAGGAAGGCAAACCTTAGGAACTGGTGATGATCCTTGTGGATAGGAATATGAAAATATGCATCCTTTAAGTCCATGGTAGTCATATATTGACCCTCCTGGATCAATGGGAGAAGTGTTCAAATCGTCTTCATCTTGAAGGATGGGACTCTGAGGAACTTGATTAAACTCTTGAGATCTAAAATGGGTCGAAACGTCCCCTCATTTTTGGGAACCACAAAAAGGTTTGAGTAAAACCCCTGCCCCTGTTCCTGTATTGGAACGGGACAAATTACTCCCATAGTGGAGAGGACTTTTACACAACGTAAGAATGCCTTTCTTTTTATCTGGTCTACAGACAATCGTGAAAGAAGAAACCTTCCCCTAGGGGAGGAATTTTTTAACTCCAACTGATACCCTTGGGACACAATTTCTAGTGTCCATGGATCCTGAACGTCTCTTATCCAAGCCTGGACAAAGAGAGAAAGTCTGCCCCCTACTAGATCCGGTCCCGGATCGGGGGCCATCCCTTCATGCTGTCTTGGGAGCAGCAGCGGTCTTCTTGGGTTGTGTACCCCTGATCCAAGACTGATTTGGTCTCCAGATAGACTTGGTTTGTGAATAGATACTTTCCTGCTTAGAGAAAAAGGAAAGGGGGATTCCCTTAAAGTTTCGAAAGGAAACGAAATTACTCTGCCCACCACGCTGTTTGGATTGGAGCTGGAACAGAGTGGAAATAAAAGAAATTAGCCAACTCAAGGGCTTGTATCTTAGCCTGGTACGTCAGCCAGGGGATAGTCTGAATTAGTAGTATCAGAGAACACATCAGACCATACGCTGTTACCAACAGCTGGTAGTCAGTATAAGTCCTCACCGACCACTAAAGGTAACTTAGAACTTAGAGGGAGGCAGGACTAGAAGGCGTGCCCAGCCTCCATCAAAGTTGACCACGGAAAACCGTCCTCTTAGTAAACGGGAATGCGGTTCTCTATTCCACCCCATAGAGTCGAAGTCGCCCAGTATAGCTAAAAACCTCCTAAGTCACATACAGAGGTAGTCAAGCTAAGCCAAAGGAAAAAACAAACTCAGGACCAAATAAAGAAATAATTTAAACTGAGCCTGAGAATTAATTGACAGACTATCCAGAAATATCTTCCTCTTCGTCAACAGGGAAGAATATCTGGGATAGTAATTTTTAAACAATCATACTGATTGAAATTAATTTCTCTAGAAACGTTAACTTCTACATAGGAAAAAATATGATGAATTAAATGTTAGAGGAAGCGCAGGACACTGTAAGAGGGCCATAATTATACGTGGCATAGTCAACCACAGACAACAGACTCCTATAGTAGAAGGAGTCGCAGAAAGGCAACAAAACCGTTGTTGCTCTTTTTTTTTTTTTTTTAAATCAACACACACGTTACGATCTCTTTTAAAAAATTAAAGAGTAACAGATTTCTGTGTGAACATATTCCACACTGAGACATAAAGGCTGGATTTAAACAAACAATTAAATAGTAAAAAATCCTAAAATAAAGACTAACAGATAACTCTGTTACTGTCTCTTTAAATGTAAAAAATCACTCATTTAGTGCATACGTGCCCCAGGATAACCTAAACAAAGAAAAAGTGAAATATGTCCAAAAACAATGAACAGACAAAAAATGTTACTGTCACTTTAAATTTTAAACAGTAACCTTTTATTCAGTGCGAGCAGAAAGTGCTTAGGCTGTAATAATAACATATAGACACCAGAGGGAGTCTCAGCAAATTTTCTCTGAGTCTTTCTCCAGATACATTGAGGGCATAAAACGTCATATATTCCTATGGAACAACATGACAGAAACACCAGATCCCCAGATTATAAACCGATCCGAATCGCATCTGTAGCGCTATCCGGACCCATGGGCAAGACATATCTCCCGCAAACAACCAGTGCGGTCTAAGTCTGCCCAAGCTCCGCCCATCGTGGGCGTGTAGTAATTTTCCTCCTCTAAGTCACTACATAGGGTCATGGAGGGGCTGATTAAAACAAAGGACTTATTCACAACCATCGGGCACATCCTTAAAGTAGCTTGCCCATTTCTAAATGTCCCCCAAAGCCAATGCTTGCTTAAATAGGACCGGTAAACACAGCTCCCGACATGAGTTCTCTTTATTATTGAAATGCCGGGAGAAGAGAAAAAGGCGCGCTCATCCAAGGACCGCCGTTCGTGGGCGTTAACTACCAATACCTCTCGGTCGGCATGTTTTGTATTAATAAAATGACCGCAAAGAGCCAGAAACCTTTCACAAAAGTGCCCAATTAAGTCCGTTACACAGCTCAGACATCTCCCGGTCGGTATATCTCTCTAAGAACCGCCGGGAGATGTGACTACCCCCATCGTAATGAGTAGTACCTATAGAGAGCCCTTCAGTGCCTGCGCTGGCTGTCACATGTACTCTCCCATGTAGTAGAGACAAGTGAAGCAAACAAAAATAAAGTGCCCAATTCTTATTAAGGGCTTCTTTATTTCACCCCAGCAAGTGCCCACCTTCTTCTGAGAACTCTTGTAACCCCAGAAATAAAAGTCAGCACTTACCTCAATCTGCCCGACAGCAAAGGCAGTCCACCCAGCTTGCGAGGTCCTAATTTTCACCTCACATTGGCCTGTGGAAATAAAAGTACTGAGTTTTACTATTCTTCCCTCAGACTTTACAAGCAGGGCAGCATCAGTATGGGAGGTGCAATGAGAATTATGTCCTACAAGTTCCCATGGCTGTAAAGCCACCAAATGCTTCTCTTTTGTTATGGAAAAGATTGATTTGGTCTAGGCTAACCCCAGAACAAAGTAGCAAACTGCGGCACCACTTTTAAAATTAATAAAGTCTTGATTGAAGAATCTAAACTAACACCTCACTTTACCTCTTCCTATCACTAACACAGGCAAAGAGAATGACTGGGGTGGGAGGGAAGGGAGGGGCTCTTTATGCAGCTCTGCTGTGGAGCTCTTTGCCTCCTCCTGCTGACCAGGAGGCGATATCCCATAAGTAAGGATGCAATCCGTGGACTTGTCATATCTTGTAAAAGAAAATATTACTTGGAGCATGCTACAATCCCCCCAACATTAGTGACCTGGAGGAAACTCAACTACTAATGCAAATAGGTAAAGCTGCTAATAACAGTGCTGTAATTAATGGAGATTTTAACTACCCTGATATAAACTGGGCCAATTAAGCTAGTAATTCAGCTAAGGGGGATATATTTTTAAATGTTCTCAGGGATAACTTCTTGTCTCAAGTAATAGAGGAGCCAACTAGGAGTAAAGCTATTTTGGATTTAATGCTATCAAACAATACAGATATAATATCAAACATAGAAGTCAAAGAACATTTGGGTAACAGTGATCATAACATGGTCACATTTGAAATCTCTTTTCATAAGCAGTGTCTTAAAGGTTTAACTAAGTTTTTATTTTTTAAGAAAGCAAAAGTCAACAATTTAAGGAAATCATTAAATAACATAAATTGGGACAAAGTATCCTCTAATAAAAATACAGAGGATAAATGGATAACATAAAAACTTTGATAAATAAATATACATATCAACAAATACCATATGGTTATAAAAATAAAAAATCCAAGCCAATGTGGCTAAATAAAAATGTGTTGGGCTTAGGTACTACACCAGTTTTTTTTCTTCAGTATACACAAGTGAGGAACCAATGGTCGATACTTTGGGACAAACTAGAACATGCCAGCCCATACCTTTAACTGTTTGGTCTTAAGCACACATATTGTGGGAGTGCTACATCTCGCAATAATATTGGCTTATATTTGAGCTGCAAAAACAAATATACTTCTATCTGCTAAATATACTTACATAGTTGAAATAAAATTGGGATTAACATCTCGCAATAATATTGACATATTTATGCTGCAAAAAAATATAAACCAATATTATTGCGAGATGTTGATCCCAATCTTATTAGAAGCTATGTAAGTATATTTGACAGACAGAAGCATATACAAATATGCCATGAAAGAGTGGACTTAAGTGGTTGGATGTGCACCGATACTTTTTGTTGTCTTGTAATTGTTTTGGTCACTTCGGTAGCACTCCGACAATATGTGTGCTAAGACCAAACAGTCCTTTTGTGGTGTGCTTAACCAAAAAAAACCTTTGTTGTATCTTTGAATAGGGAGCTGATCAAATCCCTCCCCTTTGGTTAATGCACGCCACCCAGCCTAGGTGTGTTCCAGATAAATTGTGATACACTTAATAAGCTAGAAAGCTTTACACTGTGTAGACATGACTTGCTGCAGTGTGGAAACTGGTAAGAGTTAGGACCAGTCTAATATGGGACACCTTGTAAGTGGTGACTGGCTTAGCAGAATATGATCATATTGTGTGACTAAGATCCCTATTTTATTTAAATTTAAACAGGCAATTTTTTGCAGCATAAATATAAGTCAATATTATTGTGAGATGTTTATCCCAATCTTATTTGAACTATGTAAGTATATTTAGCAGACAAAAGATTTTATTTAAATTTAAAGGCATATTTAACAGGCAATTTTTTGCAGCATAAATATAAGTCAATATTATTGTGAGATGTTAATCCCAATTTTATTTGAACTATGTAAGTATATTTAGCAGATAGAAGTATATTTGTTTTGCAGCTCAAATATAAGCCAATATTATTGCGAGATGTTGATTCCAATCTTTTTAAAAGCTATCTGGAGGCGCTGGTTCAGCTTGTATCAGTCGTTGGTATCTTCCTTTCCTTTCCTTCCTCGGTTGTATAACTCTAGGTGCAAAATAGTGGTGCTGAAATATCAGACAATACACCATACAAAGGTGAATATCTATCCACAGTGTATATTGCAGGTTACCGGCTCCTTCCCAATATGAAAAGACAATATCACAGATTCAGTAAAAAAGTTTGTCTTTATTTGGCTCAACGCAAAAGCGTTTCAACAGTCCCAGCCGTCTTTCTCAAGAGCAATAAAAGTGCTTTACAAACCAAAGCTTTGGTTTGTAAAGCACTTTTATTGCTCTTGAGAAAGACGGCTGGGACTGTTGAAACGCTTTGGCGTTGAGCCAAATAAAGACAAACTTTTTTACTGAATCTGTGATATTGTCTTTTCATATTGGGAAGGAGCCGGTAACCTGCAATATACACTGTGAGTAGATATTCACCTTTGTATGGTGTATTGTCTGATATTTCAGCACCACTATTTTGCACCTAGAGTTATACAACTGAGGAAGGAAAGGAAGATACCAAAGACTGATACAAGCTGAACCAGCGCCTCCAGCTAGCACACCTGATCTATTCACACAGACCTTGGGAGAGACTGTGGGACGGCTGCGGTTCACCAGAAGGGGAAAGTATTAATACATATTATACACCTGTTTGCATGTTTATTAAAAGCTATGTAAGTATATTTGACAGACAGAAGCATATACAAATATGCCATGAAAGAGTGGACTTAAGTGGTTGGATGTGCACCAATACTTTTTGTTGTCTCATACCTTTAACTGGGTTATGTATAAAGGATACCAGGAAAAAAATGGATAATATTAATGTAAATAAAACTCCAGGCCCAGATGGAATACACCCAAGGGTGTTAAAGGGACACTGAACCCAAATTTTTTCTTTTGTGATTCAGATAGAGCATGCTATCTAAGCTATTTAGTATAGTATGGGCAGGTAAATTAAAAATGAGATTCAATATGGGAAAATGCAAGGTTCTACATTTTGGAAGTAAAAATAAACAGGCAACGTATTATTTAAATGGGACAAGACTTAGCCAAACAGGAAGAAAGGGATTTGGGAGTAGTAATAAATAACAACCTAATTATGAGTGCACAATGCAGAGCAGTGGCTACAAAGTCTAATAAGATACTAGCATATATTAAAAGAGACATTGATTCAAGGGAGGAAAGCATAATTCTGTCACTATATAAATTCCTGGTAAGACCTCACCTTGAGTATGGAGTGCAGTTCTGTGGACCAATCGCAAAAACATAATTTATGCTTACCAGATAAATTCCTTTCCTTCCGTGTAGAGAGAGTCCACGGCTTCATTCATTACTGTTGGGAAATACAAGGAGGAGGCAAAGACACCCCAGCCAAAGGCTTAAATATCCCTCCCACTTCCTCATTACCCCAGTCATTCTGCCAAGGGAACAAGGAAAAGTAGGAGAAACATTAGGGTATAAATGGTGCCAGAAGAATAAAATAAATAATAGGGGACCGCCCATAGACAAGAAAAAATGGGCAGGGCCATGGACTCTCCCTATCCGCAAAGAAGGAATTTATCTGGTAAGGATAAATTATGTTTTCCTTCCTAAGAAAGCGAGCGTCCACGGTTTCATTCCTTACTGTTAGGAAAACTATACCCAAGCTCCAGAGGACACAGAATGAATAACGGGAGGGAACAAAAAGGAAGAGGTGGACCCTATTCTGAGGGCACCACAGCCTGCAAAACCTTTCTCCTGAAAGCTGCTTCAGCTGAAGCAAAAATATCAAACTTGTAAAATTAAAAAAAAAGTATGTAAGGAGGACCAGGCAGTTGCCTTACAAATCTGATCCATAGAGGCCTTGTTCTTAAAGGCCCAAGATGAAGCCACTGCTCTAGTAGAATGAGTCGTTATTCTCTCAGGAGGACGATGTCCCGCTGTCTCATAAGCTAAACAGATGACACTCCTTAACCAAAAAGATAGGGAAGTCGAAGTAGCCTTCTGTCCCTTACGCTTCCCTGAATAGACAACAAAGAGGAAGATTGTCTAAACTCCTTAGTAGCCTGAAGATAGAACTTCAAGGCATGAACCACATCCAAATTGTGAAGTGAGCGTTCCTTCAATGAAGAAGGATTAGGACACAAGGAAGGAACCACAATCTCCTGATTGATGTTGCGATCTGACACAACCATAGGAAGTAAACCTAATTTAGTATGTAAAACTACCTTATCTGCATGAAAAATCAGATAAGGGGACTCACAATGCAAAGCAGATATCTCAGAAACTCTGCAAGCAGAGGCAATAGCCAATAAAAACAGAACCTTACAAGATAACAATTTAATGTCAACGGAATGCAGAGGCTCAAACGGAACCTGTTGCAAAACCCGAAAAACAAGATTTAGGCTCCAAGGAGAAGCCCCAGATCCAAACACAGGTCTGATCCTAATCAGAACCTTAACAAAGGACTGCACGTCTGGAAGCTCAGCCAGTCTAATGTGCAATAAAACCGACAGGGCCGAAATCTGTCCCCTCAGGGAACTAGCAGAAAGGCCCTTCTCCAGCCCATCGTGGAAAAAAGAGAAGGTCCTGGAAACCTTAACTCTTTGCCAGGAAAAACCACGCTCTTCACACCAGAATAAGTAGGTCCTCCACACCTTGTGGTAGATACACTGAGTAATTTAATTTACGAGCTTCAATAAGAGTATCAATGATACTCTCAGAGAAACCTCTCTTGGCTAAGACTAAGTGCTCAATCTCCCCACAGTCAGCCTCAGAAAATCTAGATTTTGATGAACAAATGGACTTTGTATCAGCAGGTCTCTGCGACAAGGTAACTTCCACGGAGGAGATGAGGACATCCCCACTAGATCCACAAACCACATCCTTTGTGGCAATGATGGAGCAATCAGGATTACTACCCGCTTCTGCTTGATGTGGGCCACCACTCGAGGAAGAAGCGGTAATGGAGGAAAAAGATATATGAGTTTGAACCTCCAGGGCACTGCTAGTGCATCTATTAGATCCTCGACCCGTATCTGGGTAGTTCGGAATTGGGACGGGACGCCATGAGATCTATCTCTGGCGTTCCCCATTTGCTGCATATCTCAGCAAACACCTCAGGATGGAGAGACCATTCCCCTGGATGGAAATATTGCCTGCTGAGAAAATCTGCCTCTCAGTTGTCCACACCCGGAATGTGGATCGCTGACAGCAAACAGCTGTGGGCCTCTGCCCACTCCAGAATCTAAGATACTTCCTTCATCCCCAAGGAACTTCTCGTTCCTCCCTGATGGTTGATGTAAGCCACTGAGGTTATATTGTCTGATTGGAATCTAATAAACTGGGACGAAACCCGGAAGTGGCCAAGCCTTCAAGGCCTTGAAGATTGCCGGTAGTTCCAAAATATTGATCGGGAGGGAGGACTCCTCCTGAGTCCACAACCCCTGTGCCTTCCTGGCACACTAAAACTGCTCCCCATCCAGATAGGCTTGCGTCGCAATTCTCTTAAGAAGCATGTCCCTCGGGACAATGATCTGGACAGAGCCACCAAGAGAGCGATTCTCTCGACCAGCTGTTTAATACAATCTGTTAAGACAGATCTGAATGATCGCCATTCCACTGCCTCAGCATGCACAGTTGTAAAGGTCTGAGATGGAACCTGGCAAAAGGAATGATGTCCATGCAAGAAACCATGAGAACAATCACCTCCATACACTGAGCCACAGAGGGACTCAAGGAGGTCCGGAGGGAAAGACATACCGAAGTTAGCTTGCAACGTCTCTGGTTTGTTAGAAATATCCACATACAGTGGATATAAAAAGTCTACACACCCCTGTTAAAATGTCAGGTTTCTGTGATGTAAAAAAACGAGACAAAGATAAATCAATTCAGAACTTTTTCCACCTTTAATGTGACCTATAAACTGTACAACTCAATTGAAAAACAAACTGAAATCTTTTAGGTAAAGGGAAATAAAAATAAAAAATAAAATAATATGGTTGCATAAGTGTGAAACCCTTTTATAACTGGGGATGTAGCTGTGTTCAGAATTAAGCAATCACATTCAAAATCATGTTAAATAGGAGTCAGTGCACACCTGTCATCATTTAAAGTGCCTCTGATTAACCCCAAATAAAGTTCAGCTGTTCTAGTAGGTCTTTCCTGACATTTTGTTAGTCACATCCTACAGCAAAAGCCATGGTCCACAGAGAGCTTCTAAAGCATCAGAGGGATGTCATTGTTAAAAGGTATCAGTCAGGAGAAGGATACAAAAGAATTTCCAAGGCATTAGATATACCATGGAACACAGTGAAGACAGTCATCATCAAGTGAAAAAAATATGGTGCAACAGTGACATAACCAAGAACTGGATGTCCCTCCAAAATTGATGAAAAGACGAGAAGAAAACTGGTCTGGGAGGCTGCCAAGAGGCCTACAGCAACATTAAAGGAGCTGCAGGAATATCTGGCAAGTACTGGCTGTGTGGTACATGTGACAACAATCTCCCGTATTCGTCATATGTCTGGGCTATGTGGTAAAATGGCAAGACGGAGCGCTTTTCTTACAAAAAAAACCCATCCAAGCCCAGCTAAATTTTGCAAAAACACATCTGAAGTCTCCCAAAAGCATGTCACAAAAGGTGTTCTGGTTTGATTAAACCAAGATTAAACTTTTTGTCCGTAATTCCAAAAGATATGTTCGTCGCAAAAACAACACTGCATATAACCAAAAGAACACCATACCCACAATGAAGCATTTTGGTGGCAGCATCATGCTTTGGGTCTGTTTTTCTTCAGCTGGAACTGGGGCCTTAGTCAAGGTAGAGGGAATTATGAACAGTTCCAAATACCAGACAATATTGGCACAAAACATTCAGGCTTCTGCTAGAAAGCTGAACATAGAAGGAACTTCATCTTTCAGCGTGTCAACGCCCCAAAGCTGAACATAGAGGAACTTCATCTTTCAGCATGACAACGCCCCAAAGCGTACATTCAAATTAACAAAGGAACGGCTTCACCAGAAGAAGATTAAAGTTTTGGAATGGCCCAGTCAGAGCCCAGACCTGAATCCAATCGAAAATCTGTGGGGTGATCTGAAGAGGGCTGTGCACAGGAGATGCCCTCGCATTCTGACAGATTTAGAGTGTTTTTGCAAAGAAGAGTGGGCAAATCTTGCCAAGTCAAGATGTGCCATGCTGAAAAACTCATACCCAAAAAGACTGAGTGCTGTAATAAAATCAAAAGGTGCTTCAATAAAGTATTAGTTTAAGGGTGTTCACACTTATGCAACCATATTATTTTAGTTTTTTATTTTTATTTCCCTTTACCTAAAAGATTTCAGTTTGTTTTTCAATTGAGTTGTACAGTTTATAGGTCACATTAAAGGAGGAAAAAGTTCTGAAATGATTTATCTTTGTCTCATTTTTTTACATCACAGAAACCTGACATTTTAACAGGGGTGTGTAAACTTTTTATATCCACTGTAGATATGGAGTCTATTATATCACCCAGGAATTCCACGCTGGTACTTGGGATAAGAGAACTCTTTCCAAGTTTATCTCCATCCATGTGATCGAAGAAGACTGAGAAGGGACTCCGAGAATTCTTCCGCAAGACGAAAGGATGGTGCTTGCACCAGTATATCATCCAAGTATGGGGCGACTGCAATACCCTGAGTTCTGGCAACGGCTAGAAGAGCCACCAGACCCTTCGAAAGATTTGTGGAGCAGTAGCTAGGGCAAACAGAAGGGGAATGAACTGGAAGTGCTGGTCCAGGAATGCAAACCTCAGGAACTGAAAGTGTTCCCTGTGGATTGGAACATGAAGGTAAGCATCCTTCAGATCTACAGTGTTCATAAACTGGCCTTCCTGAATTAAAGGAAGGATGGACCTTATGGTCTCCATCTTGAAGGAAGGGACACTGAGAAATTTGTTTAAACACTTTAGGTCCAGAATTGGGTGGAAAGTTCCCTCCTTCTTTGGGACCACAAAAAGGTTTGCATAAAACCCCAAACCTCTTTCTTCGATAGGCACCGGGACAACAACTCCTAAGGAGGATAGAACCCGAACGCACCCTAGAAAGGCATCCCTCTTTTCTGGCCTGGTAGAGAGATTTGAGAGAAGGAATCTGCCCCTTGGTGGATGAGATTTGAAACCTATTTTGTATCCCTGAGATACCAACTCCAGGACCCACAGATCCTGTACATTCTTGAACCAGACGTCTGAAAAAAGAGACAGTCTGCCCCCTACACAATTCGATCCTGGATCAGGAGCCACCCCTTCATGCATATTTGTTTTTGGTGGGCTTCTTATTCTGCTTGGATTCATTCCAGGACTGAGCCGGATTTCAAGTACTCTTAGATTGCTCGGGATTGGAGGAGGATTGTTGTTGTTGGGATTTGTCAGAATGAAAGGAACGTAAATTAGAAGAGTTTCGTCCCTTAGACTTGTTCTTCTTATCTTGCAGTAGGAAGGTACCACTTGCTGCATATCTCTGCAAACACCTCGGGATGGAAAGACCATTCCCCTGGATGGAAGGATTGCCTGCTGAGAAAATCCGCCTCTCAGTTGTCCACACCCGGAATGTGGATAGCTGACAGCGAACAGCCGTGGGTCCCCGCCCACTCCAGAATCTGAGATACTTCCTTCATCACCAAGGAACTTCTTGTTTCCCCCTGATGGTTGATGTAAGCCACCGAGGTTATATTGTCTGATTTGAATCTAATAAACTGGGACGAACCCAGAAGTGGCCAAGCCTTCAAGGTCTTGAAAATTACCTGTAGTTCCAAAATATTGATTGGGAGGGAGGACTCCTCCTGAGTCCACAACCCCTTGTGCCTTCCTGGCACCCCAAACTGCTTCCCATCCGGATATGCTTGCGTCCGTAGTCAAGATCTCCCAGGATGGTCTTAAAGGGACAGTATACTTTAAAATAGTTTTTCCCTTAATGTGTTTCCAATTACTTTTTTTTACCAGCTGCAGAGTTTCCAATGTATGAGATCTGCTTCTTTAAGGCTTATTTTTGTATATGAATTAGTTGATTTTGTGTTTTGAAGCCACAACCTAATAAAATGGGTTGAGCTTGTAGGTATAATCAGAAATCATTACTGTAACACATTGTGTACATATACCTGCTTCTTTATCTTATATCTGTCCATAAACCAATCACCAATACTTGGAGAGAACAATGGAAAATTAACATTTTATTACCTTATCTCTTCTATATCCCACTGGGAGTGTAATTTCTTCTACTGGCTGTAATTACACAGCTTGGCCTTGTGGCCGAAAACTTTCAGGATGGGTGGGGATACAACAGGCTAAATAAACTATTGCAAATGCCAATATAAGGTTAATGGAAATACTTGTAAACAATTTAATACACTCCAGCAGGTAAAGTGAATCATTGGGAACAAATTAAAGGGGAGAACATTTTTGAGTAAACTGTCCCTTTAAGAAGCATGTCCCTTGGGACAGATGATCTGGACAGAGCCACAAAGAGAGCAATTCTCTCGACTGGCTGTCTAATACAATCTGTCGAGACAGATCTGAATGATCGCCGTTCCACTGCCTCAGCATGCACAGTTGTAAAGGTCTGAGACGGAACCTGGAAAAAGGAATGATGTCCATGCAAGAAACCATGAGACCAATCAACTCCATACACTGAGCCACAGAGGCACTCAAGGAGGTCCGGAGGGAAAGACATACCGAAGTTAGCTTACAATGTCTCTGGTTTGTTAGAAATATCCACATAGATATGGAGTCTATTATATTACCCAGGAATTCCACGCTGGTACTTTGGATAAGATAACTCTTTTCCAAGTTTATCTTCCATCTATGTGATCCAAGAAGACTGAGAAGGGACTCTGAGAATTTTTCTGCAAGATGAAAGGATGGTGCTTGCACCACAATATCATCCAAGTATGGGGCGACTGCAATACCCTGAGTTCTGGCAACGGCTAGAAGAGCCCCCAGAACCTTTGAAAGATTCTTGGAGCAGTAGCTAGGCCAAACGGAAGGGCAATGAACTGGAAGTGCTGGTCCAGGAATGCAAACCACAGGAACTGAAAGTGTTCCCTGTGGATTGGAACATGAAGGTAAGCGTCCTTCAGATCTATAGTGTTCATAAACTGGCCTTCCTGAATTAAAGGAAGGATGCACCTTATCATCTCCATCTTGAAAGAAGGGACACTGAGAAATTTGTTTAAACACTTTAGGTCTAGAATTGGGCAGAAAGTTCCCTCCTTCTTAGGGACCACAAAAAGGTTTGCATAAAACCTCAAACCTCTTTCTTCGATAGGCACAGGGACAACAACTTCTAAGGAAGATAGATCATGAACGCACCCTAGAAAGGCATCCCTCTTTTCTGGCCTGGTAGACAGATTCGTGAGAAGGAATATGCCCCTTTGCAGATGAGATTTGAAGCCTATTTTGTATCCCTGAGATACCACCTCCAGGACCCAGAGATCTTGTACATCCTTGAACCAGGCGTCTGAAAAAAGAGACAGTCTGCCCTCTACACAATCCGATCCCGGATCGGGGGCCGCCCCTTCATGCATATTTGTTTTTAGCAGGCTTCTCATTCTGCTTGGATTTATTCCAGGACTGAGCCGGATTTCAAGTACTCTTGGGTTGCTCAGCTTTGGAGGAGGATTGTTGTTGTTGAGATTTGTCAGAACGAAAGGAACAAAAATTAAAAGATTGTCGTCCCTTAGACTTGTTCTTCTTATCTTGCGGTAGGAAGGTGCTCTTGCTTCCGGTAACAGGAGAAATAATGGAGTCCAGACCTGAACCAAATAAAATCTTTCCCTTAAAGGGAAGAGAAAGTCTGGACTTAGAAGTCATATCTGCAGACCAAGACCTTAACCAAAGCGCCCAATAGGCTAGGACTGCAAAGCCAGAGGCCTTTGCATTTTGGTGAATAATTTGCATTTTCGCATCACAGATAAAAGAATTAGCAATTCTCAAAGCTTTAATTCTGTCTTGAATATCTTCGAGGGGAGACTCCACCTCAATGAGTTCCGACAAAGAGTCGCACCAGTAGGTAGCCGCTCCGGCAACTGCAGCTGCAGTTGAAACAAAAATCCCATATGTTGAAACATCTTTCTCAGAAAGGTTTTCATTTTCTTATCCATCGGCTCTCTGAACGAAGAATTATCCTCAAGATCAGGGGTGGGCAAGAGGTAGATCGCGGTCTACCAGTGGACTGCGAGAGAATTTTGAGGTGACCGCCTGGAAGATTTCAAAAGTCTGCATAATAAGAGAAACAATTCTCACACATCTAGATTCTGAGTGAAGAGCCTTACCACCGTAGATGTATAAGAAATGTTTCTCTTATGCAGACTTTTGAAATTGGATGAGTCTATGACGGCGGTATGTGTACTTCAGCATGCGGGACGCGGTTGTAGCTGAACTCGCTGCCCCAGCTTTGGTTACTGCCTGTCCCAACCTCTCTTACTTTTTGTCTCAAGAGCGGTCAGTCCATAGTACAGACTCTTCATGCGCCAGGCTGAGATGCTGCTCGGTTTCCCTGGGTTTGGCAGTTCCAGGGCCTGCTCTGTCTGATATTCTCCTGCTACATTCTCATTCTGTCCTCCGTTACCAGGCTCTGCTGGGTGAATGGTCTGGTGTTCCCCCCCCCCCAGGTTCTGTTACTCCCCTCAGGTTCTTTTACTTACTCTGTACCAGGCTTTGATGCTGTTCTCTGATACTTTCTCTGACACACTAATATCAGCTATGATTTGTGCTAGTTTCTGTAGCTTTCTGTCTCCAGAGTTTGCAGGTCAGTGCTGTTGCTACACCAGTTTCTGGTTGCTGTGTAAGCGGTACAGAACCTGCAGGTCCTGCAGCTGTCACTGTCCCAACTATTTGCAGTAGTCTTCAGCTAGTAGTGGACGAATGGATAGCAGCCAACAGGACCTGCCCTCTAATCAACCTGACATTGCGTTGAGTCAATAAAATTACTTTGTAGAATGAGCCTGTCTATGATTGGCTGAGAATAGTTCATTGTCATCGTTGTACCTGAGATGTGGGTTTCCCATGTGTTCCAGGCTTGACTACTCCGCTAGCCCTAGACTCGAGCTGTCTTGATTGTGAGACTTCTTATTCATACGCAGGTGCAGTACACAGATAAGGTTGCTTGATGGTCCCAACGTGGCTGTATTTATTATTAAAGAGCGAGGCTGATTTTTAAAGATGTATTAATTGTGGCAAAAAAAATTCAGCCAGCAGGTCCTATTTGAGGCAAAATTAATTTTTTTAGCCAGCAGGTCCTATTTGTGGCAAAACTAAAATTTTCAGCCAGTAGGTCCTAGCGACTGGTGTTTTTTTTTTTTTTTAGTTAGGTGACCACCTTACTTGGAATAAAATTAGAGGTAGCCCTTGCCTTACAAAAGTCTGCTCACCCCTGCCTGCTCAAGAGGTATAGTAGTACGTTTAGCAAGCTTAGAGATTGCACTATCCACCTTAGTAATGAAGCCCCACAAATCCAGTTGAGAGTCCGGGACCGGGAACACATTTTTAAAAGTTGACGAAGGCAAAAAGGAACAACCAATTCTTTGCCATTCGTTCTTAATAATGTTCGCCATCTTAACCGGCACAGGAAAAGTCAAAGGAACTTTCCTGTCTTCATAAACTCTGTCTAATTTAGGTGTCATAGGTTCTTCAGGCAGCGTGGCCTCTGGAACCTCTAATGTTGACAGAACCTCCTTTAAAAGAAACACAAGTGCTCAATTTTAAATCTAAAGGACGGTTCCTCCACAGCAGGAGGCTTAGACGCTAAGGACTCCGACCCAGAAAGTTCACCCTCTGAAGCTAGAGAGGTTAACTCATCATCGGATAATTGGGACATAATAGCTAAATCCGATAAATATTTAGATGACTCCGGGTCAGGAGAGCTATGTTTAACCTTTCTCTTGCGTTTGTTAGATAGAGGTAATGCATTGAAGGCCGCATATACCGCCATTTGTAACTGCGCTGCAAAGTCCGCAGGAAGAAGGCCCCCTCTGGATGGAGGATTAGATGTGCTATGGGAAGCTGCATGTAAAGTGGATAATGGGGCAAGGGTAGTAATCTCATGGGATGCCGAGTCCTGAGAGGAAAACGGCTCAGAGGGAATAAGAGCCTTAGCAGGTTTATCTACCTTCTTAGATTTTATAATGGTGTTAAGGCATGTGGAACATAATTGAGTGGGCAGAAAAACCACGGCCTCCTCACAATATAAACAGGTATGATTTAGTACAGAAGGAGTACCTTCTAACATGTCAGAGTCCTCCATAGCTCAGTTTATACCCACAGAAGGACAAAAATAAAAACTTTTTTTTTAATTATAGAAAACTACACCTTTGTAGTCCCAATGGCTGGGGCACTCACCACCTCCTAGACCCAGACAGTTAACAGAGGAAACGCTCTCCTCAGGTTCAAGTCTCAGCCAGAATGGAGGAAATGAACAAAGACCACACCTAATCACATGGAGTGCAAGGTAGTACTTCCCTTGTTATTACAAGTACAGCAAGTAATAGGAGCTGTGCGACACTTTCAAAAATGAAAGTGAAACCTGTTTGTTCCAGCCAAAAACACACAGTCTATCAGCCCAGGAAGCAGCATGTAAATAATTATACACTGATTAATTAACCCCAACTGTTTAATAATCCCCCTTCAGGGGATATTAACCCTGGATCCTATCAAGGTATAAAGGAGCCACACTGACCCTGTTATAGCATTTTATGTGTAAAAATTGAAACAATCTTACCTCCAGGATCCATGCTGTTGAACAGAACACAGCCTCTAAAATGTGACAGTCTTATAGCAGCACTCCTGACATAGGCTTGAGTGAGAGAAAGCAGGCAGTGAATCTCGTCAACAGCGATTGCTTAGGAGCTGTTAGCAGTAGTCTGGATGGTTTCGCAGAAAAACTTTCCCTGCATCTCCAGACTCTAACTTTCATCAATACACTCACTGAGAGATTGACATGACTACTTAAAACTCCAGTCCTATCTCGAAGGGCAGATAACATAATTTATGTAAGAACTTACCTGATAAATTCATTTCTTTCATATTAGCAAGAGTCCATGAGCTAGTGACGTATGGGATATACATTCCTACCAGGAGGGGCAAAGTTTCCCAAACCTCAAAATGCCTATAAATACACCCCTCACCACACCCACAATTCAGTTTAACGAATAGCCAAGAAGTGGGGTGATAAAAAAGTGCGAAAGCATATAAAATAAGGAATTGGAATAATTGTGCTTTATACAAAATCATAACCACCACAAAAAAAGGGCGGGCCTCATGGACTCTTGCTAATATGAAAGAAATGAATTTATCAGGTAAGTTCTTACATAAATTATGTTTTCTTTCATGTAATTAGCAAGAGTCCATGAGCTAGTGACGTATGGGATAATGATTACCCAAGATGTGGATCTTTCCACACAAGAGTCACTAGAGAGGGAGGGATAAAATAAAGACAGCCAATTCCTGCTGAAAATAATCCACACCCAAAATAAAGTCTAATGAAAAACATAAGCAGAAGATTCAAACTGAAACCGCTGCCTGAAGTACTTTTCTACCAAAAACTGCTTCAGAAGAAGAAAATACATCAAAATGGTAGAATTTAGTAAAAGTATGCAAAGAGGACCAAGTTGCTGCTTTGCAAATCTGATCAACCGAAGCTTCATTCCTAAACGCCCAGGAAGTAGAAACTGACCTAGTAGAATGAGCTGTAATCCTCTGAGGCGGAGTTTTACCCGACTCAACATAGGCAAGATGAATTAAAGATTTCAACCAAGATGCCAAAGAAACGGCAGAAGCTTTCTGGCCTTTTCTAGAACCGGAAAAGATAACAAATAGACTAGAAGTCTTTCGGAAAGACTTAGTAGCTTCAACATAATATTTCAAAGCTCTAACAACATCCAAAGAATGCAACGATTTCTCCTTAGAATTCTTAGGATTAGGACATAATGAAGGAACCACAATTTCTCTACTAATGTTGTTGGAATTCACAACTTTAGGTAAAAATTCAAAAGAAGTTCGCAACACCGCCTTATCCTGATGAAAAATCAGAAAAGGAGACTCACAAGAAAGAGCAGATAATTCAGAAACTCTTCTGGCAGAAGAGATGGCCAAAAGGAACAAAACTTTCCAAGAAAGTAATTTAATGTCCAATGAATGCATAGGTTCAAACGGAGGAGCTTGAAGAGCTCCCAGAACCAAATTCAAACTCCAAGGAGGAGAAATTGACTTAATGACAGGTTTTATACGAACCAAAGCTTGTACAAAACAATGAATATCAGGAAGAATAGCAATCTTTCTGTGAAAAAGAACAGAAAGAGCAGAGATTTGTCCTTTCAAGGAACTTGCGGACAAACCCTTATCTAAACCATCCTGAAGAAATTGTAGAATTCTCGGTATCCTAAAAGAATGCCAAGAAAAATGATGAGAAAGACACCAAGAAATATAAGTCTTCCAGACTCTATAATATATCTCTCTAGATACAGATTTACGAGCCTGTAACATAATATTAATCACAGAGTCAGAGAAACCTCTTTGACCAAGAATCAAGCGTTCAATCTCCAAACCTTTAAATTTAAGGATTTCAGATCCTGATGGAAAAAAGGACCTTGTGACAGAAGGTCTGGTCTTAACGGAAGAGTCCACGGTTGGCAAGAGGCCATCCGGACAAGATCCGCATACCAAAACCTGTGAGGCCATGCCGGAGCTACCAGCAGAACAAACGAGCATTCCTTCAGAATCTTGGAGATTACTCTTGGAAGAAGAACTAGAGGCGGAAAGATATAGGCAGGATGATACTTCCAAGGAAGTGATAATGCATCCACTGCCTCCGCCTGAGGATCCCGGGATCTGGACAGATACCTGGGAAGTTTCTTGTTTAGATGAGACGCCATCAGATCTATTTCTGGAAGTTCCCACATTTGAACAATCTGAAGAAATACCTCTGGGTGAAGAGACCATTCGCCCGGATGCAACGTTTGGCGACTGAGATAATCCGCTTCCCAATTGTCTATACCTGGGATATGAACCGCAGAGATTAGACAGGAGCTGGATTCCGCCCAAACCAAAATTCGAGATACTTCTTTCATAGCCAGAGGACTGTGAGTCCCTCCTTGATGATTGATGTATGCCACAGTTGTGACATTGTCTGTCTGAAAACAAATGAACGATTCTCTCTTCAGAAGAGGCCAAAACTGAAGAGCTCTGAAAATTGCACGGAGTTCCAAAATATTGATCGGTAATCTCACCTCCTGAGATTCCCAAACTCCTTGTGCCGTCAGAGATCCCCTGCATCTGTTGAAATTACAGTCCAGGTCGGAAGCACAAAAGAAGCCCCCTGAATTAAACGATGGTGATCTGTCCACCACGTTAGAGAGTGTCGAACAATCGGTTTTAAAGATATTAATTGAGATATCTTTGTGTAATCCTTGCACCATTGATTCAGCATACAGAGCTGAAGAGGTCGCATGTGAAAACGAGCAAAGGGGATCGCGTCCGATGCAGCAGTCATAAGACCTAGAATTTCCATGCATAAGGCTACCGAAGGGAATGATTGTGACTGAAGGTTTCGACACGCTGAAATCAATTTTAGACGTCTCTTGTCTGTTAAAGACAGAGTCATGGACACTGAATCTATCTGGAAACCCAGAAAGGTTACCCTTGTCTGAGGAATCAATGAACTTTTTGGTAAATTGATCCTCCAACCATGATCTTGAAGAAACAACACAAGTCGATTCGTATGAGATTCTGCTTAATGTAAAGACTGAGCAAGTACCAAGATATCGTCCAAATAAGGAAATACCACAATACCCTGTTCTCTGATTACAGACAGAAGGGCACAGAGAACCTTTGTAAAAATTCTTGGAGCTGTAGCTAGGCCAAACGGCAGAGCCACAAACTGGTAATGCTTGTCCAGAAAAGAGAATCTCAGGAACTGATAATGATCTGGATGAATCGGAATATGCAGATATGCATCCTGTAAATCTATTGTGGACATATAATGCCCTTGCTGAACAAAAGGCAAGATAGTCCTTACAGTTACCATCTTGAACGTTGGTATCCTTACATAACGATTCAATATTTTTAGATCCAGAACTGGTCTGAAGGAATTCTCCTTCTTTGGTACAATGAAGAGATTTGAATAAAACCCCATCCCCTGTTCCGGAACTGGAACTGGCATAATTACTCCAGCCAACTCTAGATCTGAAACACAATTCAGAAATGCTTGAGCTTTCACTGGATGTACTGGGACACGGGAAAGAAAAAATCTCTTTGCAGGAGGTCTCATCTTGAAACCAATTCTGTACCCTTCTGAAACAATGTTCTGAATCCAAAGATTGTGAACAGAATTGATCCAAATTTCTTTGAAAAAACGTAACCTGCCCCCTACCAGCTGAGCTGGAATGAGGGCCGCACCTTCATGTGGACTTAGAAGCAGGCTTTGTCTTTCTAGCAGGCTTGGATTTATTCCAGACTGGAGATGGTTTCCAAACTGAAACTGCTCCTGAGGATGAAGGATTAGGCTTTTGTTCTTTGTTGAAACGAAAGGAACGAAAACGATTATTAGCCCTGTTTTTACCCTTAGATTTTTTATCCTGTGGTAAAAAAGTTCCTTTCCCACCAGTAACAGTTGAGATAATAGAATCCAACTGAGAACCAAATAATTTATTACCCTGGAAAGAAATGGAAAGTAGAGTTGATTTAGAAGCCATATCAGCATTCCAAGTCTTAAGCCATAAAGCTCTTCTAGCTAAAATAGCTAGAGACATAAACCTGACATCAACTCTGATAATATCAAAAATGGCATCACAGATAAAATTATTAGCATGCTGAAGAAGAATAATAATATCATGAGAATCATGATCTGTTACTTGTTGCGCTAAAGTTTCCAACCAAAAAGTTGAAGCTGCAGCAACATCAGCCAATGATATAGCAGGTCTAAGAAGATTACCTGAACACAGATAAGCTTTTCTTAGAAAGGATTCAATTTTCCTATCTAAAGGATGCTTAAACCAAGTACCATCTGACGTAGGAATAGTAGTACGTTTAGCAAGGGTAGAAATAGCCCCATCAACTTTAGGGATTTTGTCCCAAAATTCTAATCTGTCAGACGGCACAGGATATAATTGCTTAAAACGTTTAGAAGGAGTAAATTAATTACCCAATTTATCCCATTCTTTAGAAATTACTGCAGAAATAGCATTAGGAACAGGAAAAACTTCTGGAATAACCACAGGAGATTTAAATACCTTATCTAAACGTTTAGAATTAGTATCAAGAGGACCAGAATCCTCTATTTCTAAAGCAATTAGTACTTCTTTAAGTAAAGAACGAATAAATTCCATTTTAAATAAATATGAAGATTTATCAGCATCAATCTCTGAGACAGAATCCTCTGAACCAGAAGAGTCATCAGAATCAGAATGATGATGTTCATTTAAAAATTCATCTGTAGGGAGAGAAGTTTTAAAAGATTTTTTACGTTTACTAGAAGGAGAAATAACAGACATAGCCTTCTTGATGGATTCAAAACAAAATCTCTTATGTTATCAGGAACATTCTGCACCTTAGATGTTGAAGGAACTGCAACAGGCAATGGTACTTTACTAAAGGAAATATTATCTGCATTAACAAGTTTGTCATGACAATTAATACAAACAACAGCCGGAGGAATAGCTACCAAAAGTTTACAGCAGATACACTTAGCTTTGGTAGATCCAGCACTAGACAGCGATTTTCCTGTAGTATCTTCTGACTCAGATGCAACGTGAGACATCTTGCAATATGTAAGAGAAAAAACAACATATAAAGCAAAATTGATCAAATTCCTTAAATGACAGTTTCAGGAATGGGAAAAAATGCCAAAGAACAAGCTTCTAGCAACCAGAAGCAATGAAAAATGAGACTTAAATAATGTGGAGACAAAAGCGACGCCCATATTTTTTAGCGCCAAATAAGACGCCCACATTATTTGGCGCCTAAATGCTTTTTAGGATGACGCAATAAAATGAAGCATTTTCAGCCCCCACGAGCCTAACAGCCCACAGGGAAAAAAGAGTCAAATTTTTGAAGGTAAGAAAAAATAATTAATTCAAATGCATAATCCCAAATATGAAACTGACTGTCTGAAAAATAAGGAATGTTGAACATTCTGAGTCAAGGCAAATAAATGTTTGAATACATATATTTAGAACTTTATAAACAAAGTGCCCAACCATAGCTTAGAGTGTCACAGAAAATAAGATTTACTTACCCCAGGACACTCATCTACATGTTTGTAGAAAGCCAAACCAGTACTGAAACGAGAATCAGCAGAGGTAATGGTATATAAATAAGAGTATATCGTCGATCTGAAAAGGGAGGTAAGAGATGAATCTCTACGACCGATAACAGAGAACCTATGAAATAGACCCCGTAGAAGGAGATCACTGCATTCAAATAGGCAATACTCTCCTCACATCCCTCTGACATTCACTGCACGCTGAGAGGAAAACCGGGCTCCAACTTGCTGGGGAGCGCATATCAACGTAGAATCTAGCACAAACTTACTTCACCACCTCCATAGGAGGCAAAGTTTGTAAAACTGAATTGTGGGTGTGGTGAGGGGTGTATTTATAGGCATTTTGAGGTTTGGGAAACTTTGCCCCTCCTGGTAGGAATGTATATCCCATACGTCACTAGCTCATGGACTCTTGCTAATTACATGAAAGAAACCCTTTTTCAGGACTCTCTGAATCTTCTGCCACTTCTCTGCCACCGCCTAACATGACAAAAGGCAAAGAATGACTGGGGTAATGAGGAAGTGGGTGGCATATTTAAGCCTTTGGCTGGGGTGTCTTTGCCTCCTCCTGGTGGCCAGGTGTTGTATTTCCCAACAGTAAGGAATGAAGCTGTGGACTCTCCCTATCTTAGGAAGGAAAAAAGATATTGCAGAACTAGAAAAAGTTTAGAAAAGGGCCACAAAGCTAATAAGGGGAATGGAGAATTTAAGCTATGAGGAGAGGCTAGCCAAACTAGGTCTGTTTTCTTTAGAAAAAATGTGCTTGAGAGGTGACATGATTACTTTATATACACATATTCAAGGCCCATATACAGAGATGGCAGAAGCTCTGTTTATTCCAAGAAAATTGTTTATGACAAGAGGTCACAATTTAGGGTTGGAGCAAAGGAGATTTAATCACCTGCAACTGAAATTGTTTTTTCACTGTAAGAGCAATAAAATTGTGGAATTCATTACCAAAAGGAGGTAGTGAATGCCAATACCCTAGATGCATTTAAACATTTTTTTTGGATACATTTCTGTCTAAAAACAAAATTAATGGATATGATTGCTAGCATTAAATTGGTTACCTTTTAGACGGATTATTTAAGCTTAACTGGAGTTTTTGTAATTATTTTAGATTTGTATAGGTTAAACTCGATGGTCTTTTTTTAACTTTATCTACTATGTTACTATGTATACAAAATGAGATGACATCTCCGTACTTTACAGTTTTTTTATTATTAATTTAATATTAAAAAAATAAAAAGACCCAGAATTAGTTACATCATACAGACCAATATCCCTGCTGAATAGCGATTATAAAGTACTAACATTCATACTGGCTATCAGGTTAAAATTGATTCTCAGCTATCTTATACATGAAGATCAAGCAAGATTCATGTATGGTAGAAATTCATCCAGAAATATAAGGAAAGTAGTGATGTTGACAGAACATTATTGGCTGAAGGGCCGTACTTACAAAAAGAAAAATGAGTCTGCGCTGATCACTACAGACGACGAAAAGGCGTTTGACTCGATTAGCTGGGATAATTTATTTGAGTCGCTGGAAAAATTTGGGTTCAACGGTCACTTTCAGGAGATCATCAGATTAATTTACAGAAACCAAAGCTCGACAATTTTAGTCAATGAGGAACTGACCTACAAAATATATTTGGTACAGGGCACTAGACAGGGATGTTCTATTTCCCCGCATTTATTTAATATCTCATTAGAATCATTAGCAATAAGTTTGCAGAAAGAACTAGAAGGCCTTCCCATAGGTAAAAAGAGGCTAGTGCTGTCTCTATAAGCAATGTATTACTCTTTATGGCTAATACAAAGAAAAACATCCCTATCTTGCTTGAGATTATTTTAAAAATATAGTTCTTTCTCCGACTATAGAATTAATCAGAAATGCTTTGGTTGCGTAAAAATGAGGTGAGTATTGAATTTTTTTAGAAGTATCTAACCAGATAAAGTATCTTGGAATTTTTCTATCTAAGAACCCTGCTGATTGGTATGACATTAATTATAAACAATTGTGGTGCTCACTAGCTCTAAAGCTAAAGAAGTGGGATCACTTCATGCTGTCTATTTCTGTGAAAATCCAATTAATTAAGATGATCTTACTGCCCAAAGTCTTATTTTTATGTCAGAACTTTCCATTATTTATGAGGGAGAAGGACCTCAAGACGTTTTATTCACAATGTAATACTTTTTTGTGTGGGGGCGGGGAGTCAGAATTGCACTTAGGCGATTAGTGTTTAAAAAGGACTTTTACTGGGTAGCTATGGTAAAGATAGTGTGTGATTAGATAACGGAGGCTAACTTTGTAACTCACACACAATTGGAAAAAGAGCTAATATATCCATTATTAATGACAGGGCTGTTACATACAAAAGGAAATGATATACCCAAAGTTATTAAGGAAAATAAGTCAATATATAATATTGTATTGCATGTCATAAATACATAAATGAATTACAAATAAATAATTGACTGTCCAAATATCAGACAATTAGTGGTAATGTTGGATTTGCCCTGAGCGCAGTTAGAAGGACCTTCAATTTGTGGAAGCAGAAAGGCTTAAAGGGACACTAAACCCAAACATTTTCATTCTTGATTCAGGTAGAGAATACAAGAAATAGATGATGGCATGAAACTATATAAAACCGGGCTAACAGAAATTTTGATTTGGTAATATATATCTTATTGAAAAAGAAGGGATTAGAAAATGTGATTAAATGTCAGGATATATGGGTAATGTATTTTACGGAGATTACAGCAGAAGACATAAGTCAGAGTTATGGCATTTTATTTAAAAATACTAAGAAAAAAGCTTGGAGAGAATCTTACATGCGTCTCCTAAACAAAACCTATATAACCCCCGCGGAAGTGCCAAGGTGGTTGTTATAGATGCTCCTTCCGAAGGCGGATATAGTGCATTGTTTTTGTTGTGCCCTAAAGTCAGATATTTCTGGAAGAAAGTTAATTTTAGGCTGAATAAATTCTTAGATACAGAAAGTGTTAAATGCCAGAGTTATTATATTTTTATATGCAGATAGGATAAATAAGACAAATAATGACATAATAAACACTGGGATTTTATTTGCTATGAACATTATTCTTAGATAGTGGAAAACCAGTGGTAGTATTCATATAAAATAATTTACGAATAGAATGCTAATCCAAATAAATATAGAACACGATCCATCTTTGATTCAAGAGAAGAGGGTACAATTTTTTTGTTTGCTAAATGGAGAATAATCCTTACACTACCAGAAAGCATTCAGAAACAACTTGTGGAAACCTTCCACAAATCAGATTATTTCTGCATGGCTATTTTAACTGGTAACTTTTCGAGTTTCTGGATAGGATAGGTAGAGGGGGTGGGATGTAGAAGGGCAGGAAGGGTATTTTTTCTCTTTTCTCCGCTTCTCTGTTTACTGCTTCCAGCCAAATATGTCTTACACTAAGGACAGATATTATGTTTTTGAATTGAAAACAAGAAGGCAACAAGACATATACAAGAGAATAGTACATTTATTTTTGTTATGTAAACTAATTTACATTGTACTAGAACTAAGCATGGGTTATGTTATAACAATGTATATTGTAAAAAATGTATTACCCGTATTTGGTTATTTTGATTGTATGTTAATAATAACACACACACACACACATATATATATATAAATAAACGTATTGCATATGTTTGCTGGAGGTAAGACCTCTTCTTGTTTACAATATTAACATTTAACACTCGTAAGAAAAGTGTTCAGATGACCCAGCTTCTAAGGCAGATTTAGGGACAGAGTCAGAAGGCTCCATAACTGCAGGAAACTAATACTGAAGTTAAGTGCAGAAAAAAACAAGCATATAGCTAAATGGTAATATCCCCATTAAAAGAGCTATTGAAGAAAGGGAAACAACCCTTATAAAAAATCATCTAGAAAATGTATAAATTAAAAAAATCATTAAAGCAGAGACACGCTAACACTCAGGACACCTGGTATCCAGATAGCATAATTATGAGAGGAAGCACATGTCAATCTGGCATCATATAAAAAAACATGCCAAAACGTACAGTAATGTGCATAAATAAAATGTACGTGCATGAAGAACTCGCCACATTTTTAAATTATATGCACGTGAAACGCCTGTAAGCTTTAAAAAAATATACATGAGTGAAAACATGACAAATATATAAAATAGTTTTTAAAGTGGAAATTAATTAAATAAATATATAACAATAACAGAAGAGGTTTATAGATTGCCAAATAGCAAAAAATATAGTACTTAACATTGGACACCCTACTAATGGAGAAAACCAGTAGGAAGCCAAAACCAGTGCTGAAACATAACAGCAGAGGATCTGGAATAGGAGTATATTGATGAACAAACAGAAAGAGGCAAAGGACACATCCATGTAACACATGTGGAAAAGCTTGTGACTAAATCCCAATAGGTGAAAAAAATGCCACTACACATACTCCAAAAACATCCCTGAACTCTGAGGGCAAGTGAGCCACAACTTGGTCTGAGAAACTCCCTCACTCAATAATCAAATGGATTGTGGACTCCCACTTCTGTATGAAAGAAATCATATTTGTATTACAATTTAAATACACAAGATTATTGAGGGTATTTTCTCAAATGTAGTCAAGACACTTATGGATTTATAAATATATTAAGTAACCTTTCTAAAATATTTCAGTGTTTTTTTATTTAAGAAAAATTTGTATTTGGAAATCAAAAGAAAAAAAATATTATTTGTTATAATTCAGCACATTGCATTTTATGTAGCTAGGGGGACTATCCAAAACCAAATAATGGCTTAACATAGGGGTTCGCTCTGTGAAAAATATGAGAATGCTTTCTCTCCCATATGAATTCTCTGATGTGTAATAAGAGTTGACTTCTGAGTAAAACACTTCCCACATTCAGCACATGAAAATGCTTCCTCACCTGAATGAATTTTCTGATGTCTAATAAGATATGATTTCTGAGTAAAACACTTCCCACATTCAGAACATGAAAACCCTTTCTCTTCTGTATGAATTTTCTGATGTCTAATAAGATATGTTTTCCGAGTAAAACACTTCCCACATTCAGAACATGAAAATGCTTTCTCTCCTGTATGAATTCTCAGATGTGTAATAAGGTGTGATTTCTGAGTAAAACACTTCCCACATTCAGAACATGAAAATGCTTTCTCTCCTGTATGAATTTTCTGATGGCTTCTAAGAGTTGATTTGTCAGTAAAACACTTCCCACATTCAGAACAGGAAAATGCTTTCTCTCCTGTATGAATTATCTGATGTTTAATAAGATTTGATTTCAGAGTAAAACACTTTCCACATTCAGAACATGAAAATGCTTTCTCTCCTGTATGAATTCTCTGATGATCAATAAGATTCGATTTCTGAGCAAAACATTTCCCACACTCGGAACATGAAAATGCTTTCTCTCCTGTATGAATTTTCTGATGTGTACTAAGAATTGATTTCCGAGCAAAACATTTCCCACACTCGGAACATGAAAATGCTTTCTCTCCTGTATGAATTTTCAGATGATCAATAAGACTTGATTTCCAAGCAAAAGATTTCCCACAGTGAGAACATGAAAACCCTTTCTCTCCTGTATGAATTTTCTGATGATCAATAAGATTTGATTTCCGAGTAAAACATTTCCCACAGTCAGAACATGAAAATGCTTTCTCTCCTGTATGAATTGTCTGATGTCTTAAAAGTTTTGATTTCCTGGTAAAAAAAATCCCATATTCAGAACATAAATTTTCCTCGTTGCTTCTTTGATTTTGAAGAAGCTTGAAACAAGTATCTGTATTTTCACCATGGCTAGGACTAGGATTACTGCAGTTTGTAAATTCACCTGTTAAGATATAGAATGGGATTAATATTAGTTATTAATGACATAATTATTATATTTTGAGGACATTTAAACGGTTATGAATGAGTGTCTACCACAAGAGTAAGGGGCAGGCAATGACCCCTAAACCTTTAACTAGCTTCATGCTAATGCCTAAAGGTATATGAAACCCAACATTTTTCTTTCATTATACAGATAAATAAAAAATTTTAAAAAAGTTTCCAAATTACTTCTATTATCAAATTGTCTTCGTTTTCATGTTATTCTTTGTTGAAGAGATACCTAGGTAGGTAGCGTGCACATGCCTGACGTACTACATGACAGGAAATAGTGCTGCGATCTAGTGCTCTTGCTAATGTATAAGTTGTTGAAAAATTGCTGCCATATAGTGTTGCAGACAGATGCACACTCCTGAGCTTACACTCCAGTATTTTAAACAAAGGAAAACAAGAAAACTAAGAAAATGTGATAATAGCAGTAAATCAGAAAGTTGTTTAAGAATATTTATTTATTTTATAGCAAACATTAAAGAAATCATGTAACAAATATATTTTCAGAATATCTAAGACCCAAATACTGTACTGATGTAGCAAAACATAAGAATCACTTATACAAATAGACCACTATACCAATATTAGAAAAAAAAACTAAAAAAATAAATAAACACTAAATAGCAATAAAGGAATAAAACACCTTTCATCTGCCACTACCTTAGATTTACTAAATGTGTTTAAAATATAATCTGTTTTGTTTATTTAAAACCTTTAAATAGCTACTCAAGCATAGCAAAAAGCTTTCAAGTCTATTTAAAGTATCATTTATCACTAATCTCTTTGACTAACTATCTAGTGACATAGAATTGTCTTAAATTACAAAAGATAGGATTTCTTTTATCTATTGGAAACTAAAAATATGTTTATGTTGTCTACAAAATAATATATGGTAAACAGAGAATTTATCTATAAATCTAAGACGTCAAATATTTTCTGTAATGGTAATATCATAACGCAATATCGACTTTAAAAAGTATTACAATTTAGACCAAAATAAAAAAAACTATTTGAAAAACACCAGATATAAGCCCAGATTACAAGTAGTGCACTAATTAAAGTGTGGGGAGCAATATCACTGGACCATGCTAAAATAAGCACTCAAATTAATACTACAAGTCCACAGAAAAACAGATTTACCAGAGAAACAGTAAAACAGATTTATCAGAGAAGATTTAACACAGCAAACACATAATCAGCATGCCCTTTAAGCCTAATGGAGATTGTGACCGTGATAAATATTGCTCATACTACAAGTTTAAAGTTATAAAATAGTGCTAAAAGAATTAGCACGACCTGAGATCTGAAGTAAAGTCTAAGGGTTAAAATAATAATAAAAAAACTGCATGTAAAATAAAGTATTACACTCATATATAAACATTTTAAATAAAAAAGGTTTAATATTAAAAAAGGTTTTAAAAGGCTTTAAGAGATGGTATATGACAATGACTGGATTCAAAAGGTGTGTATTAGGGCTGCACGATTAATCGCATGATGCGATTAATCGCAATTTTAAATCGTCGAGATTTCAAATCTCGGGAGTATGTGATTTTTTGATTAAAAAAATCTTCAGAAGTGGCTGTGCTGCATTGATTTATATGTGATTTCTTGCAAAACAGCTCCATCTAGTGGTTTCTTTTAGCACACATTTGTAAAATGGCTGTTTTACTTTCACTTTCTACAAACGTGTTCTGTTTGTAAGCCAATCAATCTATGTCTAAAAGTAGAGCCCATGCAGGAGAATGAAAAGGAGGGAAAGCCCCCCAGGGATGTCTGCAGTCTGAAACTTAAGGTATGTAATTATTATGGAACCTCCATCCCAATCTCCTGCTCTCTGAGAAACTGCTCAAATACATAGCAGATGCAGTTAACCCCACAGCTGCCAAAAGGCTAAAACAGCAGTCCCCTCTGCTGGCTAGCTGCTGGGTTAACTGCATCTACAATGTATTTGATATGAGCAAGGCACAGCATTTCTGAAAGGAGCAGCCCGCCACCCCTACTGCTATATGCCTGTATTGGATTCCTGGACAGTAGCAGGGCTCATTATCAGTCAAGAAAAAATGTTTAAAAAAAGAATATATATATATATACACACACATATATGTGTGTGTATGTGATTGTATATATATATGTGTATATATGATTATGTACTGTATGCGTATATTATACTGTCAAGGTATTTTAAATATTATTAAATAATATATAGAAGTATATTTATCTTTATTTAATAAATCTGTGGATGTGCACATGGTCTGTAGAACAAAGGATTATTTCTAAGAGATCTCCCACACTCATTATGTAAAATTATGCTGAACACACAGGGGGGGACAATGGAACATGAGGCCCATACCAAATTTGCTATAATCAACTTACAGTTTGAGACAGGATGAGTCATAAAAGGCAAATTAAGAGGATAGATTGTCAGATAGGTGACACCACACAAGATATATGGAGATGAAATGTCTGAAATACCCTTTTGGAACTGATCAAAATCATAGGGAAACAGCTTTTATGCACATAGGTGTTAGTTATCCCTAAACATCAAATACACATCTGCACTGCTAGCTAGACAGAAAATATGCTGTTTTACAACTACTCGTGGATTGACCCCATGTGGGGCAGTGAAGGCCTTGGGAAACAAAAGACAGATGCTGAGGTGTGACTTTGAAGCTCACGAAAGCAAACAGCAAATAAACATTTTTTTTTCTCTCTGTTTAAATGCATGCCCCAGAATGTATTAAATATAGAAATTTGGGAAATTGTCTAATTCTCTATTATTATTACATGGGTATTTGCTAAGCTTGGGAGGTAACTGTTTTAGTCAGTCAAAAATGTTTAATAACCTCTGTAGTGTTTATATTTCTCAGACATATAATCTCAGATCTGCATGAAGAAGGTTCATGCATCCTGGGCTTATTAGAAACATAAAATATGGCATATTCTTGTTGGAATACAGTACAATACTGAATTAAATACATTTTACAAAGGGAGCAATGCATAATCTGCTGGATTTTATATCATCTCAGATCTACATAGAAATGAATGTGCATATATATATATATATATATATATATATATATATATATATATATATATATATATATATATATGTTTTGAAAACATAAAAGATCTTACTTAGCCTCTGTGTTTTTAAATACTTGTGGACCTGGAAAGAAATAATTAATGACACTTATTACTTTATTTCAGATGGAATGTCATATCATATGAATGTGCAATAAATGTTTATAAAGTTTTAAATACATCTTTTAAAATATAGTGAGATGAAGATATGGAAGTTACTTTGATGTGAAATGACTATGAAATATAAACTTTCTGTTAGGCTAAATGAAATATAAATTATTTTAATATAATGTTAGATGTATTTGATGTTTCATATCAAAATGATCAGAAAATTCATTAAGATATAACTTATCCAAAACATATATTATGAATAATTGCTATAGAAAGTTATGATCTGATTAAATAACCATTTTATGAAAATGATTAACTTGCTTAAAAATGTTTTAGAGATGTAAAGGTGAATTTGTTTGTTTGTATGACTGCTGCCACCCGGTGTTGCCATGAGAGAACTACAGCCAGAAAGCCTTTTTGGCTGTTAAATATAAGATATTCCAATGACAAGGGACAAGGCCATGGGCGTTTCCAACATTCACCAATGACTGAGAAAAATCAAAAACGGGGAGGGGTGAGATCAGATGATTTAAACCCCAGCATAGAGACTAAAAGGAGGTTGTTGTTGTTGGCTGATCCTGAAGGGAATAACTGCCGTGGTTATTATTAAAGCACACACCTACTATTGGACTCCATATGCATTATCCCCGAATTTTGAAATTTCTGAGGTGAAATTGGATCTTTTGAGAAACATTGGAAACTGGATTGCTGTTTATTCGGTGATGTATACAAAAGTTTTATTGTAAGATAAGTCATATGCATAGCCTTTACAGTTAATAGATTTAAAGAGCAGATTATACTTTTAAACTGTATGCCATTGTTTCAGATAGCTCTTAGCCTGCCTATTTGCATGCAAGCATTTAAAGTAAGCATTTATTATTACTGTATGTAGCAGAGTTAAAGAAATAGTTTGGATTTTAAGTTAACATTTCTCAGCCTATATATTGTTTAAATCTGTATCTGATTTGTTAAGTAATTCATCTGTGCAAGTTCTGATACTGTAAATTTTGTATTAGGATAAATTGCAGTTAAATAGCAGAATATATATATTATCCTATTGCTTAAGAGCACAGTTTAAAATTGTATTGTTTGGATGTTAAAAGATTTGTAAATAAGGCTGGTTTTTAAGATAAGCGTGTATGAATTTTGCATAGCATATTTAAATAGTTTTCAAGCGCATATAAATTTATTTCATATTTCTTTTATTGCAAATATATTTCAAAAATGTTCATGGATATTAACTAAATAAAAGAGTTCAGGTATTTATATTAATTTTATTGTTTCTAGTAGGTGCATGTTGATTAAGGGTATCTATTTTTAAGGAAAATTATCATTTGTATTGGTTATAACCCTGCCATAAGCTGATATATTATTTGGATAGCACTACTAAGATTTTCATAAATATACTGACATACATACACACATACCGTATATATGTGTGTGTGTGTGTGTGTGTGTGTGTTAAGCTTTATCTGAGTTTGCTTTTTTTCTGAGTAACATTTTTTTTAAAGTGTACACATACAATAAATAAAAGGAGTACATTATAGCTTTTCTTTAAGTACAAAAAAAGTACCTACAGCTAATTTCATTTAAATTAGTTTTGTTGTTTGTATTTTAATGCTCTCAGCCTGTATTTAACAATGAGAAATATGTACTTTAAGATTCTGTACAGTTTAATAATTTTTATTGAGAAATGTATGTTTAACAATTATTTTAAAAATATCACGATTAAATCGCAATATTTCATGCCCAAAATCTCGATATTCATTTTTTCCCATATCGCCCAGCCCTAGTGTGTATATTTGTATGTAAGTCCAAAAAAGCGCACTCACTATTAAAGTAACAACAAGGGTGCAAGCAAATCTAATAAATAGTCCAAAGCAGGCATGCACTCACTGGACCATGTTAAATACTGCTTTATTGTGCACAAAAAAACATAAATTATGCTTACCTGATAATTTCATTTTCTTCTGATGGAAAGAGTCCACAGCTGCATTCATTACTTTTGGGAAATAAGAACCTGGCCACCAGGAGGAGACAAAGACACCCCAGCCAAAGGCTTAAATACTCCTCCCACTCCCCTCATCCCCCAGTCATTCTGCCGAGGAACAAGGAACAGTAGAATTAATATCAGGGTGAAAGGTGCCAGAAGAATAATAAGGATGCCCCACATAAAATTATGGGTGGGGAGGTGTGGACCCTTTCCATCAGAAAAAATGAAATTATCAGGTAGGCATAATTTCTGTTTTTCTTCTTAAATGGAAAGAGTCCACAGCTGCATTCATTACTTTTGGGAAAACAATACCCAAGCTAGAGAGGACACTGAATGCCAAGAAGGGAGGGTACAATAGGCGGCCCATACTGAGGGCACCAGGCCTGAACCTCTACCCAATAAAAAAAAAAAACGCTTCGTCCGAAGCTCAGAAAATTTGTAAGAGGAAAAAGCCCCAAAGACACTGACTCACAGTCAGTCCAGAAGCCAAACTAGAGACCACAAATGGACTCGACTGAGCAAACAGTCCTCCAAGAGACACCGTCGTCCAACAGACGGTCCCCCACTTCTCATCCTACAAATGAAGGAGTCACTAGCCGAAACCCCCAAGGGGACAAAGCAAAGGAGAACCAAGGAAACAGCAAGGTCCCCTAATACAAAAAAGAACACCTCCACGAGTGAGCCCAGCTCACAGAGACCCAAAGGGGACCAAACAGGGGAAGGAGGCCATGCCTATACCAAGCAAAACCCGGGATAAGAGCGGGCACAGAGACAGAAAAGACGTCTCTCCAACATCCTGCAAGCACGGAATGCCAGAAGAATGTGTAAGACACTCAGGTGAAAAACCCGGTTTGAGAACACAGAGTGCATAACAGGACGACAAAGAGGGTACTTGCGAGGAGGAAGAAGCAGTCAAGCAAGAAACAGACAGCAAAAAGAAACCCCCCAGACAGAGGGCACACTCCAGGCAAACTAAGTCGCCAGACCTACACACAGGTCCCTAAAAAGGGGAACATCAAACCTCAATTGAGGCCCCCCGAGAAGGGGGAATACCCTCAGAACCCGAAGGAAGAGTAAACCCTCTTCTGAAATCAATGGAGTAAGTTGAAAGGAAAATCTATACCCTAGCACTGAGCTAACAGGATAGACTTAACAAGGCTCACACATCCAGAGGAGACTGCGACAGAACGCAGCGCCCAAGACCACTCGGCCATCCTGACCTGCAGGTCAAAAAAATCCTATTAGCAGGACTAGTCTCCCTATCACATCCGCACAAGCAGAGGATACAAGGAAGAGAAAGGCACTAAGCCTACCCAGCTCCGGAAAACCCAGAGCTAAACAAAGTCCCCACAGGGAACAACCATCACCCGGAAACACAGATCCCTAAAAGGAGATCTAACTCACCTGGAGACAATAGAAGAAACCCAAAGGTCTCTTATAACTCAAACAGAGAGCACACGTCAAAGAGTAAGAGCTGTATCTAGATACACTACAAACAGCTTACATGTACACCTGCAAGGTGTCAAGAGCTGCAACTGGTTTTAAACTGAAAACCTTCCGCATGCTAGACAGCTATCCTGTACAAACAGTTTTCAAGCCGAAAAGGACAAATCCAGAGGTCTAAAAATGAAGGCCAAACCGCTTAACTGCGGTAAGGGGCATGAAGCCCTCCAATCCTCCACCACAAGAGGGAGGAAAACTCTAAATTCTGATGAAATCAGATGTCAGATAGAATGACGCAGCGGAAAAACTCCCCTGCCCGTCCATCTATGACTAAAGGCTATACGGACTGAAACCATCCTTACCGTCTCACGGACCCACAGGTCCTCTTAAATGCTTAGTTGAACATGAAAAACAATGATAACCTGAGCACTCAGCGCTTCTACCGAACCAGCCGAGCAGAACAGCGCCACGTGTTTGAACAGCCACAAGAACGAACCCGACAGGACCAGCCTGCACCAAGGGTCCTAACCGGCAAGCTGCATAAATTCTCCCTCACAGGGGAAAAAACAGAAAACAGACATTTTAAACATAGGATTAACATGTACAAAACAACTTCCGAAGAAGTAATAAAGAGTATCAATCCCAGAAGGTTCCCGAAGTAAACAAAAACAAATAAAAGACATCCCATCAGATATAAATAAAATATATGGCAACCCGGAGGTTAACGCCCAAAAAGACACAGACCTACCTGCAGGACCAGCCAAACGGAGCCCTATCTTTCAAAAACTGGGAAAGATCTCAAACAAATGACAATCAGGAGATTACTTCATCCCCACATGACTAATGAGGTGCACCATTCGAATTAGCAGACTGAAAATCCCTGTATCTGGTAACGATAGGGTCATTCAATAACTGAAAAACATGTCTGAGCAATACGCAAAGGCGCTCAATTCTGTAACGAAAGGCACAACACTCAGGGACAGTTACACCCGCGGGGAACTGTAGAGGCCCTCCCCAAGGCTGAAGGCCCAGGACAATAGGGCACGAGCACATTCTCAAAGAAACGTCTGGACTCTGCAGACGAACCATCGCCAACATTATGTGGAAGAGAAAACGTGCTGCAACCTCTGGTGGGGAACACGCCAACCTGCATGGAGGAATCAGAAACTGGGTTACCCGCATGTGTAGAAATATGAATTGGTAGGGAACCCCCAGAGGCGGATGGCTCAGCAGTCCCTGACTAGACAAAACTAGTCGACATGTTTAAACAAAGTCAATCCGGATTCGTCACCGGACACAGAATCTTAAATCAAAATAGTTTCGGTATCAGAATCCTCTGTAACTAAATCTGAAATTAGCACAGTCTCAGCATTAGAATCCTCCATAACTGGATAGAGGAAATATCAAGATGGACTAAAGTATGAAACAAAAATGGCACCTGAAACCCACAATGGCTGGGGCACTCACCACCTCCTATGACCAGACCCCTGCGGACTAGAATATCTCCTTCGCCACACGGTCAGGAATGCAGAAATGGGGAACGGAACGTAACCACACCAGAACACAAGGTGAACCGAACAGTCCACAAAAAAATGCGCCCAACCAAAAGGCCTTTGCGTCACTTCCAAAGGCCTCAAAGTTCTAACCACGAGCCCATAAACATCACAAATAAGAAGGTTAAATCCCATAACAAATATGATTATAACCCCCCTGTTCAATAACCCCCCTCAGGAGATATTAACCCTCGATTCCAAGATACTAACAGAGACTCACTGAGACCCTTATGTTATATAGTTCCCGCAAAGGTGTGTAACCTCTCGGTAAAAAAATTAACATTACAGTACATTGACGATAAAGTAAAATGAAACGATCTTACCGGAATCAACATCGTGGAACAGAAACACGGCCTTTCAAGTGTGACGAATAGTAGCATCACCTCCGCCATGGACTTGAGAGAAGAAAGCAGGCAGCAGAGCGAACTTCGACAACGCTGATTGCTTGAGGAGCTGTTAATATTAGTCGGGATGGTTGCGCAGAGAGACTCTCCCTGCATCTCTGGACTCTAACTTTCATCCAAGCCCTGACCTGGAGACTGACAGGACTACTTAAAACTCCCGTCCCATGCTGAAGAGTACTACCCTCCATAAGAGACAAAAAACAAAATTAAAAATTCTGTCATGTCTCTGCCAACCTCCTGAGACGAAAGACAAAGGACTGGGGGATGAGGGGAGTGGGAGGAGTATTTAAAGGGACATGAAACCCAATTTTTTTCTTTCATGATTTAGAAAGAGCATGCAATTTTAAACAACTTTACTTCTATTATCTAATTTGTTTTATTCTCTTGATATGCTTTGCTGAAAAGCATATCTAGATAGGCTCAGTAGCTGCTGATTGGTTCCTGCACATAGAAGCCTGGGGTGATTGGCTCACCCATGTGCATTACCTTTTCATCAACTAAGAATATAAAAAAAATGAAGCAAAATAAATAATAGAAGTAAATTGTAATGTTGTTTAAATTTGCATTCTCTATCTGAATAATGAAAGAAAATGTTTAGGGTTTAGTGTCCCTTTAAGCCTTTGGCTGGGGTGTCTTTTCCTCCTCCTGGTGGCCAGGTTCTTATTTCCCAAAAGTAATGAATGCAGCTGTGGACTCTTTCCATTTAAGAAGAAAATTATACATGCAGTGGCGTTTCGGGGGATATCACCCCTTCATCAGACCAAGTGAAAACGAACAATCCAACAAACATTTTAACAGGTGTTTAACCCCTCATCAAAGAACTGTCTTAATTCACAGCAAAAAATGCCTTGTGTAGACTCTCAATAATAAATCAAATATTTCATAAACCTTTAAAAAGTAATCAGTCATCATTAACAAATAATTTCAATATATATTCATCATAGTGCAGTGCAGTATATCGTCATTTAGAAATAAGTGAGTATAACAAACATAAAATGTATATATAGAGCCAAATCTGGAGTAATTTAACTCCTCTTGCAAACATAGGTGAGTTTGCTAAAAGGTTAATACAGAACTTTTAAACTCATCATTCTATATTTAACCATCAAGCAGTGTAATCATAAAATAATATCCATTGTATACTTATAATCAGATAGTGTCAGGGTACCTGTGAAGTAACCTTAAATAAACTACAGATGTATTATAGAATCTAATATTTCATTTTAGCTAAAATCTAATTTGATATGAATTGGTCTCACTACAGCCCTGCCACCCTCACTGCTGCTTAAGACAAGTTGGAAAACAAAAGGGATGATACAATTGTTCAATTAGTATAGATAGATAATGGGTATTTGGCCTTTGAAGCTCACAACTCCACAGGGAGGATAAACATGGGCCACTTCAAAGTAAATGTTAACATATAGAACTCTCAGATATATATGCCCATAAATGGGTTTCCTGCCCAAGATGAGTAATAAAACTCACAGGTCCCAATGTAAGGAACTGACGGTCCATCTGTAAGAATAGGGGAATATACAAACATTCTCAAAAGATGTGGCTCATACCATCTACATGTTAAATTATCCCCTGCGGAGCTACATACGCAGCTCCTATACAAACTGACATTTTAAGTCTCTGTATGACTTTCTTTCATTTCAGACCTACCTCTGGTTTTTCATGCATTCAAAATTTATTAGAAATATGAAATATAATGTATTCATATTAAGATACAATATAATGCCATGATGTTAAATGCTATGATTCTATGAATAAAAATAATTAACAGTAAACTACTTATTAATATGATTACTAGAAACATACTTATATTTGATAGTAAAAAAAATCTGAGAAAATGGCATTATATATACCATATGTACTGAACACAGTTTATCAATATCAGAAAATAATGAGTATATTAAATATACAGTTAAATGATATAGTTTGCTGTTAACAGTAATGATGGTGAAACTGCCAAGGGAAATTGTACTATTGAATAGCCATATGTTCCCAGCAAGCCAATCAAATGTTTCAGTTCAAAGGGCCTATCACAGGGACAAGCATCCGAAGGGCCTATCAGACAAGTTTCAGTAAGTGCGCATCCCAATTTCACCAATGATTAAAATAAAAATTTGTGGGGTATATCATGTGATATAGCCTCATGCAAGAGAAAAGAAAGGGGGTCTTGGCTGCCGAGTTTTGGACTGACAAACTGTTGCCTTGGAAAACAGTCTCTATAAAGCAAATCTGGGCCTAACTTTCATCCATCTTGCAAAAATACCTCTTAATTTATGAGGTGAAATTGGACTTATCGGAGAAAGCTGAGACACTCAATTGGTTGATGTGGTGACGTATGACTGTTCTATATTTTTAATATTTTAAACAAAGGTATTTGGTAACTACAACTAGATTGCAGTTAGTAATTTTAAAAGGGCACAATTTTTATTTTAAGCTCCTGTTCATAGTCCTGTGTAGTTTAACTAGTCATATTTAGTGCCAAATAATTTATATTTGCAACTATATATATATTTTAGAATTTGCCTTATTGTAGCTAAAACAGAATTTATGCTTACCTGATAAATTACTTTCTCCAACGGTGTGTCCGGTCCACGGCGTCATCCTTACTTGTGGGAATATCTCTTCCCCAACAGGAAATGGCAAAGAGTCCCAGCAAAGCTGGCCATATAGTCCCTCCTAGGCTCCGCCCACCCCAGTCATTCAACCGACGGACAGGAGGAAAAATATAGGAGAAACCATATGGTACCGTGGTGACTGTAGTTAGAGAAAATAAATCATCAGACCTGATTAAAAAAACAGGGCGGGCCGTGGACCGGACACACCGTTGGAGAAAGTAATTTATCAGGTAAGCATAAATTCTGTTTTCTCCAACATTGGTGTGTCCGGTCCACGGCGTCATCCTTACTTGTGGGAACCAATACCAAAGCTTTAGGACACGGATGAAGGGAGGGACCAAATCAGGTTACCTAAACGGAAGGCACCACGGCTTGCAAAACCTTTCTCCCAAAAATAGCCTCCGAAGAAGCAAAAGTATCAAATTTGTAAAATTTGGCAAAAGTGTGCAGTGAAGACCAAGTCGCTGCCTTACATATCTGATCAACAGAAGCCTCGTTCTTGAAGGCCCATGTGGAAGCCACAGCCCTAGTAGAGTGAGCTGTGATTCTTTCAGGAGGCTGCCGTCCGGCAGTCTCGTAAGCCAATCGGATGATGCTTTTAAGCCAAAAGGAAAGAGAGGTAGAAGTCGCTTTTTGACCTCTCCTTTTACCAGAATAGACGACAAACAGAGAAGATGTTTGTCTGAAATCTTTTGTAGCCTCTAAATAGAATTTTAGAGCACGGACTACGTCCAAATTGTGTAACAAACGTTCCTTCTTTGAAACTGGATTCGGACACAAAGAAGGTACAACTATCTCCTGGTTAATATTTTTGTTAGAAACAACCTTTGGAAGAAAACCAGGCTTAGTACGCAAAACCACCTTATCTGCATGGAACACCAGATAGGGCGGAGAACACTGCAGAGCAGATAACTCTGAAACTCTTCTAGCAGAAGAAATAGCAACCAAAAACAAAACTTTCCAAGATAATAACTTAATATCTATGGAATGTAGAGGTTCAAACGGAACCCCTTGAAGAACTGAAAGAACTAGATTTAGACTCCAGGGAGGAGTCAAAGGTCTGTAAACAGGCTTGATCCTAACCAGAGCCTGAACAAATGCTTGAACATCTGGCACAGCTGCCAGTCGTTTGTGTAGTAAGACAGATAAAGCAGAAATCTGTCCCTTTAGAGAACTCGCAGATAATCCTTTCTCCAAACCTTCTTGCAGAAAAGAAAGAATCTTAGGAATTTTTATCTTATTCCATGGGAATCCCTTGGATTCACACCAACAGATATATCTTTTCCATATTTTATGGTAAATCTTTCTAGTTACCGGTTTTCTGGCCTGAACCAGAGTATCTATCACAGAATCTGAAAACCCACGCTTTGATAGAATCAAGCGTTCAATCTCCAAGCCGTCAGCTGGAGGGAGACCAGATTTGGATGTTCGAATGGACCCTGAACAAGAAGGTCCTGTCTCAAAGGTAGCTTCCATGGTGGAACCGATGACATATTCACCAGGTCTGCATACCAAGTCCTGCGTGGCCACGCAGGAGCTATCAAGATCACCGAGGCCCTCTCCTGTTTGATCCTGGCTACCAGCCTGGGAATGAGAGGAAACGGTGGAAACACATAAGCTAGGTTGAAGGTCCAGGGTGCTACTAGTGCATCTACTAGAGTCGCCTTGGGATCCCTGGATCTGGACCCGTAGCAAGGAACCTTGAAGTTCTGACGAGACGCCATCAGATCCATGTCTGGAATGCCCCATAATTGAGTCAACTGGGCAAAGATCTCCGGGTGGAGTTCCCACTCCCCCGGATGGAATGTCTGACGACTCAGATAATCCGCTTCCCAGTTTTCCACACCTGGGATGTGGATCACAGATAGATGGCAGGAGTGATCCTCCGCCCATTGTATTATTTTGGTCACTTCTTTCATCGCCAGGGATCTCCTTGTTCCCCCCTGATGATTGATATACGCAACGGTCGTCATGTTGTCTGATTGGAATCTTATGAATCTGGCCTTTGCAAGCTGAGGCCAAGCCCTGAGAGCATTGAATATCGCTCTTAGTTCCAGAATGTTTATTGGGAGAAGAGACTCTTCCCGAGACCATAGTCCCTGAGCTTTCAGGGATTCCCAGACCGCGCCCCAGCCCACTAGACTGGCGTCGGTCGTGACAATGACCCACTCTGGTCTGCGGAAGCTCATTCCCTGGGATAGATGGTCCAGGGTCAGCCACCAACAGAGTGAATCTCTGGTCTTCTGATCTACTTGAATCACTGGAGACAAGTCTGTATAGTCCCCATTCCACTGTTTGAGCATGCACAGTTGTAATGGTCTTAGATGAATTCGTGCAAAGGAACTATGTCCATTGCTGCAACCATCAACCCTACTACTTCCATGCACTGAGCTATGGAAGGACGTGGAACAGAGTGAAGAACTTGACAAGTGCTTAGAAGTTTTGACTTTCTGACATCTGTCAGAAAAATCCTCATTTCTAAGGAATCTATTATTGTTCCCAAGAAGGGAACTCTTGTTGACGGAGACAGAGAACTTTTTTCTATGTTCACCTTCCATCCGTGAGATCTGAGAAAGGCCAGAACGATGTCTGTATGAGCCTTTGCTTTTGAAAGGGACGAGGCTTGTATTAGAATGTCGTCCAAGTATGGTACTACTGCAATGCCCCTCGGTCTTAGAACCGCTAGAAGGGACCCGAGTACCTTTGTGAAAATCCTTGGAGCAGTGGCTAATCCGAATGGGAGGGCCACAAACTGGTAATGTTTGTCCAGAAAGGCGAACCTTAGGAACTGATGTTCTTTGTGGATAGGAATATGTAGGTACGCATCCTTTAGATCCACGGTAGTCATAAATTGACCTTCCTGGATAGTGGGTAGAATCGTTCGAATGGTTTCCATCTTGAACGATGGTACCCTGAGAAATTTGTTTAGGATCTTCAAATCCAAAATTGGTCTGAAGGTTCCCTCTTTTTTGGGAACTACGAACAGATTTGAATAAAAACCCATTCCTTGTTCCGTTATTGGAACTGGGTGTATCACTCCCATCTTTAACAGGTCTTCTACACAATGAAAGAACGCCTGTCTCTTTATTTGGTTTGAGGATAAGTGAGACATGTGGAACCTTCCCCTTGGGGGTAGTTCCCTGAATTCCAGAAGATAACCCTGAGAAACTATTTCTAGCGTCCAGGGATCCTGAACATCTCTTGCCCAAGCCTGAGCAAAGAGAGAGAGTCTGCCCCCTACTAGATCCGGTCCCGGATCGGGGGCTACTCCTTCATGCTGTTTTGTTAGCAGCAGCAGGCTTCTTGGCCTGCTTACCCTTGTTCCAGCCTTGCATAGGTTTCCAGGCTGGTTTGGGCTGTGAGGCATTACCCTCTTGCTTAGAGGATGCAGAATTAGAGGCCGGTCCGTTCCTGAAATTGCGAAAGGAACGAAAATTAGACTTATTCTTGGCCTTGAAAGGCCTATCTTGTGGAAGGGCGTGGCCCTTTCCCCCAGTGATGTCTGAGATAATCTCTTTCAATTCTGGCCCAAAGAGAGTTTTACCTTTGAAAGGGATGTTAAGCAATTTTGTCTTGGATGATACATCCGCTGACCAAGACTTTAGCCAAAGCGCTCTGCGCGCCACAATTGCAAACCCTGAATTTTTCGCCGCTAATCTAGCTAATTGCAAAGCGGCATCTAAAATAAAAGAGTTAGCCAACTTAAGTGCGTGAACTCTGTCCATAACCTCCTCATATGGAGTCTCTCTACTGAGCGACTTTTCTAGTTCCTCGAACCAGAACCACGCTGCTGTAGTGACAGGAACAATGCATGCAATGGGTTGTAGAAGGTAACCTTGCTGTACAAAAATCTTTTTAAGCAAACCTTCCAATTTTTTATCCATAGGATCTTTGAAAGCACAACTATCCTCGATAAGAATAGTAGTGCGCTTGTTTAGAGTAGAAACTGCCCCCTCGACCTTAGGGACTGTCTGCCATAAGTCCTTTCTGGGGTCGACCATAGGAAATAATTTCTTAAATATAGGGGGGGGAACAAAAGGTATGCCGGGCTTCTCCCACTCCTTATTCACTATGTCCGCCACCCGCTTGGGTATAGGAAAAGCGTCGGGGTGCACCGGAACCTCTAGAAACTTGTCCATCTTGCATAATTTCTCTGGAATGACCAAGTTGTCACAATCATCCAGAGTAGATAACACCTCCTTAAGCAGTGCGCGGAGATGTTCTAATTTAAATTTAAATGTCACAACATCAGGTTCAGCTTGTTGAGAAATTTTTCCTGAATCTGAAATTTCCCCATCTGACAAAACCTCCCTCATGGCCACTTCAGATTGGTGTGAGGGTATTACAGAACAATTATCATCAGCGCCCTCCTGCTCTTCAGTGTTTAAAACAGAGCAATCGCGCTTTCTCTGATATGCAGGCATTTTGGATAAAATATTTGCTATGGAGTTATCCATTACAGCCGTCAATTGTTGCATGGTAATAAGCATTGGCGCGCTAGAAGTACTAGGGGCCTCCTGCGTGGGCAAAACTGGTGTAGACACAGTAGGAGATGATGTAGTATCATGTCTACTCCCCTCATCTCAGGAATCATCTTGCGCAATTTCATTATCTGTGGCAGTACTGTCCTTACTTTGTTTGGACGCTATGGCACAATTATCACACAATTTTGAATGGGGAGACACATTGGCTTTCATACATATAGAACATAGCTTATCCGAAGGCACAGACATGTTAAACAGGCTTAAACTTGTCAATAAAGCACAAAAACCGTTTTAAATCAAAACCGTTACTGTCTCTTTAAATTTTAAACAGAGCACACTTTATTACTGAATATGTGAAAAAGTATGAAGGAATTGTTCAAAATGTACCAAAATTTCACCACAGTGTCTTAAAGCATTAAAAGTATTTCACACCAATTTTCAGAGCTTTAACCCTTAAAATAACGGAACCGGAGCCGTTTACAAATTTAACCCCTATACAGTCCCAGCTAAAGCCTTTGCTGTGACCTAACCAAGCCCAGAGGGGAATACGATACCAAATGACGCCTTCTAGAAACTTTTCCAACTACTTTCAGGTCCTCACACATGCATCTGCATGTCTTGCTCTCAAAAACAACTGCGCAGTAATGGCGCGAAAATGAGGCTCAGCCTACAACTGGGAAGGCCCTCCCTGACTGGAAAAGGTGTCTAACATAGTGCCTGATGTTAAAAAACGTTCCCCAAATTTATAAGTGTGAATTATCAGCATAAACATGTATAAAATGTCCAAATAAAGCAATCGATTTAGCCCATAAAAGTGTCTACCAGTTTTATAGCCCATATTAAGCCCTTTATTCTGTTTGAGACTAAGAAAATGGCTTACCGGTCCCCATGAGGGGAAATGACAGCCTTCCAGCATTACACAGTCTTGTTAGAAATATGGCTAGTCATACCTTAAGCAGAAAAGTCTGCTAACTGTTTCCCCCAACTGAAGTTACTTCATCTCAACAGTCCTATGTGGAAACAGCAATCGATTTTAGTTACTGTCTGCTAAAATCATCTTCCTTTCACAAACAGAAATCTTCATCCTTTTCTGTTTCAGAGTAAATAGTACATACCAGCACTATTTTAAAATAACAAACTCTTGATAGTAGAACAAAAAAACTACATTTAAACACCACATACTCTTAACCATCTCCGTGGAGATGTTGCACATGCAACGGCAAAGAGAATGACTGGGGTGGGCGGAGCCTAGGAGGGACTATATGGCCAGCTTTGCTGGGACTCTTTGCCATTTCCTGTTGGGGAAGAGATATTCCCACAAGTAAGGATGACGCCGTGGACCGGACACACCAATGTTGGAGAAATAAGATTTATTTCAGCTCAGATAAATTGGCATAGAAATTGGTTGTTAAAGTATCTTGTTATATTGTTTAACTAGGCACTGTTAAGTTAGCGGTTCATATTCTGGTATTTTATTGTGATATTTTAATGCGATTCATTCTGAATAAAATAAATTGTAAAGGTATATTTTTATGATCTTTTTATAGAATATTGTAACAGTTTAAGTGTGTATCATCTGATTCATAATCTGGTTTCTATAAAATAATTCAATGTGTTTATAACTTAACTAATCTAATTAGATTAACTAATCTTAAAGAATTTAGGAATAAATATTGATTTTTATTGTTTCGTATATGCATTTTAATTGGAGGTTATTTTAAAGAATAATTATTAAATAAATTGTATTGTAACCCTGCTATATACTGACAATAGCTTCTATTACATTTTTTCTTATTTGACGGTAATTACTACTTACAAGTTTGCGGTACTGCAATGGGGGCCAAATTTGCCCCCTCCTTCGCAAAGTTGTTTGTAGGATGGTGGGAGAAATAATCTGCTATTTATTGTAAAAGAACCATATGATTTTGACAGATTTTTAGAGTTCATCAATGACAATAACCTAGGACTGAAACTCACTGGGGAAAAACAAGAACTGAGGACTCAGTTTCTGGATTTAACCATGATTGGATATGAACAAGGCAATATGATCATAACCGACACTTATAGAAAAGTTACTGCAGGGAACACCATTCTGCACGCAAAGTCATGTCATCCCCGACATCTTATCACTTCAATACCTAAGAGCCAGTTCTTGACGTTAAAAAGAAATACTAACTCAGAAGAACTTTTTGAAAATGTAATTGATAGACTTCAAATCAGGGGATATGACCGAAAGGAACTATTAAGAACCCTTAAGGAGGTGAAAGAAATGCCCATAAAAGAGGTCAGAAACTGTTATGTTATCGTAGAAAAAGAGAAAGCTTCAATAGTGACACAGTGGTGTTCTCAACAGAGTACTCATTACAATTTGGTGATATTTGTTAGATATTGAAAAACAATCTTCCAATTTTAAAAGGTGACACACAGTTAACTCCTTTGATAGACAAACTCAAGTATGTCTCCAAGTTTGGTGAGTACTTAGAAAAAGGGCTCTATGAATTGGTTAAAGAAAAAAGGCACATTTAAGTGTGGTGTCAGGTCTTGTGGAACCTGTGAACTGGATGCTTCAGAGATTAAGTTTAACAGTTCTGTCACACAGGAAGAATTTCCAATTAAACATTATACTAATTGTCACACTGAATATGTAGTGTATCTCTTAGAGTGCACCATTTGTCATGATCAATACATAGGACAAACCACACGTAGTTTGAGGTCAATAATAAGCGAACACAAAAGAGACCATAAAAAAATAAAAAATTATGTGAAAGAATCAAGTGTGGCACGTCATTTTAATGGTTTGAAGTCAAGGATAAGCGAACACAAAAAGAGACATAAAAAAAATTATGTGAAAGAATCAAGTGTTGCATGTCATTTTAATGATTTTCATTTTTTAAATACCCCGAAATTTTCAGTGAAAGTTATTGACATCTCATACCCTCTATTGAGGGGTGGTAACAGAGTCAAGGCTCTATTAAAAAAAAAAGAGCTATACTGGATTTATAAATTGAAAACCATAACTCCTTTCAGCCTAAATAATGGGACATGAGCTATTATGTTGATTGAGTTTCCCCTGATTACAGACATCTCAGATAAAATAAATCAACAATAAAAACCCTTTCAAAAAATTCCATCAAAAATCATTAATGTATATGAAATTTATATGAAAAGTTTATAAATGGGAATTTTGACAATTGTTAATTACATATTTGTTAATTACATATTTATTATTGTTCTACAATTACCTTTTTATATGTTGCCATAGATTATTCACTTTTGTCCCATTTGGTATCATGCTGTTCCTTTTTTCTGACTGAGTAGAATTTGCTATGTGAGATTCTGTCACACACAAACATCTGTGTGTTTATCTTTGTTACGATTATCAGTGTGTATTTTTTATGCACTGTGTTTTTAAATGTATAGCTATTTATGTTGCCATGGATACCTTAAGAATGTACAAATTGCTGTTGATTGGCTACCCAAGGTTTAAATAGCGCTTGCAATGGATTCACACTACCCTATGACTAAGTACTGCAGAGTACGAAACACGTTAAGGATTCGTTCCTTTAACCTGCTGGGCACTTTTTAATTTTTAATATGTCATAATAAAGCTTTAGCTTTAAACTTAATTGTTTTCCGGAGTGCTGTCTTTTTTCCATTTTGTCTTTAGCTTCTATTAAACCTTTTTTGCGTATATTAGCTTAAGGTTACACTTTTTAGTGGTTTCCTACCTCGCTACCATGTCTATATGTACATACTATCCCCATATTCCTGATAATTGCTGCCAATGTACTAAAACTAGTAAGCTTACCTTATTTAGGACATAATGTCGGCTTGTATCAAACCTTAGATGGTGCAGCGGTATCGATGTCTTATCCCACGATGAGTGAGACACCACTGAAATGCGGCTTGCAACTGTTCGCGTCATATCAAAATCAATCGGATTGTCCGTCATCATGTGTATACATATCTATAAATGTCTATTTGTGTTTACATGTGAGGAAGGGTATACGGTCCCCGAAACGTCACACAAATAAAGATTTTTATTTAAAGGACCAGTGAGTGCAGCCATCTGTTCATTGTATATATATATATATATATATATATATATATATACACATACATAAACAAACAAACAAGGAATGGACTTTCTTAAACAGGACTGGGTACACATCCTACATTACTGTAAAAGTCACAGCTCTGAATACTCAAAGACAGCTGCACAGCTATCAGCAAACCAGGCAATTAATCCTTGACCAGCTTGGGTGCAAAGTCCATAGGGAAAATGACAAGACAAAATACCCAACACAAAACAAATAAACTTTTATTAAGGTTGTGTTAAAAGTATGGGACCCATTGTGTGTGAACACAATAAAAACAACTAAAGATCCATTGGCAGGACTCCTGTTAATCAATAAGTATTGCCTTTGATAGATATTTAATTCAAACCGGAATCCACACTGAGCGGATAATATCTAAAGAAAAGACATATTATTGTATCTCTTGGTGGATGTAGTATCAATGGTGTAGTCTAAACCAGAGATAAGAGGTTATTGTAAATACTCAGTATGCTGAGTGAAATATGTTATTAACCACAACATGTACTCTTGTGTTCAGCAAACTTGTGTGGTTTGCATTACCATCTGAGTCTAGTTTGTTATACTTTGATATAACTATAGAGTCTAGGAAAAACTCGATTTGTAGGTGGATAGGAAATTGAGTGATGTTTAAACACTTGAATAAATGCTTGCGTGTATCATTTTTAAATTGGACTGTAACACTGCCGTTCAAGCTTGAGGGTAGTGGATTTATAATAAAACCAATTTTATAGATAGATAGGAAATTCTGTAATGTTTAAACACATGAATTGGATACGTCTTATATTTCCTTATACCTCTTTCTTCCGTACTATGATTCTATAGCAACTGTCATGCAATTTTAAGTGTATTAGGCGATGCTCTAAATCAATTATAATTGTGGTTATAAGTAACCGTAGTATCACTTTGCTTTTATATCAGCGTATGCTGTCTGTAATTTCACTGGTAATGCGTCTGCTAGTATTGCCTGTTATAACCGCTCTCGTATGCCTGGATTGCATAGAACAGTATATTCCAGTAGCGTATATGTAAGAGAATTTAAGAGCTGGATTAAAATATTGGGTTAATCCCTCTATGTAGGTACTATGCAGTAACACTATGCCTCCTTCTCAGTTAAACACACAGCTGGAACAACTTTCACAGCAGCGTGAAGAATATAGGTAATACTCAATTATAATTACAGCTATAATTAGCCATAATATCCCTTTACTTTGATATCAGTGTATGTAGTCTCAGATTTCACTGGTAATGGGTCTGTTAGTACTACCTGTTATAATGGTTCTCTTATGCCTGGATTACTTCACACATTATACTCCAGTAGCATATATATATAAGAGAGTTAGGTTGGAATATCAGGTTAATCCCTCTATGTAGGTACTATGCAGAAACACTATGCCTCCTTCTCAGTTAAACACGCTGCTGGAACAAATTTCACAGCAGCGTGAAGACTACCGTGAAAGGTAACTAGAACACGGTAATTCTATGTAAACGTCTCTACATTTACACTACATTATATTATTCAATGCATATAGTTAACAAATAGTGGTTAAATACTAATTCCATACAGTTAGCAAGTCATGGTTAAATGATAAGAGATACTTAATCTAGTAATGTGTACTTTTCTAGATATCATGCTTGAATGGTTAAAAAGTGGAAGCCGTATTTATATAACTACCGCCAGTGCGGTCAACAGATCTAAAGGAACATTAAAAATCAGAGCTCCCGTGTGGTCCAACCCCCCTGACGCGTTTCACCCGTATAGGGCTTTTTCAAAGGCGGAGAACCGCCGGATGTGCGGGTTTAAGTGCAAACACTCAGCCCTGTCAAAAGTTTCTCAGTTGCTGTAATTGGATAGTTTATCATGTAAAAAAATGCGAGTCGTAACAGCTTTCATGTAATACAGTCGATATATTATTATTGGAAAATTACTATTTAGTAGACATAACTTTAGAATTAAGACATTGTAGTTCAGGTTTGAGGGCCGTAGATGAATTTAATAACAGTCCCTGTGTAACCAATCTTAATCTACGCTTAGCCTTTGACATGATACTATTGCATTGTCTGTACTACGGATCGTTATTGAGACCTTATAGTAATCTTGTCTAACAAACATATAGACAGCATCATTGTAAATTTAGCAGCAAGATCCATATTACATATAGGCTATAAGTGTATAATTCCAATGCGGTAGGTGAGTTAAGGCATCCCATTAGGGACTGGTTATAATATGTTAAAACAAGTTATTGTACTGTTGTGATAACTTCTGCTCGTTAATGTTGTTTAGCTATGTATCAATAGGCTAACAGCACCGTAGGGTTGTTTGTTCTAAAATGGAAATGTAGATATAAGGTTATACATATTTGAAGTTCTGTTTACACTATGGTATTGGGTGTGTTGTGATCAGTCAAGGTTTGACCTAGTGAGTTATAAAAGTGATGTGCATACAACAAGGGGGCCAGTTGCACAAAAGAGAAAAAAACAGGGAGACAGACTCTGTGAGAACAAACCGAATACATATTTAACATTGAAAACCAAACGTGAAAATATGTTTGCTATGATGCATAAGTGTACTTCAAATCATATTTTTTTTTTTTTATATAGAAATATTGTTGTGTAGTGTCAACCTGTAGATACTATTTATGATCCACAGAATTGGTGGGTTACTGATTGTGTATAACTAAAAATGTATCAGTGTTTCAAGGAATGATAAATAGTCATTGTTTTTTAAATTAAGGGGGAAGTGCAACAATAGTGAGTTGCTGTGGTGATTACAAAACAAAACAACATAATGGTAAACTATTACCACTCCCTTTTATTATATTAATTCTAATTTAAACTACAATGCTGACAATGAACTGTGCACAGTATGTTTGAAAAACATATTTAAAAAAAAAAACATATTTAAATTTACAGATGGACATAGTAGTTGTTTTCATTGAGTCCATATGGTTGGACTGTATTTAGTAGATATATCAATCTACTTTCCATTTTTAATAGTATTTTTTTCTAGGTTACTACCTCTAATGCCAAGGCTTACCTTCTCTATACCTTGGCATGATAATTCTTCTGCATTGGAATTGTAATAACACCAGAAGTGGAGGGCGACACTGGTTAGAGTTTTACCATCTTGTTTATCTTTTGGTGCATTTCTTATATTTCGCAGATGTTCCATTACTCTAGCCCTCAATTTACGTGTCGACATACCGACGTAAGATTTATTACATTTACATTTTAAGGCGTATATGACTCCGTCTGTTTGACAGCGAATGTATTTACTGATTTCATGCTTTTTGTTAAATCTGTCAGTTACGTGTTCTGATTTCGTAATGTATTTGCAGGTACTGCAGTTGCCACATTTATGAGAGCCTGGGGCTAATGCGGTCTTGGTTTTGTGTCTCTGGAGATGGCTACTTGTTATCATATCTTTAATATTCTGATTGAGGGTTTGTCTCCCACCGTGTCTTTAAGACTACTGTCTGACTTTAAAATATGCCAATGTTAATTGATGATATGAGCTACATTGGTACTTTGGGAATTGTGGGTTAATATTAGTCTGGGAACATTACTAGTGGATTTCGATTTTTTTTTGTAACAGCTCAAGTCTCTGTTCGTTTCTAGCGCCCTGTATCTGGCTTGTTTGATGTTCCTCTTACTATAACTCCTCTCCAATAGTCTGGATTGTAATTCCTGTGCTCTTTTATTGAAGGTGACTATATCTGAACAGTTTCTTCTGATCCTCAGAAATTCCCGTTGGTAAACTTTTCATGGTACTGGGAGCATGGGCACTGGTGTTATGGAGTAAGCTATTTGTAGCAGTGGTTTTCCTAAATAAATCCGTTCTGATATTTAATTCTTGATCTATTTGTATAGATAGGTCTAGGAAATTTATATGATGTTGGTCGGCTTCATAGGTAAGTTTGATATTAAGTTTGTTGCTGTTAAGTATTGTTAGGAACTGTTGAAGTTCCTGGTATGTGCCTTCCCAGATGAAGAAGATATAATCTATGTACCGAAGCCACATAGGGATTTTATAAGTATATCTTTGATTTGTCTCAGTAAATACCAGTTCTGCTTCCCACCAGCCAAGGAAAACATTTGCATATGTGGGCGCATATGCAGTCCCCATGGCTGTACCTCTGGTTTGGAGGTAGTATTTATTATAAAAAAGGAAGTAGTTATACTGCAAGACGAATTTTAACAATTTAATTATAAATTCGTCATTAGCTATATCCTCCTCAAATTTTTGATTTAGAAAATAATTAACTGCATTAATTCCATTGGCATGATTGATTGATGTGAAGAGGGATTCTACATCAGTTGTTACTAGCCATGTGTTTTTGTTAGTGTGGATATTATTCAACCTTTATAAAACCTCCATCGTATCTTGTACAGATGAGGGTAGCTCTTGAACAAATCTCCTCAATCTGAAGTCTAGATATTGGCTTGCTTGTTCTGATAAGCATCCTATACCCGAGACTGTTGGTCTGCCTGTCAGCTTTTTACAGTTATACTGCATCAGTTTCAAGTGATTTAGCATATGAGTATTATGTCCCTTTAAGATAGGGAAATTGTAATTGTAATTTTAATATAAAGTTAGGGGGTCGTTAGGTTTAGGGGTTAATAGTTTATTATAGCGGCGGTGTGGGCGGATGGCAGATTAGGCGTTAATAATATTTAAATAGTGTTTGCGATGCGGGAGGGCGGCGGTTTAGGGGTTAATAGGTTTATTACAGTGACAACAATGTCGGGGAGTGACGGAATAGGGGTTAATACATTTTAATAGTGGCGGCGATGTCCGGAGCGTCAGATTACGGGTTAATACATTTATTATAGTGTTTGCATTGGGGGAGGGCCTCGGTTTAGGGGTTAATAGGTAGTTTAAGGATGTTAGTGTACTTTTTAACACTTTAGTTATGAGTTTTATAACCGGTCACTTTTTGGCCTCCCAGGCAAACTCGTAATGCCAATTAATATATATAAAAAACATATATATAAAACCAGTGCGCCAAATACCTGTATAAAAATAATAGTGAAAATACCAACATATAGTGCATTCAAATAAAATACCCCTATATATATAAAGACATGAGTAGAAACTGCATATTATAAACAGTGAGGTTAAAGTCCCAATCAAACCAATAATGTAGATGATGGAAATATGGTGTAGGACAGTTCATCTAGTCCATAATCCAAATTCTGAAATCTGGAATAGATGGCAGGCTGCTTCTTCGAAGTTCTTGTTGGTGTCCCAAGATGTTAAACTCTGCAGAAGTAAAAGATAAAAAAAGAAGGCGCCACCATAGTGCACAATCAGATGTTTCTGACACGCCAAATATACAAGTAAGACCGTACTTACAAGCTGTATGACACTTGAGAAGTGTCACAAATGCCTTCTGGACTGTTTGGAGTCGTCCAGCTAACTCACACTGGTGGATATCCGAATTTCTCTGGGGTGTGGGAGCGGTGATAGCAATCAGCATGCAGTATCCAGCCACAGACGTTTCACAGAGCCGATTCGTCTTGTACTTATCCACTGTTATGGTAGATACATTAGTAGATACAATGTATCAAATGGATCAAAGTGATGAAAAAATGAATAAAAGATACTTCGTGGCAAAAGTCTTGTAAAAGCAAACAGACTTTATTTGGAGTACACAAGCACAACGTTTCTCGGTCTCTCCTGACCGTTTCCTCAGGTGCAATATACATAATTAAAACCACGAACTTTTATTGCCGAATTTTCGGCGTCTTCTCAAAGGAACAGCGCATGCGCGAAGGTGTGACCACTGTTAGAGCTACCATTGGTTATTGTTATCCAATGGTAGGAGAGATAATATTCAAGCCTCTGTGTGATATAGACAGCGTGAGTAAAACACTGCTATTGATGGCAAAAAAAATACAAAAACGAACCATGCAAGGTTCAACTATCAGGGCATATAAGAGGATCATGTATAATATATATTGATCCAGTTAATATGTGTATATATGATATATGTAACAGAGTAAAAATAAATGATTATTATAAAAAATATATATATATATTTCCAATCGGAAGCTCTTAGTGGTAACACCCATCGCGCAACTTAAAACCAAAAACTAAACAGGTTAAACCAGAGTATCTCTCAGTCGAAATGCAAGTGATATATTATTCACTTGATATACAACATAAAACTGTAAACGTGAGCCTCATAAAAAAAGCCTATAAAATACAATATATTGAAAACATATGTTTATGTTCCCAAAACTTAGACAGAGTTAAAAGTATACACGCAAATATGGCACAACCAGTTGTTAAACTAAATATATAAATATGTGCAAATAAAGCCTACTTTAAAAACATATATATGTAAATGTATATATACACATGTGCATATACACGTGTGTTAACACGTGTTATATATCTAACTATACATGCACATATGAACACATACACGCCCCATAACTACTGGGTATAGATGATTCAACAACCCAAAAGGCATCACAAATGAAATACGATATGTCTGTCATATACCCGTTAAATTACAACTGTGTTGTTAGCACTAGGTGTAAAACATCTGTATTGTTAATACTAGGTGTAATACATGTCCCAAAAGGCAATAGTGATGGATATATCCATATAGAGTCCTATCAATAAAATCATCATAATATATACTAAAAAGGGGTGATTGTAATACTATAAAATTATAATAAAAATGTTAAAATATAGTTAGTTAAAAGCTGCCATATCAATATTGGCATTGAGTCCACCAGGGGACAAACTTTTGAGTTTCCAAATCCAAAAGGTCTCCCTTTGTCTCAAATATAAAAACCTATTTCTGCCCCACTTGGGTAGGATCTGTTCTAGTGGAAATATGGAAAAGCAATCAGGAGAGACCGAGAAACGTTGTGCTTGTGTACTCCAAATAAAGTCTGTTTGCTTTTACAAGACTTTTGCCACGAAGTATCTTTTATTCATTTTTTCATCACTTTGATCCATTTGATACATTGTATCTACTAATGTATCTACCATAACAGTGGATAAGTACAAGACGAACCGGCTCTGTGAAACGTCTGTGGCTGGATACTGCATGCTGATTGCTATCACCGCTCCCACACCCCAGAGAAATTCGGATATCCACCAGTGTGAGTTAGCTGGACGACTCCAAACAGTCCAGAAGGCATTTGTGACACTTCTCAAGTGTCATACAGCTTGTAAGTACGGTCTTACTTGTATATTTGGCGTGTCAGAAACATCTGATTGTGCACTATGGTGGCGCCTTCTTTTTTTATCTTTTAAACTCGTAATGCCGGCGCCATGGGAGTCCCATTGAAAAAGAACTTTTTTAAAAGTGCAGTACTGACGTTGAGTGACAGGCTAAAAGGTGTGCGGTACACCTATACCTACAAGACATGTAATAGCAGCGTTAGGGAAAAAGCAGCGTTTTGGGCCATAACGATGCTTTTTCAATCATAACGCCAAACTCGTAATCTAGCTGATAGTATTGATCCATAAAAGCAAACCTCCGAAACTGATGATGCTCTGGGTGAACAGGAAGATGAAGGTAATCATCTCTTAAAGGGACACTGAACCCAATTTTTTTCTTTCATGTTTCAGATAGAGCATGCAAATTTAAGCCACTTTCTAATTTCCTCCTATTATCAATTTATCTTCATTCTCTTGCTATCTTTATTTGAAAATGAAAGTCCAGGACCTTGGAGAGCACTTGTTTATTGGTGGATGAATTTATCCACCAATCAGCAAGAACAACCCAGGTTGCTCACCAAAATGGGTCGGCCTCTAAACTTACATTCTTGCTTTTCAAATAAAGATAACAAGCGAATGAAGAACATTTGCTAATAGGAGTAAATTAGAAAGTTGCTGAAAATTGCATGCTCTATCTGAATCACAAAAGAAAAAAATTGAGTTCAGTCTCCCTTTAAATCTATCGAGGACATAAATTGACCTTGCTGCACAAAAGGCAAAGTAGTCCTGATAGTTTCCATTCTGAAAGTTGGAATCCTTACAAATTTGTTTAGAGTATTTAATTCTAAAACTGGTCTGCAACTACCTTCCTTCTTTGGAACAATGAAGAGATTTGAATAAAATCCTATCCCTTGTTCCTGTAAAGGAACTGGAACAACCACTCCCATTTCCTCTAGACTTCAGAAAAACGTGAGCTTTTACAGGATTCCTTGGAACATTGAACAGAAAAAAACCTTCCTCTGAGAGGCCTTTCTGGTAATCCTGAGAAACAATATTCTGAACCCAAGAATCTGGGACAGACTGAAACCAAGCTTCCTGAAAAAGCTTTAATGTGCCCCCTACCAGAACTTCTGTAACGGGGCCACACCTTCATGCAGACTGAGAAACTGGGGTAAACTTTTTACCCTGTTTAGGTTTAGATTTGTTCCAATTGGCAGACTGCACTAGAATTGCCTTGACTTTGAAAGGGTTCAGCTTTCTGAACTTTGTTCTGACGAAATTAATGTAAATTCTTAGAAGCCCTAAAGTTTCCTTCGGACTTTTTGTCCTGAGGAAGAAAAGCTCCATTTCCCCCCAGTATCAGTAGAAATTATAGAATTTAAATCAGACCCAAAAAGTTTATTTCCCTGAAAAAAATAGAGATAAAAATCTAAAATTAGATATCATGTCAGCATTCCAGGATTTAAACCACAAAGCAATCCTGGAAAGAATAGGCAGAGACCTGCTCTTAACATTGATTTTAATAACATCAAATATAGCATCACCAATAAAAGAATTTGCATGTTTGAGCGATTTAACAAATTAGAAGTAGCAGGATCAGAAGATTATTGCTGAGCAAGAATATCCAACCAATGGTGTGGCAGCAGAAATATCAACAACAGCATCTGCAGGTCTAAGAACATACCCAGAATGTAAAAAGGACCTTCTCAAAAAGGATTCTATTTCCTATCAAGAGGGTCTTTAAAATAAATACTGTCTTCCAAAGGAATAGTAGTACGCTTGGCCAAGGTAGAAATAGCCACATCCATTTTAGGAATGGTTTCCCTCCCATAACTCGATTATCCTTAAGGGATATAACATTGTAAACCTTGCAGAAGGAATAAAAGACACACCTGGTTTAGACTATGCTTTAGAAATTAAATAAAAAACTGCATCAGGAATGGGAAAAATTTCAGGGAGACAGATTTAATAACTAAATTTAACCAACTACAGGATTTAGAATTAGTTGGCTTAGGGTGTTTAACCTCTAAGGTATTCAGAACCTCTTTTAAATGAGAGTGCATATATTCCATTTTAAATAAAAAGGATGTATTATCAAAATCAATATGAGTAAAAGATTCCTCAGCATCTGAGGTGATTTCGCCATCAGAAGATACCACAGTATCTCCAGTATCATGACATTCATTGCTAGAGGATGGTAAAACTTGAACTGAGTTACAAAGTGGCCGCTTCGAACTCACCAAGCTGCAAGCAATCCGCGGGTCTCATTAGTGACGTCAGACGCCGCAATGAAAAAAATATATACGGCAGCAAGGAAGGACAGCACATAGGCATGGTGCAGTGCCAGTTAAACGCAGAGAACCAACTGCAGTCCAATTGTAGAAATAGAAGTCCAGCAGCACAGCAGTGGATTTAAAAAAAGATGTTTATTTTATCAGATTAAAAAATAAGTACAGAACACAGACAAAAACGCCTGATGTGTTTTGCGCCCTCTAGTGGCGCTTCCTCATAGACTTGAACTGACCTTTTGCGTTTGTTAGAAGGAGGAAAAGCAGATAAGGCCTCAGCAGTTGCTGCAGATATACATTTCTTCATAGCTGGGGGAATCCCATCCTCATCACCATGCAAAGAACAGACAGTAAAGTGTATTATAATACACTTGGTTTTACTTACCTGTTTTACTTGTTTTAATGTATGCTCTTGATAAAGACGTGTAATACGTTGAAACGCGTTGAGCAAATAAAACCTTTTATCCTTTGTTGAAAGATTGTCAAGATCTTGTTTTGCTGTGCTGAGCTGGAATCTCCTTATTTATGGAGTAAGTTACTACATTTTTTTCAATTATACACTGGATACTTTTGTCATTTGGGTCTCTATTCATTTATAGTCCACTTTTGGATAAACCTGAAAATTCAGTATTTGACTCCAGGAACCTGTGGACTCTTGCCATCTGACGCTACGTTCCCTTTCAGCTGTAAAGATTCATCTTATGGAGTGAGTATACTGCACCCATATTAATTGGCTTCAATATATGCATCAAGCCTTTTTTCTCTTCACTTACTAGAGAAAATCACTCAATAGACCAGCGCCATCTACTACTACTATCTATCTATACACAGTCACAAGGGAGAGACTGCAAGAAGGCTGCGGTCTGACCTAAAGGAGAGTATCAGTTCTTAGTTCATTTGTACAGAATATTGTGTGTTTTTTTCCATCTTGCACCTCTGTATATTGTTTTCCTTTTTGTATTATAACCCTGAGAAACATTAGATCAAACAGAATGAGACATTGAATCGAAATATTAGCCACATAAAAGATGTGAAGAAGGCACTTCAGTTGATTTACAATAACCTCTCTAACCGATAAGACAAAGCGCGCCACAAAATACCTGCGTTTAAAAATACTAAAAGAACGCGCCAAAAAGACCAAGCGTGCACCCTGAAGCACGATTTCCAAAGAGCGGGGGGGGGGGGGGGGATGAAAGGCGCCAAAAGATTCACTTTGACATTCGCACGCCTGATCGCAAAAAAGCAATGAAAAATTAGCAAAAAATAAGTCTGACGCGCAAATCTCAAAAGTGCAAGCATATACTAAAAAAAGGTGCCAAGAGACATGCTAACATGTGCAACCCCGATTGCAAAAAAAATAAAGAAAAAACAAAATTTATGCTTAACTGATAAATTTCTTTCTTTATTTCTTGACACGATGAGTCCACGGATCATCTAATTACTATTGGGATCTTCACCTCCTGGCCAGCAGGAGGCGGCAAAGAGCCCCACAGCAAAGCTGTTAAATATCACCTCCCTTCTATCCAACCCCAGTCATTCGACCAAAGTAAAGGAGAGAAAGGAAGCAACAAGGTGCAGAGGTGCCTGAGGTTTATAACATAACAAAAAATATCCTGTCATCAAAAACAGGGTGGGCCGTGGATTCATTGTGTCAAGAAAGAAAGAAATTTATCAGGTAAGCATAAATTTTGTTTTCTTTCTACTGACACGATGAGTCCACGGATCATCTAATTACTAGTGGGAATCAATAGGAAAGCTAGAGGACACCGATATTAAGGGAGGGACAAGACAGGGAAGCTAAACAGAAGGCACCACTGCTTGAAGAACTTTTCTCCCAAAGGAAGCCTCAGCCGAGGCAAAAGTATCAAACTTATAGAATTTTGAAAAAGTATGTAGAGAGGACCAAGTTGCAGCCTTGCAAATCTGTTCTACAGAAGCTTCTTTTTTGAATGCCCAGGAAGAGGAAACAACCCTCGTAGAATGAGCCTTAACCTTCTCAGGAGGCTGCTGTCCAGCAGTTTCATAGGTGAAGCGAATTATACTCTTCAGCCACTAAGAAAGAGAAGTAGCCGTAGCTTTCTGTCCCTTACGTTTCCCAGAGAAAACTACAAACAGAGCAGAAGACTGACGAAAATCCTTAGTCGCCTGTAAATAGAATTTCAGAGCATGAACCACATCTAGGTTGTGCAGAAGACGTTCCTTATGAGAAGAAGGATTAGGACATAAAGAAGGAACAACAATCTCCTGATTAATGTTCCGATCTGAAACTACTTTAGGAAGAAAACCAAATTTAGTACGTAAAACAACCTTATCCGAGTGAAAGATAAGATAGGGAGACTCATGCTGTAAAGCCGAGAGTTCAGAGACTCTACGAGCAGAAGAAATAGCAACAAGAAACAAAACCTTCCAAGATAACAACTTAATATCTAAGGAATGCATAGGTTCAAAAGGAGACTGCTGAAGAACCTTAAGAACAAGGTTAAGACTCCAGGGAGGAGTAACAGGTTTGAACACATGCTTGATTCTGACCAAGGCCTGACAGAACAATTGAACTTCTGGTACCTCTGCCAGACGTTTATGTAACAAAATAGATCAGGCAGAAATTTGACCTTTCAAGGAGCTTGCCGATAACCCCTTCTCCAAACCCTCTTGGAGAAATGATAAAATCCTAGGAATCCAAACTCTACTCCAAGAGTAGGCTTTGGAATCGCATCAATACAGATATTTACGCCAAATCTTATAGTAAAAATTTTCCTGGTAAAAGGCTTGCAAGTCTAAATCATAGTCTCAATGACCTGATCTGAAAAACCACGCTTAGATAAAATTAAGCGTTCAATCTCCAAGCAGTCAGCTTCAGAGAAACTAGATTTGGATGAAGGAAGGGCTCTTGAAGTAGAAGGTCCTTTCTTAGAGGAAGTTTCCAAGGAGGGAGAGATGACATCTCCACTAGGTCTGCATACCAAATACTGCAAGGCCACGCCAGAGCAATAAGAATCACAGACACCCTCTCTTGCTTGATCCAAGCAATGACCCGAGGAAGGAGAGCGAGCGAAGGAAATAGGTATGCAAGATTGAAATTGCAAGGAACTGCCAGAGCATCTATTAGAACCGCCTGAGGGTCCCTGGACCTCGACCCGTACCTCGGGAACTTGGCATTCTGACGAGATGCCATGAGATCTAGATCCAGCTGTCCCCATTTGAGAATCAAGTTGGAAAACACTTCCGGATGCAATTCCCATTCTCCCAGGAGAAAGGTCTGTCTGCTCATAAAATCCGCTTCCCAATTGTCCACTCCTGGAATGTGGATCGCAGATAGACAACAGTTGTGGGTCTCCGCCCACTGAATAATCTTGGACATCTCTTTCATGGCCAAAGAACTCCGAGTTCCACCCTGATGGTTGATGTAAGCCACGGAGGTTATGTTGTCCGACTGAAATCTGATAAACCGGGCAGAAGCTAACTGAGGCCAGGCCAGAAGAGCATTGAAGATTGCTCTTAGCTCTAGAATGTTTATGGGGAGAACTGATTCTTCCGGAGTCCATGTCCCCTGAGCCCTTAGAAGGCCCCAGACTGCTCCTCAACCTGTCAGGCTGGCGTCCGTAGTCACTATCACCCAGATAGGTCTGCGAAAACAGGTTCCCTGGGAGAGATGATCCTGAGACAACCACCAAGGAAGAGAATCTCTTGTCATCTGATCCAAATAAATTTTTGCGGAGACAGATCCGCGTAATCCCCGTTCCACTGTCTGAGCATGCATAACTGCATAGGTCTGAGATGGAAATGAGCAAAAGGAATAATATCCATGGCGGCTATCATGAGACTGATTACCTCCATACATTGAGCCACTGATGTCTGAGGAGAGGACTGAAGAGACGGACAAGATTTGAAAATCTTGGATTTTCTGACCTCCGTCAGAATTATTTTTATCAAAACAGAATCTATTATGGTTCCCAAAAAGACTACCCTTGTAGATGGACTTAAGGAACTCTTTTCCAGATTCACCTTCCAATCGTGAGAGCGCAGGAAGGATACAAGCATCTCCGTGTGGGAGCTTGCTAGATGAAAAAGACTGGGCCTGAACCAGAATGTCGTCAAGATAAGGCGCCATTGCGATACCCTGTAACCGGAGCGCTGCCAACCGAGATCCCAGAACCTTAGAAAAAATTCTGGGAGCTGTAGCTAGTCCGAAAGGAAGAGTCACAAACTGGAAGTGTTTGTGGAGAAAAGCAAATATCAGAAATTTGTGATTATCCATGTGGATGGGAACATGAAGGTACACATCCTTTAAATCTACTGTTGTCATAAATTGACCCTCTTAAACTAAGGGAAGAATGGAACGAATAGTTTCCATTTTGAAGGACAGTACTCTGAGGAATTTGCTTAGACTCTTGAGATCCAAGATTGGTCTGAAGGTTCCCTCTTTCTTGGGAATCACCAACAGATTGGAGTAAAATCCCAGACCCTGCTCCTGTACTGGAACATTTCGGATAGATTCTGAACACAACTTAAGAACGCCTCAATTTTTATTAGCATCCATCTTAGACAATATAGGCTAAAAAAATCTATCCTTAAGATTTAATGTTCTCTCAACACATGAGGAACAAAAAGGAATTGGTGGTTCTATATTAGCATTAAAACATAAAGGACATCTGTAATCTTTGTCCATTTTAACAGAATAAATATAAATAATTAAATAATTAAATTATGAACAATTTAAATAAAGAAAAAAACTTTACTGTTTCTTTAAATTTTAAAACGAAACGGCTTTATTTTTGATGCAATGCAAAAACGAAACTGCTTTATTTTTTGAACAAATACAAAAACGAAACTGCTTTATTTTACAAGATATTGAGTAATAAAAACGTCTTAATAACACCTCAAACAGCCTCTACACCTCAGCAATAGTTTTGCTGAGGTGCCTATTTAAAAAGAAACTGCTGGAGCTGTTTCAGTAATGACAGGTTAACAAATGAAAGTTAAACTTGAAAAACGATAAGATGCAGATATCTCTCCTCCATACACAGGAAGTGAGAGAATAACAAATGCGCTATAGATAAAAAAAAATCCCTCACACAAGCTGCGCCCATTGTAGGCGTGTCAAAAATAACGTCTCAGCAGACATCTTGATGCAAAAACTTTAACAACCACATAGGGGGGTAGTTATCAACGCTTCTACTTTTCCTGCCTTCGCCGGTTCAATACGCCCGCCTAAGCTCGCCTACCATCACCGCCGCGGACCTGCAAAATTTCGCCTAAGTTATCAATAAAGCTGTCAAAAAGCCGCGCACCAAGTACGGGGCGATGAGCAGCGGACTGTGAGAGTTATCACTCATCCGATCTCGCTGCTCTTCGGCTTTTTTACAGCTTTATTGCTAGCCTGTCACTAAGCACTCACACTATACTACACTGTTCTACCCCCTATACCGGCGCCCCCGGAGCCCCCCGCAACTAAATAAAGTTAGTAACCCCTAAACCGCCGCTCCTAGACCCCGCCGCAACTCTTATAAATGTATTAACCCCTAAACTGCCGCTCCCGGACACCGCCGCAGCGTACATTATACCTAGTAACCCCCACTATACCGTCGCCCTCTATAATAAAGTTATTAACCCCTATCCTGCTAATCCCGCACCTCGCCGCAACTAAATAGTTTAACCCCTAAACCGCCGCTCCCGGACCCCGCCGCAACCTATATTAAATTTATTAACCCCTAATCTGCCCCCCCCTACACCGTCGCCACCTATAATACATTTATTAACCCCTATCCTGCCCCCCACTACACCGCCGCCACTGTTATTAACCCCTAAACCTAAGTCTAACACTAACCCTAAAACCCCCCTAACTTAAATATTAATTAAATAAATCTAAATAATATTTCTCTTATTAACTATGGCCTAGATTTGGAGTTCGGCGGTAGCCGTCAAAACCAGCGTTAGAGGCTCCTAACGCTGGTTTTGGGCGCCCGCTGGTATTTGGAGTCAGTGATTAAAGGGTCTAACGCTCACTTTTCAGCCGCGACTTTTCCATACCGCAGATCCCCCTACGCCATTTGCGTAGCCTATCTTTTCAATGGGATCTTTCTAACGCTGGTATTTAGAGTCGTTTCTGAAGTGAGCGTTAGAGCTCTAACGACAAGATTCCAGCCGCCTGAAAATAGCAGGAGTTAAGAGCTTTCTGGCTAACGCCGGTTTATAAAGCTCTTAACTACTGTACCCTAAAGTACACTAACACCCATAAACTACCTATGTACCCCTAAACCGAGCTCCCCCCACATCGCCGCCACTCGATTAAAATTTTTAACCCCTAATCTGCCGACCGCCACCTACGTTATACTTATGTACCCCTAATCTGCTGCCCCTAACCCCGCCGACCCCTATATTATATTTCTTAACCCCTAACTTGCCCCCCACAACGTCGCCGCAAGCTACTTAAAATAATTAACCCCTAATCTTCCGACCGCAAATCGCCGCCACCTACGTTATCCCTATGTACCCCTAATCTGCTACCCCTAACACCGCCGACCCCTATATTATATTTATTAACCCCTAATCTGCCCCCCTCAACGTCGCCGACACCTGCCTACACTTATTAACTCCTAATCTGCCGAGCGGACCTGAGCGCTACTATAATAAAGTTATTAGCCCCTAATCCGCCTCACTAACCCTATCATAAATAGTATTAACCCCTAATCTGCCCTCCCTAACATCGCCGACACCTACCTTCAATTATTAACCCCTAATCTTCCGATCGGAGCTCACCGCTATTCTAATAAATGTATTAACCCCTAAAGCTAAGTCTAACCCTAACACTAACACCCCCCTAACTTAAATATAATTTACATCTTACGAAATAAATTAACTCTTATTAAATAAATTAATCCTATTTAAAGCTAAATACTTACCTGTAAAATAAACCCTAATATAGCTACAATATAAATTATAATTATATTATAGCTATTTTAGGATTAATATTTATTTTACAGGCAACTTTGTATTTATTTTAACCAGGTACAATAGCTATTAAATAGTTAAGAACTATTTAATAGTTACCTAGTTAAAATAATTACAAATTTACCTGTAAAATAAATCCTAACCTAAGATATAATTAAACCTAACACTACCCTATCAATAAAATAATTAAATAAACTACCTACAATTACCTACAATTAATCTAACACTACACTATCAATAAATTAATTAAACACAATTGCTACAAATAAATACAATTAAATAAACTAGCTAAAGTACAAAAAATAAAAAAGAACTAAGTTACAGAAAATAAAAAAATATTTACAAACATAAGAAAAATATTACAACAATTTTAAACTAATTACACCTACTCTAAGCCCCCTAATAAAATAACAAAGCCCCCCAAAATAAAAAATTCCCTACCCTATTCTAAATTAAAAAAGGTACAAGCTCTTTTACCTTACCAGCCCTGAACAGGGCCCTTTGCGGGGCATGCCCCAAGAAGTTCAGCTCTTTTGCCTGTAAAAAAAACATACAATACCCCCCCCCCCAACATTACAACCCACCACCCACATACCCCTAATCTAACCCAAACCCCCCTTAAATAAACCTAACACTAAGCCCCTGAAGATCTTCCTACCTTGTCTTCACCATCCAGGTATCACTGATCCGTCCTGGCTCCAAGATCTTCATCCAACCCAAGGGGGGGTTGGCGATCCATAATCCGGTGCTGAAGAGGTCCAGAAGAGGCTCCAAAGTCTTCCTCCTATCCGGCAAGAAGAGGACATCCGGACCGGCAAACATCTTCTCCAAGCGGCATCTTCGATCTTCTTCCATCCGGTGCGGAGCGGGTCCATCTTGAAGCAGGCGACGCGGATCCATCCTCTTCTTCCGATGTCTCCCGACTAATGACGGTTCCTTTAAGGGACGTCATCCAAGATGGCGTCCCTCGAATTCCGATTGGCTGATAGGATTCTATCAGCCAATCGGAATTAAGGTAGGAATTTTCTGATTGGCCGATGGAATCAGCCAATCAGAATCTAGTTCAATCCGATTGGCCGATCCAATCAGCCAATCAGATTGAGCTCGCATTCTATTGGCTGTTCCGATCAGCCAATAGAATGCGAGCTCAATCTGATTGGCTGATTGGATCAGCCAATCGGATTGAACTTGATTCTGATTGGCTGATTCCATCAGCCAATCAGAAAATTCCTACCTTAATTCCGATTGGCTGATAGAATCCTATCAGCCAATCGGAATTCGAGGGACGCCATCTTGGATGACGTCCCTTAAAGGAACCGTCATTAGTCGGGAGACATCGGAAGAAGAGGATGGATCCGCGTCGCCTGCTTCAAGATGGACCCGCTCCGCACCGGATGGAAGAAGATCGAAGATGCCGCTTGGAGAAGATGTTTGCCGGTCCGGATGTCCTCTTCTTGCCGGATAGGAGGAAGACTTTGGAGCCTCTTCTGGACCTCTTCAGCACCGGATTATGGATCGCCAACCCCCCCTTGGGTTGGATGAAGATCTTGGAGCCAGGACGGATCGGTGATACCTGGATGGTGAAGACAAGGTAGGAAGATCTTCAGGGGCTTAGTGTTAGGTTTATTTAAGGGGGGTTTGGGTTAGATTAGGGGTATGTGGGTGGTGGGTTGTAATGTTGGGGGGGGGTATTGTATTTATTCTTTTACAGGCAAAAGAGCTGAAATTCTTGGGGCATGCCCCGCAAAGGGCCCTGTTCAGGGCTGGTAAGGTAAAAGAGCTTGTAACTTTTTTAATTTAGAATAGGGTAGGGAATTTTTTATTTTGGGGGGCTTTGTTATTTTATTAGGGGGCTTAGAGTAGGTGTAATTAGTTTAAAATTGTTGTAATATTTTTCTTATGTTTGTAAATATTTTTTTATTTTCTGTAACTTAGTTCTTTTTTATTTTTTGTACTTTAGCTAGTTTATTTAATTGTATTTATTTGTAGCAATTGTGTTTAATTAATTTATTGATAGTGTAGTGTTAGGTTAATTGTAGGTAATTGTAGGTAGTTTATTTAATTATTTTATTGATAGGGTAGTGTTAGGTTTAATTATATCTTAGGTTAGGATTTATTTTACAGGTAAATTTGTTATTATTTTAACTAGGTAACTATTAAATAGTTCTTAACTATTTAATAGCTATTGTACCTGGTTAAAATAATTACAAAGTTGCCTGTAAAATAAATATTAATCCTAAAATAGCTATAATATAATTATAATTTATATTGTAGCTATATTAGGGTTTATTTTACAGGTAAGTATTTAGCTTTAAATAGGAATAATTTATTTAATAAGAGTTAATTTATTTCGTTAGATGTAAATTATATTTAAGTTAGGGGGGTGTTAGTGTTAGGGTTAGACTTAGCTTTAGGGGTTAATACATTTATTAGAATAGCGGTGAGCTCCGGTCGTCAGATTAGGGGTTAATAATTGAAGTTAGGTGTCGGCGATGTTAGGGAGGGCAGATTAGGGGTTAATACTATTTATGATAGGGTTAGTGAGGCGGATTAGGGGTTAATAACTTTATTATAGTAGCGCTCAGGTCCGCTCGGCAGATTAGGGGTTAATAAGTGTAGGTAGGTGTCGGCGACGTTGTGGGGGGCAGGTTAGGGGTTAATAAATATAATATAGGGGTCTGCGGTGTTAGGGGCAGCAGATTAGGGGTACATAGGGATAACGTTGGTTGCGGCGGTGTACGGAGCGGCAGATTAGGGGTTAATAATAATATGCAGGGGTCAGCGATAGCGGGGGCGTCACATTAGGGGTTAATAAGTGTAAGGTTAGGGGTGTTTAGACTCGGGGTACATGTTAGAGTGTTAGGTGCAGACGTAGGAAGTGTTTCCCCATAGGAAACAATGGGGCTGCGTTAGGAGCTGAACGCTGCTTTTTTGCAGGTGTTAGGTTTTTTTTCAGCTCAAACAGCCCCATTGTTTCCTATGGGAGAATCGTGCACGAGCACGTTTTTGATGCCGGCCGCGTCCGTAAGCAACTCTGGTATCGAGAGTTGCATTTGCGGTAAAAATGCTCTACGCTCCTTTTTTGGAGCCTAACGCAGCATTTGTTTGAACTCTCGATACCAGAGTTAAATTTATGGTGCGGCCAGAAAAAAGCCTGCGGAGCGTTAACAGCCCTTTTACCGCCGAACTCCAAATCTAGGCCTAAGTTAATCCTATTTAAAACTAAATACTTACCTTTAAAATAAACCCTAATATAGCTACAATATAAATAATAATTATATTGTAGCTATTTTAGGATTTATTTTTATTTTACAGGTAACTTTGTATTTATTTTAACTCGGTACAATAGCTATTAAATAGTTATTAACTATTTAATAGCTACCTAGCTAAAATAAAGAGAAATTTACCTGTAAAATAAAAACTAACCTAAGTTACAATTACACCTAACACTACACTAAACTTTAATAAATTATTCCTATTTAAAACTAAATACTTACCTGTAAAATAAACCCTAAGATAGCTACAATATAATTAATAATTACATTGTAGCTATTTTAGGATTTATATTTATTTTACAGGTAACTTTGTATTTATTTTAGCTAGTTAGAATAGTTATTAAATAGTTATTAACTATTTAATAACTACCTAGCTAAAAGAAATACAAAATTACCTGTAAAATAAATCCTAACCTAAGTTACAATTAAACCTAACACTACACTATCATTAAATTAATTAAATAAATTAACTACAATTAAATACAATTACATAAACTAACTAAAGTACAAAAAATAAAAAAAGCTAAGTTACAAAAAATAAAAAAAAATAAGTTACAAACATTTAAAAAATATTACAACAATTTTAAGCTAATTACACCTAATCTAAGCCCCCTAATAAAATAACAAAGCCCCCCAAAATAAAAAAAATTCCCTACCCTATTCTAAATTAAAAAAGTTCAAAGCTCTTTTACCTTACCAGCCCTTAAAAGGGCCTTTTGCGGGGCATGCCCCAAAGAATTCAGCTCTTTTGCCTGTAAAAGAAAAATACAACCCCCCCAACATTAAAACCCACCACCCACATACCCCTAATCTAACCCAAACCCCCCTTAAAAAAACCTAACACTACCCCCCTGAAGATCATCCTACCTTGAGTTGTCTTCAGCCAGCCGACCCACCGATGGAATCGAAGAGGAGATCCGGAGCGGCAGAAGTGATCCTCCAAGGGGCGCTGAAGAAGTCTTCCATCAGATGAAGTGATCCTCCAGGCGGCGCTGAAGAAGTCTTCTATCCGGGCGATGTCATCTTCCAAGCGGGGTCTTCAATCTTCTATCTTCAGGATCCATCTTCATCCCGCCGACGCGGAACATCCTTCTTTCCCGACGGACTACCGACGAATGAAGGCTCCTTTAAGGGACGTTATCCAAGATGGCGTCCCTTGAATTCCGATTGGCTGATAGGATTCTATCAGCCAATCGGAATTAAGGTAGGAAAAATCTGATTAGCTGATTGAATCAACCAATCAGATTAAGCTCGCATTCTATTGGCTGATCGGAACAGCCAATAGAATGCGAGCTCAATCTGATTGGCTGATTGGATCAGCCAATCGGATAGAACTTCAATCTGATTGGCTAGTTAGTTTAGTTTATGTAATTGTATTTAATTGTAGTTAATTTATTTAATTAATTTAATGATAGTGTAGTGTTAGGTTTAATTGTAACTTAGGTTAGGATTTATTTTACAGGTAATTTGTATTTCTTTTAGCTAGGTAGTTATTAAATAGTTAATAACTATTTAATAACTATTCTAACTAGCTAAAATAAATACAAAGTTACCTGTAAAATAAAAATAAATCCTAAAATAGCTACAATGTAATTATTAATTATATTGTAGCTATCTTAGGGTTTATTTTACAGGTAAGTATTTAGTTTTAAATAGGATTAATTTATTTAATGATAGTGTAGTGTTAGGTGTAATTGTAACTTAGGTTAGGATTTATTTTACAGGTAAATTTCTGTTTATTTTAGCTAGGTAAGCTATTAAATAGTTAATAACTATTTAATAGCTATTGTACCTAGTTAAAATAAATTGAAATTTGCCTGTAAAATAAAAATAAATCCTAAGATAGCTACAATATAATTATTATTTATATTGTAGCTATATTCGGGTTTATTTTAAAGGTAAGTATTTAGTTTTAAATAGGATTAACTTAGTTAATAAGATAAATATTATTTAGATTTATTTAATTAATATTTAAGTTAGGGGGGTTTTAGGGTTAGTGTTAGACTTAGGTTTAGGGTTAATAATTTTATTACAGTGGCGGCGGTATAGGGGGGGCAGGATAGGGGTTACTAGGTATAATGTAGGTGGCGGCGGTTAAGGGGTTAATACATATATTATAGTGGCGGTGGGCTCCGGGAGCGGCGGTTTAGGGGGTAATATGTATAGAGTAGCTTGCGGTGGGCTCCGGGAGCAGCGGTTTAGGGGTTAATACATATTATAGTTGCGGCGGGGTCAGGGAGTGGCGGTTTAGGGGTTAATACATATATTATAGTGGCGGTGGGCTCCGTTAGCGGCGGTTTAGGGGGTAATATGTATAGAGTAGCTTGCGGTGGGCTCCGGGAGTGGCGGTTTAGGGGTTAATACATATATTATAGTTGTGGTGGGGTCAGGGAGCGGCGGTTTAGGGGTTAATACATATATTATAGTTGCGGCAGGGTCAGGGAGCGGCGGTTTAGGGGTTAATACATATATTATAGTTGCGGCGGGTCAGGGAGCGGCGGTTTAGGGGGTAACATATTTAGTATAGCTTGCGGTTTAGGGGGTAATATCTTTATTTAGTTGCGGCGGTGTAGGGGGGACAGATAAGGGGTGTTTAGACACTGGGCCGGAAAAGTGCCGAGCGTACCTGCTAGTTTTTTGATAACTAGCAAAAGTAGTCAGATTGTGCCGCACTTGTGTGCGGAACATCTGGAGTGACGTAAGAATCGATCTGTGTCGGACTGAGTCCGGTGGATCGAAGCTTACGTCACAAAATTCTACGGCCTAGATTTGGAGTTCGGCGGTAAAAGGGCTGCTAACGCTCCGCGGGCTTTTTTCTGGCCGCACCATAAATTTAACTCTGGTATCGAGAGTTTAATCAAATGCTGCGTTAGGCTCCAAAAAAGGAGCGTAGAGCATTTTTACCGCAAATGCAACTCTCGATACCAGAGTTGCTTACGGACGCGGCCGGCCTCAAAAACGTGCTTGTGCACGATTCCCCCATAGGAAACAATGGGGCTGTTTGAGCTGAAAAAAAACCTAACACCTGCAAAAAAGCAGCGTTCAGCTCCTAACGCAGCCCCATTGTTTCCTATGGGGAAACACTTCCTACGTCTGCACCTAACACTCTAACATGTACCCCGAGTCTAAACACCCCTAACCTTACACTTATTAACCCCTAATCTGCCGCCCCCGCTATCGCTGACCCCTGCATATTTTTTTAAACCCCTAATCTGCCGCTCCGTAAACCGCCGCAACCTACGTTATCCCTATGTACCCCTAATCTGCTGCCCTAACATCGCCGACCCCTATATTATATTTATTAACCCCTAATCTGCCCCCCTCAACGTCGCCGACACCTGCCTACACTTATTAACCCCTAATCTGCAGAGCGGACCTGAGCGCTACTATAATAAAGTTATTAACCCCTAATCCGCCTCACTAACCCTATCATAAATAGTATTAACCCCTAATCTGCCCTCCCTAACATCGCCGACACCTAACTTCAATTATTAACCCCTAATCTGCCGACTGGAGCTCACCGCTATTCTAATAAATGTATTAACCCCTAAAGCTAAGTCTAACCCTAACACTAACACCCCCCTAAGTTAAATATAATTTTTATCTAACGAAATAAATTAACTCTTATTAAATAAATGATTCCTATTTAAAGCTAAATACTTACCTGTAAAATACATCCTAATATAGCTACAATATAAATTATAATTATATTATAGCTATTTTAGGATTAATATTTATTTTACAGGTAACTTTGTAATTATTTTAACCAGGTACAATAGCTATTAAATAGTTAAGAACTATTTAATAGTTACCTAGTTAAAATAATAACAAAATTACCTGTAAAATAAGTCCTAACCTAAGATATAATTAAACCTAACACTACACTATCAATAAATTAATTAAATAAACTACCTACAATTACCTACAATTAACCTAACACTACACTATCAATAAATTAATTAAATACAATTCCTACAAATAAATACAATTAAATAAACTAGCTAAAGTACAAAAAATAAAAAAGATCTAAGTTACAGAAAATAAAAAAATATTTACAAACATAATAAAAATATTACAACAATTTTAAACTAATTACACCTACTCTAAGCCCCCTAATAAAATAACAAAGCCCCCCAAAATAAAAAATTCCCTACCCTATTCTAAATTAAAAAAGTTACAAGCTCTTTTACCTTACCAGCCCTGAACAGGGCCCTTTGCGGGGCATGCCCCAAGAATTTCAGCTCTTTTGCCTGTAAAAGAATAAATACAATACCCCCCCCCCAACATTACAACCCACCACCCACATACCCCTAATCTAACCCAAACCCCCCTTAAATAAACCTAACACTAAGCCCCTGAAGATCTTCCTACCTTGTCTTCACCATACCAGGTTCACCGATCCGTCCTGAAGAGCTCCTCCGATGTCCTGATCCAAGCCCAAGCGGGGGCTGAAGAGGTCCATGATCCGGTCAAAGTCTTCATCCAAGCGGGGCAGAAGAGGATCTTCCATCCGATTGAAGTCATCATCCAGGCGGCATCTTCTATGGTCTTCCATCCGGAGCGAAGCGGCAGGATCCTGAAGACCTCCAGCGCGGAACATCCATCCGGACCGACGACTGAACGACGAATGACTGTTCCTTTAAGGGACGTCATCCAAGATGGCGTCCCTCGAATTCCGATTGGCTGATAGGATTCTATCAGCCAATCGGAATTAAGGTATGAATTTTCTGATTGGCTGATGGAATCAGCCAATCAGAATCAAGTTCAATCCGATTGGCTGATCCAATCAGCCAATCAGATTGAGCTCGCATTCTATTGGCTGTTCCGATCAGCCAATAGAATGCGAGCTCAATCTGATTGGCTGATTGGATCAGCCAATCGGATTGAACTTGATTCTGATTGGCTGATTCCATCAGCCAATCAGAAAATTCCTACCTTAATTCCGATTGGCTGATAGAATCCTATCAGCCAATCGGAATTCGAGGGACGCCATCTTGGATGACGTCCCTTAAAGGAACCGTCATTAGTCGGGAGACATCGGAAGAAGAGGATGGATCCGCGTCGCCTGCTTCAAGATGGACCCGCTCCGCACCGGATGGAAGAAGATCGAAGATGCCGCTTGGAGAAGATGTTTGCCGGTCCGGATGTCCTCTTCTTGCCGGATAGGAGGAAGACTTTGGAGCCTCTTCTGGACCTCTTCAGCACCGGATTATGGATCGCCAACCCCCCCTTGGGTTGGATGAAGATCTTGGAGCCAGGACGGATCGGTGATACCTGGATGGTGAAGACAAGGTAGGAAGATCTTCAGGGGCTTAGTGTTAGGTTTATTTAAGGGGGGTTTGGGTTAGATTAGGGGTATGTGGGTGGTGGGTTGTAATGTTGGGGGGGGGGTATTGTATTTATTCTTTTACAGGCAAAAGAGCTGAAATTCTTGGGGCATGCCCCGCAAAGGGCCCTGTTCAGGGATGGTAAGGTAAAAGAGCTTGTAACTTTTTTAATTTAGAATAGGGTAGGGAATTTTTTATTTTGGGGGGCTTTGTTATTTTATTAGGGGGCTTAGAGTAGGTGTAATTAGTTTAAAATTGTTGTAATATTTTTCTTATGTTTGTAAATATTTTTTTATTTTCTGTAACTTAGTTCTTTTTTATTTTTTGTACTTTAGCTAGTTTATTTAATTGTATTTATTTGTAGCAATTGTGTTTAATTAATTTATTGATAGTGTAGTGTTAGGTTAATTGTAGGTAATTGTAGGTAGTTTATTTAATTATTTTATTGATAGGGTAGTGTTAGGTTTAATTATATCTTAGGTTAGGATTTATTTTACAGGTAAATTTGTTATTATTTTAACTAGGTAACTATTAAATAGTTCTTAACTATTTAATAGCTATTGTACCTGGTTAAAATAATTACAAAGTTGCCTGTAAAATAAATATTAATCCTAAAATAGCTATAATATAATTATAATTTATATTGTAGCTATATTAGGGTTTATTTTACAGGTAAGTATTTAGCTTTAAATAGGAATAATTTATTTAATAAGAGTTAATTTATTTCGTTAGATGTAAATTATATTTAAGTTAGGGGGGTGTTAGTGTTAGGGTTAGACTTAGCTTTAGGGGTTAATACATTTATTAGAATAGCGGTGAGCTCCGGTCGTCAGATTAGGGGTTAATAATTGAAGTTAGGTGTCGGCGATGTTAGGGAGGGCAGATTAGGGGTTAATACTATTTATGATAGGGTTAGTGAGGCGGATTAGGGGTTAATAACTTTATTATAGTAGCGCTCAGGTCCGCTCGGCAGATTAGGGGTTAATAAGTGTAGGTAGGTGTCGGCGACGTTGTGGGGGGCAGGTTAGGGGTTAATAAATATAATATAGGGGTCTGCGGTGTTAGGGGCAGCAGATTAGGGGTACATAGGGATAACGTTGGTTGCGGCGGTGTACGGAGCGGCAGATTAGGGGTTAATAATAATATGCAGGGGTCAGCGATAGCGGGGGCGTCACATTAGGGGTTAATAAGTGTAAGGTTAGGGGTGTTTAGACTCGGGGTACATGTTAGAGTGTTAGGTGCAGACGTAGGAAGTGTTTCCCCATAGGAAACAATGGGGCTGCGTTAGGAGCTGAACGCTGCTTTTTTGCAGGTGTTAGGTTTTTTTTCAGCTCAAACAGCCCCATTGTTTCCTATGGGAGAATCGTGCACGAGCACGTTTTTGATGCCGGCCGCGTCCGTAAGCAACTCTGGTATCGAGAGTTGCATTTGCGGTAAAAATGCTCTACGCTCCTTTTTTGGAGCCTAACGCAGCATTTGTTTGAACTCTCGATACCAGAGTTAAATTTATGGTGCGGCCAGAAAAAAGCCTGCGGAGCGTTAACAGCCCTTTTACCGCCGAACTCCAAATCTAGGCCTAAGTTAATCCTATTTAAAACTAAATACTTACCTTTAAAATAAACCCTAATATAGCTACAATATAAATAATAATTATATTGTAGCTATTTTAGGATTTATTTTTATTTTACAGGTAACTTTGTATTTATTTTAACTCGGTACAATAGCTATTAAATAGTTATTAACTATTTAATAGCTACCTAGCTAAAATAAAGAGAAATTTACCTGTAAAATAAAAACTAACCTAAGTTACAATTACACCTAACACTACACTAAACTTTAATAAATTATTCCTATTTAAAACTAAATACTTACCTGTAAAATAAACCCTAAGATAGCTACAATATAATTAATAATTACATTGTAGCTATTTTAGGATTTATATTTATTTTACAGGTAACTTTGTATTTATTTTAGCTAGTTAGAATAGTTATTAAATAGTTATTAACTATTTAATAACTACCTAGCTAAAAGAAATACAAAATTACCTGTAAAATAAATCCTAACCTAAGTTACAATTAAACCTAACACTACACTATCATTAAATTAATTAAATAAATTAACTACAATTAAATACAATTACATAAACTAACTAAAGTACAAAAAATAAAAAAAGCTAAGTTACAAAAAATAAAAAAAAATAAGTTACAAACATTTAAAAAATATTACAACAATTTTAAGCTAATTACACCTAATCTAAGCCCCCTAATAAAATAACAAAGCCCCCCAAAATAAAAAAAATTCCCTACCCTATTCTAAATTAAAAAAGTTCAAAGCTCTTTTACCTTACCAGCCCTTAAAAGGGCCTTTTGCGGGGCATGCCCCAAAGAATTCAGCTCTTTTGCCTGTAAAAGAAAAATACAACCCCCCCAACATTAAAACCCACCACCCACATACCCCTAATCTAACCCAAACCCCCCTTAAAAAAACCTAACACTACCCCCCTGAAGATCATCCTACCTTGAGTTGTCTTCAGCCAGCCGACCCACCGATGGACTCGAAGAGGAGATCCGGAGCGGCAGAAGTGATCCTCCAAGGGGCGCTGAAGAAGTCTTCCATCAGATGAAGTGATCCTCCAGGCGGCGCTGAAGAAGTCTTCTATCCGGGCGATGTCATCTTCCAAGCGGGGTCTTCAATCTTCTATCTTCAGGATCCATCTTCATCCCGCCGACGCGGAACATCCTTCTTTCCCGACGGACTACCGACGAATGAAGGCTCCTTTAAGGGACGTTATCCAAGATGGCGTCCCTTGAATTCCGATTGGCTGATAGGATTCTATCAGCCAATCGGAATTAAGGTAGGAAAAATCTGATTAGCTGATTGAATCAACCAATCAGATTAAGCTCGCATTCTATTGGCTGATCGGAACAGCCAATAGAATGCGAGCTCAATCTGATTGGCTGATTGGATCAGCCAATCGGATAGAACTTCAATCTGATTGGCTAGTTAGTTTAGTTTATGTAATTGTATTTAATTGTAGTTAATTTATTTAATTAATTTAATGATAGTGTAGTGTTAGGTTTAATTGTAACTTAGGTTAGGATTTATTTTACAGGTAATTTGTATTTCTTTTAGCTAGGTAGTTATTAAATAGTTAATAACTATTTAATAACTATTCTAACTAGCTAAAATAAATACAAAGTTACCTGTAAAATAAAAATAAATCCTAAAATAGCTACAATGTAATTATTAATTATATTGTAGCTATCTTAGGGTTTATTTTACAGGTAAGTATTTAGTTTTAAATAGGATTAATTTATTTAATGATAGTGTAGTGTTAGGTGTAATTGTAACTTAGGTTAGGATTTATTTTACAGGTAAATTTCTGTTTATTTTAGCTAGGTAAGCTATTAAATAGTTAATAACTATTTAATAGCTATTGTACCTAGTTAAAATAAATTGAAATTTGCCTGTAAAATAAAAATAAATCCTAAGATAGCTACAATATAATTATTATTTATATTGTAGCTATATTCGGGTTTATTTTAAAGGTAAGTATTTAGTTTTAAATAGGATTAACTTAGTTAATAAGATAAATATTATTTAGATTTATTTAATTAATATTTAAGTTAGGGGGGTTTTAGGGTTAGTGTTAGACTTAGGTTTAGGGTTAATAATTTTATTACAGTGGCGGCGGTATAGGGGGGGCAGGATAGGGGTTACTAGGTATAATGTAGGTGGCGGCGGTTAAGGGGTTAATACATATATTATAGTGGCGGTGGGCTCCGGGAGCGGCGGTTTAGGGGGTAATATGTATAGAGTAGCTTGCGGTGGGCTCCGGGAGCAGCGGTTTAGGGGTTAATACATATTATAGTTGCGGCGGGGTCAGGGAGTGGCGGTTTAGGGGTTAATACATATATTATAGTGGCGGTGGGCTCCGTTAGCGGCGGTTTAGGGGGTAATATGTATAGAGTAGCTTGCGGTGGGCTCCGGGAGTGGCGGTTTAGGGGTTAATACATATATTATAGTTGTGGTGGGGTCAGGGAGCGGCGGTTTAGGGGTTAATACATATATTATAGTTGCGGCAGGGTCAGGGAGCGGCGGTTTAGGGGTTAATACATATATTATAGTTGCGGCGGGTCAGGGAGCGGCGGTTTAGGGGGTAACATATTTAGTATAGCTTGCGGTTTAGGGGGTAATATCTTTATTTAGTTGCGGCGGTGTAGGGGGGACAGATAAGGGGTGTTTAGACACTGGGCCGGAAAAGTGCCGAGCGTACCTGCTAGTTTTTTGATAACTAGCAAAAGTAGTCAGATTGTGCCGCACTTGTGTGCGGAACATCTGGAGTGACGTAAGAATCGATCTGTGTCGGACTGAGTCCGGTGGATCGAAGCTTACGTCACAAAATTCTACGGCCTAGATTTGGAGTTCGGCGGTAAAAGGGCTGCTAACGCTCCGCGGGCTTTTTTCTGGCCGCACCATAAATTTAACTCTGGTATCGAGAGTTTAATCAAATGCTGCGTTAGGCTCCAAAAAAGGAGCGTAGAGCATTTTTACCGCAAATGCAACTCTCGATACCAGAGTTGCTTACGGACGCGGCCGGCCTCAAAAACGTGCTTGTGCACGATTCCCCCATAGGAAACAATGGGGCTGTTTGAGCTGAAAAAAAACCTAACACCTGCAAAAAAGCAGCGTTCAGCTCCTAACGCAGCCCCATTGTTTCCTATGGGGAAACACTTCCTACGTCTGCACCTAACACTCTAACATGTACCCCGAGTCTAAACACCCCTAACCTTACACTTATTAACCCCTAATCTGCCGCCCCCGCTATCGCTGACCCCTGCATATTTTTTTAAACCCCTAATCTGCCGCTCCGTAAACCGCCGCAACCTACGTTATCCCTATGTACCCCTAATCTGCTGCCCTAACATCGCCGACCCCTATATTATATTTATTAACCCCTAATCTGCCCCCCTCAACGTCGCCGACACCTGCCTACACTTATTAACCCCTAATCTGCAGAGCGGACCTGAGCGCTACTATAATAAAGTTATTAACCCCTAATCCGCCTCACTAACCCTATCATAAATAGTATTAACCCCTAATCTGCCCTCCCTAACATCGCCGACACCTAACTTCAATTATTAACCCCTAATCTGCCGACTGGAGCTCACCGCTATTCTAATAAATGTATTAACCCCTAAAGCTAAGTCTAACCCTAACACTAACACCCCCCTAAGTTAAATATAATTTTTATCTAACGAAATAAATTAACTCTTATTAAATAAATGATTCCTATTTAAAGCTAAATACTTACCTGTAAAATACATCCTAATATAGCTACAATATAAATTATAATTATATTATAGCTATTTTAGGATTAATATTTATTTTACAGGTAACTTTGTAATTATTTTAACCAGGTACAATAGCTATTAAATAGTTAAGAACTATTTAATAGTTACCTAGTTAAAATAATAACAAAATTACCTGTAAAATAAGTCCTAACCTAAGATATAATTAAACCTAACACTACACTATCAATAAATTAATTAAATAAACTACCTACAATTACCTACAATTAACCTAACACTACACTATCAATAAATTAATTAAATACAATTCCTACAAATAAATACAATTAAATAAACTAGCTAAAGTACAAAAAATAAAAAAGATCTAAGTTACAGAAAATAAAAAAATATTTACAAACATAAGAAAAATATTACAACAATTTTAAACTAATTACACCTACTCTAAGCCCCCTAATAAAATAACAAAGCCCCCCAAAATAAAAAATTCCCTACCCTATTCTAAATTAAAAAAGTTACAAGCTCTTTTACCTTACCAGCCCTGAACAGGGCCCTTTGCGGGGCATGCCCCAAGAATTTCAGCTCTTTTGCCTGTAAAAGAATAAATACAATACCCCCCCCCCAACATTACAACCCACCACCCACATACCCCTAATCTAACCCAAACCCCCCTTAAATAAACCTAACACTAAGCCCCTGAAGATCTTCCTACCTTGTCTTCACCATACCAGGTTCACCGATCCGTCCTGAAGAGCTCCTCCGATGTCCTGATCCAAGCCCAAGCGGGGGCTGAAGAGGTCCATGATCCGGTCAAAGTCTTCATCCAAGCGGGGCAGAAGAGGATCTTCCATCCGATTGAAGTCATCATCCAGGCGGCATCTTCTATGGTCTTCCATCCGGAGCGAAGCGGCAGGATCCTGAAGACCTCCAGCGCGGAACATCCATCCGGACCGACGACTGAACGACGAATGACTGTTCCTTTAAGGGACGTCATCCAAGATGGCGTCCCTCGAATTCCGATTGGCTGATAGGATTCTATCAGCCAATCGGAATTAAGGTATGAATTTTCTGATTGGCTGATGGAATCAGCCAATCAGAATCAAGTTCAATCCGATTGGCTGATCCAATCAGCCAATCAGATTGAGCTCGCATTCTATTGGCTGTTCCGATCAGCCAATAGAATGCGAGCTCAATCTGATTGGCTGATTGGATCAGCCAATCGGATTGAACTTGATTCTGATTGGCTGATTCCATCAGCCAATCAGAAAATTCCTACCTTAATTCCGATTGGCTGATAGAATCCTATCAGCCAATCGGAATTCGAGGGACGCCATCTTGGATGACGTCCCTTAAAGGAACCGTCATTAGTCGGGAGACATCGGAAGAAGAGGATGGATCCGCGTCGCCTGCTTCAAGATGGACCCGCTCCGCACCGGATGGAAGAAGATCGAAGATGCCGCTTGGAGAAGATGTTTGCCGGTCCGGATGTCCTCTTCTTGCCGGATAGGAGGAAGACTTTGGAGCCTCTTCTGGACCTCTTCAGCACCGGATTATGGATCGCCAACCCCCCCTTGGGTTGGATGAAGATCTTGGAGCCAGGACGGATCGGTGATACCTGGATGGTGAAGACAAGGTAGGAAGATCTTCAGGGGCTTAGTGTTAGGTTTATTTAAGGGGGGTTTGGGTTAGATTAGGGGTATGTGGGTGGTGGGTTGTAATGTTGGGGGGGGGGTATTGTATTTATTCTTTTACAGGCAAAAGAGCTGAAATTCTTGGGGCATGCCCCGCAAAGGGCCCTGTTCAGGGCTGGTAAGGTAAAAGAGCTTGTAACTTTTTTAATTTAGAATAGGGTAGGGAATTTTTTATTTTGGGGGGCTTTGTTATTTTATTAGGGGGCTTAGAGTAGGTGTAATTAGTTTAAAATTGTTGTAATATTTTTCTTATGTTTGTAAATATTTTTTTATTTTCTGTAACTTAGTTCTTTTTTATTTTTTGTACTTTAGCTAGTTTATTTAATTGTATTTATTTGTAGCAATTGTGTTTAATTAATTTATTGATAGTGTAGTGTTAGGTTAATTGTAGGTAATTGTAGGTAGTTTATTTAATTATTTTATTGATAGGGTAGTGTTAGGTTTAATTATATCTTAGGTTAGGATTTATTTTACAGGTAAATTTGTTATTATTTTAACTAGGTAACTATTAAATAGTTCTTAACTATTTAATAGCTATTGTACCTGGTTAAAATAATTACAAAGTTGCCTGTAAAATAAATATTAATCCTAAAATAGCTATAATATAATTATAATTTATATTGTAGCTATATTAGGGTTTATTTTACAGGTAAGTATTTAGCTTTAAATAGGAATAATTTATTTAATAAGAGTTAATTTATTTCGTTAGATGTAAATTATATTTAAGTTAGGGGGGTGTTCGTGTTAGGGTTAGACTTAGCTTTAGGGGTTAATACATTTATTAGAATAGCGGTGAGCTCCGGTCGTCAGATTAGGGGTTAATAATTGAAGTTAGGTGTCGGCGATGTTAGGGAGGGCAGATTAGGGGTTAATACTATTTATGATAGGGTTAGTGAGGCGGATTAGGGGTTAATAACTTTATTATAGTAGCGCTCAGGTCCGCTCGGCAGATTAGGGGTTAATAAGTGTAGGTAGGTGTCGGCGACGTTGTGGGGGGCAGGTTAGGGGTTAATAAATATAATATAGGGGTCTGCGGTGTTAGGGGCAGCAGATTAGGGGTACATAGGGATAACGTTGGTTGCGGCGGTGTACGGAGCGGCAGATTAGGGGTTAATAATAATATGCAGGGGTCAGCGATAGCGGGGGCGTCACATTAGGGGTTAATAAGTGTAAGGTTAGGGGTGTTTAGACTCGGGGTACATGTTAGAGTGTTAGGTGCAGACGTAGGAAGTGTTTCCCCATAGGAAACAATGGGGCTGCGTTAGGAGCTGAACGCTGCTTTTTTGCAGGTGTTAGGTTTTTTTTCAGCTCAAACAGCCCCATTGTTTCCTATGGGAGAATCGTGCACGAGCACGTTTTTGATGCCGGCCGCGTCCGTAAGCAACTCTGGTATCGAGAGTTGCATTTGCGGTAAAAATGCTCTACGCTCCTTTTTTGGAGCCTAACGCAGCATTTGTTTGAACTCTCGATACCAGAGTTAAATTTATGGTGCGGCCAGAAAAAAGCCTGCGGAGCGTTAACAGCCCTTTTACCGCCGAACTCCAAATCTAGGCCTAAGTTAATCCTATTTAAAACTAAATACTTACCTTTAAAATAAACCCTAATATAGCTACAATATAAATAATAATTATATTGTAGCTATTTTAGGATTTATTTTTATTTTACAGGTAACTTTGTATTTATTTTAACTCGGTACAATAGCTATTAAATAGTTATTAACTATTTAATAGCTACCTAGCTAAAATAAAGAGAAATTTACCTGTAAAATAAAAACTAACCTAAGTTACAATTACACCTAACACTACACTAAACTTTAATAAATTATTCCTATTTAAAACTAAATACTTACCTGTAAAATAAACCCTAAGATAGCTACAATATAATTAATAATTACATTGTAGCTATTTTAGGATTTATATTTATTTTACAGGTAACTTTGTATTTATTTTAGCTAGTTAGAATAGTTATTAAATAGTTATTAACTATTTAATAACTACCTAGCTAAAAGAAATACAAAATTACCTGTAAAATAAATCCTAACCTAAGTTACAATTAAACCTAACACTACACTATCATTAAATTAATTAAATTAACTACAATTAAATACAATTACATAAACTAACTAAAGTACAAAAAATAAAAAAAGCTAAGTTACAAAAAATAAAAAAAAATAAGTTACAAACATTTAAAAAATATTACAACAATTTTAAGCTAATTACACCTAATCTAAGCCCCCTAATAAAATAACAAAGCCCCCCAAAATAAAAAAAATTCCCTACCCTATTCTAAATTAAAAAAGTTCAAAGCTCTTTTACCTTACCAGCCCTTAAAAGGGCCTTTTGCGGGGCATGCCCCAAAGAATTCAGCTCTTTTGCCTGTAAAAGAAAAATACAACCCCCCCAACATTAAAACCCACCACCCACATACCCCTAATCTAACCCAAACCCCCCTTAAAAAAACCTAACACGACCCCCCTGAAGATCATCCTACCTTGAGTTGTCTTCAGCCAGCCGACCCACCGATGGAATCGAAGAGGAGATCCGGAGCGGCAGAAGTGATCCTCCAAGGGGCGCTGAAGAAGTCTTCCATCAGATGAAGTGATCCTCCAGGCGGCGCTGAAGAAGTCTTCTATCCGGGCGATGTCATCTTCCAAGCGGGGTCTTCAATCTTCTATCTTCAGGATCCATCTTCATCCCGCCGACGCGGAACATCCTTCTTTCCCGACGGACTACCGACGAATGAAGGCTCCTTTAAGGGACGTTATCCAAGATGGCGTCCCTTGAATTCCGATTGGCTGATAGGATTCTATCAGCCAATCGGAATTAAGGTAGGAAAAATCTGATTAGCTGATTGAATCAACCAATCAGATTAAGCTCGCATTCTATTGGCTGATCGGAACAGCCAATAGAATGCGAGCTCAATCTGATTGGCTGATTGGATCAGCCAATCGGATAGAACTTCAATCTGATTGGCTAGTTAGTTTAGTTTATGTAATTGTATTTAATTGTAGTTAATTTATTTAATTAATTTAATGATAGTGTAGTGTTAGGTTTAATTGTAACTTAGGTTAGGATTTATTTTACAGGTAATTTGTATTTCTTTTAGCTAGGTAGTTATTAAATAGTTAATAACTATTTAATAACTATTCTAACTAGCTAAAATAAATACAAAGTTACCTGTAAAATAAAAATAAATCCTAAAATAGCTACAATGTAATTATTAATTATATTGTAGCTATCTTAGGGTTTATTTTACAGGTAAGTATTTAGTTTTAAATAGGATTAATTTATTTAATGATAGTGTAGTGTTAGGTGTAATTGTAACTTAGGTTAGGATTTATTTTACAGGTAAATTTCTGTTTATTTTAGCTAGGTAAGCTATTAAATAGTTAATAACTATTTAATAGCTATTGTACCTAGTTAAAATAAATTGAAATTTGCCTGTAAAATAAAAATAAATCCTAAGATAGCTACAATATAATTATTATTTATATTGTAGCTATATTCGGGTTTATTTTAAAGGTAAGTATTTAGTTTTAAATAGGATTAACTTAGTTAATAAGATAAATATTATTTAGATTTATTTAATTAATATTTAAGTTAGGGGGGTTTTAGGGTTAGTGTTAGACTTAGGTTTAGGGTTAATAATTTTATTACAGTGGCGGCGGTATAGGGGGGGCAGGATAGGGGTTACTAGGTATAATGTAGGTGGCGGCGGTTAAGGGGTTAATACATATATTATAGTGGCGGTGGGCTCCGGGAGCGGCGGTTTAGGGGGTAATATGTATAGAGTAGCTTGCGGTGGGCTCCGGGAGCAGCGGTTTAGGGGTTAATACATATTATAGTTGCGGCGGGGTCAGGGAGTGGCGGTTTAGGGGTTAATACATATATTATAGTGGCGGTGGGCTCCGTTAGCGGCGGTTTAGGGGGTAATATGTATAGAGTAGCTTGCGGTGGGCTCCGGGAGTGGCGGTTTAGGGGTTAATACATATATTATAGTTGTGGTGGGGTCAGGGAGCGGCGGTTTAGGGGTTAATACATATATTATAGTTGCGGCAGGGTCAGGGAGCGGCGGTTTAGGGGTTAATACATATATTATAGTTGCGGCGGGTCAGGGAGCGGCGGTTTAGGGGGTAACATATTTAGTATAGCTTGCGGTTTAGGGGGTAATATCTTTATTTAGTTGCGGCGGTGTAGGGGGGACAGATAAGGGGTGTTTAGACACTGGGCCGGAAAAGTGCCGAGCGTACCTGCTAGTTTTTTGATAACTAGCAAAAGTAGTCAGATTGTGCCGCACTTGTGTGCGGAACATCTGGAGTGACGTAAGAATCGATCTGTGTCGGACTGAGTCCGGTGGATCGAAGCTTACGTCACAAAATTCTACGGCCTAGATTTGGAGTTCGGCGGTAAAAGGGCTGCTAACGCTCCGCGGGCTTTTTTCTGGCCGCACCATAAATTTAACTCTGGTATCGAGAGTTTAATCAAATGCTGCGTTAGGCTCCAAAAAAGGAGCGTAGAGCATTTTTACCGCAAATGCAACTCTCGATACCAGAGTTGCTTACGGACGCGGCCGGCCTCAAAAACGTGCTTGTGCACGATTCCCCCATAGGAAACAATGGGGCTGTTTGAGCTGAAAAAAAACCTAACACCTGCAAAAAAGCAGCGTTCAGCTCCTAACGCAGCCCCATTGTTTCCTATGGGGAAACACTTCCTACGTCTGCACCTAACACTCTAACATGTACCCCGAGTCTAAACACCCCTAACCTTACACTTATTAACCCCTAATCTGCCGCCCCCGCTATCGCTGACCCCTGCATATTTTTTTAAACCCCTAATCTGCCGCTCCGTAAACCGCCGCAACCTACGTTATCCCTATGTACCCCTAATCTGCTGCCCTAACATCGCCGACCCCTATATTATATTTATTAACCCCTAATCTGCCCCCCTCAACGTCGCCGACACCTGCCTACACTTATTAACCCCTAATCTGCAGAGCAGACCTGAGCGCTACTATAATAAAGTTATTAACCCCTAATCCGCCTCACTAACCCTATCATAAATAGTATTAACCCCTAATCTGCCCTCCCTAACATCGCCGACACCTAACTTCAATTATTAACCCCTAATCTGCCGACTGGAGCTCACCGCTATTCTAATAAATGTATTAACCCCTAAAGCTAAGTCTAACCCTAACACTAACACCCCCCTAAGTTAAATATAATTTTTATCTAACGAAATAAATTAACTCTTATTAAATAAATGATTCCTATTTAAAGCTAAATACTTACCTGTAAAATACATCCTAATATAGCTACAATATAAATTATAATTATATTATAGCTATTTTAGGATTAATATTTATTTTACAGGTAACTTTGTAATTATTTTAACCAGGTACAATAGCTATTAAATAGTTAAGAACTATTTAATAGTTACCTAGTTAAAATAATAACAAAATTACCTGTAAAATAAGTCCTAACCTAAGATATAATTAAACCTAACACTACACTATCAATAAATTAATTAAATAAACTACCTACAATTACCTACAATTAACCTAACACTACACTATCAATAAATTAATTAAATACAATTCCTACAAATAAATACAATTAAATAAACTAGCTAAAGTACAAAAAATAAAAAAGATCTAAGTTACAGAAAATAAAAAAATATTTACAAACATAATAAAAATATTACAACAATTTTAAACTAATTACACCTACTCTAAGCCCCCTAATAAAATAACAAAGCCCCCCAAAATAAAAAATTCCCTACCCTATTCTAAATTAAAAAAGTTACAAGCTCTTTTACCTTACCAGCCCTGAACAGGGCCCTTTGCGGGGCATGCCCCAAGAATTTCAGCTCTTTTGCCTGTAAAAGAATAAATACAATACCCCCCCCCCAACATTACAACCCACCACCCACATACCCCTAATCTAACCCAAACCCCCCTTAAATAAACCTAACACTAAGCCCCTGAAGATCTTCCTACCTTGTCTTCACCATACCAGGTTCACCGATCCGTCCTGAAGAGCTCCTCCGATGTCCTGATCCAAGCCCAAGCGGGGGCTGAAGAGGTCCATGATCCGGTCAAAGTCTTCATCCAAGCGGGGCAGAAGAGGATCTTCCATCCGATTGAAGTCATCATCCAGGCGGCATCTTCTATGGTCTTCCATCCGGAGCGAAGCGGCAGGATCCTGAAGACCTCCAGCGCGGAACATCCATCCGGACCGACGACTGAACGACGAATGACTGTTCCTTTAAGGGACGTCATCCAAGATGGCGTCCCTCGAATTCCGATTGGCTGATAGGATTCTATCAGCCAATCGGAATTAAGGTATGAATTTTCTGATTGGCTGATGGAATCAGCCAATCAGAATCAAGTTCAATCCGATTGGCTGATCCAATGTTCCGATCAGCCAATAGAATGCGAGCTCAATCTGATTGGCTAATTGGATCAGCCAATCGGATTGAACTTGATTCTGATTGGCTGATTCCATCAGCCAATCAGAAAATTCCTACCTTAATTCCGATTGGCTGATAGAATCCTATCAGCCAATCGGAATTCGAGGGACGCCATCTTGGATGACGTCCCTTAAAGGAACAGTCATTCGTCGTTCAGTCGTCGGTCCGGATGGATGTTCCGCGCTGGATGTCTTCAGGATCCTGCCGCTTCGCTCCGGATGGAAGAAGATCGAAGATGCCGCTTGGAGAAGATGTTTGCCGGTCCGGATGTCCTCTTCTTGTCGGATAGGAGGAAGACTTTGGAGCCTCTTCTGGACCGGATTATGGATCGCCAACCCCCGCTTGGGTTGGATGAAGATGTTGGAGCCAGGACGGATCGGTGAACCTGGTATGGTGAAGACAAGGTAGGAAGATCTTCAGGGGCTTAGTGTTAGGTTTCTTTAAGGGGGTTTGGGTTAGATTAGGGGTATGTGGGTGGTGGGTTGTAATGTTGGGGGGGGGGGGTATTGTATGTTTTTTTTTTACAGGCAAAAGAGCTGAAATTCTTGGGGCATGCCCCGCAAAGGGCCCTGTTCAGGGCTGGTAAGGTAAAAGAGCTTGTAACTTTTTTAATTTAGAATAGGGTAGGGAATTTTTTATTTTGGGGGGCTTTGTTATTTTATTAGGGGGCTTAGAGTAGGTGTAATTAGTTTAAAATTGTTGTAATATTTTTCTTATGTTTGTAAATATTTTTTTATTTTCTGTAACTTAGTTCTTTTTTATTTTTTGTACTTTAGCTAGTTTATTTAATTGTATTTATTTGTAGGAATTGTGTTTAATTAATTTATTGATAGTGTAGTGTTAGGTTAATTGTAGGTAATTGTAGGTAGTTTATTTAATTATTTTATTGATAGGGTAGTGTTAGGTTTAATTATAACTTAGGTTAGGATTTATTTTACAGGTAAATTTGTTATTATTTTAACTAGGTAACTATTAAATAGTTCTTAACTATTTAATAGCTATTGTACCTGGTTAAAATAATTACAAAGTTACCTGTAAAATAAATATTAATCCTAAAATAGCTATAATATAATTATAATTTATATTGTAGCTATATTAGGATGTATTTTACAGGTAAGTATTTAGCTTTAAATAGGAATCATTTATTTAATAAGAGTTAATTTATTTCGTTAGATAAAAATTATATTTAACTTAGGGGGGTGTTAGTGTTAGGGTTAGACTTAGCTTTAGGGGTTAATACATTTATTAGAATAGCGGTGAGCTCCGGTCGGCAGATTAGGGGTTAATAATTGAAGTTAGGTGTCGGCGATGTTAGGGAGGGCAGATTAGGGGTTAATACTATTTATGATAGGGTTAGTGAGGCGGGTTAGGGGTTCATAACTTTATTATAGTAGCGCTCAGGTCCGCTCGGCAGATTAGGGGTTAATAAGTGTAGGCAGGTGTCGGCGACGTTGAGGGGGGCAGATTAGGGGTTAATAAATATAATATAGGGGTCGGCGATGTTAGGGGTAGCAGATTAGGGGTACATAGGGATAACGTAGGTGGCGGCGATTTGCGGTCGGAAGATTAGGGGTTAATTATTTTAAGTAGCTTGCGGCGACGTTGTGGGGGGCAAGTTAGGGGTTAAGAAATATAATATAGGGGTCGGCGGGGTTAGGGGCAGCAGATTAGGGGTACATAAGTATAACGTAGGTGGCGGTCGGCAGATTAGGGGTTAAAAATTTAAATAGAGTGGCGGCGATGTGGGGGGACCTCGGTTTAGGGGTACATAGGTAGTTTATGGGTGTTAGTGTACTTTAGGGTACAGTAGTTAAGAGCTTTATGAACCGGCGTTAGCCAGAAAGCTCTTAACTACTGCTATTTTCAGGCGGCTGGAATTTTGTCGTTAGAGCTCTAACGCTCACTTCAGAAACGACTCTAAATACCGGCGTTAGAAAGATCCCATTGAAAAGATAGGCTACGCAAATGGCGTAGGGGGATCTGCGGTATGGAAAAGTTGCGGCTGAAAAGTGAGCGTTAGACCCTTTAATCACTGACTCCAAATACCAGCGGGCGGCCAAAACCAGCGTTAGGAGCCTCTAACGCTGGTTTTGACGGCTACCGCCGAACTCCAAATCTAGGCCTACTTTTGCTGGTCTCTAGCCTTTGATAACTAAGGCGAATCAGCCTCGCCACAAATACGTTGCGGAATTCCAGCGTATTTGAGGTTGACGGCTTGATAACTACCCCCCTAAAGGTGTATAAGGCTGTGAGTCAAAATTACTTGTAAGAGAATATTAATTCTCAATAATTCTCGAGCATCTAATTAGTGGGACAAAAAGGTCTTAAATGGTATAATAAGTATAGTCCACAAATGTTTTTTTTAACAATGATGCTAAATACTACACAATGACATAATGACAAATGAGATATTAGCCTATAAGATGTGAATGCTGGTATAATATTACAGCAGAAATCAAATACAAATGACATTTCTCTGAATACACTGTAATAATACCATAATGTGACACAATATGGCTTATGGTATGTTCCACATTATATATGTCACCACAGTGCATATCGACAGATAAATACTCATTAATTTGTAAAGCAGTAGTTAATGATGTTCAGGCATCGATAATATTCCCTTATTGTTTAGGAAATAGTTGAATTATGATATAACAGCACTGTATGGCTGTACCATTACAAATAAAATAGCATGGGACTTTAGTTGATGGACATAAGTACTGTTATTTATGGTATAATTTACATCATAAACATGCTCCTCCTGGGATCTTATAGAAAGGATCCATATCCATCCTGTTCATTTATACCTGTTGGTGTTAATGTATTTAACCAAAAAATCCACCTGCATTCCGCCTGTAACAGCATGGATTCAACATTACCACCTCTTATACCAGGTTTTATTACCTGCAGAACAGATATACTCAGTGTCGGTTTGGTTCCATGAAATTTGAGATAATGTCTGGCTACAGGAGTCAGATTTTTTTTTCTTTTCTGGTCTTCTTGACAATTTTTAATACTGTTTAAATGTTCGCCCAATCTAGTGCGTAATTCACAAGTGGTGATTCATATATACTTGTTACCACACACACAGGATTGACAATATATGACATTCCTGGTTCTACAATTTGCGAATCCGTAAGTTTTTTCTCGCACCTGAGAACGTATTAAATTCTCTCTCATTGATGATGTACTTACAGAAACTGCATGATCCGCAAGGATACGTGCCACAAAATGTTTCTGTTGGCCCTCTTCCTTACAAAATGACTCCTTATTTATTTATTCCCAATCGTAGGAGCTCTCCGCCAGCTAGTAAGAATCCTATACCCCACAAATTGGGATAGGTCTTCATCTGATTTAGTTGAAATTCTTTTTATTTAATTCCAAAACAACATGTTAAATACAAATGTTACATCATGGTTGCCTCAAATCTAATGACAATTGTTACATGTTAAACACAGTTAAAGACCATAAACAAATTACTAATCATTTCAATACCATAGTAACATTAGACTGATCCCGAAATGGAATCCATTAATTATCCCAGCTGTTCTCTTCATCCTCTCAACACTGCTTCACCGCACATCCTTCAGCAAAGCAGTACCAAGAACAGATCTATCATATATGGGCAACCATTTTCTTTCTTTTTTTATTTATAATTTTTTATTGAGGTCATTGGAAAGACATCTTCAAACAAACATGTCACAATAAACATCTAGAAACATTCTTTTAACATATACTATTACATAAGAATACACAGGTAAGGAGTATTCTCCTCATATGCGAAAACCAAAAGCAATATCTCCATAATTATACTAAACATACTAAACTGCTACCTCATTTTATACATTGATATGACTCCCTCTCATGTTATATGAAGCCACTCATGGGCTCTTGAAACCAATAATATTATCTAGGGGGAAAAATATGATGAAGATGGTCTCTCATGGACCAGTGGTCAATTAGAATAAAATTATCAACTGATGAATGCAACTGATATATGAATATAGAATAGTTTATGATACGCTAATGTAAGGCATTATGTTTTATAGCAGACAAAGAGCTGCTAGGTTATAAACCCAATACATAGACTGGGCAGTTTTACAGATGTACCCCCACTAGCTAAATTAAAATACTGATGTAACTGGTAGCAACTTCTCAGCAAGCATTACCTATTATGAAATGCCTAAGGCATTATAAGTATTGTTGCTCATACTATTATTCAAAATCCCTCCGACCCTTGCCGGCTAAGGGAAGGAAGGTAAAGTTTTTTATAATCTATTAAAACATATAGAATGTAAGAGCCTATGGTAGCATACATGCCTGGGATTGAAAGCATATATAGATAGGATTGACAATATAAACATATACATACACATATGTTCCAATTAACAACCATGAATTTAAGCACGCAGTAATTTGCTAAAGCTGACATTAATCAGTAAGATACGATGCTCTAGAACCTCAAGAGGGCACTAATAGTGGCTAATATAACCTAGTTGTAAAGGGGATTCATGTAACATCCTGTACAGGGTAAACTGGTAAATTAACTAGCATTGGCTCGAAATTAGTCTAATTGAACAGGGCTGATGTGACATTAAGCATTTATACTTGTACACTTGAGCGGCTGCCATTCTCTGTATCTCTCTTACACCAATAAGTACATCTATTTAGTAGGGATGTGGAGACAATGATGTATGTAGACCCTATGCTAAAAGACCATTTGTGAAATTACAATGCTGTTATACATAGTAGATCAACGAAACGTACACTGTAAATATACAATACCACAACATGAGCAAGACCGCATATCTACGTTCAAATGTCCCATGAGACTCGTTAGTAAACCTGCTAAGTCATGCTTGCTATAACAAAGTTCAAGCTTTTTAAGTTGTTCTCACTCAATGAAACTCTAGTGATTCCCCTGTGCATGCCTCTGCACCTAGCCTATGCCAGATCGGGTCAGAAGTAACCTGTTGCGGTTTATATTCCACGCATTGCCTGCATCTCCTAAGACATCCAGTAAAGGTCCCCAGTGTGAGTCTGCTGTCCTGTTGTTTATGCGAACGAAGAACCAGATCCCATCCAACCCACTTGTCAACAACAGTCACATAACCCTGGTACAGATCCGGATCCCAAACACAGGAGTCGGCCGCATCTCCCGATAGCGATGACAGAACTGAGGGGGTAAGCTTTAGGGCTCCTAAGCATAGAGTAGAGGTGGTTGGATGACACAATGTCAGATGTTCCCTGGCTAAAAGCTGTTCGCCGCCCAACACTGAAGCAGTGTTATTCCTCTCGGGTGTCAGCCTCGCTGTAACAAGAGTAGATGAATTAGTGAAAGTAGGTGCTTCCGATCTGTAGTCTGCACTTTCCCTCTTAACACGACCTGAGATCTGTCCACATTCTATAGTTTGGAAGATTGGAGTCTGTGCGTTGACACAGTGGTCATCTCTTGGCACTATAGCATCTTGCCCAGGCCACGGCAGTTGCCGGGCGCCATCTTCTCTGCAAATCCTCTTAGTGATAGTTATCAGGTCGTTAAACTGTTTGTCTAACTTACAATCAAATCCCCGTAGTAGAGTGTATATAGATATTCGGGGACCTTCCATCCTGCTAGGTGAAGTCTTTAGGTAGAGGAACCTGCTTTACCCAGCAGGCCGGGGGGGGGGGGGGGGGGGGAGTTTGAGTTGATGTTGTAGGCCAGAGCCTTACCAAGCTAGCTGTCCAGAATGGCTCCCTAAATGGCGTTATCTTCGCAAAAATAAGACCTATTGATACAGTTATGTTGTCCTGTGTAGAATCTGTGTAATAGAATTATGGATTCTTCATATATTTATGAATAATCAGCAGATTATCTGGGATATTTCAGGAGCTTCTTTTTTTGCAACCAGGCATGGCCGCCATCCCGGCAACCATTTTCTTAAGAGAAATGGAACCTTAAACTGTTTTTTGTTTTTTTTTAAAATTAGGATTAGAAAATAAATAAAATAACATCTAAACAATTAAATTAACTGTATGTGAGCATAACATAAGCGTATTGAATCTATGACCAAAACCATTAGACGGATCAAGTGTTTCATGAAAGTGGAATACTACTCGTTGTAAATGTGGAGCGGTTCAAGTTCCCTCATCTTTAACCTATGGGTCTATCTATGACTCTGTTAAGATCAAGGCCTCTGTATATGTCTCACTGGGGTTGTCTCATAATCCAGTAGAACCATATTCTCTGTAATTCCTTTACATTGCCTTGGATTCAAGCCACCTTCTCCAACATTTTATATATATATATATATATATATATATATATATATATATATATATATATATATATATATATATATATATATATATATATATATATATATATATATATATATATATATAGTATTTCATCTAGAATTTCTTGCCAAAGAGGTGGGCCTGATTTCCAATGTCGTGCAATACACATCCTCGTGGCTGTACACAAGAACTTAATAAATGTATTAATGGAGGGGTTCAGATGAGGGATACCCTGGCTCAGAAGAGCTTGGATGATAGGAAGGGTTATGGGTTCATCTAGTAACTGAGTTAATTGTAAATTCACCTTCTTCCATGTATCCTGTATTTGGTTGCACTCCCGCCCATGTGTTTATAGGATCCCAACTCTCCACACCCTCTATAACAGTTATTAGATTTTGTAGAGAGAAATTTGCACAGGTGTCAAATACCATCTGTATGATGTCTTTATACTATTTTCCCTAAGGTCTGCAATCACTAGGCTCCTACATGAGTCATATCAGATCTTATCCCACTCTTCTTCTGATAAAGTTATCCCCCCCGTCTGTCTCCCATTTCATCACTATGGTAGATTTAGTGTTATGTTTGCTACTTTGCAGTTCTAGGTAGAGTCTGGAAATAGTCTTTTTCCCTCTAGAGGTACTCTTGCAAATGCATTCTAATGGGGTGTTCGGTTTCTTCTCACGGGTTATAACATATTTACCTAGTGCAGAGGATATCTGTAAATTTATCTATAAAATCAGCAACTCTATACAATCCCTTGTTTGCCCATTTCTCTATTTGGTTATGTCTTTTAGTAAAATGTACCTTATCGGCCTTATCCAGGTTTTGAAAGGTATCAAATGTACCAGTTTAATAGTTAACTTCCATGTCATTAGCATGTCTGCATTGGTGGGTAGCCTACAGGTCTTCTGATCATGTCCCCCACCCGGGTCCCAAAGAAAGTCCTTTGGACTTTCCCTATCCCCTAAGTCTGCCTCAATCTTTGTCCAAAGAGTCCTCTCTAATTGTTTGTTTAATAGGGTAGTCTGGGCTATTCTAGCGGCCTGATAGTAGTCTTTGAGGTTTGGTATCCCCACTCCTCCCAGTTGTCTGTGTTGGGTTAATATATGAGAGGCAATCCTAGCTGTTCTATCTCCTCTTAGAAAAGAGTCAAGTTCAGACTGTATTCTCTTTAAATCCGGGAATAATATCTTAATAGGCAAAGCTCTAAAGAAATATAGTATTCTGGGTAAGACAGTCATTTTTATTGCTGAGAGTCGCTCATACCAAGAAAAAAAGTTCCCTTCTTCCACTTTAAGATGTCTTTTCTGATAGAATTATATAGTGGGGTATAATTCAACCTGTAGAGTTTTTCGTATGAATCAGATAACTGGATCCCCAAGTATGTAAGGGACTGTTTGGTCCATGTTATATCAAAATTAATTTCTATTAGTTTTTTAGTATGCAGGGGAATATTGAGAGGAAAAGCTTCGCACTCAAGATTAATTTTGTATCCCGAAATCACTGAGAATTCCTGTAGCGTCTGGTATAGATTAGTCAGGGAGTACAGTGGGTCTGTCAGAGTCAGGAGGATGTCATCAGCAAATAATGAGAGTTTATATTCCGAGTCTTTTATCTTAATCCCTCTAATGTCTGTGGTATTTCGTATAGATGCCGCTAGAGGTTCTATGCACAAGGCAAACAAAAGTGGGGACAGAGGGCACCCCTGTCTAGTCCCGTTTTTTAATATATAGAAGTTTAGATTGGAAACCCGCCGCGCTTATTGTTGCCAATGGATATGAGTATACAGGGAGTGCAGAATTATTAGGCAAATTAGTATTTTGACCACATCATCCTCTTTATGCATGTTGTCTTACTCCAAGCTGTATAGGCTCGAAAGCCTACTACAAATTAAGCATATTAGGTGATGTGCATCTCTGTAATGAGAAGGGGTGTGGTCTAATGACATCAACACCCTATATCAGGTGTGCATAATTATTAGGCAACTTCCTTTCCTTTGGCAAAATGGGTCAAAAGAAGGACTTGACAGGCTCAGAAAAGTCAAAAATAGTGAGATATCTTGCAGAGGGATGCAGCACTCTTAAAATTGCAAAGCTTCTGAAGCGTGATCATCGAACAATCAAGCGTTTCATTCAAAATAGTCAACAGGGTCGCAAGAAGCGTGTGGAAAAACCAAGGCACAAAATAACTGCCCATGAACTGAGAAAAGTCAAGCGTGCAGCTGCCAAGATGCCACTTGCCACCAGTTTGGCCATATTTCAGAGCTGCAACATCACTGGAGTGCCCAAAAGCACAAGGTGTGCAATACTCAGAGACATGGCCAAGGTAAGAAAGGCTGAAAGACGACCACCACTGAACAAGACACACAAGCTGAAACGTCAAGACTGGGCCAAGAAATATCTCAAGACTGATTTTTCTAAGGTTTTATGGACTGATGAAATGAGAGTGAGTCTTGATGGGCCAGATGGATGGGCCCGTGGCTGGATTGGTAAAGGGCAGAGAGCTCCAGTCCGACTCAGACGCCAGCAAGGTGGAAGTGGAGTACTGGTTTGGGCTGGTATCATCAAAGATGAGCTTGTGGGGCCTTTTCGGGTTGAGGATGGAGTCAAGCTCAACTCCCAGTCCTACTGCCAGTTTCTGGAAGACACCTTCTTCAAGCAGTGGTACAGGAAGAAGTCTGCATCCTTCAAGAAAAACATGATTTTCATGCAGGACAATGCTCCATCACACGCGTCCAAGTACTCCACAGTGTGGCTGGCAAGAAAGGGTATAAAAGAAGAAAATCTAATGACATGGCCTCCTTGTTCACCTGATCTGAACCCCATTGAGAACCTGTGGTCCATCATCAAATGTGAGATTTACAAGGAGGGAAAACAGTACACCTCTCTGAACAGTGTCTGGGAGGCTGTGGTTGCTGCTGCACGCAATATTGATGGTGAACAGATCAAAACACTGACAGAATCCATGGATGACAGGCTTTTGAGTGTCCTTGCAAAGAAAGGTGGCTATATTGGTCACTGATTTGTTTTTGTTTTGTTTTTTGAATGTCAGAAATGTATATTTGTGAATGTTGAGATGTTATATTGGTTTCACTGGTAAAAATAAATAATTGAAATGGGTATATATTTGTTTTTTGTTAAGTTGCCTAATAATTATGCACAGTAATAGTCACCTGCACACACAGATATCCCCCTAAAATAGCTATAACTAAAAACAAACTAAAAACTACTTCCAAAACTATTCAGCTTTGATATTAATTAGTTTTTTGGGTTCATTGAGAACATGGTTGTTGTTCAATAATAAAATTAATCCTCAAAAATACAACTTGCCTAATAATTCTGCACTCCCTGTATACCCTTGATTGCCTGAATAAATATCCCCTTAAATCCCATCGCCTCCATTACCTCAAACATGTAAGTCCAGTCTATTCTGTTGAACACCCTCTCCGCATCCAGCGATAAAAGAAGAGAAGGCGTCCCAGTCTGTTTGAAGTATTCCGTCAGGTCTATAGTCCTTCTAATATTATCTGGGGCTTCTCTGTCCTGAATAAACCCGACTTGGTCCGGATGTATAAGATATGGGAGTATTCTCTTGAGTCTATTAGCCAGCACCTTAGTCAGGAATTTTATGTCTTGGTTAATCAGTGATATTGGTCTGTAACTCTGGCAGTGTAAAACATTATTTTCCGGTTTTGGGATAACTATAATCTTGGCCCTTAGTATGTCTGTCGGAATGGATTCTTGCTTCAAGAAATCATTACAAAATTTCTGATAATATGGCAATAGAATAGCTTTAAACATTTTATAATATTCACTGGGGAAGCCGTCCGGGCCCGCCGCCTTACCTGGTTTTAGATCTTTAATAACCTCTAGTATCTCTTGTGGCGTAACATCAGCATTTAAGATATCATTATCTACAGTCTTAATATTAGGGAGGTTGGCTCTCTGTAAGAATTGCGTACAGAGTCGTTTTGTCTGGGCCGTATTCTGTACTTTGTTACCGTCATATATGATTTCATAATATGTGGCAAAGATATTGGCTATATCTTGTGGGTTAGATGTCAGGGTACTGTCTTGCTTTTGCAATTTAGGTATGGAGTGTGACTTTATTCTTTCCCCAAGTCTGTTTGCCAAGTATCTATCAGGTTTATTGGAAAACAAGAAATAATTTGCGTTTAGTCTTTGGATGGCTCTCATTGCACTCTCATTCAGAATTTTCGTTAGGTTTTGTTTTGTTTGGAGCATTCTGAGAGTGATATCTGAATGTGGCTGTTTGTGCCTTTCTTCTAAAATGTGTATGTCTGAGTGAAGTTGCTCAATTGTTTTATTAGATATTTTTGCGAGTTTAGATTTCTCCTTCATGAGTATACCCCTAATATAGGGTTTATATGCTGACCAAGAGTATATAGGGTTGGTTGTAGAGTGTTGATTGATTTGCCAGTATTCCTTCAATATTCGTTGTAATGTGCTATGGAACTGAGTGTTTTTAAGAACGTTCGGGTCAAAAGACCACGATTTTTGTCTCTGGAAATTAATTAAACCTGTCATGTTAAGTTGAACTATCAAGTGGTCCGACCATACGCATGGGTGTATGAATGATTGAGTACTATTGGGGACCAAGATCTGGCTCACTAGTACATAATCTAGCCTAGAATAGGTCTTGTGTGCTTTTAAATAGAAAGTGTGCTCTTTCGTGTTCCCGTATAGCGTATCCCATGAGTCTATCATATTATGTGCTGACAAAGAATCCCTAATTGATTTTGAAATTGAATGTAGCCTATTTTGTTTGTTAGTAAGGGTTGAGCGGCCTGTGCTAGGATGAGGTTGTAAGGAAATGTTGAAATCCCCTGCAAGTATTACCCTGGAATGGGATCATTGCGTCAGGTGTTGGGATAATCGGCGGAAAAAGGTGTGTTGTCTTTCATTGGAAGCATAAACATTACACAGGGTGACTTTTGTATCATATATTCTAACTCTTACTATTAAAAATCTACTTTCTGGGTCTCTAACAATATCTTCTGTTGCAAATTGGAGGGATGAATGCAAGAGAATTGAAACCCCTCTTTTCTTTTTGTCAGTAACGGAGCGATAGTGAGTAGGGAATTGCTTATGCCAATACTTTGGGATCAGGGATTGAGTGAAATGAGTTTCATGTAATAATATAATTTTAGCTTTATGTTTTAAATATCGGGAGATAGCTACTACTCGTAATTGTGGAGCGGGTCAAGTTCCCTCATCTTTAACCTATGAGTCTATCTATGACTCCGTTAAGATCAAGGCCTCTGTATAGGTCTCACTGGTGTTGTCTCATAATCCAGTAGAACCATATTCTATGGAATTCCTTTACATTGCCTTGGATCCAAGCCACCTTCTCTGACATAATATATATATATATATATATATACATATATATATATATATATATATATATATATATATATATATATATATATACATACATACATACATACATACAGTGGATATAAAAAGTCTACACACCCCTGTTAAAATGTCAGGTTTCTGTGATGTAAAAAAAAAAAAATGAGACAAAGATAAATAATTTCAGAACTTTTTCCACCTTTAATGTGACCTATAAACTGTACAACTTAATTGAAAAACAAACTGAAACTTCTAAGTGGAGGGAAGTAAAAATAAAATAATATGGTTGCTTATAACTAGGGATGTAGCTGTGTTTAGAATTGAGCAATCACATTCAAAATCATGTTAAATAGGAGTCAGTACACACCTGCCATCATGTAAAATGCCTCTGATTAACCCCAAATAAAGTTCAGCTGTTCTAGTCAGTCTTTCCTGACATTTTCTTAGTCGCAACCTACAGCAAAAGCCATGGTTCGCAGAGAGCTTCCAAAGCATCAGAGGGATCTCATTGTTAAAATGTATCAGTCAGGAGAATGGTACAAAAGAATTTACAAGTCATTAGATATACCATGGAACACAGTGAAGATAGTCATCATGAAGTGGAGAAAATATGGCGCAACAGTGACATTACCAAGAATTGGACGTCCCTCCAAAATTGATGAAAAGACGAGAAGAAAACTGGTCTGAAAGGCTGCCAAGAGGCATACAGCACCATTAAAGGAGCTGCAAGAGTATCTGGCAAATATTGGCTGTGTGGTGCATGTGACAACAATCACCCATATGTCTGGGCTATGGGGTAGAGTGGGAAGACAGAAGCCTTTGCTTACGAAAAAAACCCATCCAAGCCCAGCTAAATTTTGCAAAAACACATCTGAAGTCTCCCAAAAGCATGTCGCAAAAGGTGTTCTGGTTTGAGGAAACCAAGATTAAACTTTTAGGCCATAATTCTGTCAGGGTTTTTTCCCTGTTTTGTTTGCCATGTGCTGCTGGCAGACATTTTACTGACACCTCTTGCTGACTCTGGTGCATACTGTGTGATGCTGCTCATTTCCTGCACTTCCTTTTATGGCCAGACTGGCGTACATCATCCGTGTGAGACAGGATGCAGCCTCAGAATTGTGATGTCATCATTTATTATTTAAAGGGCCTATGTTCAGTATGCTTTGCTCTTGCGTTGTCTCAGACCTGTTTGTGAGAGCTCCTGTGTATTACCTGGCTGTCTGACATCCCTCCTGGTTCCTGATCCCTGGCTTGTTCCCGAAAAGCTGTTCTCCTTGTTCACGATTCCGGCTCGTCTGACTACTCGTTTTGGCTCCTGACTCGGCTCGTCTGACTACCAGCTCTGGTTTTGATTCCTGGCTTGTTATTTGACTTGTGGACATTTTATTATTTTTTGCGATTAATAAAGGTGTGATTATTTTTGCATTTCTCATCTCCTGGCACCCTGACAAATTCCGAAAGATATGTTCGGCGCAAAAACAGCACTGCATATAACCAAAAGAACACCATACCCACAGTGAAGCATTTTGGTGGCAGCATCATGCTTTGGGTCTGTTTTTCTTCAGCTGGAACTGGGGTCTTAGTCAAGGTAGAGGGAATTGTGAACAGTTCCAAATACCAGACAGTATTCTGCTAGAAAGCTGAACATGAAGAGGAACTTCATCTTTCAGCATGACAACGACCCAAAGCATACATCCAAATCAACAAAGGAATGGCTTCACCAGAAGAAGATGAAAGTTTTGGAATGGCCCAGTCAGAGCCCAGACCTGAATCCAATCGAAAATCTGTGGGGTGATCTTAAGTGGGCTGTGCACAAGAGATGCCCTCACAATCTGACAGATTTGGAGTGTTTTTGCAAAGAAGAGTGGGCAAATCTTGCCAAGTCAAGATGTGCCATGCTGAAAAATTCATACCCAAAAAGACTGAGTGATATAATAAAATCAAAGGGTGCTTCAACAAAGTATTAGTTTAAGGGTGTGCACACTTATGCAACCATATTATTTTAGTTTTTTATTTCTACTTCCCTCAACCTAAAATATTTTAGTTTGTTTTGCAATTGAGTTGTACAGTTTATAGGTCACATTAAAAGGTGGAAAAAGTTCTGAAATGAAACATGACATATTAACAGGGGTGTGTAGACTTTTTATATCCACTGTGTGTGTGTATATATATATATATATATATATATATATATATATATATATATATATATATATATATATATATATATATATATATATATAAAGACAAACAATTATCAGAGGGAACGCAATTGCTGTTTAAGAGCTATTATATGAAGTTACAAGCTGACAATAACTTTCCTAGTTTTGTCAGTATAATAATTGTGGTGGTGCAGACCCTTAAAATTTTTTATTATGGTTTAGAAAAGGGAGAAATGACTAGGAGTGTAATCCTAGTTATAAAAAGACAGGGATTTCAGCACTCTTTTTGAAAAATTAAAGCTCATAAGACCAAAGTACGTTTTTAGACAGTGAATTTTTAATCCAATTGTGAACAGGGAAATCTTCCAACTGTATGTACACCACTCCCCAGATGAGAAAGATACAATACACTGTTTCACATTCGTTATAGGAAGTTAATAAGGAAACAAAAGTTACTTATATACATACTAGAGTTTGGCATTGGCTAAGCCGACCGGCCTACGTGGTGCACGCTACTAACACAGCCTCCAGACCGCATGGTTGATGGTACTTTGGTCTTATGAGCTTTAATTCACCTTCTTCCATGTATCCTGTATTTGGTTGCACTCCCACCCATGTGTTTATAGGATCCCAACTCTCCACACCCTCTATAACAGTTACTAGATTTTGTAGTGAGAAATTTTCACAGGTGTCAAATACCATCTGTATGATGTCTTTATACTATTTTCCCTAAGGTCTGCACTCACTAGGCTTCTACATGAGTCATATAGGATCTTATCCCACTCTTTTTCTGATAAAGTTATCCCCCCGTCTGTTTCCCATTTCATCGCTATGGTAGATTTAGTGTTATGTTTGCTACTTTGCAGTTCTAGGTAGAGTCTGGAAATAGTCTTTTTCCCTCTAGAGGTACTCTTGCAAATGCATTCTAATGGGGTGTTCGGTTTCTTCTCGCGGGTTATATCATATTTACCTAGTGCAGAGGATATCTGTAAATATATATATATATATATACACCAGTGTAGCTTTTGTGGGAGCAATTTTTCCTGTATTTGCGTAAATGTGATAATACGTTTTTTATCTATAAAATCAGCCACTCTATACAATCCCTTGTTTGCCCATTTCTCTATTTGGTTATGTCTTTTAGTAAAATGTACCTTATCGGCCTTATCCAGGTTTTGAAAGGTATCAAATGTGCAAGTTTAATAGTTGACTTCCATGTCGTTAGCATGTCTGCAGTGGTGGGTAGCCTACAGGTCTTCTGATCATGTCCCCCTCCCGGGTCCCAAAGAAAGTCCTCGGGCTTTCCCTATCCCCTAAGTCTGCCTCAATCTTTGTCCAAAGAGTCCTCTCTAATTGTTTGTTTAATAGGGTGGTCTGGGCTATTCTAGCAGCCTGATAGTAGTCTTTGAGGTTTGGTATCCCCACTCCTCCCAGTTGTCTGTGTTGGGTTAGTATATGAGAGGCAATCCTAGCTGTTCTATCTCCTCTTAGAAAAGAGTCAAGTTCAGACTGTATTCTCTTTAAATCCGGGAACGATATCTTAATAGGCAAAGATCTAAAGAAATATAGTATTCTTGGTAAGACGTTCATTTTTATTGCTGACAGTCTCCCATACCAAGAAAAAAGTTCCCTTCTTCCACTTTAGGATGTCTTTTCTGATAGAATTATATAGTGGGGTATTGTTCAACCTGTAGAGTTTTTCGTATGAATCAGATAACTGGATCCCCAAGTATGTAAGGGACCGTTTGGTCCATGTTATATCAAAATTAATTTCTATTAGTTTTTTAGTATGCGGGAGAATATAGAGAGGAAGAGCTTCGCACTTATCAAGATTAATTTTGTATCCCGAAATCACTGAGAATTCCTGTAGTGTCTGGTATAGATTAGTCAGGGAGTACAGTGGGTCTGTCAGAATCAGGAGGATGTCATCAGCAAATAATGAGAGTTTATATTCCGAGTCTTTTATCTTAATCCCTCTAATGTCTGTGGTATTTCGTATACATGCCGCTAGAGGTTCTATGCACAAGGCAAACAAAAGTGGGGACAGAGGGCACCCCTGTCTAGTCCCGTTTTTAATATATAGAAGTTTAGATTGGAAACCCGCCGTGCTTATTGTTGCCGATGGATATGAGTATATACCCTTGATTGCCTGAATAAATGTCCCATTAAATCCCATCGCCTCCATTACCTCAAACATATAAGTCCAGTCTATTCTGTTGAACACCTTCTCCGCATCCAGTGATAAAAGAACAGAAGGCGTCCCAGTCTGTTTTAAGTATTGCGTCAGGTCTATAGTCCTAATATTATCTGGGGCTTCTCTGTCCTGAATAAACCCGACTTGGTCCGGATGTATAAGATATGGGAGTATTCTCTTGAGTCTATTGGCCAGCACCTTAGTCAGTGATATTGGTCTGTAACTCTGGCAGTGTAAAAGGTTCTTTTCCGGTTTTGGGATAACTATAATCTTGACCCTTAGTATGTCTGTCGGAATGGATTCTTCCTTCAAGACATCATTACAAAATTTCTGAAGATATGGCAACAGAATAGCTTTAAACATTTTATAATATTCACTGGGGAAGCCGTCCGGCCTCGCCGCCTTACCTGATTTTAGATCTTTAATAACCTCTAGTATCTCTTGTAGCGTAAACCTCAGCATTTAAGATATAATCTACAGTCTTAATATTAGGGAGGTTGGCTCTCTGTAAGAATTGCGTACGGAGTCGTTTTGTTTGGGCCGTATTCTGTACTTTGTTACCGTCATATAAGATTTCATAATATGTGACAAAGATATTGGCTATATCTTGTGGGTTAGATGTCAGGGTACTGTCTTGCTTTTGCAATTTAGGTATGGAGTGTGACTTTGTTCTTTCCCCAAGTCTGTTTGCCAAGTATCTATCAGGTTTATTGGAAAACAAGAAATAATTTGTGTTTAGTCTTTGGATAGCTCTCATTGCATTGTCATTCTGAATTTTTGTTTCGTTTGGAGCATTCTGAGAGTGATATCTGAATGTGGCTGTTTGTGCCTTTCTTCTAAAATGTGTATGTCTGAGTGAAGTTGGTCAATTGTTTTATTAGATATTTTTGTGCGTCTAGCTTTCTCCTTCATGAGTATACCCCTAATATAGGGTTTATATGCTGACCAAGAGTATATAGGGTTGGTTGTAGAGTGTTGATTGATTTGCCAGTATTCCTTCAATATTCGTTGTAATGTGCTATGGAACTGAGTGTTTTTAAGAACGTTCGGGTCAAAAGACCACGATTTTTGTCTGTGGAAATTAATTAAACCTGTCATGTTAAGTTGGACTATCAAGTGGTCCGACCATACGCATGGGTGTAAGAATGATTGAGTAATATTGGGGACCAAGATCTGGCTCACTAGTACATAATCTAGCCTAGAATAGGTATTGTGTGCGTGTGACTAGAAAGTGTGCTCTGTCTTGTTCCCGTAAAGCGTATCCCATGAGTCTATCAGATTATGTTCCGACAAGGAATCCCTAATTGATTTTGAAATTGAATTTAGCCTATTTTGTTTGTTAGGAAGGGTTGAGCCGCCTGTGCTAGAATGAGGTTGTAAGGAAGTGTTGAAATCCCCTGCAAGTATTACCCTGGAATGAGACCATTGTGTCAGGTGTTGGGATAATCGGCGGAAAAAGGTGTGTTGTCTTTTCATCCGGAGGGTCGAACTTCAGATAAGAATCTTGTTGATTCCTGATGGTCAGTACTTTACCCTCATGATTGCTATGTAAGGCAAACGGCAATCCCCAGCAATAGTTCAATTGGTTCTTGCGAAGTAGAAGAGTAAGAGGTCTGAGCGAACCTCTTCTTTGTAAGGTTATGGTGCATAGGTCTTGGAAAAGCTAGACTACGGAGCCCTGAAATTTAAAAGTTGGGTTTTTCCTGGCTGCCTGAAGGATAGATTCTTTTTCTGGGAACCGTAGCATCCTGACAATCACATCTCTTGGAGGATAGTCCCCTTTCGGCCTTGCCCTTAGGGCCCGGTGTGCCCTTTCTATTTGGAAGGTATGAGCTTCATCTTGGCCTGTGATGGACTGGAAGAGCTGCTTTAAGTAGTTGTTGATATCTGGTTGTGATATAGATTCTGGAATTCCCTTAAGTCTAATATTACATCGTCTGGTGTGATTCCCCAGATCCTCTAGTTTGTCATTGAGATTAGCTATATCATGCTGCTGTGTCAGTACCTGATGGGTAATGTTGTCCATCTTTTCATCTATGGAATTTTCGTTGTCCTCCAATGTGGAGACCCTTGTGCCCAGCTTGGATCTCTTGCTTTAGTTTTGCTAGGCTGTTTGTGACTGTAGTTTGCATTGTGTCTAATTTACCCCACATTTCCTCAAAGTTCTTGTTGATGTCCTGTTTGGAGACTAGATGTTTTATATCTGCTTTGGTAAGCGGAGTCATGTCGTCTGAAAAACCTTGAGTATTGGAGTCTGAGTCTGGTTCTTCCTCCATATCTAGTACTTGGGTGTTTGTCAGCTTTTCTCCTTCTGAGGCTTTAAAAAACATGTTAGCCGTTGCAGCTTTTCCAGCAGATGCTGGTTTATTTAGTTTTCTTGTAGACATTATGAGGCAGTCCTCGTTAAAATATATATGTATCCCCAGGGCTTGGGCTCAATGAAAGAAAAATGCACTTGTATCTACCCAAAGGTGTGATCTATTATATTAGTTTCTGCTTCGAATATCAGCTCAGTGACTGTCTTCACCCAGACCTTTCAGATAGATCCCTTTTCTACTATTTATTGTAAGTTATAGTGTCTCTCAGAGTGTTAATTTTGTGACTGTTGTGGTATAATTGTAGCAGGAATAAACACCTTTACTGCAGCCTCATTGTGTGTCCATTTACAAAGACTTGACTCTCACTCCATTAAAAGCTATTTATGCATTCAGATTTGCATGTTGATTAGACTGGATTATAGTGTTAATATGTTAATCTGTAGGCTGCATGGGTCCCAGGTTCAGAGAGTCGGCATATAAAGAGTGCCACCGGTGCTTGTGTCATATTAGTTTGCAGGTTTACAGATATGCCCCCCACATGGTATATCCTAAAGTAGCGCCTGTGGCCTTTCCGTATCGTTTACCTTGACAGATCATGGCGTTTTAGTGGATCTAATTTTGTGGAGCTTAAAGTGTTTATCTGTAGCACTCCTGCGATCATGCCTGATTCAGCCCTCAGGGATAGCGTTGTGTAATTGTAGCTCTGCGATTTCGCGCCACAGTATAAGGCAAGATGGCGAGTCCTCCCGCCGGTGCTATTTTCAGAGGATCATCAGAGGCACATTCCTGCTCCGTAACGGCTCAGAGGCCATTCTACATGCTTAGCTGATGTTCCGTTTTTCACTCCGCTTCTGCTATGAAGAATTTAGTGCAGCTTACATAGGTGCAGAAGTCTTTGTTGTTCAAACTGCACGGAGCTCAGCATCTAAGCCACCATCTTCCTTGCTGGTCAGGCTCCGCCCCATCTTCATCTGATTTAAAGGGCTAGTATAGTCAAAATTAAACTTTCATGATTCAGATAGAGCATGCAATTTTAAGCAACTCTCTGATATAGTCCTATTATAAATTTTTCTTCGTTCTCTTGGTATCTTTATTTTAAAAAGCTGGAATATCAGCTTAGAAGTTTGCCCATTTTTGGTTCAGTACCTGGGTAGCACTTGCTGATTGGTGTCTAAATGTAGCCATCCAATCAGCAAGCAACACAGGGGCTGAACCAAAAATGGGCCGGATCCTATGCTTACTTTCCAGCTTTTTCAAATTAAGATAACCAGAGAACAAAGAAAAATTGATAATAGGAGTAAATTAGAGAGTTGCCTAAAATTGCATGCTCTATTTGAATCATGAAGGTTTATTTTTGACTAGACTATCCCTTTAAGGATACTGGTATGTCGATTAAGTATATAACCTATGATTGTATGTTCTGAATTGAAAGTACTAACAAATCTCACTTTCTCATCTCTATTGGTATTTTTCACCTTAGGCACCAACAGTTGGTCTCTAGGAGTACATTTAGCTCTCTGAAAAGCTTTACGGACTATTTGGCGTGTATATCCCGTTTTTTAAACGTATTTTGAGCTCTTTTGCTCTTTTATAAAAGACAGTGTCGTCCAAACAATTTCTTCTAATCCGCAAAAATTCCCTTGTCGAGATTGCCCTTTTAGTTTGCCAGGTGTGGCAACTATCAAATTTCAATAAAGAGTTAGTAGCAGTCTCCTTATGGTATAGATCAGATCTCAACTGATTGTCAGCATTTTTATAGATTCTCACATCTAGAGACTCTACCATTTCAGTGCTTATATTATACGTCAACTTGAGGTTCAAATCATTCTTGTTGAGTATGGTTTTAAATTCTCTGAATAGAAGTAGGAATGGACCCTGAAGAAGAAGGTCTTTCCTCAGAGTTAACCTCCGAAGGTGGAGGAGATGACATCTTCACCATATCCAAGAACCAAATCCTGTGAGGCCATGCAGGAGCAAATTAAATCATTGAAACTCTCTCCTGTTTGATACAAGCAATGACTCGTGGAAGGAGAGCTGCTAGTTTGAAGATCCAAGGAACCAGCAAAGCGATTATCAGAGCAGCTTGAAGATCTCTAGACCTTGCACCATACTTTGGAAGCTAGATGTGATGACTAGACGTCAATAGGTCCAACTTTGGAAACCCCCTCTTGAGGGTTGGCCTTAAGAACACCTCCGGATGGAGAGCCCACTCCCCGGGAATGAAAAGCCTTTCGGCTCATAATCCCCCTCCCAGAAGCCTACTCCCGTAATGTGGATGGCAGATGGAGACAATCATGAGCCTCCACCTACCGCAGAAAGCAAGTCACCTCCTTTATTGCTAAGGAACTATGGCTTCCTTAATGGTGGTTGATGTAAGCCACAGAGGTTATGTTGCCCGATTAGAAATTGAGAAACCAGACTAACGAAATTAAGGCCAAGCTGTCCAGGCATTAATGATTGCTCTCAACTCTATATGGGAAGAGAAATTATTTCCTCGTCCATAGACCCTGAGCTGTTAAGGAGCCCCAAACTGCTCCCCAGCCTAAAAGGCTGGCGTCCATGGTCACAATCCCCCAGGAAGGTCTCAGGAAGCATGTGTCCCGAGATAGGAGGTCTTGTGAGATCCACCACAAAAGAGTCACTTGTGAGAGGATCCAGATCTATCCTTTGCGTGAGATCTGAGAGGTCTCTGTTCCATTGACTGAGCCTGCATAACTGCAGAGGCCTCAGATAGAACCGAGCAAAAGGAATGAAAGCCATGGTCTTCATACCATTCACCTCCATGCATTGGGTCACATATAGAAGAACAGATGACTGAAGAGAAAGGCAAAAAGGCAGAGAACAGAGATTCTGACATCCTACAGTAAAAACTAATAATAATAAAAAAATACATGTATAGAGAATCTTTATTGTTCCCAAGAAACACACCCTTGTTTCTGGTACTAGAGAACTCTTTTCCAGATTCACATTCCACTTTGGAACGTAAAATAGATAACGTCTCTATACTAGATCTTTCTAGTTGAAAGGATGACACTTGAACCAAGATGTTGTCCAAACAAGGCATCACTGCTATACCTGAGATTTGACCACTGCCAGAAGAGCCCACGAGAACCTTTGGAAAGATTCAGGGAGTCATAGCAAGACGAAAAGGAAGGACAACAAACTGGAGGAGCTTGTCCAGGAAGGCAAACCGCAGGAACGGGAGATAATCCCTGAATGGGAACATGAAGATATGTGTCCTTCAGCTCTATGGAAGAATGGAACGAAAGGTATCCATGTTGAAAGACTGAATCCTGAGGAATTTGATGAGACACTTTAGGTCTAAAAAAAGGGATGAAAAAGTCAGTCCTCTTTGGGAACCACAAACATCTGAATAGAATTCACGACTCCAACAGGAACAATTACCCCCAGGGAGAAGAGGCCCTTAAAATAGTTTAAGAAGGCATCTCTGTCTATCTGGAATGCAGATAACCTTGATAGGATAATTCTGCCCTTGGAAGAACAAGACTTGAATCCTAATCAGAAACCCTGGGATACTATGTCCAAAGCCAAAAATCTGGGACATTGCGTATCTCAGTCTGCCGGATAAAAAGGAAACCCCCGCCCCCCTCTGAACTAAAACTGGATCGGGGGTGGACCCTCTGTGCAGATTTTAAATCAGCAACAGGATTCTTGGCTAGTTTCCCCTTATTCCAAGGCTGACTAAACCTCTAAGAGGACTTGGATTGTTTCATGCTGGCATCCCAGATGAAGGATTAGCCAGCTCTACAGCCCAGATCCCATCCTGGATCTCTCTATGGCCGTCTCCTTAGAAAATAAATTGGACAAAGAGCCGTACCAATAAAAAAGACTGTACTCACAAACGTAGCAACTTTGTAACTGGTCACCATCCAGATTAATATACAGTTACATAAATAAGTCACCAACTTATTTTTAATATATATTATTATAGTGGGAATTGAACCACTGCATACAACTATAAAAATTAGAATATGTGTGAGAGACCATATCACTATAGCTCTACACACTCCTTAAGAAATATAATATCCTCAAGGGGAAGGTACAATATATGTCACAGACTTTAGAATATAAAGTAAATATGAACACTGTTAAAATAAACATATTAGAGACTTACTACTAATATGATAAAAATGGATACATGATGTCACAGACACCCATGAGAGCCCTGAGAGCAATAAAAGTAATATGTCACTTATTCACGATGACATAGATATAAGGAGAATCCTAAAGATAAATTAGAAAGGGCATGATCAATATGAAATCAGAGACCCCAACAGAAAAGCACATTTAATGTAAAAGAGAGAGTCCAACAAAAAAGATCCTTATACTTAGAATATGGAACCTTTCTCCATATAAAAAGGAATCTCAAGTAAACAGAGACCTAAAATAGTCTCTATGGCTGTCTACACTTAGGACTACATAAAATGCCATCTATAATCAAATACCAAAAATGGTCACCAGATGGCAGGCAAAATCTTTTCTGAACAGAAAAAAAACTACAAAGGCACAGCACAAAAAATTTAGGCTAAAAGAAAAAGCACAAATAAAAAAGGCAGTTCTTAATAAAATCTCTTTATTTAGCTATTTGGGTGAATAGTGAGAGAAGAATACTTGTGAACTGTAGACTCAAATCGCAAAGAAAACATGGGGTTCAGCTAAGAACCAGTTTCTCTAAATGAAATGCGTCAGCTCTACAGATATTAGAGCACGCACCAAGGAGGGAAATTAAAATGAAAACGTGAAACGCCATTGAGCTAGTTAAAATGGTGCTTCTAAGAACACCAAACATACTGTACAAATGAGCATTTAATTATTTTCATTAATAAAGGAAAAGCAAATCAGGTACCGTCTATGGAAACTCCTTCACATGAACACCGCTGCAATATGCAGCTCCTAAGCAGCGGAGGAGATGCAGTACAAAAGGGAATGATGCAATAGCACTGAAAACAGTTTAAAAAAAAATACAATAATAGATTGCATTCCCTTCACATAAGTGAAATAAAGAGATAGCGCTAAGAGATCAGGGAGATTAAAACCCGTAGTACTCTCCACAGAAAATCATGCCCCTTACCAGGTCGCTGCATCTATCACAATAAGGGCAGCGCTAAAATAAACTGCATTTGCAAACACTGAGAACAGTACAGGGAGTGCAGAATTATTAGGCAAATGAGTATTTTGACCACATCATCCTCTTTATGCATGTTGTCTTACTCCAAGCTGTATAGGCTTGAAAGCCTACTACCAATTAAGCATACTAGGTGATGTGCATCTCTGTAATGAGAAGGGGTGTGGTCAAATGACATCAACACCCTATATCAGGTGTGCATAATTATTAGGCAACTTCCTTTCCTTTGGCAAAATGGGTCAAAAGAAGGACTTGACAGGCTCAGAAAAGTCAAAAATAGTGAGATATCTTGCAGAGGGATGCAGCACTCTTAAAATTGCAAAGCTTCTGAAGCGTGATCATCGAACAATCAAGCGTTTCATTCAAAATAGTCAACAGGGTCGCAAGAAGCGTGTGGAAAAACCAAGGCGCAAAATAACTGCCCATGAACTGAGAAAAGTCAAGCGTGCAGCTGCCAAGATGCCACTTGCCACCAGTTTGGCCATATTTCAGAGCTGCAACATCACTGGAGTGCCCAAAAGCACAAGGTGTGCAATACTCAGAGACATGGCCAAGGTAAGAAAGGCTGAAAGACGACCACCACTGAACAAGACACACAAGCTGAAACGTCAAGACTGGGCCAAGAAATATCTCAAGACTGATTTTTCTAAGGTTTTATGGACTGATGAAATGAGAGTGAGTCTTGATGGGCCAGATGGATGGGCCCGTGGCTGGATTGGTAAAGGGCAGAGAACTCCAGTCCGACTCAGACGCCAGCAAGGTGGAGGTGGAGTACTGGTTTGGGCTGGTATCAAAGATGAGCTTGTGGGGCCTTTTCGGGTTGAGGATGGAGTCAAGCTCAACTCCCAGTCCTACTGCCAGTTTCTGGAAGACACCTTCTTCAAGCAGTGGTACAGGAAGAAGTCTGCATCCTTCAAGAAAAACATGATTTTCATGCAGGACAATGCTCCATCACACGCGTCCAAGTACCCCATTGAGAACCTGTGGTCCATCATCAAATGTGAGATTTACAAGGAGGGAAAACAGTACACCTCTCTGAACAGTTTCTGGGAGGCTGTGGTTGCTGCTGCACGCAATGTTGATGGTGAACAGATCAAAACACTGACAGAATCCATGGATGGCAGGCTTTTGAGTGTCCTTGCAAAGAAAGGTGGCTATATTGGTCACTGATTTGTTTTTGTTTTGTTTTTGAATGTCAGAAATGTATATTTGTGAATGTTGAGATGTTATATTGGTTTCACTTGTAAAAATAAATAATTGAAATGGGTATATATTTGTTTTTTGTTAAGTTGCCTAATAATTATGCACAGTAATAGTCACCTGCACACACAGATATCCCCCTAAAATAGCTATAACTAAAAACAAACTAAAAACTACTTCCAAAACTAATCAGCTTTGATATTAATGAGTTTTTTGGGTTCATGGAGAACATGGTTGTTGTTCAATAATAAAATTAATCCTCAAAAATACAACTTGCCTAATAATTCTGCACTCCCTGTATATACTGTACAAGTGGCTCAGTAATATCAGGTTACAAATCTGATCAAGCACAAAGACTTCCCAAACACATTGAAGGCTAAGGGGTACTTTAAGTGGAAGGATGTGTACACAGCGAGAAAAGAAAAACCATTCCCACAGTTGCAATAACTAAGTGCAGAGGAGAAACCCTGTCCATACAATGGTCTGCTTCGTAACTGCGCAACAAAACATATTAACAGAGTTTCTTGCTTGGCAGTTACCTAACACACATCCCCAGAAAATGTTTAGCCCTTATAAAAAGAAGCACCTTATATATCCTAAGTAGCAGAATAAACAGGGATAAAAGGAGGAAGGAAAGAAGTCACCATGACCCTTAGTCCCCCACATACCATAAGTCCTGGGCTTGCTTTGTAAAACAGCCCAGTAACGGAGCGGCAACATCCCTGTCAAAAGGCCAGATAGCTGCTCAGCCGCATTATATCTGAAAAAACTATACAAACCAAACCCTTTAATAAGGTCTTCGTCCTGAGTCAAATAAATATATAAGAAAGGACTTACCCTCCAGGGAAACTTCTGCTGCGGAGCAGACACAGCAGCTGCAGGTCTGAAAGCCTCACTTGATCGCCAACAGGGACCTGTAGATAGAGAAACCAATAGTAACCAACTGTGGCTTTCAATAAAGGGGTAGCAAAAATGTTAGAAATAAAGCAAAGACAACATCGCCGCTTTCTAACTGCTAAGAGCCACCATTACTAAAGAGATTGACATGGACACAGCATAGCCCCAATCCCTGCTTGCAGGGAAAAGTACCCATAAAAGGATTAAATATCTTCAAACACCAACTTCGCACGTCCTCCATTGACAAAGGCAAAGAGAATGACTGGGGATTATGGGTAAGGGAAGTTACACTTAACAGCTTTGCTGGGGTGCTCTTTGCTTTCTCCTGCTGGCCAGGAGATGACTATCCCACTAGTAATTGGAAAGACGTTGTTGACGCTCCAAGTCATAGGAAAGAAATAGCAAAAAATAAACTAAGTCCGATCGAGCATCCTGAATCGTGAATCTCAAAATGAGAGCACATACTCAAAAAAACACACCATGCGAAATTTAAAAATTAGAGGGTAAATAAAACAAGGCAGCAGAAAAAACCTGTCCTACAGCCATATATAAACTAGAACATGCCAGTCCATACCATTAACTGGGTTAATTATAGAGGATAACAGGAAAAAACTGGATAATATTAAGGTAAATAAAACTCCAGGCCCAGATGGAATTCACCCAAGGGTGTTAAGGGAACTTAGCACTGTTACAGACAAACCTCTACTCTTAATTTTTCAAGACTCGTTATCCTCAGGCATGGTACCCCAGAATTGGCATAAAGCTGATGTGGTGCCACTCTTCAAAAAGAAAAGCAGGGATGATCCAGGAAGCTAAAGACCAGTTAGTCTGACATCAATAGTGGGGAAGATATTTGAAGGGATTATAAAGGATTATATTGATGATCATATTAGTGTAAACAAGATTATGAGTTTAAATCAGCATGGTTTTATGAGAAATAGATCATGTCAAACTAATCTAATTAGATTCCATGCGGAAGTAAAAATATAAAGGGGGATCAGTAGATGTAATACTTAGATTTTGCAAAGGGGTTTGATACAGTGCCACATGAGAGGTTAATGCACAAAATTAAGGGACTGGGAATAGCTGAAAATGTTAGCTCATGGATAAAAAACTGGATAAAAGATAGGGAGCAACGAGTAGTAGTGAATGGATCATACTCAGATTGGACAAAGGTAATCAATGGAGTCCCCCAGGGATCAGTACTGGGCCCTGTTCTTTTTAATATTTTTAGTTTTCAAAAGAGCTTTATTGATAAAAATTGAACATACACATCATAAACTGAATATACAGTGAGAGTAATACAAAATAGTATGACAACGTATTGCTTCAATATAATGTTTGTAAAAGACCCATAACATACATCGTATATATATCAACTTTAGCATATTATATTACTCTCTTCACATCAGTGTATGTCTTGCAAGGCCCAGTTTTAAACTATATATACCTCTTATGTGTCATTATTTAATCTATTTGGGCATGTACAATGAAAGGGTTAAGGGGTGGGGGTAGGGATCAGGGAATAAAGGGAAAGAAAAAGAGAAAAAGCCAAAACTGAGCTTACTTTAGGAGAAGTAAAAACAGATACTAAGACTGAGACTAGGTCGGTTATAGGTGCCATTTTATGCTTTATATGTTACTTGTGACAACATTTGCAAGAGGCATAACACATGCTGCTATTTGTGTTTGAAAGATTATCGTTTCGTCTATTGCTAAACTGTCTTTATAGATCTGCAATCTGTAGCGCCTACAAATATACGATGCTACTGTTCAACCTGGAGATTAGTATGTGAACATAGATCAATCCACCCTTCTTAGGCCCCGGCCGCAGGCCATGTGGGTGAAATAATATATGCGACACTCCATCACTTGTGTGCTATTGCGCATTATTCAGAAAGTATGCAGTTAACAGTAAATTTTAACATTACGATCTAAACTCATATATAATAGTTGAGCTTGTCAATCTTCATCTGCGTAGTAATTTTATATATATTTACATATATCAACACACAATCATAAGGTATCAAAAACCCCTACCGTATTTGCAAAACACCTAAGAGGATTAAATAGTTGCTGAAAGCAATTTTAAAGTCAAATAAACTGAATTAAACGGAGAACTTAATATAACCACTAAATCCTACAAAAAGGCAAACACAAACAGTATGTCTAGGAGAAACCGGCATATTTCACATGGCAAAAGCCAAAAGTTCTTATGATCAGTCTGCAGGTTTTACCTGCTGCAAAGCAATGTTCTTTATATTGGCTAGCTCTTTTTGTGAGCAGGGCAACGTCTTACTGTGAATTTGTGTGTTTCTGTGCGAGAGATTAATGAGAAAGTTCATGCTCGGTATGGATCCTGTGTGAGCTTTAGCTGATGTCCCTGTCGGAAAATGTGAAGCCTTTACATAGTTGCGTATTATATAGAAGCCCTCCTGTTGAGAGCTGTTCACCTTGAGGAAGCCATCTGGAGCGATTGCGGTATAACCAGTCTCTAGGATACAAGATATTTTGTGAAAACAGAGGGTGCGCTCCACCACCCCCGCCATGCAGAGTTGTTGGAATGTTGCCATCAGAGCTGATGTTCCCCTGGGTAAGTGGTTGGTTTGGAGTCATCTTAGAGGTATGGAGAGTCCCAGCTGAGAGTCCATTTTCTTCTGCGTCTTTGCCAGTTCAGCTGCTCCCGCAGGGTTTGTCAAAGTCGACCGCTCCACAGGTAATGCATAAGAAGTAAGGCTAGTGCAGTCACTGATCTCTTTAAATCCCGCTGTGTATATGTCATGCACCGAAGTGGATAGTTTAGGTGTAGGTTGCTGCCATAATGGATTCTTCTGATGCGGCAGTATGTCTTGCTTGTCCTCTTGCCGAGCCTCACTAGGTAGTGTTGTTGCATAATTTGGGGATGCGGTAGATTGAAGCCCGGTTTGAGGTGTATGTGGGTTCCGATCTGCTTCAATAAACTGCAGTAGTCGATCATATGGGGCTTTGCGAATTAGAGAGTGCATAAGGTTATCAAATCTCTCAAAAAACTTGTCCAATCTTGTTAATTGGTTTCTACCCTCCATTCTCACAGCTTCTGAGTGTATAGAGGCAAATCTTCACACTATAACCAATGCTGGCGGGTTAAGTGTTATCCAGTTAAGGCTAAGTACCGAGGGGAAAGCGCCGCCTGTAAGGAGCCGCCGCTCCGGGCCCTTAACGTCCGATCCTAAGATCTGGCGTCAAAAATACAGCCCCAAATTTCATGTTAAGCTCTAATAAGAGAAAAGTATTGATATAGAGTTCAATTTCTGTAAGAAAGCTGTAGGATGGTGCTTATAATCGGCCGGAGCTCTAGAAAAGTGTGACCGCTCAGGATCGCTGTACGGACACGCCCCCCTGTTCTTTTTAATATTTTTTATAAATGACTTGGAGCAATGATTAAATAGCAACATCTATATATTTGCAGATGATACGAAGTTATGTAAGGTCATTAGGTCAGAGCAGGATGAACTTTCATTACAAAAAGGGATCTGCAAACATTAGAAGTAAGGGCAGGTAAATGGAAAATTAGATTTAATACGGGAAAATGCAAGGTTCTACATTTTGGAAGTAAAAATAAGCAGGCAATGTATTATTTAAATTGGACAAAACATAGCGAAAAAGAGGAGGAAAAGGATTTGGGAGTAGTAATAGATAATAAGTTAAAGATGGGTGCAGAATGCAGGGCAGCGGCTTCAAAGGCTAATAAGATACTAGCATGTATTAAAAGAGGCGTTGATTCAAGGGAGGAAAGAATCATTTTGTCACTATAAATCCCTGGTAAGACCTCACACCTTGAGTATGGAGTGCAGTTCTGGGGACCGATTGCAAAAAAAGATATGGCAGACTAGAAAAAGTTCAGAGAAGGGCCACAAAGCTAATAAGGGAAATGGTGAATTAAAACTATGAGGAGATGCTAGCCGAACTGAGTCTGTTTTCTTAAGAAAAAAAGGCGCTTGAGAGGTGACAGGATTACTTTTTATAAATATATTCAAGGCCCATTATACAGAGATGGCAGAAGCTGTGTTTATTCCAAGAAAATTGTTTGTGACAAGAACTCACAATTTAAGGTTGGAGGAAAAGAGATTTAATCTCTTGCAACAGAATAGTTTTTTTCACTGTTAGAACAATAAAATTGTGGAACTCATTACCAAAGGAGGTAGTGAATGCCAATACCCTAGATACATTTTAAAAAGGTTTGGATACATTTCTGTCTGGAAACAAAATTCATGGATATGATTACTTGTATTAAATGGGTCACCTTTTAGTGGGATTATTTAGGCTTAATTTGAGTTTTTTGTAAGTATTTTAAATTTGTATAGGTTGAACTCGATGGACTTCGGTCTTTTTTCAACCTCATCTATTATGTTACATATACACACACATATACTTATACATATATATCATACAACTTTTAATGATTCAGATAAAGCATGCAATATTAAGCAACTTTCTAATTGACTCCTATTATCAATTTTTCTTTGTTCTCTTGCTATCTTTATTTAAAAAGCAGGAATGTAAAGTTTAAGAGCCGGCCCATTTTTGATAGAGAACCTGGGTTATGCTTGAAATAATTCCCATGAGTAAGGGATCGTGGACTCTCACCACCTGCACGAAACAAAATGTATAAAAAAAACATAATTTATGTAAGAACTTACCTGATAAATTCATTTCTTTCATATTAGCAAGAGTCCATGAGCTAGTGACGTATGGGATATACATTCCTACCAGGAGGGGCAAAGTTTCCCAAACCTCAAAATGCCTATAAATACACCCCTCACCACACCCACAATTCAGTTTAACGAATAGCCAAGAAGTGGGGTGATAAGAAAGTAGCGAAAGCATCAAAAATAAGGCATTGGAATTATTGTGCTTTATACAAAAAAATCATAACCACCACAAAAAGGGTGGGCCTCATGGACTCTTGCTAATATGAAAGAAATTAATTTATCAGGTAAGTTTTTACATAAATGATGTTTTCTTTCATGTAATTAGCAAGAGTGCATGAGCTAGTGACGTATGGGATAGCAGATACCCAAGATGTGGAACTTCCACGCAAGAGTCACTAGAGAGGGAGGGATAAAATAAAGACAGCCAATTGTGCTGAAAAAATAATCCACAACCCAAATCAAAAGTTTTAATCTTATAATGAAAAAAACTGAAATTATAAGCAGAAGAATCAAACTGAAAGAGCTGCCTGAAGTACTTTTCTACCAAAAACTGCTTCAGAAGAAGAGAAAACATCAAAATGGTAGAATTTAGTAAAAGTATGCAAAGAAGACCAAGTTGCTGCTTTGCAAATCTGATCAACAGAAGCTTCATTCCTAAAAGCCCAGGAAGTAGAAACTGACCTAGTAGAATGAGCCGTAATCCTTTGAGGCGGGGACTTAACCGACTCCACATAAGCATGATGAATCAAAGACTTTAACCAAGACGCCAAAGAAATGGCAGAAGCTTTCTGACCTTTCCTGGAACCAGAAAAGATAACAAATAGACTAGAAGTCTTTCTAAAATCTTTAGTAGCTTCAACATAATATTTCAAAGCTCTTGCTACATCCAAAGAATGTAAAGATCTCTCCAGAGAATTCTTAGGATTAGGACACAATGAAGGGACAACAATTTCTCTACTAATGTTGTTAGAATTCACAACCTTAGGTAAAAATTGAAATGAAGTCCGCAACACCGCCTTATCCTGATGAAAAATCAGAAAAGGAGATTCACAAGAAAGAGCAGATAACTCAGAAACTCTTCTAGCAGAAGAGATGGCCAAAAGGAACAAAACTTTCCAAGAAAGTAATTTAATATCCAAAGAATGCATAGGTTCAAACGGAGGAGCCTGTAAAGCCCTCAGAACCAAATTAAGACTCAAAGGAGGAGAGATTGACTTAATGACAGGTTTGATACGAACCAAAGCCTGTACAAAACAATGAATATCAGGAAGATTAGCAATCTTTCTGTGAACAAGAACAGAAAGAGCAGAGATTTGTCCTTTCAAAGAACTTGCAGACAAACCTTTATCCAAACCATCCTGAAGAAACTGTAAAATTCTAGGAATTCTAAAAGAATGCCAGGAGAATTTATGAGAAGAACACCAAGAAATGTAAGACTTCCAGACTCGATAATAAATCTTCCTAGACACAGATTTACGAGCCTGTAACATAGTATTAATTACCGAGTCAGAGAAACCTCTATGACTAAGAATCAAGCGTTCAATTTCCCTACCTTCAAATTTAATGATTTGAGATCCTGATGGAAAAATGGGCCTTGAGATAGAAGGTCTGGTATTAACGGAAGTATCCAAGGTTGGCAACTGGCCATCCGAATGAGATCCGCATACCAAAACCTGTGAGGCCATGCTGGAGCCACCAGCAGTACAAACGAACGTTCCATTAGAATTTTGGAAATCACTTTTGGAAGAAGAACTAGAGGCGGAAAGATATAGGCAGGATGATAATTCCAAGGAAGCGACAACGCGTCCACTGCTTCCGCCTGAGGATCCCTGGATCTGGACAGATACCTGGGAAGTTTCTTGTTTAGATGAGAGGCCATCAGATCTATTTCTGGAAGTCCCCAGATTTGAACAATCTGAAGAAATACCTCTGGGTGAAGAGACCATTCGCCCGGATGTAACGTCTGGAGACTGAGATAATCCGCTTCCCAATTGTCTACACCTGGGATGTGAACCGCAGAAATTAGACAGGAGCTGGATTCCGCCCATACAAGTATCCGAGATACTTCTTTCATAGCCTGAGGACTGAGTCCCACCTTGATGATTGACATACGCCACGGTTGTGACATTGTCTGTCTGAAAACAAACAAACGATTCTCTCTTCAGAAGAGGCCAGAACTGAGTTCCAAAATGTTGATTGGTAATCTCGCCTCCTGAGATTCCCAAACCCCCTGCGCTGTCAGAGATCCCCATACAGCTCCCCAACCTGAAAGACTCGCATCTGTTGAGATTACAGTCCAGGTTGGACGAACAAAAGAGGCCCCTTGAATTAGACGATGGTGATTCAACCACCAAGTTAGAGAAGATCGAACATTGGGATTTAAGGATATTATTTGTGATATATTTGTATAATCCCTGCACTACTGGTTCAGCATACAAAGCTGAAGAGGTCTCATGTGAAAACGAGCAAAGGGGATCGCGTCCGATGCAGCAGTCATGAGACCTAGAATTTCCATGCACAAAGCAACCGAAGGGAATGATTGAGACTGAAGGTTTTGGACAAGCTGAAACCAACTTCAGACGTCTCTTTTCTGTTAGATTCAGTGTCCATGACTTTGTCTCTATTTCAAAGCCCAAAAAGGTTACCTTTGTCTGAGGAATTAAAGAAATCTTTGGTAAATTGATCCTCCAACCATGTCTTTGAAGAAACGACACAAGTTGATTCGTATGAAATTCTGCAGAATGTAAAGACTGAGCAAGTACCAAGATATCGTCCAAATAAGGAAATACCGCAATACCCTGTTCTCTGATTACAGAGAGAAGGGCACCGAGAACCTTTGAAAAGATCCTTGGAGCTGTTGCTAGGCCAAATGGAAGGGCAACAAACTGGTAATGCTCGTCTAGAAAAGAGAATCTCAGAAACTGATAGTGATCTGGATGAATTGGAAAATGAAGATATGCATCCTGTAAATCTATTGTGGACATATAATGCCCTTGCTGAACAAAAAGGCAGAATAGTCCTTATAGTCACCATTTTGAATGCTGGTATCCTTACATAACGATTCAATATTTTTAGATCCAGAACTGGTCTGAAGGAATTCTCCTTCTTTGGTACAATGAATAGATTTGAGTAAAACCCCAGACCCCGTTCCAGAACTGGAACTGGCAGAATTACCCCAGTCAACTCTAGATCTGAAACACATTTCAGAAATGCCTGAGCCTTCACTGGGTTTACTGGAATGCGAGAGAGAAAAAATCTTCTCACAGGTGGTTTTACCTTGAAACCTATTCTGTACCCTTGAGAAACAATGTTCTGAATCCAAAGATTGTGAATCGAATTGATCCAAACATCTTTGAAAAATCGTAACCTGCCCCCTACCAGCTGTGCTGGAATGAGGGCCGCACCTTCATGCGGAAACCGTTCCTTTAGGGGAAGGGTCAGGCTTCTGTTCCTTATTCTGATGAAAGGAACGAAAACGATTAGCAGCCCTGTATTTACCTTTAGATTTTTTGTCCTGAGGCAAAAAGGTTCCTTTCCCCCCAGTAACAGTTGAAATAATAGAATCCAACTGTGAACTAAATAATGTATTACCTTGGAAAGAAAGAGAAAGCAAAGTTGACTTAGAAGTCATATCTGCATTACAAGATTTAAGCCATAAAGCTCTTCTAGCTAAAATAGCTAAAGACATATACCTGACATCAATTCTAATGATATAAAAAAATGGCATCACAAATAAAGTTATTAGCATGTTGAAGAAGTTTAACAATGCTATAAGCATTATGGTCTGACACTTGTTGCGCTAAAGCCTCCAACCAGAAAGTTGAAGCTGCAGCAACATCAGCAAAAGAAATAGCAAGTCTAAGAAGATTACCTGAACATAAATAAGCTCTCCTTAGAAAGGATTCAAGCTTCCTATCTAAAGGATCCTTAAAGGAAGTACTATCCGCCGTAGGAATAGTAGTACGTTTAGCAAGAGTAGAGATAGCCCCATCAACTTTAGGGATTTTGTCCCAAAACTCTAATCTATCAGATGGCACAGGGTACAATTTCTTAAACCTTTGAGAAGGGGTAAATGAAGTACCCAGACTATTCCATTCCCTAGAAATTACTTCTGAAATAGCATCAGGAACTGGAAAAACTTCTGGAATAACTACATGAGGTTTGAAAATCGAATTTAAACGCTTAGTAGATTTAGTATCAAGAGGACTAGACTCCTCCATATCTAATGCAATCAACACTTCTTTAAGTAAAGAACGAATAAACTCCATCTTAAATAAATATGAAGATTTATCAGTGTCAATATCTAGGCAGAATCTTCTGAACCAGATAGATCCTCATCAGAAACAGATAAGTCAGAATGATGGCGGTCACTTAAAAATTCATCTGAAATATGAGAAGTTTTAAAAGACCTTTTACGTTTACTGGAAGGAGGAATAACAGACAGAGCCTTCCTAATAGATTTAGAAACAAATTCTTTTACATTAACAGGGACATCCTGAACATTAGATGTTGAAGGAACAACAACAGGTAATGGATTATTACTAATGGAAACACAATCAGCATTAGAAAGTTTATCATGACAGTTATCACAAACTACAGCCGGAGGAACAGTTACCAAAAGTTTACAACAGATGCACTTAACTTTGGTAGAACCAGCATCAGGTAGCGTCTTTCCAGAAGTAGATTCTGATCCAGGGTCAGGTTGAGACATCTTGCAATATGTAATAGAAAAAACAACATATAAAGCAAAATTATCAAATTCCTTAAAGGACAGTTTCAGGAATGGGAAAAAATGCCAAATGAATAAGCCTCTAGCAACCAGAAGCAATGAAAAATGAGACTGAAATAATGTGAAAAAAAGTTGGAGACAAAAATGACGCCCACATTTTTTGGCGCCAAGAATGACGCCCACATTATTGGCGCTAAGTACAACGCCCATATTTTTTGGCGCCAAGTATGACGCCACATCCTGTGACGCCGAAAAAAACGACGCCCACATTTTTGACGCAAAAAAAGTCTGAACACATATATACGTCAAAAAATGACGCAACCACAAACAAACTTCCGGCGTCAATTAGGGCGCCGGAAATGACAAAATTTTTGCACCAAAAAAGTCAGCGCCAAGAATGACGCAATAAATTGAAGCATTTTCAGCCCCCGCGAGCCTAACAGCCCACAGGGAAAAAAAGTCAATTGAAAATTTTTAAAAGGTAAGAAAAAAATATTTATTCATATGCATTATCCCAAATAATGAAACTGGCTGTCTGAAAGAAGGAATACTGATTATCCTGAATCATGGCAAATATAAGTTTAAAGACATATATTTAGAACTTTACATATAAAGTGCCCAACCATAGCTTAGAGTGTCATAATAAAATAAGACTTACTTACCCTAAGACACTCATCTACAAATAGTAGATAGCCAAACCAGTACTGAAACGAGAATCAGTAGAGGTAATGGTATATAAGAGTATATCGTCGATCTGAAAAGGGAGGTAGGAGAAAAAATCTCTACGACCGATAACAGAGAACCTATGAAATAGAGCCCCTAGAGGAAGACCATTGTATTCAAATAGGCAATACTCTCTTCACATCCCTCTGACAATCACTGCACTCTGAGAGGAAAACCGGGCTCCAGCCTGCTGCGAAGCGCATATCAACGTAGAATCTAGCACAAACTTACTTCACCACCTCCATGGGAAGCAAAGTTTGTAAAACTGAATTGTGGGTGTGGTGAGGGGTGTATTTATAGGCATTTTGAGGTTTGGGAAACTTTGCCCCTCCTGGTAGGAATGTATATCCCATACGTCACTAGCTCATGGACTCTTGCTAATTACATGAAAGAAATGCATTACAATGTTCATTTGCACTTATAATTGCAACATCTAAAAAAAAGTTATTAAAAAATATTGTACAAAAAAATTATAAGGGCTCAAAGATATGAGGTCTCAGGAGTTAGAAAAAAAAAAGTCAGGCGTTAACATACACATATTTAAAGATGTGTATGTATGTATGTATGTATGTATATATATATATATATATATATATATATATATATATATATATATATATATATATATATATATATATATATATATATACACTGTGTGCAGAATTATTAGGCAAATGAGTATTTTGACCACATCATCCTCTTTATGCATGTTGTCTTACTCCAAGCTGTATAGGCTCGAAAGCCTACTACCAATTAAGCATATTAGGTGATGTGCATCTCTGTAATGAGAAGGGGTGTGGTCTAATGACATCAACACCCTATATCAGGTGTGCATAATTATTAGGCAACTTCCTTTCCATTGGCAAAATGGGTCAAAAGAAGGACTTGACAGGCTCAGAAAAGTCAAAAATAGTGAGATATCTTGCAGAGGAATGCAGCACTCTTAAAATTGCAAAGCTTCTGAAGCGTGATCATCGAACAATCAAGCGTTTCATTCAAAATAGTCAACAGGGTCGCAAGAAGCGTGTGGAAAAACCAAGGCGCAAAATAACTGCCCATGAACTGAGAAAAGTCAAGCGTGCAGCTGCCAAGATGCCACTTGCCACCAGTTTGGCCATATTTCAGAGCTGCAACATCACTGAAGTGCCCAAAAGCACAAGGTGTGCAATACTCAGAGACATGGCCAAGGTAAGAAAGGCTGAAAGACGACCACCACTGAACAAGACACACAAGCTGAAACGTCAAGACTGGGCCAAGAAATATCTCAAGACTGATTTTTCTAAGGTTTTATGGACTGATGAAATGAGAGTGAGTCTTGATGGGCCAGATGGATGGGCCCGTGGCTGGATTGGTAAAGGGCAGAGAGCTCCAGTCCGACTCAGACGCCAGCAAGGTGGAGGTGGAGTACTGGTTTGGGCTGGTATCATCAAAGATGAGCTTGTGGGGCCTTTTCGGGTTGAGGATGGAGTCAAGCTCAACTCCCAGGGGTGGACCCTCTGTGCAGATTTTAAATCAGCAACAGGATTCTTGGCTAGTTTCCCCTTATTCCAAGGCTGACTAAACCTCTAAGAGGACTTGGATTGTTTCATGCTGGCATCCCAGATGAAGGATTAGCCAGCTCTACAGCCCAGATCCCATCCTGGATCTCTCTATGGCCGTCTCCTTAGAAAATAAATTGGACAAAGAGCCGTACCAATAAAAAAGACTGTACTCACAAACGTAGCAACTTTGTAACTGGTCACCATCCAGATTAATATACAGTTACATAAATAAGTCACCAACTTATTTTTAATATATATTATTATAGTGGGAATTGAACCACTGCATACAACTATAAAAATTAGAATATGTGTGAGAGACCATATCACTATAGCTCTACACACTCCTTAAGAAATATAATATCCTCAAGGGGAAGGTACAATATATGTCACAGACTTTAGAATATAAAGTAAATATGAACACTGTTAAAATAAACATATTAGAGACTTACTACTAATATGATAAAAATGGATACATGATGTCACAGACACCCATGAGAGCCCTGAGAGCAATAAAAGTAATATGTCACTTATTCACGATGACATAGATATAAGGAGAATCCTAAACATAAATTAGAAAGGGCATGATCAATATGAAATCAGAGACCCCAACAGAAAAGCACATTTAATGTAAAAGAGAGAGTCCAACAAAAAAGATCCTTATACTTAGAATATGGAACCTTTCTCCATATAAAAAGGAATCTCAAGTAAACAGAGACCTAAAATAGTCTCTATGGCTGTCTACACTTAGGACTACATAAAATGCCATCTATAATCAAATACCAAAAATGGTCACCAGATGGCAGGCAAAATCTTTTCTGAACAGAAAAAAAACTACAAAGGCACAGCACAAAAAATTTAGGCTAAAAGAAAAAGCACAAATAAAAAAGGCAGTTCTTAATAAAATCTCTTTATTTAGCTATTTGGGTGAATAGTGAGAGAAGAATACTTGTGAACTGTAGACTCAAATCGCAAAGAAAACATGGGGTTCAGCTAAGAACCAGTTTCTCTAAATGAAATGCGTCAGCTCTACAGATATTAGAGCACGCACCAAGGAGGGAAATTAAAATGAAAACGTGAAACGCCATTGAGCTAGTTAAAATGGTGCTTCTAAGAACACCAAACATACTGTACAAATGAGCATTTAATTATTTTCATTAATAAAGGAAAAGCAAATCAGGTACCGTCTATGGAAACTCCTTCACATGAACACCGCTGCAATATGCAGCTCTTAAGCAGCGGAGGAGATGCAGTACAAAAGGGAATGATGCAATAGCACTGAAAACAGTTTAAAAAAAATACAATAATAGATTGCATTCCCTTCACATAAGTGAAATAAAGAGATAGCGCTAAGAGATCAGGGAGATTAAAACCCGTAGTACTCTCCACAGAAAATCATGCCCCTTACCAGGTCGCTGCATCTATCACAATAAGGGCAGCGCTAAAATAAACTGCATTTGCAAACACTGAGAACAGTACAGGGAGTGCAGAATTATTAGGCAAATGAGTATTTTG